>NW_027192653.1:652696-1305393 GCF_949987515.2 Delphinus delphis | reverse complement strand
ATTTACTTACAAAGCAATATCACTCAGCAATGAAATCTGTGTCATCCGGCCCTTAGCAGTACAATGAGTGGATTCAGGTATGATGATTCTAACTGAAATAAGTCACACAGAAAAAGAAACATCATAAGATATCAGTAATACACGGAATGTAAACTTGGCTACACAGGAACTGAATTACAGAACAGAACAGGGTCTCAAATTTAGAAAACCTACTTATGCTTGTTTAAGGGTAAAGGTGAGTTGGGGTGCTGCATAAAACCAGAGATTGAAATGAGCACAGATAAAGTTCCTTAAGTCAAATATGGAATAGACAAGAGCTACTCCTTGCTCAACGAAATGGACTCAACACCGCATATTAAGCGCCTAAGAATGTACCTGACTAGTAAGTATCTTAAAACCTGTGGATTGCTATGTCTCCGAAAGAGAATCAAGCATGTGTACAGGGGCATAAACGCAGCAGTGATAGGATTGGAGAGGTTCGGTGAGCAAATGAAGACCCTTTGAAGTCATATTGCATGGTACCCATTCCAAGGGTTTCAACTACCCAGGTTTAAGGTATTCTTCCTTCAGCTAAAACATGCATGTGGAACCCAAGTATGATCAACCATGTGAACGGGAGACGTGTTCAAATATGTCTCAGTTTTCCTCCCCTGGTACTCGGGTGCAACATTCCAGACGCTTTACTAACACTCTCCCCACTTGGAGAGTCAGCGCCTTTAACCTGTTTGGCACAATTTGCAATTTCTGCAGAAGATGAACAGGAATAGCGAGAACCAATGAGAGGCTAGCTGGAGGTGTCTGGACGGGCAAATTTAACTCTCATTTCCCACCAGGAAGAGGAAATAACCAAAGGCTCAGCATGCCGTACCGGAACCAGATTAGGGCCTGAAGCCATCCTGCGGTGTTGCGGCCAGCTCAAAAGAAAGCGAGTTGAAGAAAGGAGCTCAGGGGCACTGTAATTCACAAACCTGCAGAGTTATAAATGACAGCTATCGTCCAAAAATAGACTGAAGTAAGGCTGCCAAGAGGACTTGAAAGCGGGGCAGAATTGCAGGAAACCGATTTCAGGAGGTAGACTGGAATTGCATTGAAAGCATAGGAAAAGAGGCAGAACGTCCACAATGATGCACTTGGCCAAAAAGGGCGTATGCGTTTTTTCCTGAATATATTCAGGAAAAAACGCATACGCCCTTTTTGGCCAACCAAGCAAGCTTGCAAAGGAAATCTGCACTACAATGAAGTCTCACTTCCCCCCGGTCAAAAGGGCCATCTGAAAAAAGTGTAAAATCCAGAAAGGCAGGACAGGCCATGGAGAACTGGGAGCCTTGTTATGCTGATGGGCGGGATGTAAATTGCCAACAACCAATCGGGAGAAGTGTATGGTGTTTCCTGAAACATCTAAAAAACAAAGCAACAGAACCTAGGGCACTTCCACTTATGGTCCTATAGCTTAGGGAAATTAAAATCAAAAAGACACAGCCACCCCAAAGTTTGGAACGGCTCTGTTTACAAGAACCTCGTTTACAGTACAAGTTCAACATCGCAGAAAGTGAAAAATGGATAAAGAAGTTGTGGTATTTACTTACAAAGCAATATCACTCAGCAATGAAATCTGTGTCATCAGGCCCTTAGCAGCACAATGAGTGGATTCAGGTATGATGATTCTAACTGAAATAAGTCACACAGAAAAAGAAACATCATAAGATATCAGTAATACACAGAATGTAAACTTGGCTACACAGGAACTGAATTACAGAACAGAACAGGGTCTCAAATTTAGAAAACCAACTTATGCTTGCTTAAGGGTAAAGGTGAGTTGGGGTGCTGCATAAAACCAGAGATTGAAATGAGCACAGATAAAGTTCCTTAAGTCAAATATGGAATAGACAAGAGCTACTCCTTGCTCAACGAAATGGACTCAACACCGCATATTAAACGCCTAAGAATGTACCTGACTAGTAAGTATCTTAAAACCTATGGATTGCTATGTCTCCGAAAGAGAATCAAGCATGTGTACAGGGGCATAAACGCAGCAGTGATAGGATTGGAGAGGTTCGGTGAGCAAATGAAGACCCTTTGAAGTCATATTGCATGGTACCCATTCCACGGGTTTCAACTCCCCAGTTTTAAGGTATTCTTCCTTCAGCTAAAACATGCATGTGGAACCTAGAGTATGATCAACCATGTGATCGGGAGACGTGTTCAAATATGTCTCAGTTTTCGTACCCTGCTACTCGGGTGCAACATTCCAGACACTTTACTAACACTCTCCCCACTTGGAGAGTCAGTCCCTTTAACCTCCTGTTTGGCCTGGTTTGCAATTTCTGTGGAAGATGAACAGGAATAGCGAGAACCAATGAGAGACTAGCTGGAGGTGTCTGGATGGGCAAATTTAACTCTCATTTCCCACCAGGAAGAGGAATTAACCGAAGGCTCAGCGTGCCATGCCAGAACCAGATTAGGGCCTGAAGCCATCCTGCGGTGTTGCGGCCAGGTCACAAGAAAGCGAGTTGAAGAAAGGAGCTCAGGGGCACTGTAATTCACAAACCTGCAGAGTTATAAATGACAGCTATCGTCCAAAAATATACTGAAGTAAGGCTGCCAAGAGGACTTGAAAGCGGGGCAGAATTGCAGGAAACCGATTTCAGGAGGTAGACTGGAATTGCATTGAAAGCATAGGAAAAGAGGCAGAACGTCCACAATGATGCACTTGGCCAAAAAGGGCGTATGCGTTTTTTCCTGAATATATTCAGGAAAAAACGCATACGCCCTTTTTGGCCAACCAAGCAAGCTTGCAAAGGAAATCTGCACTACAATGAAGTCTCACTTCCCCCCGGTCAAAAGGGCCATCTGAAAAAAGTGTAAAATCCAGAAAGGCAGGACAGGCCATGGAGAACTGGGAGCCTTGTTATGCTGATGGGCGGGATGTAAATTGCCAACAACCACTCGGGAGAAGTGTATGGTGTTTCCTGAAACATCTAAAAAACAAAGCAACAGAAGCTAGGGCACTTCCACTTATGGTCCTATAGCTTAGGGAAATTAAAATAAAAAAGACACAGCCACCCCAAAGTTTGGAACGGCTCTGTTTACAAGAACCTCGTTTACAGTACAAGTTCAACATCGTAGAAAGTGAAAAATGGATAAAGAAGTTGTGGTATTCACTTACAAAGCAATATCACTCAGCAATGAAATCTGTGACATCAGGCCCTTAGCAGCACAATGAGTGGATTCAGGTATGATGATTCTAACTGAAATAAGTCACACAGAAAAAGAAACATCATAAGATATCAGTAATACACGGAATGGAAACTTGGCTACAGAGGAACTGAATTACAGAACAGAACAGGGTCTCAAATTTAGAAAACCAACTTATGCTTGCTTAAGGGTAAAGGTGAGTTGGGGTGCTGCATAAAACCAGAGATTGAAATGAGCACAGATAAAGTTCCTTAAGTCAAATATGGAATAGAGAAGAGCTACTCCTTGCTCAACGAAATGGACTCAACACCGCATATTAAACGCCTAAGAATGTACCTGACTAGTAAGTATCTTAAAACCTATGGATTGCTATGTCTCCGAAAGAGAATCAAGCATGTGTACAGGGGCATAAACGCAGCAGTGATAGGATTGGAGAGGTTCGGTGAGCAAATGAAGACCCTTTGAAGTCATATTGCATGGTACCCATTCCACGGGTTTCAACTACCCAGGTTTAAGGTATTCTTCCTTCAGCTAAAACATGCATGTGGAACCTAGAGTATGATCAACCATGTGAACGGGAGACGTGTTCAAATATGTCTCAGTTTTCGTACCCTGGTACTCGGGTGCAACATTCCAGACGCTTTACTAACACTCTCCCCACTTGGAGAGTCAGTTCCTTTAACTCCTGTTTGGCCCAGTTTGCAATTTCTGTGGAAGATGAACAGGAATAGCGAGAACCAATGAGAGACTAGCTGGAGGTGTCTGGATGGGCAAATTTAACTCTCATTTCCCACCAGGAAAAGGAATTAACCGAAGGCTCAGCGTGCCGTGCCAGAACCAGATTAGGGTCTGAAGACATCCTGCGGTGTTGCGGCCAGGTCACAAGAAAGCGAGTTGAAGAAAGGAGCTCAGGGGCACTGTAATTCACAAACCTGCAGAGTTATAAATGACAGCTATCGTCCAAAAATATACTGAAGTAAGGCTGCCAAGAGGACTTGAAAGCGGGGCAGAATTTCAGGAAACCGATTTCAGGAGGTAGACTGGAATTGCTTTGAAAGCATAGGAAAAGAGGCAGAACGTCCACAATGATGCACTTGGCCAAAAAGGGCGTATGCGTTTTTTCCTGAATATATTCAGGAAAAAACGCATACGCCCCTTTTGGCCAACCAAGCAAACTTGCAAAGGAAATCTGCACTACAATGAAGTCTCACTTCTCCCCGGTCAAAAGGGCCATCTGAAAAAAGTGTAAAATCCAGAAAGGCAGGACAGGCCATGGAGAACTGGGAGCCTTGTTATGCTGATGGGCGGGATGTAAATTGCCAACAGACACTCAGGAGAAGTGTATGGTGTTTCCTGAAACATCTAAAAAACAAAGCAACAGAGCCTAGGGCACTGCCACTTATGGTCCTATAGCTTAGGGAAATTAAAATCAAAAAGACACAGCCACCCCAAAGTTTGGGACGCCTCCGTTTACACGAACCTCGTTTACCGTACAAGTTCAATATCACAGAAAGTGAAAAATGGATAAAGAACTTGTGGTACTTACGTACAATGCAGTATCACTCAGCAATGAAATCTATGTCATCAGGCCCGTAGCAGCATAATGAGTGGATTCAGGTACGATGATTCTAACTGAAATAAGTCACACAGAAAAAGAAACATCATAAGATATCACTAATACACGGAATGTAAACTTGGCTACACAGGAACTGCATTCCAAAACAGAACAGGGTCTCAAATTTAGAAAACCAACTTATGCTTGCTTAAGGGGAAAGGTGAGTTGGGGTGCTGCATAAAACCAGAGATTGAAATGAGCACAGATAAAGTTCCTTAAGCCAAATATGGAATAGACAAGAGCTACTCCTTGCTCAATGAAATGGACTCAACACCCCATATTAAACGCCTAAGAATGTACCTGACTAGTAAGTATCTTAAAACCTATGGATTGCTATGTCTCCGAAAGAGAATCAAGCATGTGTACAGGGGCATAAACGCAGCAGTGATAGGATTGGAGAGGTTCGGTGAGCAAATGAAGACCCTTTGAAGTCATATTGCATGGTACCCATTCCACGGGTTTCAACTACCCAGGTTTAAGGTATTCTTCCTTCAGCTAAAACATGCATGTGGAACCCAGAGTATGATCAACCATGTGATCGGGAGACGTGTTCAAATATGTCTCAGTTTTCCTCCCCTGGTACTCGGGTGCAACATTCCAGACGCTTTACTGACACTCTCCCCACTTGGATAGTCAGCGCCTTTAACCTCCTGTTTGGCCCAGTTTGCAATTTCTGCGGAAGATGAACAGGAATAGCGAGAACCAATGAGAGGCTAGCTGGAGGTGTCTGGACGGGCAAATTTAACTCTCATTTCCCACCAGGAAGAGGAAATAACCAAAGGCTCAGCGTGCCGTACCTGAACCAGATTAGGGCCTGAAGCCATCCTGCGGTGTTGCGGCCAGCTCAAAAGAAAGCGAGTTGAAGAAAGGAGCTCAGGGGCACTGTAATTCACAAACCTGCAGAGTTATAAATGACAGCTATCGTCCAAAAATATACTGAAGTAAGGCTGCCAAGAGGACTTGAAAGTGGGGCAGAATTGCAGGAAACCGATTTCAGGAGGTAGACTGGAATTGCATTGAAAGCATAGGAAAAGAGGCAGAACGTCCACAATGATGCACTTGGCCAAAAAGGGCGTATGCGTTTTTTCCTGAATATATTCAGGAAAAAACGCATACGCCCTTTTTGGCCAACCAAGCGAGCTTGCAAAGGAAATCTGCACTACAATGAAGTCTCACTTCCCCCCGGTCAAAAGGGCCATCTGAAAAAACTGTAAAATGCAGAAAGGCAGGACAGGCCATGGAGAACTGGGAGCCTTGTTATGCTGATGGGCGGGATGTAAATTGCCAACAACCACTCGGGAGAAGTGTATGGTGTTTCCTGAAACATCTAAAAAACAAAGCAACAGAACCTAGGGCACTTCCACTTATGGTCCTATAGCTTAGGGAAATTAAAATCAAAAAGACACAGCCACCCCAAAGTTTGGAACGGCTCTGTTTACAAGAACCTCGTTTACAGTACAAGTTCAACATCGCAGAAAGTGAAAAATGGATAAAGAAGTTGTGGTATTTACTTACAAAGCAATATCACTCAGCAATGAAATCTGTGTCATCAGGCCCTTAGCAGCACAATGAGTGGATTCAGGTATGATGATTCTAACTGAAATAAGTCACACAGAAAAAGAAACATCATAAGATATCAGTAATACACGGAATGGAAACTTGGCTACACAGGAACTGAATTACAGAACAGAACAGGGTCTCAAAATTAGAAAACCAACTTATGCTTGCTTAAGGGTAAAGGTGAGTTGGGGTGCTGCATAAAACCAGAGATTGAAATGAGCACAGATAAAGTTCCTTAAGTCAAATATGGAATAGACAAGAACTACTCCTTGCTCAACGAAATGGACTCAACACCGCATATTAAACGCCTAAGAATGTACCTGACTGGTAAGTATCTTAAAACCTATGGATTGCTATGTCTCTGAAAGAGAATCAAGCATGTGTACAGGGGCATAAACGCAGCAGTGATAGGATTGGAGAGGTTCGGTGAGCAAATGAAGACCCTTTGAAGTCATATTGCATGGTACCCATTCCACGGGTTTCAACTACCCAGGTTTAAGGTATTCTTCCTTCAGCTAAAACATGCATGTGGAACCTAGAGTATGATCAACCATGTGATCGGGAGACTTGTTCAAATATGTCTCAGTTTTCCTCCCCTGGTACTCGGGTGCAACATTCCAGACGCTTTACTAACACTCTCCCGACTTGGAGAGTCAGTCCCTTTAACCTCCTGTTTGGCCCAGTTTGCAATTTCTGCGGAAGATGAACAGGAATAGCGAGAACCAATGAGAGGCTAGCTGGAGGTGTCTGGACGGGCAAATTTAACTCTCATTTCCCACCAGGAAGAGGAATTAACCAAAGGCTAAGCGTGCCGTGCCGGAACCAGATTAGGGCCTGAAGCCATCCTGCGGTGTTGCGGCCAGCTGAAAAGAAAGCGAGTTGAAGAAAGGAGCTCAGGGGCACTGTAATTCACAAACCTGCAGAGTTATAAATGACAGCTATCGTCCAAAAATATACTGAAGTAAGGCTGCCAAGAGGACTTGAAAGCGGGGTAGAATTGCAGGAAACCGATTTCAGGAGGTAGACTGGAATTGCATTGAAAGCATAGGAAAAGAGGCAGAAAGTCCGCAATGATGCACTTGGCCAAAAAGGGCGTATGCGTGTTTTCCTGAATATATTCAGGAAAAAACGCATACGCCCTTTTTGGCCAACCAAGCAAGCTTGCAAAGGAAATCTGCACTACAATGAAGTCTCACTTCCCCCCAGTCCAAAGGGCCATCTGAAAAAAGTGTAAAATTCAGAAAGGCAGGACAGGCCATGGAGAACTGGGAGCCTTGTTATGCTGATGGGCGGGATGTAAATTGCCAACAGACACTCGGGAGAAGTGTATGGTGTTTCCTGAAACATCTAAAAAACAAAGCAACAGAGCCTAGGGCACTGCCACTTATGGTCCTATAGCTTAGGGAAATTAAAATCAAAAAGACACAGCCACCCCAAAGTCTGGGAGGCCTCTGTTTACAAGAACCTCGTTTACAGTACAAGTTCAACATCGCAGAAAGTGAAAAATGGATAAAGAAGTTGTGGTATTTACTTACAAAGCAATATCACTCAGCAATGAAATCTGTGTCATCAGGCCCTTAGCAGCACAATGATTCAGGTATGATGATTCTAACTGAAATAAGTCACACAGAAAAAGAAACATCATAAGATATCAGTAATACACAGAATGGAAACTTGGCTACACAGGAACTGAATTACAGAACAGAACAGGGTCTCAAATTTAGAAAACCAACTTATGCTTGCTTAAGGGTAAAGGTGAGTTGGGGTGCTGCATAAAACCAGAGATTGAAATGAGCACAGATAAAGTTCCTTAAGTCAAATATGGAATAGACAAGAGCTACTCCTTGCTCAACAAAATGGACTCAACACCGCATATTAAACGCCTAAGAATGTACCTGACTAGTAAGTATCGTAAAACCTATGGATTGCTATGTCTCCAAAAGAGAATCAAGCATGTGTACAGGGGCATAAACGCAGCAGTGATAGGATTGGAGAGGTTCGGTGAGCAAATGAAGACCCTTTGAAGTCATATTGCATGGTACCCATTACACGGGTCTTAACTCTCCAGGTTTAAGGTATTCTTCCTTCAGCTAAAACATGCATGTGGAACCCAAGTATGATCAACCATGTGAACGGGAGACGTGTTCAAATATGTGTCAGTTTTCCTCCCCTGGTACTCGGGTGCAACATTCCAGACGCTTTACTAACACTCTCCCCACTTGGAGAGTCAGCGCCTTTAACCTCCTTTTTGGCCCAGTTTGCAATTTCTGCGGAAGATGAACAGGAATAGCGAGAACCAATGAGAGACTAGCTGGAGGTGTCTGGACGGGCAAATTTAACTCTCATTTCCCACCATGAAGACGAAATAACCAAAGGCTCAGGGTGCCGTGCCGGAACCAGATTAGGGCCTGAAGCCATCCTGCGGTGTTGCGGCCAGCTCAAAAGAAAGCGAGTTGAAGAAAGGAGCTCAGGGGCACTGTAATTCACAAACCTGCAGAGTTATAAATGACAGCTATCGTCCAAAAATAGACTGAAGTAAGGCTGCCAAGAGGACTTGAAAGCGGGGCAGAATTGCAGGAAACCGATTTCAGGAGGTAGACTGGAATTGCATTGAAAGCATAGGAAAAGAGGCAGAACGTCCACAATGATGCACTTGGCCAAAAAGGGCGTATGCGTTTTTTCCTGAATATATTCAGGAAAAAACGCATACGCCCTTTTTGGCCAACCAAGCAAGCTTGCAAAGGAAATCTGCACTACAATGAAGTCTCACTTCCCCCCAGTCAAAAGGGCCATCTGAATAAAGTGTAAAATCCAGAAAGGCAGGACAGGCCATGGAGAACTGGGAGCCTTGTTATGCTGATGGGCGGGATGTAAATTGCCAACAGACACTCGGGAGAAGTGTATGGTGTTTCCTGAAACATCTAAAAAACAAAGCAACAGAGCCTAGGGCACTGCCACTTATGGTCTTATAGATTAGGGAAATTAAAATCAAAAAGACACAGCCACCCCAAAGTTTGGGACGCCTCTGTTTACAAGAACCTCATTTACAGTACAAGTTCAACATCGCAGAAAGTGAAAAATGGATAAAGAAGTTGTGGTATTTACTTACAAAGCAATATCACTCAGCAATGAAATCTGTGTCATCAGGCCCTTAGCAGCACAATGAGTGGATTCAGGTATGATGATTCTAACTGAAATAAGTCACACAGAAAAAGAAACATCATAAGATCAGTAATACACGGAATGTAAACTTGGCTACACAGGAACTGAATTACAGAACAGAACAGGGTCTCAAATTTAGAAAACCAACTTATGCTTGCTTAAGGGGAAAGGTGAGTTGGGGTGCTGCATAAAACCAGAGATTGAAATGAGCACAGATAAAGTTTCTTAAGCCAAATATGGAATAGACAAGAGCTACTCCTTGCTCAACGAAATGGACTCAACACCGCATATTAAACGTCTAAGAATGTACCTGACTAGTAAGTATCTTAAAACCTATGGATTGCTATGTCTCCGAAAGAGAATCAAGCATGTGTACAGGGGCATAAACGCAGCAGTGATAGGATTGGAGAGGTTCGTGAGCAAATGAAGACCCTTTGAAGTCATATTGCATGGTACCCATTCCACGGGTTTCAACTGCCCAGGTTTAAGGTATTCTTCCTTCAGGTAAAACATGAATGTGGAACCTAGAGTATGATCAACCATGTGATCGGGAGACGTGTTCAAATATGTCTCAGTTTTCCTCCCCTGGTACTCGGGTGCAACATTCCAGACGCTTTACTAACACTCTCCCCACTTGGAGAGTCAGTCCCTTTAACCTCCTGTTTGGCCCAGTTTGCAATTTCTGTGGAAGATGAACAGGAATAGCGAGAACCAATGAGAGACTAGCTGGAGGTGTCTGGATGGGCAAATTTAACTCTCATTTCCCACCAGGAAGAGGAAATAACCAAAGGCTCAGCGTGCCGTGCCAGAACCAGATTAGGGCCTGAAGACATCCTGCGGTGTTGCGGCCAGGTCACAAGAAAGCGAGTTGAAGAAAGGAGCTCAGGGGCACTGTAATTCACAAACCTGCAGAGTTATAAATGACAGCTATCGTCCAAAAATAGACTGAAGTAAGGCTGCCAAGAGGACTTGAAAGTGGGGCAGAATTGCAGGAAACCAATTTCAGGAGGTAGACTGGAATTGCATTGAAAGCATAGGAAAAGAGGCAGAACATCCACAATGATGCACTTGGCCAAAAAGGGCGTATGCGTTTTTTCCTGAATATATTCAGGAAAAAAGGCATACGTCCTTTTTGGCCAACCAAGCAAACTTGCAAAGGAAATCTGCACTACAATGAAGTCTCACTTCTCCCCGGTCAAAAGGGCCATCTGAAAAACGTGTAAAATCCAGAAAGGCAGGACAGGCCATGGAGAACTGGGAGCCTTGTTATGCTGATGGGCGGGATGTAAATTGCCAACAGACACTCAGGAGAACTGTATGGTGTTTCCTGAAACATCTAAAAAACAAAGCAACAGAACCTAGGGCACTTCCACTTATGGTCCTATAGCTTAGGGAAATTAAAATCAAAAAGACACAGCCACCCCAAAGTTTGGAACGGCTCTGTTTACAAGAACCTCGTTTACAGTACAAGTTCAACATCGCAGAAAGTGAAAAATGGATAAAGAAGTTGTGGTATTCACTTACAAAGCAATATCACTCAGCAATGAAATCTGTGTCATCAGGCCCTTAGCAGCACAATGAGTGGATTCAGGTATGATGATTCTAACTGAAATAAGTCACACAGAAAAAGAAACATCATAAGATATCAGTAATACACGGAATGTAAACTTGGCTACACAGGAACTGAATTACAGAACAGAACAGGGTCTCAAATTTAGAAAACCAACTTATGCTTGCTTAAGGGTAAAGGTGAGTTGGGATGCTGCATAAAACCAGAGATTGAAATGAGCACAGATAAAGTTCCTTAAGCCAAATATGGAATAGACAAGAGCTACTCCTTGCTCAACGAAATGGACTCAACACCGCATATTAAACGCCTAAGAATGTACCTGACTAGTAAGTATCTTAAAACCTATGGATTGCTATGTCTCCGAAAGAGAATCAAGCATGTGTACAGGGGCATAAACGCAGCAGTGATAGGATTGGAGAGGTTCGGTGAGCAAATGAAGACCCTTTGAAGTCATATTGCATGGTACCCATTCCACGGGTTTCAACTACCCAGGTTTTAGGTATTCTTCCTTCAGCTAAAACATGCATGTGGAACCCAGAGTATGAACAACCATGTGATCGGGAGACGTGTTCAAATATGTCTCAGTTTTCCTCCCCTGGTACTCGGGTGCAACATTCCAGACGCTTTACTAACACTCTCCCCACTTGGAGAGTCAGTGCCTTTAACCTCCTGTTTGGCCCAGTTTGCAATTTCTGCGGAAGATGAACAGGAATAGCGAGAACCAATGAGAGACTAGCTGGAGGTGTCTGGACGGGCAAATTTAACTCTCATTTCCCACCAGGAAGACGAAATAATCAAAGGCTCAGCGTGCCGTGCCGGAACCAGATTAGGGCCTGAAGCCATCCTGCGGTGTTGCGGCCAGGTCACAAGAAAGCGAGTTGAAGAAAGGAGCTCAGGGGCACTGTAATTCACAAACCTGCAGAGTTATAAATGACAGCTATCGTCCAAAAATAGACTGAAGTAACGCTGTCAAGAGGACTTGAAAGCGGGGCAGAATTGCAGGAAACCGATTTCAGGAGGTAGACTGGAATTGCATTGAAAGCATAGGAAAAGAGGCAGAACGTCCACAATGATGCACTTGGCCAAAAAGGGCGTATGCGTTTTTTCCTGAATATATTCAGGAAAAAACGCATACGCCCTTTTTGGCCAACCAAGCAAGCTTGCAAAGGAAATCTGCACTACAATGAAGTCTCACTTCCCCCCGGTCAAAAGGGCCATCTGAAAAAAGTGTAAAATCCAGAAAGGCAGGACAGGCCATGGAGAACTGGGAGCCTTGTTATGCTGATGGGCGGGATGTAAATTGCCAACAACCACTCCGGAGAAGTGTATGGTGTTTCCTGAAACATCTAAAAAACAAAGCAACAGAACCTAGGGCACTTCCACTTATGGTCCTATAGCTTAGGGAAATTAAAATCAAAAAGACACAGCCACCCCAAAGTTTGGAACGGCTCTGTTTACAAGAACCTCGTTTACAGTACAAGTTCAACATCGCAGAAAGTGAAAAATGGATAAAGAAGTTGTGGTATTTACTTACAAAGCAATATCACTCAGCAATGAAATCTGTGTCATCAGGCCCTTAGCAGCACAATGAGTGGATTTAGGTATGATGATTCTAACTGAAATAAGTCACACAGAAAAAGAAACATCATAAGATATCAGTAATACACGGAATGTAAACTTGGCTACACAGGAACTGAATTACAGAACAGAACAGGGTCTCAAATTTAGAAAACCAACTTATGCTTGCTTAAGGGTAAAGGTGAGTTGGGGTGCTGCATAAAACCAGAGATTGAAATGAACACAGATAAAGTTCCTTAAGCCAAATATGGAATAGACAAGAGCTACTCCTTGCTCAACGAAATGGACTCAACACCGCATATTAAACGCCTAAGAATGTACCTGACTAGTAAGTATCTTAAAACCTATGGATTGCTATGTCTCCGAAAGAGAATCAAGCATGTGTACAGGGGCATAAACGCAGCAGTGATAGGATTGGAGAGGTTCGTGAGCAAATGAAGACCCTTTGAAGTCATATTGCATGGTACCCATTCCCCGGGTTTCAACTACCCAGGTTTAAGGTATTCTTCCTTCAGCTAAAAAATGCATGTGGAACCTAGAGTATGATCAACCATGTGATCGGGAGACGTGTTCAAATATGTCTCAGTTTTCGTACCCTGGTACTCGGGTGCAACATTCCAGACGCTTTACTAACACTCTCCCCACTTGGAGAGTCAGTCCCTTTAACCTCCTGTTTGGCCCAGTTTGCAATTTCTGTGGAAGATGAACAGGAATAGCGAGAACCAATGAGAGACTAGCTGGAGGTGTCTGGACGGGCAAATTTAACTCTCATTTCCCACCAGGAAGAGGAATTAACCAAAGGCTCAGCGTGCCGTGCCAGAACCAGATTAGGGCCTGAAGACATCCTGCGGTGTTGCGGCCAGGTCACAAGAAAGCAAGTTGAAGAAAGGAGCTCAGGGGCACTGTAATTCACAAACCTGCAGAGTTATAAATGACAGCTATCATCCAAAAATAGACTGAAGTAAGGCTGCCAAGAGGACTTGAAAGCGGGGCAGAATTGCAGGAAACCGATTTCAGGAGGTAGACTGGAATTGCATTGAAAGCATAGGAAAAGAGGCAGAACGTCCACAATGATGCACTTGGCCAAAAAGGGCGTATGCGTTTTTTCCTGAATATATTCAGGAAAAAACGCATACGCCCTTTCTGGCCAACCAAGCAAGCTTGCAAAGGAAATCTGCACTACAATGAAGTCTCACTTGCCCCCGGTCAAAAGGGCCATCTGAAAAAAGTGTAAAATCCAGAAAGGCAGGACAGGCCATGGAGAACTGGGAGCCTTGTTATGCTGATGGGCGGGATGTAAATTGCCAACAGACACTCAGGAGAAGTGTATGGTGTTTCCTGAAACATCTAAAAAACAAAGCAACAGAGCCTAGGGCACTTCCACTTATGGTCCTATAGCTTAGGGAAATTAAAATCAAAAAGACACAGCCACCCCAAAGTTTGGGACGCCTCCGTTTACAAGAACCTCGTTTACCGTACAAGTTCAATATCACAGAAAGTGAAAAATGGATAAAGAACTTGTGGTAATTACGTACAATGCAGTATCACTCAGCAATGAAATCTATGTCATCAGGCCCGTAGAAGCATAATGAGTGGATTCAGGTACGATGATTCTAACTGAAATAAGTCACACAGAAAAAGAAACATCATAAGATATCACTAATACACGGAATGTAAACTTGGCTACACAGGAACTGCATTCCAAAACAGAACAGGGTCTCAAATTTAGAAAACCAACTTATGCTTGCTTAAGGGGAAAGGTGAGTTGGGGTGCTGCATAAAACCAGAGATTGAAATGAGCACAGATAAAGTTCCTTAAGCCAAATATGGAATAGACAAGAGCTACTCCTTGCTCAACGAAATGGACTCAAAACCCCATATTAAACGCCTAAGAATGTACCTGACTAGTAAGTATCTTAAAACCTATGGATTGCTATGTCTCCAAAAGAGAATCAAGCGTGTGTACAGGGGCATAAACGCAGCAGTGATAGGATTGGAGAGGTTCGGTGAGCAAATGAAGACCCTTTGAAGTCATATTGCATGGTACCCATTACACGGGTCTCAACTCTCCAGGTTTAAGGTATTCTTCCTTCAGCTAAAACATGCATGTGGAACCCAGAGTATGATCAACCATGTGAACGGGAGACGTGTTCAAATATGTCTCAGTTTTCCTCCCCTGGTACTCGGGTGCAACATTCCAGACGCTTTACTAACACTCTCCCCACTTGGAGAGTCAGTCCCTTTAACCTCCTGTTTGGCCCAGTTTGCAATTTCTGTGGAAGATGAACAGGAATAGCGAGAACCAATGAGAGGCTAGCTGGAGGTGTCTGGACGGGCAAATTTAACTCTCATTTCCCACCAGGAAGAGGAATTAACCAAAGGCTGAGCATGCCGGGCCGGAACCAGATTAGGGCCTGAAGCCATCCTGCGGTGTTGCGGCCAGGTCACAAGAAAGCGAGTTGAAGAAAGGAGCTCAGGGGCACTGTAATTCACAAACCTGCAGAGTTATAAATGACAGCTATCGTCCAAAAATAGACTGAAGTAAGGCTGCCAAGAGGACTTGAAAGCGGGGCAGAATTGCAGGAAACCGATTTCAGGAGGTAGACTGGAATTGCATTGAAAGCATAGGAAAAGAGGCAGAACGTCCACAATGATGCACTTGGCCAAAAAGGGCGTATGCGTTTTTTCCTGAATATATTCAGGAAAAAACGCATACGCCCTTTTTGGCCAACCAAGCAAGCTTGCAAAGGAAATCTGCACTACAATGAAGTCTCACTTCCCCCCGGTCAAAAGGGCCATCTGAAAAAAGTGTAAAATCCAGAAAGGCAGGACAGGCCATGGAGAACTGGGAGCCTTGTTATGCTGAAGGGCGGGATGTAAATTGCCAACAACCACTCGGGAGAAGTGTATGGTGTTTCTGAAACATCTAAAAAACAAAGCAACAGAGCCTAGGGCACTGCCGCTTATGGTCCTATAGCTTAGGCAATTTAAAATCAAAAAGACACAGCCACCCCAAAGTTTGGAACGGCTCTGTTTACAAGAACCTCGTTTACAGTACAAGTTCAACATCGCAGAAATTGAAAAATGGATAAAAAAGTTGTGTTATTTACTTACAAAGCAATATTACTCAGCAATGAAATCTGTGTCATCAGGCCCTTAGCAGCACAATGAGTGGATTCAGGTATGATGATTCTAACTGAAATAAGTCACACAGAAAAAGAAACATCATAAGATATCAGTAATACACGGAATGTAAACTTGGCTACACAGGAACTGAATTACAGAACAGAACAGTGTCTCAAATTTAGAAAACCAACTTATGCTTGCTTAAGGGTAAAGGTGAGTTGGGGTGCTGCATAAAACCAGAGATTGAAATGAGCACAGATAAAGTTCCTTAAGCCAAATATGGAATAGACAAGAGCTACTCCTTGCTCAACGAAATGGACTCAACACCGCATATTAAACGCCTAAGAATGTACCTGACTAGTAAGTATCTTAAAACCTATGGATTGCTATGTCTCCGAAAGAGAATCAAGCATGTGTACAGGGGCATCAACGCAGCAGTGATAGGATTGGAGAGGTTCGGTGAGCAAGTGAAGACCCTTTGAAGTCATATTGCATGGTACCCATTCCACGGGTTTTAAATACCCAGGTTTAAGGTATTCTTCCTTCAGCTAAAACAGGCATGTGGAACCTAGAGTGTGATCAACCATGTGATCGGGAGACGTGTTCAAATATTTCTCAGTTTTCCTCCCCTGGTACTCGGGTGCAACATTCCAGACGCTTTACTAACACTCTCCCCACTTGGAGAGTCAGTCCCTTTAACCTCCTGTTTGGCCCAGTTTGCAATTTCTGCGGAAGATGAACAGGAATAGCGAGAACCAATGAGAGACTAGCTGGAGGTGTCTGGACGGGCAAATTTAACTCTCATTTCCCACCAGGAAGAGGAATTAACCAAAGGCTCAGCGTGCCGTGCCGGAATCAGATTAGGGCCTGAAGCCATCCTGCGGTGTTGCGGCCAGGTCACAAGAAAGCGAGTTGAAGAAAGGAGCTCAGGGGCACTGTAATTCACAAACCTGCAGAGTTATAAATGACAGCTATCGTCCAAAAATATACTGAGGTAAGGCTGCCAAGAGGACTTGAAAGCGGGGCAGAATTGCAGGAAACCGATTTCAGGAGGTAGACTGGAATTGCATTGAAAGCATAGGAAAAGAGGCAGAACGTCCACAATGATGCACTTGGCCAAAAAGGGCATATGCGTTTTTTCCTGAATATATTCAGGAAAAAACGCATACGCCCTTTTTGGCCAACCAACCAAGCTTGCAAAGGAAATCTGCACTACAATGAAGTCTCACTTCCCCCCGGTCAAAAGGGCCATCTGAAAAAAGTGTAAAATCCAGAAAGGCAGGACAGGCCATGGAGAACTGGGAGCCTTGTTATGCTGAAGGGCGGGATGTAAATTGCCAACAACCACTTGGGAGAAGTGTATGGTGTTTCTGAAACATCTAAAAAACAAAGCAACAGAGCCTAGGGCACTGCCGCTTATGGTCCTATAGCTTAGGCAATTTAAAATCAAAAAGACACAGCCACCCCAAAGTTTGGAACGGCTCTGTTTACAAGAACCTCGTTTACAGTACAAGTTCAACATCGCAGAAATTGAAAAATGGATAAAAAAGATGTGTTATTTACTTACAAAGCAATATTACTCAGCAATGAAATCTGTGTCATCAGGCCCTTAGCAGCACAATGAGTGGATTCAGGTATGATGATTCTAACTGAAATAAGTCACACAGAAAAAGAAACATCATAAGATATCAGTAATACACGGAATGTAAACTTGGCTACACAGGAACTGAATTACAGAACAGAACAGGGTCACAAATTTAGAAAACCAACTTATGCTTGCTTAAGGGTAAAGGTGAGTTGGGGTGCTGCATAAAACCAGAGATTGAAATGAGCACAGATAAAGTTCCTTAAGCCAAATATGGAATAGACAAGAGCTACTCCTTGCTCAACGAAATGGACTCAACACCGTATATTAAACGCCTAAGAATGTACCTGACTAGTAAGTATCTTAAAACCTATGGATTGCTATGTCTCCGAAAGAGAATCAAGCATGTGTACAGGGGCATCAACGCAGCAGTGATAGGATTGGAGAGGTTCGGTGAGCAAATGAAGACCCTTTGAAGTCATATTGCATGGTACCCATTCCACGGGTTTTAAATACCCAGGTTTAAGGTATTCTTCCTTCAGCTAAAACAGGCATGTGGAACCTAGAGTGTGATCAACCATGTGATCGGGAGACGTGTTCAAATATTTCTCAGTTTTCCTCCCCTGGTACTCGGGTGCAACATTCCAGACGCTTTACTAACACTCTCCCCACTTGGAGAGTCAGTCCCTTTAACCTCCTGTTTGGCCCAGTTTGCAATTTCTGCGGAAGATGAACAGGAATAGCGAGAACCAATGAGAGACTAGCTGGAGGTGTCTGGACGGGCAAATTTAACTCTCATTTCCCACCAGGAAGAGGAATTAACCAAAGGCTCAGCGTGCCGTGCCGGAATCAGATTAGGGCCTGAAGCCATCCTGCGGTGTTGCGGCCAGGTCACAAGAAAGCGAGTTGAAGAAAGGAGCTCAGGGGCACTGTAATTCACAAACCTGCAGAGTTATAAATGACAGCTATCGTCCAAAAATATACTGAGGTAAGGCTGCCAAGAGGACTTGAAAGCGGGGCAGAATTGCAGGAAACCGATTTCAGGAGGTAGACTGGAATTGCATTGAAAGCATAGGAAAAGAGGCAGAACGTCCACAATGATGCACTTGGCCAAAAAGGGCGTATGCGTTTTTTCCTGAATATATTCAGGAAAAAACGCATACGCCCTTTTTGGCCAACCAAGCAAGCTTGCAAAGGAAATCTGCACTACAATGAAGTCTCACTTCCCCCCGGTCAAAAGGGCCATCTGAAAAAAGTGTAAAATCCAGAAAGGCAACAGGCCATTGAGAACTGGGAGCCTTGTTATGCTGAAGGGCGGGATGTAAATTGCCAACAGACACTCGGGAGAAGTGTATGGTGTTTCCTGAAACATCTAAAAAACAAAGCAACAGAGCCTAGGGCACTGCCACTTATGGTCCTATAGCTTAGGGAAATTAAAATCAAAAAGACACAGCCACCCCAAAGTTTGGAACGGCTCTGTTTACAAGAACCTCGTTTACAGTACAAGTTCAACATCGCAGAAAGTGAAAAATGGATAAAGAAGTTGTGGTATTCACTTACAAAGCAATATCACTCAGCAATGGAATCTATGTCATCAGGCCCTTAGCAGCACAATGAGTGGACTCAGGTATGATGATTCTAACTGAAATAAGTCACACAGAAAAAGAAACATCAAAAGATATCAGTAATACACGGAATGTAAACTTGGCTACACAGGAACTGAATTACAGAACAGAACAGGGTCTCAAATTTAGAAAACCAACTTATGCTTGCTTAAGGGTAAAGGTGAGTTGGGGTGCTGCATAAAACCAGAGATTGAAATGAGCACAGATAAAGTTCCTTAAGCCAAATATGGAATAGACAAGAGCTACTCCTTGCTCAACGAAATGGACTCAACACCGCATATTAAACTCCTAAGAATGTACCTGACTAGTAAGTATCTTAAAACCTATGGATTGCTATGTCTCTGAAAGAGAATCAAGCATGTGTACAGGGGCATAAACGCAGCAGTGATAGGATTGGAGAGGTTCGGTGAGCAAATGAAGACCCTTTGAAGTCATATTGCATGGTACCCATTCCACGGGTTTCAACTACCCAGGTTTTAGGTTTTCTTCCTTCAGCTAAAACGTGCATGTGGAACCCAGAGTATGATCAACCATGTGATCGGGAGACGTGTTCAAATATGTCTCAGTTTTCCTCCCCTGGTACTCGGGTGCAACATTCCAGACGCTTTACTAACACTCTCCCCACTTGGAGAGTCAGCGCCTTTAACCTCCTGTTTGGCACAGTTTGCAATTTCTGCGGAAGATGAACAGGAATAGCGAGAACCAATGAGAGGCTAGCTGGAGGTGTCTGGACGGGCAAATTTAACTCTCATTTCCCACCAGGAAGAGGAAATAACCAAAGGCTCAGCGTGCCGTACCGGAACCAGATTAGGGCCTGAAGCCATCCTGCGGTGTTGCGGCCAGCTCAAAAGAAAGCGAGTTGAAGAAAGGAGCTCAGGGGCACTGTAACTCACAAACCTGCAGAGTTACAAATGGCAGCTATCGTCCAAAGATAGACTGAAGTAAGGCTGCCAAGAGGACTTGAAAGCGGGGCAGAATTGCAGGAAACCGATTTCAGGAGGTAGACTGGAATTGCATTGAAAGCATAGGAAAAGAGGCAGAACGTCCACAATGATGCACTTGGCCAAAAAGGGCGTTTGCGTTTTTTCCTGAATATATTCAGGAAAAAACGCATACGCCCTTCTTGGCCAACCAAGCAAGCTTGCAAAGGAAATCTGCACTACAATGAAGTCTCACTTCCCCCCGGTCAAAAGGGCCATCTGAAAAAAGTGTAAAATCCAGAAAGGCAGGACAGGCCATGGAGAACTGGGAGCCTTGTTATGCTGATGGGCAGGATGTAAATTGCCAACAACCACTGGAGAGAAGTGTATGGTGTTTCCTGAAACATCTAAAAAACAAAGCAACAGAACCTAGGGCACTTCCACTTATGGTCCTATAGCTTAGGGAAATTAAAATCAAAAAGACACAGCCACCCCAAAGTTTGGAACGGCTCTGTTTACAAGAACCTCGTTTACACTACAAGTTCAACATCGCAGAAAGTGAAAAATGGATAAAGAAGTTGTGGTATTTACTTACAAAGCAATATCACTCAGCAATGAAATCTGTGTCATCAGGCCCTTAGCAGCACAATGAGTGGATTCAGGTATGATGATTCTAACTGAAATAAGTCACACAGAAAAAGAAACATCATAAGATATCAGTAATACACGGAATGTAAACTTGGCTACACAGGAACTGAATTACAGAACAGAACAGGGTCTCAAATTTAGAAAACCAACTTATGCTTGCTTAAGGGTAAAGGTGAGTTGGGGTGCTGCATAAAACCAGAGATTGAAATGAGCACAGATAAAGTTCCTTAAGCCAAATATGGAATAGACAAGAGCTACTCCTTGCTCAACGAAATGGACTCAACACCGCATATTAAACGCCTAAGAATGTACCTGACTAGTAAGTATCTTAAAACCTATGGATTGCTATGTCTCCGAAAGAGAATCAAGCATGTGTACAGGGGCATCAACGCAGCAGTGATAGGATTGGAGAGGTTCGGTGAGCAAATGAAGACCCTTTGAAGTCATATTGCATGGTACCCATTACACGGGTCTTAACTCTCCAGGTTTAAGGTATTCTTCCTTCAGCTAAAACATGTATGTGGAACCCAAGTATGATCAACCATGTGAACGGCAGACGTGTTCAAATATGTCTCAGTTTTCCTCCCCTGGTACTCGGGTGCAACATTCAGACGCTTTACTAACACTCTCCCCACTTGGAGAGTCAGCGCCTTTAACCTCCTGTTTGGCCCAGTTTGCAATTTCTGCGGTAGATGAACAGGAATAGCGAGAACCAATGAGAGACTAGCTGGAGGTGTCTGGACGGGCAAATTTAACTCTCATTTCCCACCAGGAAGAGGAAATAACCAAAGGCTCAGCGTGCCGTGCCGGAACCAGATTAGGGCCTGAAGCCATCCTGCGGTGTTGCGGCTAGCTCACAAGAAAGCGAGTTGAAGAAAGGAGCTCAGGGGCACTGTAATTCACAAACCTGCAGAGTTATAAATGACAGCTATCGTCCAAAAATACACTGAAGTAAGGCTGCCAAGAGGACTTGAAATCGGGGCAGAATTGCAGGAAACCGATTTCAGGAGGTAGACTGGAATTGCATTGAAAGCATAGGAAAAGAGGCAGAACGTCCACAGTGATGCACTTGGCCAAAAAGGGCGTATGCGTTTTTTCCCGAATATATTCAGGAAAAAACGCATACGCCCTTTTTGGCCAACCAAGCAAGCTTGCAAAGGAAATCTGCACTACAATGAAGTCTCACTTCCCCCCGGTCAAAAGGGCCATCTGAAAAATGTGTAAAATCCAGAAAGGCAGGTCAGGCCATGGAGAACTGGGAGCCTTGTTATGCTGATGGGCGGGATGTAAATTGCCAACAGACACTCGGGAGAAGTGTATGGTGTTTCCTGAAACATCTAAAAAACAAAGCAACAGAACCTAGGGCACTGCCACTTATGGTCCTATAGCTTAGGGAAATTAAAATCAAAAAGACACAGCCAACCCAAAGTTTGGAACGGCTCTGTTTACAAGAACCTCGTTTACAGTACAAGTTCAACATCGCAGAAAGTGAAAAATGGATAAAGAAGTTGTGGTATTTACTTACAAAGCAATATCACTCAGCAATGAAATCTGTGTCATCAGGCCCTTAGCAGCACAATGAGTGGATTCAGGTAGGATAATTCTAACTGAAATAAGTCACACAGAAAAAGAAACATCATAAGATATCAGTAATACACGGAATGTAAACTTGGCTACACAGGAACTGAATTACAGAACAGAACAGGGTCTCAAATTTAGAAAACCAACTTATTCTTGCTTAAGGGTAAAGTTGAGTTGGGGTGCTGCATAAAACCAGAGATTGAAATGAGCACAGATAAAGTTCCTGAAGCCAAATATGGAATAGACAAGAGCTACTCCTTGCTCAACGAAATGGACTCAACACCGCATATTTAACGCCTAAGAATGTACCTGACTAGTAAGTATCTTAAAACCTATGGATTGCTATGTCTCCGAAAGAGAATCAAGCATGTGTACAGGGGCATCAACGCAGCAGTGATAGGATTGGAGAGGTTCGGTGAGCAAATGAAGACCCTTTGAAGTCATATTGCATGGTACCCATTACACGGGTCTTAACTCTCCAGGTTTAAGGTATTCTTCCTTCAGCTAAAACATGCATGTGGAACCCAAGTATGATCAACCATGTGAACGGGAGACGTGTTCAAATATGTCTCAGTTTCTGTACCCTGGTACTCGGGTGCAACATTCCAGACGCTTTACTAACACTCTCCCCACTTGGAGAGCCAGCGCCTTTAACCTCCTGTTTGGTCCAGTTTGCAATTTCTGCGGAAGATGAACAGGAATAGCGAGAACCAATGAGAAACTAGCTGGAGGTGTCTGGACGGGCAAATTTAACTCTCATTTCCCACCAGGAAGAGGAAATAAGCAAAGGCTCAGCGTTCCTTGCCAGAACCACATTAGGGCCTGAAGCCATCCTGCGGTGTTGCGGCCAGGTCACAAGAAAGCGAGTTGAAGAAAGGAGCTCAGGGGCACTGTAATTCACAAACCTGCAGAGTTAT
This sequence comes from Delphinus delphis, assembly GCF_949987515.2. Classification (NCBI taxonomy): domain Eukaryota; kingdom Metazoa; phylum Chordata; class Mammalia; order Artiodactyla; family Delphinidae; genus Delphinus; species Delphinus delphis. Next base: position 1,282,311 of record NW_027192653.1, on the reverse strand, counting down.
AAATGACAGCTATCATCCAAAAATATACTGAAGTAAGGCTGCCAAGAGGACTTGAAAGCGGGGCAGAATTGCAGGAAACCGATTTCAGGAGGTAGACTGGAATTGCATTGAAAGCATAGGAAAAGAGGCCGAACGTCCACAATGATGCACTTGGCCAAAAAGGGCGTATGCGTTTTTTCCTGAATATATTCAGGAAAAAACGCATACGCCCTTTTTGGCCAACCAAGCAAGCTTGCAAAGGAAATCTGCACTACAATGAAGTCTCACTTCCCCCCGGTCAAAAGGGCCATCTGAAAAAAGTGTAAAATCCAGAAAGGCAGGTCAGGCCATGGAGAACTGGGAGCCTTGTTATGCTGATGGGCGGGATGTAAATTGCCAACAACCACTGGGGAGAAGTGTATGGTGTTTCCTGAAACATCTAAAAAACAAAGCAACAGAACCTAGGGCACTTCCACTTATGGTCCTATAGCTTAGGGAAATTAAAATCAAAAAGACACAGCCACCCCAAAGTTTGGAACGGCTCTGTTTACAAGAACCTCGTTTACAGTACAAGTTCAACATCGCAGAAAGTGAAAAATGGATAAAGAAGTTGTGGTATTTACTTACAAAGCAATATCACTCAGCAATGAAATCTGTGTCATCAGGCCCTTAGCAGCACAATGAGTGGATTCAGGTATGATGATTCTAACTGAAATAAGTCACACAGAAAAAGAAACATCATAAGATATCAGTAATACACGGAATGTAAACTTGGCTACACAGGAACTGAATTACAGAACAGAACAGGGTCTCATATTTAGAAAACCAACTTATGCTTGCTTAAGGGTAAAGGTGAGTTGGGGTGCTGCATAAAATCAGAGATTGAAATGAGCAGAGATAAAGTTCCTTAAGTCAAATATGGAATAGACAAGAGCTACTCCTTGCTCAACGAAATGGACTCAACACCGCATATTAAACGCCTAAGAATGTACCTGACTAGTAAGTATCTTAAAACCTATGGATTGCTATGTCTCCGAAAGAGAATCAAGCATGTGTACAGGGGCATAAACGCAGCAGTGATAGGATTGGAGAGGTTCGGTGAGCAAATGAAGACCCTTTGAAGTCATATTGCATGGTACCCATTCCACGGGTCTTAACTCTCCAGGTTTAAGGTATTCTTCCTTCAGCTAAAACATGTATGTGGAACCCAAGTATGATCAACCATGTGAACGGGAGACGTGTTCAAATATGTCTCAGTTTTCCTCCCCTGGTACTCGGGTGCAACATTCCAGACACTTTACTAACACTCTCCCCACTTGGAGAGTCAGCGCCTTTAACCTCCTGTTTGGCCCCGTTTGCAATTTCTGTGGAAGATGAACAGGAATAGCGAGAACCAATGAGAGACTAGCTGGAGGTGTCTGGACGGGCAAATTTAACTCTCATTTCCCACCAGGAAGAGGAAATAACCAAAGGCTCAGCGTGCCGTGCCGGAACCAGATTAGGGCCTGAAGCCATCCTGTGGTGTTGCGGCCAGGTCACAAGAAAGCGAGTTGAAGAAAGGAGCTCAGGGGCACTGTAATTCACAAACCTGCAGAGTTATAAATGACAGTTATCGTCCAAAAATAGACTGAAGTAAGGCTGCCAAGAGGACTTGAAAGCGGGTCAGAATTGCAGGAAACCGATTTCAGGAGGTAGACTGGAATTGCATTGAAAGCATAGGAAAAGAGGCAGAACGTCCACAATGATGCACTTGGCCAAAAAGGGCGTATGCGTTTTTTCCTGAATATATTCAGGAAAAAACGCATACGCCCTTTTTGGCCAACCAAGCAAGCTTGCAAAGGAAATCTGCACTACAATGAAGTCTCACTTCCCCCCGGTCAAAAGGGCCATCTGAAAAAAGTGTAAAATCCAGAAAGGCAGGACAGGCCATGGAGAACTGGGAGCCTTGTTATGCTGATGGGCGGGATGTAAATTGCCAACAGACACTCGGGAGAAGTGTATGGTGTTTCCTGAAACATCTAAAAAACAAAGCAACAGAGCCTAGGGCACTTCCACTTATGGTCCTATAGCTTAGGGAAATTAAAATCAAAAAGACACAGCCACCCCAAAGTTTGGGATGCCTCTGTTTACAAGAACCTCGTTTACAGTACAAGTTCAATATCACAGAAAGTGAAAAATGGATAAGAAGTTGTGGTATTTACTTACAAAGCAATATCACTCAGCAATGAAATCTGTGTCATCAGGCCCTTAGCAGCACAATGAGTGGATTCAGGTATGATGATTCTAACTGAAATAAGTCACACAGAAAAAGAAACATCATAAGATATCAGTAATACACGGAATGGAAACTTGGCTACACAGGAACTGAATTACAGAACAGAACAGGGTCTCAAATTTAGAAAACCAACTTATGCTTGCTTAAGGGTAAAGGTGAGTTGGGTTGCTGCATAAAACCAGAGATTGAAATGAGCACAGATAAAGTTCCTTAAGCCAAATATGGAATAGACAAGAGCTACTCCTTGCTCAACGAAATGGACTCAACACCGCATATTAAACGCCTAAGAATGTACCTGACTAGTAAGTATCTTAAAACCTATGGATTGCTATGTCTCCAAAAGAGAATCAAGCATGTGTACAGGGGCATCAACGCAGCAGTGATAGGATTGGAGAGGTTCGGTGAGCAAATGAAGACCCTTTGAAGTCATATTGCATGGTACCCATTACACGGGTCTTAACTCTCCAGGTTTAAGGTATTCTTCCTTCAGCTAAAACATGCATGTGGAACCCAAGTATGATCAACCATGTGAACGGGAGACGTGTTCAAATATGTCTCAGTTTTTGTACCCTGGTACTCGGGTGCAACATTCCAGACGCTTTACTAACACTCTCCCCACTTGGAGAGTCAGCGCCTTTAACCTCCTGTTTGGTCCAGTTTGCAATTTCTGCGGAAGATGAACAGGAATAGCGAGAACCAATGAGAAACTAGCTGGAGGTGTCTGGACGGGCAAATTTAACTCTCATTTCCCACCAGGAAGAGGAAATAACCAAAGGCTCAGCGTTCCTTGCCAGAACCACATTAGGGCCTGAAGCCATCCTGCGGTGTTGCGGCCAGGTCACAAGAAAGCGAGTTGAAGAAAGGAGCTCAGGGGCACTGTAATTCACAAACCTGCAGAGTTATAAATGACAGCTATCATCCAAAAATATACTGAAGTAAGGCTGCCAAGAGGACTTGAAAGCGGGGCAGAATTGCAGGAAACCGATTTCAGGAGGTAGACTGGAATTGCATTGAAAGCATAGGAAAAGAGGCAGAACGTCCACAATGATGCACTTGGCCAAAAAGGGCGTATGCGTTTTTTCCTGAATATATTCAGGAAAAAACGCATACGCCCTTTTTGGCCAACCAAGCAAGCTTGCAAAGGAAATCTGCACTACAATGAAGTCTCACTTCCCCCCGGTCAAAAGGGCCATCTGAAAAAAGTGTAAAATCCAGAAAGGCAGGTCAGGCCATGGAGAACTGGGAGCCTTGTTATGCTGATGGGCGGGATGTAAATTGCCAACAACCACTGGGGAGAAGTGTATGGTGTTTCCTGAAACATCTAAAAAACAAAGCAACAGAACCTAGGGCACTTCCACTTATGGTCCTATAGCTTAGGGAAATTAAAATCAAAAAGACACAGCCACCCCAAAGTTTGGAACGGCTCTGTTTACAAGAACCTCGTTTACAGTACAAGTTCAACATCGCAGAAAGTGAAAAATGGATAAAGAAGTTGTGGTATTTACTTACAAAGCAATATCACTCAGCAATGAAATCTGTGTCATCAGGCCCTTAGCAGCACAATGAGTGGATTCAGGTATGATGATTCTAACTGAAATAAGTCACACAGAAAAAGAAACATCATAAGATATCAGTAATACACGGAATGTAAACTTGGCTACACAGGAACTGAATTACAGAACAGAACAGGGTCTCATATTTAGAAAACCAACTTATGCTTGCTTAAGGGTAAAGGTGAGTTGGGGTGCTGCATAAAACCAGAGATTGAAATGAGCACAGATAAAGTTCCTTAAGTCAAATATGGAATAGACAAGAGCTACTCCTTGCTCAACGAAATGGACTCAACACCGCATATTAAACGCCTAAGAATGTACCTGACTAGTAAGTATCTTAAAACCTATGGATTGCTATGTCTCCGAAAGAGAATCAAGCATGTGTACAGGGGCATAAACGCAGCAGTGATAGGATTGGAGAGGTTCGGTGAGCAAATGAAGACCCTTTGAAGTCATATTGCATGGTACCCATTCCACGGGTCTTAACTCTCCAGGTTTAAGGTATTCTTCCTTCAGCTAAAACATGTATGTGGAACCCAAGTATGATCAACCATGTGAACGGGAGACGTGTTCAAATATGTCTCAGTTTTCCTCCCCTGGTACTCGGGTGCAACATTCCAGACACTTTACTAACACTCTCCCCACTTGGAGAGTCAGCGCCTTTAACCTCCTGTTTGGCCCAGTTTGCAATTTCTGCGGAAGATGAACAGGAATAGCGAGAACCAATGAGAGACTAGCTGGAGGTGTCTGGACGGGCAAATTTAACTCTCATTTCCCACCAGGAAGAGGAAATAACCAAAGGCTCAGCGTTCCGTGCCGGAACCAGATTAGGGCCTGAAGCCATCCTGCGGTGTTGCGGCCAGGTCACAAGAAAGCGAGTTGAAGAAAGGAGCTCAGGGGCACTGTAATTCACAAACCTGCAGAGTTATAAATGACAGCTATCGTCCAAAAATAGACTGAAGTAAGGCTGCCAAGAGGACTTGAAAGTGGGGCAGAATTGCAGGAAACCGATTTCAGGAGTTAGACTGGAATTGCATTGAAAGCATAGGAAAAGAGGCAGAACGTCCACAATGATGCACTTGGCCAAAAAGGGCGTATGCGTTTTTTCCTGAATATATTCAGGAAAAAACGCATACGCCCTTTTTGGCCAACCAAGCAAGCTTGCAAAGGAAATCTGCACTACAATGAAGTCTCACTTCCCCCCGTCAAAAGGGCCATCTGAAAAAAGTGTAAAATCCAGAAAGGCAGGACAGGCCATGGAGAACTGGGAGCCTTGTTATGCTGATGGGCGGGATGTAAATTGCCAACAGACACTCGGGAGAAGTGTATGGTGTTTCCTGAAACATCTAAAAAACAAAGCAACAGAGCCTAGGGCACTTCCACTTATGGTCCTATAGCTTAGGGAAATTAAAATCAAAAAGACACAGCCACCCCAAAGTTTGGGATGCCTCTGTTTACAAGAACCTCGTTTACAGTACAAGTTCAATATCACAGAAAGTGAAAAATGGATAAAGAAGTTGTGGTATTTACTTACAAAGCAATATCACTCAGCAATGAAATCTGTGTCATCAGGCCCTTAGCAGCACAATGAGTGGATTCAGGTATGATGATTCTAACTGAAATAAGTCACACAGAAAAAGAAACATCATAAGATATCAGTAATACACGGAATGGAAACTTGGCTACACAGGAACTGAATTACAGAACAGAACAGGGTCTCAAATTTAGAAAACCAACTTATGCTTGCTTAAGGGTAAAGGTGAGTTGGGGTGCTGCATAAAACCAGAGATTGAAATGAGCACAGATAAAGTTCCTTAAGCCAAATATGGAATAGACAAGAGCTACTCCTTGCTCAACGAAATGGACTCAACACCGCATATTAAACGCCTAAGAATGTACCTGACTAGTAAGTATCTTAAAACCTATGGATTGCTATGTCTCCGAAAGAGAATCAAGCATGTGTACAGGGGCATAAACGCAGCAGTGATAGGATTGGAGAGGTTCGGTGAGCAAATGAAGACCCTTTGAAGTCATATTGCATGGTACCCATTACACGGGTCTTAACTCTCCAGGTTTAAGGTATTCTTCCTTCAGCTAAAACATGCATGTGGAACCCAAGTATGATCAACCATGTGAACGGGTGACGTGTTCAAATATGTCTCAGTTTTTGTACCCTGGTACTCAGGTGCAACATTCCAGACGCTTTACTAACACTCTCCCCACTTGAAGAGTCAGCGCCTTTAACCTCCTGTTTGGTCCAGTTTGCAATTTCTGCGGAAGATGAACAGGAATAGCGAGAACCAATGAGAGACTAGCTGGAGGTGTCTGGACGGGCAAATTTAACTCTCATTTCCCACCAGGAAGAGGAAATAACCAAAGGCTCACCGTGCCGTGCCAGAACCAGATTAGGGACTGAAGCCATCCTGCGGTGTTGCGGCCAGGTCACAAGAAAGCTAGTTGAAGAAAGGAGCTCAGGGGCACTGTAATTCACAAACCTGCAGAGTTATAAATGACAGCTATCGTCCAAAAATAGACTGAAGTAAGGCTGCCAAGAGGACTTGAAAGCGGGGCAGAATTGCAGGAAACCGATTTCAGGAGGTAGACTGGAATTGCATTGAAAGCATAGGAAAAGAGGCAGAACGTCCACAATGATGCACTTGGCCAAAAAGGGCGTATGCGTTTTTTCCTGAATATATTCAGGAAAAAACGCATACGCCCTTTTTGGCCAACCAAGCAAGCTTGCAAAGGAAATCTGCACTACAATGAAGTCTCACTTCCCCCCGGTCAAAAGGGCCATCTGAAAAAAGTGTAAAATCCAGAAAGGCAGGACAGGCCATGGAGAACTGAGAGCCTTGTTATGCTGATGGGCGGGATGTAAATTGCCAACAGACACTCAGGAGAAGTGTATGGTGTTTCCTGAAACATCTAAAAAACAAAGCAACAGAGCCTAGGGCACTGCCACTTATGGTCCTACAGCTTAGGGAAATTAAAATCAAAAAGACACAGCCACCCCAAAGTTTGGGACGCCTCTGTTTACAAGAACCTCGTTTACAGTACAAGTTCAACATCGCAGAAAGTGAAAAATGGATAAAGAAATTATGGTACTTACGTACAATGCAGTATCACTCAGCAATGAAATCTATCTCATCAGGCCCATAGCAGCATAATGAGTGGATTCAGGTACGATGATTCTAACTGAAATAAGTCACACAGAAAAAGAAACATCATAAGATATCACTAATACACGGAATGTAAACTTGGCTACACAGGAACTGCATTCCAAAACAGAACAGGGTCTCAAATTTAGAAAACCAACTTATGCTTGCTTAAGGGGAAAGGTGAGTTGGGGTGCTGCATAAAACCAGAGATTGAAATGAGCACAGATAAAGTTCCTTAAGCCAAATATGGAATAGACAAGAGCTACTCCTTGCTCAACGAAATGGACTCAAAACCCCATATTAAACGCCTAAGAATGTACCTGACTAGTAAGTATCTTAAAACCTATGGATTGCTATGTCTCCAAAAGAGAATCAAGCGTGTGTACAGGGGCATAAACGCAGCAGTGATAGGATTGGAGAGGTTCGGTGAGCAAATGAAGACCCTTTGAAGTCATATTGCATGGTACCCATTACACGGGTCTCAACTCTCCAGGTTTAAGGTATTCTTCCTTCAGCTAAAACATGCATGTGGAACCCAGAGTATGATCAACCATGTGAACGGGAGACGTGTTCAAATATGTCTCAGTTTTCCCCCCCTGGTACTCGGGTGCAACATTCCAGACGCTTTACTAACACTCTCCCGACTTGGAGAGTCAGTCCCTTTAACCTGCTGTTTGGCCCAGTTTGCAATTTCTGCGGAAGATGAACAGGAATAGCGAGAACCAATGAGAGGCTAGCTGGAGGTGTCTGGACGGGCAAATTGAACTCTCATTTCCCACCAGGAAGAGGAATTAACCAAAGGCTCAGCATGCCGGGCCTGAACCAGATTAGGGCCTGAAGCCATCCTGCGGTGTTGCGGCCAGGTCACAAGAAAGCGAGTTGAAGAAAGGAGCTCAGGGGCACTGTAATTCACAAACCTGCAGAGTTATAAATGACAGCTATCGTCCAAAAATAGACTGAAGTAAGGCTGCCAAGAGGACTTGAAAGCGGGGCAGAATTGCAGGAAACCGATTTCAGGAGGTAGACTGGAATTGCATTGAAAGCATAGGAAAAGAGGCAGAACGTCCACAATGATGCACTTGGCCAAAAAGGGCGTATGCGTTTTTTCCTGCATATATTCAGGAAAAAACGCATACGCCCTTTTTGGCCAACCAAGCAAGCTTGCAAAGGAAATCTGCACTACAATGAAGTCTCACTTCCCCCCGGTCAAAAGGGCCATCTGAAAAAAGTGTAAAATCCAGAAAGGCAACAGGCCATTGAGAACTGGGAGCCTTGTTATGCTGATGGGCGGGATGTAAATTGCCAACAGACACTCGGGAGAAGTGTATGGTGTTTCCTGAAACATCTAAAAAACAAAGCAACAGAGCCTAGGGCAATTCCACTTATGGTCCTATAGCTTAGGGAAATTAAAATCAAAAAGACACAGCCACCCCAAAGTTTGGAACGGCTCTGTTTACAAGAACCTCGTTTACAGTACAAGTTCAACATCGCAGAAAGTGAAAAATGGATAAAGAAGTTGTGGTATTCACTTACAAAGCAATATCACTCAGCAATGGAATCTATGTCATCAGGCCCTTAGCAGCACAATGAGTGGATTCAGGTATGATGATTCTAACTGAAATAAGTCACACAGAAAAAGAAACATCATAAGATATCAGTAATACACGGAATGTAAACTTGGCTACACAGGAACTGAATTACAGAACAGAACAGGGTCTCAAATTTAGAAAACCAACTTATGCTTGCTTAAGGGGAAAGGTGAGTTGGGGTGCTGCATAAAACCAGAGATTGAAATGAGCACAGATAAAGTTCCTTAAGCCAAATATGGAATAGACAAGAGCTACTCCTTGCTCAACGAAATGGACTCAACACCGCATATTAAACGCCTAAGAATGTACCTGACTAGTAAGTATCTTAAAACCTATGGATTGCTATGTCTCCGAAAGAGAATCAAGCATGTGTACAGGGGCATAAACGCAGCAGTGATAGGATTGGAGAGGTTTGGTGAGCAAATGAAGACCCTTTGAAGTCATATTGCATGGTACCCATTACACGGGTTTCAACTACCCAGGTTTAAGGTATTCTTCCTTCAGCTAAAACATGCATGTGGAACCCAGAGTATGATCAACCATGTGATCGGGAGACGTGTTCAAATATGTCTCAGTTTTCGTACCCTGGTACTCGGGTGCAACATTCCAGACGCTTTACTAACACTCTCCCGACTTGGAGAGTCAGTCCCTTTAACCTCCTGTTTGTCCCAGTTTGCAATTTCTGCGGAAGATGAACAGGAATAGCGAGAACCAATGAGAGGCTAGCTGGAGGTGTCTGGATGGGCAAATTTAACTCTCATTTCCCACCAGGAAGAGGAATTAACCAAAGGCTCAGCGTGCCGTGCCGGAACCAGATTAGGGCCTGAAGCCATCCTGCGGTGTTGCGGCCAGGTCACAAGAAAGCGAGTTGAAGAAAGGAGCTCAGGGGCACTGTAATTCACAAACCTGCAGAGTTATAAATGACAGCTATCGTCCAAAAATAGACTGAAGTAAGGTTGCCAAGAGGACTTGAAAGCGGGGCAGAATTGCAGGAAACCGATTTCAGGAGGTAGACTGGAATTGCATTGAAAGCATAGGAAAAGAGGCAGAACGTCCACAATGATGCACTTGGCCAAAAAGGGCGTATGCGTTTTTTCCTGAATATATTCAGGAAAAAACGCATACGCACTTTTTGGCCAACCAAGCAAGCTTGCAAAGGAAATCTGCACTACAATGAAGTCTCACTTCCCCCCGGTCAAAAGGGCCATCTGAAAAAAGTGTAAAATCCAGAAAGGCAGGACAGGCCATGGAGAACTGGGAGCCTTGTTATGCTGATGGATGGGATGTAAATTGCCAACAACCACTCGGGAGAAGTGTATGCTGTTTCCTGAAACATCTAAAAAACAAAGCAACAGAACCTAGGGCACTGCCACTTATGGTCCTATAGCTTAGGGAAATTAAAATCAAAAAATTAAAATGCAAAAAGTTTGGAACGGCTCTGTTTACAAGAACCTCGTTTACAGTACAAGTTCAACATCGCAGAAAGTGAAAAATGGATAAAGAAGTTGTGGTATTTACTTACAAAGCAATATCACTCAGCAATGAAGTCTGTGTCATCAGGCCCTTAGCAGCACAATGAGTGGATTCAGGTATGATGATTCTAACTGAAATAAGTCACACAGAAAAAGAAACATCATAAGATATCAGTAATACACGGAATGGAAACTTGGCTACACAGGAACTGAATTACAGAACAGAACAGGGTCTCAAATTTAGAAAACCAACTTATGCTTGCTTAAGGGGAAAGGTGACTTGGGGTGCTGCATAAAACCAGAGATTGAAATGAGCACAGATAAAGTTCCTTAAGTCAAATATGGAATAGACAAGAGCTACTCCTTGCTCAACGAAATGGACTCAACACCGCATATTAAACACCTAAGTATGTACCTGACTAGTAAGTATCTTAAAACCTATGGATTGCTATGTCTCCGAAAGAGAATCAAGCATGTGTACAGGGGCATCAACGCAGCAGTGATAGGATTGGAGAGGTTCGGTGAGCAAATGAAGACCCTTTGAAGTCATATTGCATGGTACCCATTCCACGGGTCTTAACTCTCCAGGTTTAAGGTATTCTTCCTTCAGCTAAAACATGCATGTGGAACCCAAGTATGATCAACCATGTGAATGGGAGACGTGTTCAAATATGTCTCAGTTTTCCTCCCCTGGTACTCGGGTGCAACATTCCAGATGCTTTACTAACACTCTCCCCACTTGGAGAGTCAGCGCCTTTAACCTCCTGTTTGGCCCAGTTTGCAATTTCTGCGGAAGATGAACAGGAATAGCGAGAACCAATGAGAGGCTAGCTGGAGGTGTCTGGACGGGCAAATTTAACTCTCATTTCCCACCAGGAAGAGGAAATAACCAAAGGCTCAGCGTGTCGTACCGGAACCAGATTAGGGCCTGAAGCCATCCTGCGGTGTTGCGGCCAGCTCAAAAGAAAGCGAGTTGAAGAAAGGAGCTCAGGGGCACTGTAATTCACAAACCTGCAGAGTTATAAATGACAGCTATCGTCCAAAAATAGACTGAAGTAAGGCTGCCAAGAGGACTTGAAAGCGGGGCACAATTGCAGGAAACCGATTTCAGGAGGTAGACTGGAATTGCATTGAAAGCATAGGAAAAGAGGCAGAACGTCCACAATGATGCACTTGGCCAAAAAGGGCGTATGCGTTTTTTCCTGAATATATTCAGGAAAAAACGCATACGCCCTTTTTGGCCAACCAAGCAAGCTTGCAAAGGAAATCTGCACTACAATGAAGTCTCACTTCCCCCCGGTCAAAAGGGCCATCTGAAAACAGTGTAAAATCCAGAAAGGCAGGACAGGCCATGGAGAACTGGGAGCCTTGTTATGCTGATGGGCGGGATGTAAATTGCCAACAACCACTCGGGAGAAGTGTATGGTGTTTCCTGAAACATCTAAAAAACAAAGCAACAGAACCTAGGGCACTTCCACTTATGGTCCTATAGCTTAGGGAAATTAAAATCAAAAAGACACAGCCACCCCAAAGTTTTGAACGGCTCTGTTTACAAGAACCTCGTTTACAGTACAAGTTCAACATCGCAGAAAGTGAAAAATGGATAAAGAAGTTGTGGTATTTACTTACAAAGGAATATCACTCAGCAATGAAATCTGTGTCATCAGGCCCTTAGCAGCACAATGAGTGGATTCAGGTAGGATGATTCTAACTGAAATAAGTCACACAGAAAAAGAAACATCATAAGATATCACTAATACACGGAATGTAAACTTGGCTACACAGGAACTGAATTACAGAACAGAACAGGGTCTCAAATTTAGAAAACCAACTTATGCTTGCTTAAGGGGAAAGGTGAGTTGGGGTGCTGCATAAAACCAGAGATTGAAATGAGCACAGATAAAGTTCCTTAAGCCAAATATGGAATAGACAACAGCTACTCCTTGCTCAACGAAATGGACTCAACACCCCATATTAAACGCCTAAGAATGTACCTGACTAGTAAGTATCTTAAAACCTATGGATTGCTATGTCTCCAAAAGAGAATCAAGCATGTGTACAGGGGCATAAACGCAGCAGTGATAGGATTGGAGAGGTTCGGTGAGCAAATGAAGACCCTTTGAAGTCATATTGCATGGTACCCATTCCACAGGTTTCAACTACCCAGGTTTAAGGTATTCTTCCTTCATCTAAAACATGCATGTGGAACCTAGAGTATGATCAACCATTTGATCGGGAGACGTGTTCAAATATGTCTCAGTTTTCCTCCCCTGGTACTCGGGTGCAACATTCCAGACGCTTTACTAACACTCTCCCGACTTGGAGAGTCAGTCCCTTTAACCTCCTGTTTGGCCCAGTTTGCAATTTCTGCGGAAGATGAACAGGAATAGCGAGAACCAATGAGAGACTAGCTGGAGGTGTCTGGACGGGCAAATTTAACTCTCATTTCCCACCAGGAAGAGGAATTAACCAAAGGCTCAGCGTGCCGTGCCGGAACCAGATTAGGGCCTGAAGCCATCCTGCAGTGTTGCGGCCAGCTCACAAGAAAGCGAGTTGAAGAAAGGAGCTCAGGGGCACTGTAATTCACAAACCTGCAGAGTTATAAATGACAGCTATCGTCCAAAAATAGACTGAAGTAAGGCTGCCAAGAGGACTTGAAAGCGGGGCAGAATTGCAGGAAACCGATTTCAGGAGGTAGACTGGAATTGCATTGAAAGCATAGGAAAAGAGGCAGAACGTCCACAATGATGCACTTGGCCAAAAAGGGCGTATGCGTTTTTTCCTGAATATATTCAGGAAAAAACGCATACGCCCTTTTTGGCCAACCAAGCAAGCTTGCAAAGGAAATCTGCACTACAATGAAGTCTCACTTCCCCCCGGTCAAAAGGGCCATCTGAAAAAAGTGTAAAATCCAGAAAGGCAGGACAGGCCATGGAGAACTGGGAGCCTTGTTATGCTGATGGGCGGGATGTAAATTGCCAACAGACACTCGGGAGAAGTGTATGGTGTTTCCTGAAACATCTAAAAAACAAAACAATAGAGCCTAGGGCACTGCCACTGATGGTCCTATAGCTTAGGGAAATTAAAATCAAAAAGACACAGCCACCCCAAAGTTTGGGACGCCTCTGTTTACAAGAACCTCGTTTACAGTACAAGTTCAACATCGCAGAAAGTGAAAAATGGATAAAGAAGTGGTGGTATTTACTTACAAAGCAATATCACTCAGCAATGAAATCTATGTCATCAGGCCCTTAGCAGCACAATGAGTGGATTCAGGTATGATGATTCTAACTGAAATAAGTCACACAGAAAAAGAAACATCATAAGATATCAGTAATACATGGAATGTAAACTTGGCTACACAGGAACTGAATTACAGAACAGAACAGGGTCTCAAATTTAGAAAACCAACTTATGCTTGCTTAAGGGGAAAGGTGAGTTGGGGTGCTGCATAAAACCAGAGATTGAAATGAGCACAGATAAAGTTCCTTAAGCCAAATATGGAATAGACAAGAGCTACTCCTTGCTCAACGAAATGGACTCAACACCGCATATTAAACGCCTAAGAATGTACCTGACTAGTAAGTATCTTAAAACCTATGGATTGCTATGTCTCCGAAAGAGAATCAAGCATGTGTACAGGGGCATAAACGCAGCAGTGATAGGATTGGAGAGGTTCGGTGAGCAAATGAAGACCCTTTGAAGTCATATTGCATGGTACCCATTACACGGGTCTCAACTCTCCAGGTTTAAGGTATTCTTCCTTCAGCTAAAACATGTATGTGAAACCCAAGTATGATCAACCATGTGAACGGGAGACGTGTTCAAATATGTCTCAGTTTTCCTCCCCTGGTACTCGGGTGCAACATTCCAGACGCTTTACTAACACTCTCCCCACTTGGAGAGGCAGCGCCTTTAACCTCCTGTTTGGCCCAGTTTGCAATTTCTGCGGAAGATGAACAGGAATAGCGAGAACCAATGAGAGACTAGCTGGAGGTGTCTGGACGGACAAATTTAACTCTCATTTCCCACAAGGAAGAGGAAATAACAAAAGGTTCAGCGTGCCGTGCCGGAACCAGATTAGGACCTGAAGCCATCCTGCTGTGTTGCGGCCAGGTCACAAGAAAGCGAGTTGAAGAAAGGAGCTCAGGGGCACTGTAATTCACAAACATGCAGAGTTATAAATGACAGCTATCGTCCAAAAATAGACTGAAGTAAGGCTGCCAAGAGGACTTGAAAGCGGGGCAGAATTGCAGGAAACCGATTTCAGGAGGTAGACTGGAATTGCATTGAAAGCATAGGAAAAGAGGCAGAACGTCCACAATGATGCACTTGGCCAAAAAGGGCGTATGCTTTTTTTCCTGAATATATTCAGGAAAAAACGCATACGCCCTTTTTGGCCAACCAAGCAAGCTTGCAAAGGAAATCTGCACTACAATGAAGTCTCACTTCCCCCCGGTCAAAAGGGCCATCTGAAAAAAGTGTAAAATCCAGAAAGGCAGGACAGGTCATGGAGAACTGGGAGCCTTGTTATGCTGATGGGCGGGATGTAAATTGCCAACAACCACTGGAGAGAAGTGTATGGTGTTTCCTGAAACATCTAAAAAACAAAGCAACAGAACCTAGGGCACTTCCACTTATGGTCCTATAGCTTAGGGAAATTAAAATCAAAAAGACACAGCCACCCCAAAGTTTGGGACGCCTCTGTTTACAAGAACCTCGTTTACAGTACAAGTTCAACATCGCAGAAAGTGAAAAATGGATAAAGAAGTGGTGGTATTTACTTACAAAGCAATATCACTCAGCAATGAAATCTATGTCATCAGGCCCTTAGCAGCACAATGAGTGGATTCAGGTATGATGATTCTAACTGAAATAAGTCACACAGAAAAAGAAACATCATAAGATATCAGTAATACATGGAATGGAAACTTGGCTACACAGGAACTGAATTACAGAACAGAACAGGGTCTCAAATTTAGAAAACCAACTTATGCTTGCTTAAGGGTAAAGGTGAGTTGGGGTGCTTCATAAAACCAGAGATTGAAATGAGCACAGATAAAGTTCCTTAAGCCAAATATGGAATAGACAAGAGCTACTCCTTGCTCAACGAAATGGACTCAACACTGCATTTTAAACGCCTAAGAATGTACCTGACTAGTAAGTATCTTAAAACCTATAGATTGCTATGTCTCCGAAAGCAAATCAAGCATGTGTACAGGGGCATAAACGCAGCAGTGATAGGATTGGAGAGGTTCGGTGAGCAAATGAAGACCCTTTGAAGTCATATTACATGGTACCCATTCCACGGGTTTCAACTACCCAGGTTTTAGGTATTCTTCCTTCAGCTAAAACATGCATGTGGAACCCAGAGTATGATCAACCATGTGATCGGGAGACGTGTTCAAATATGTCTCAGTTTTCCTCCCCTGGTACTTGGGTGCAACATTCCAGACGCTTTACTAACACTCTCCCCACTTGGAGAGTCAGCGCCTTTAACCTCCTGTTTGGCCCAGTTTGCAATTTCTGCGGAAGATGAACAGGAATAGCGAGAACCAATGAGAGACTAGCTGGAGGTGTCTGGACGGGCAAATTTAACTCTCATTTCCCACCAGGAAGA
Source organism: Delphinus delphis (assembly GCF_949987515.2). Taxonomy (NCBI): domain Eukaryota; kingdom Metazoa; phylum Chordata; class Mammalia; order Artiodactyla; family Delphinidae; genus Delphinus; species Delphinus delphis. The sequence continues at coordinate 1,266,665 of NW_027192653.1, read as the reverse complement.
GGAATTAACCAAAGGCTCAGCATGCCGTGCCGGAACCAGATTAGGGCCTGAAGCCATCCTGCGGTGTTGCGGCCAGCTCACAAGAAAGCGAGTTGAAGAAAGGAGCTCAGGGGCACTGTAATTCACAAACCTGCAGAGTTATAAATGACAGCTATCGTCCAAAAATAGACTGAAGTAAGGCTGCCAAGAGGACTTGAATGCGGGGCAGAATTGCAGGAAACCGATTTCAGGAGGTAGACTGGAATTGCATTGAAAGCATAGGAAAAGAGGCAGAACGTCCACAATGATGCACTTGGCCAAAAAGGGCGTATGCGTTTTTTCCTGAATATATTCAGGAAAAAACGCATACGCCCTTTTTGGCCAACCAAGCAAGCTTGCAAAGGAAATCTGCACTACAATGAAGTCTCACTTCCCCCCGGTCAAAAGGGCCATCTGAAAAAAGTGTAAAATCCAGAAAGGCAGGACAGGCCATGGAGAACTGGGAGCCTTGTTATGCTGATGGGCGGGATGTAAATTGCCAACAGACACTCGAGAGAAGTGTATGGTGTTTCCTGAAACATCTAAAAAACAAAGCAACAGAGCCTAGGGCACTTCCACTTATGGTCCTATAGCTTAGGGAAATTAAAATCAAAAAGACACAGCCACCCCAAAGTTTGGGACGCCTCTGTTTACAAGAACCTCGTTTACAGTACAAGTTCAATATCACAGAAAGTGAAAAATGGATAAAGAAGTTGTGGTATTTACTTACAAAGCAATATCACTCAGCAATGAAATCTGTGTCATCAGGCCCTTAGCAGCACAATGAGTGGATTCAGGTATGATGATTCTAACTGAAATAAGTCACACAGAAAAAGAAACATCATAAGATATCAGTAATACACGGAATGGAAACTTGGCTACACAGGAACTGAATTACAGAACAGAACAGGGTCTCAAATTTAGAAAACCAACTTATGCTTGCTTAAGGGTAAAGGTGAGTTGGGGTGCTGCATAAAACCAGAGATTGAAATGAGCACAGATAAAGTTCCTTAAGCCAAATATGGAATAGACAAGAGCTACTCCTTGCTCAACGAAATGGACTCAACACCGCATATTAAACGCCTAAGAATGTACCTGACTAGTAAGTATCTTAAAACCTATGGATTGCTATGTCTCCGAAAGAGAATCAAGCATGTGTACAGGGGCATAAACGCAGCAGTGATAGGATTGGAGAGGTTCGGTGAGCAAATGAAGACCCTTTGAAGTCATATTGCATGGTACCCATTACACGGGTCTTAACTCTCCAGGTTTAAGGTATTCTTCCTTCAGCTAAAACATGCATGTGGATCCCAAGTATGATCAACCATGTGAACGGGAGACGTGTTCAAATATGTCTCAGTTTTTGTAACCTGGTACTCGGGTGCAACATTCCAGACGCTTTACTAACACTCTCCCCACTTGGAGAGTCAGCGCCTTTAACCTCCTGTTTGGTCCAGTTTGCAATTTCTGCGGAAGATGAACAGGAATAGCGAGAACCAATGAGAAACTAGCTGGAGGTGTCTGGACGGGCAAATTTAACTCTCATTTCCCACCAGGAAGAGGAAATAACCAAAGGCTCAGCGTTCCTTGCCAGAACCACATTAGGGCCTGAAGCCATCCTGCGGTGTTGCGGCCAGGTCACAAGAAAGCTAGTTGAAGAAAGGAGCTCAGGGGCACTGTAATTCACAAACCTGCAGAGTTATAAATGACAGCTATCGTCCAAAAATAGACTGAAGTAAGGCTGCCAAGAGGACTTGAAAGCGGGGCAGAATTGCAGGAAACCGATTTCAGGAGGTAGACTGGAATTGCATTGAAAGCATAGGAAAAGAGGCAGAACGTCCACAATGATGCACTTGGCCAAAAAGGGCGTATGCGTTTTTTCCTGAATATATTCAGGAAAAAACGCATACGCACTTTTTGGCCAACCAAGCAAGCTTGCAAAGGAAATCTGCACTACAATGAAGTCTCACTTCCCCCCAGTCAAAAGGGCCATCTGAATAAAGTGTAAAATCCAGAAAGGCAGGACAGGCCATGGAGAACTGAGAGCCTTGTTATGCTGATGGGCGGGATGTAAATTGCCAACAGACACTTGAGAGAAGTGTATGGTGTTTCCTGAAACATCTAAAAAACAAAGCAACAGAGCCTAGGGCACTGCGACTTATGGTCCTATAGCTTAGGGAAATTAAAATCAAAAAGACACAGCCACCCCAAAGTTTGGGACGCCTCTGTTTACAAGAACCTCGTTTACAGTACAAGTTCAACATCGCAGAAAGTGAAAAATGGATAAAGAACTTGTGGTACTTACGTACATGCAGTATCACTCACCAATGAAATCTATCTCATCAGGCCCGTAGCAGCATAATGAGTGGATTCAGGTACGATGATTCTAACTGAAATAAGTCACACAGAAAAAGAAACATCATAAGATATCACTAATACACGGAATGTAAACTTGGCTACACAGGTTCTGCATTCCAAAACAGAACAGGGTCTCAAATTTAGAAAACCAACTTATGCTTGCTTAAGGGGAAAGGTGAGTTGGGGTGCTGCATAAAACCAGAGATTGAAATGAGCACAGATAAAGTTCCTTAAGCCAAATATGGAATAGACAAGAGCTACTCCTTGCTCAACGAAATGGACTCAAAACCCCATATTAAACGCCTAAGAATGTACCTGACTAGTAAGTATCTTAAAACCTATGGATTGCTATGTCTCCAAAAGAGAATCAAGCATGTGTACAGGGGCATAAACGCAGCAGTGATAGGATTGGAGAGGTTCGGTGAGCAAATGAAGACCCTTTGAAGTCATATTGCATGGTACCCATTACACGGGTCTCAACTCTCCAGGTTTAAGGTATTCTTCCTTCAGCTAAAACATGCATGTGGAAACCAGAGTATGATCAACCATGTGAACGGGAGACGTGTTCAAATATGTCTCAGTTTTCCCCCCCTGGTACTCGGGTGCAACATTCCAGACGCTTTACTAACACTCTCCCGACTTGGAGAGTCAGTCCCTTTAACCTCCTGTTTGGTCCAGTTTGCAATTTCTGCGGAAGATGAACAGGAATAGCGAGAACCAATGAGAGGCTAGCTGGAGGTGTCTGGACGGGCAAATTTAACTCTCATTTCCCACCAGGAAGAGGAATTAACCAAAGGCTCAGCATGCCGGGCCGGAACCAGATTAGGGCCTGAAGCCATCCTGCGGTGTTGCGGCCAGGTCACAAGAAAGCGAGTTGAAGAAAGGAGCTCAGGGGCACTGTAATTCACAAACCTGCAGAGTTATAAATGACAGCTATCGTCCAAAAATAGACTGAAGTAAGGCTGCCAAGAGGACTTGAAAGCGGGGCAGAATTGCAGGAAACCGATTTCAGGAGGTAGACTGGAATTGCATTGAAAGCATAGGAAAAGAGGCAGAACGTCCACAATGATGCACTTGGCCAAAAATGGCGTATGCGTTTTTTCCTGAATATATTCAGGAAAAAACGCATACGCCCTTTTTGGCCAACCAAGCAAGCTTGCAAAGGAAATCTGCACTACAATGAAGTCTCACTTCCCCCCGGTCAAAAGGGCCATCTGAAAAAAGTGTAAAATCCAGAAAGGCAACAGGCCATTGAGAACTGGGAGCCTTGTTATGCTGATGGGCGGGATGTAAATTGCCAACAGACACTTGGGAGAAGTGTATGGTGTTTCCTGAAACATCTAAAAAACAAAGCAACAGAGCCTAGGGCACTTCCACTTATGTTCCTATAGCTTAGGGAAATTAAAATCAAAAAGACACAGCCACCCCAAAGTTTGGAACGGCTCTGTTTACAAGAACCTCGTTTACAGTACAAGTTTAACATCGCAGAAAGTGAAAAATGGATAAAGAAGTTGTGGTATTCACTTACAAAGCAATATCACTCAGCAATGGAATCTATGTAATCAGGCGCTTAGCAGCACAATGAGTGGACTCAGGTATGATGATTCTAACTGAAATAAGTCACACAGAAAAAGAAACATCATAAGATATCAGTAATACACGGAATGTAAACTTGGCTACACAGGAACTGAATTACAGAACAGAACAGGGTCTCAAATTTAGAAAACCAACTTATGCTTGCTTAAGGGTAAAGGTGAGTTGGGGTGCTGCATAAAACCAGAGATTGAAATGAGCACAGATAAAGTTCCTTAAGCCAAATATGGAATAGACAAGAGCTACTCCTTGCTCAACGAAATGGACTCAACACCGCATATTAAACGCCTAAGAATGTACCTGACTAGTAAGAATCTTAAAACCTATGGATTGCTATGTCTCCGAAAGAGAATCAAGCATGTGTACAGGGGCATAAACGCAGCAGTGATAGGATTGGAGAGGTTCGGTGAGCAAATGAAGACCCTTTGAAGTCATATTGCATGGTACCCATTACACGGGTTTCAACTACCCAGGTTTAAGGTATTCTTCCTTCAGCTAAAACATGCATGTGGAACCTAGAGTATGATCAACCATGTGATCGGGAGACGTGTTCAAATATGTCTCAGTTTTCCTCCCCTGGTACTCGGGTGCAACATTCCAGATGCTTTACTAACACTCTCCCCACTTGGAGAGTCAGTCCCTTTAACCTCCTGTTTGGCCCAGTTTGTAATTTCTGCGGAAGATGAACAGGAATAGCGAGAACCAATGAGAGGCTAGCTGGAGGTGTCTGGACGGGCAAATTTAACTCTCATTTCCCACCAGGAAGAGGAATTCACCAAAGGTTCAGCATGCCGTGCCGGAACCAGATTAGGGCCTGAAGCCATCCTGCGGTGTTGCGGCCAGGTCACTAGAAAGCGAGTTGAAGAAAGGAGCTCAGGGACACTGTAATTCACAAACCTGCAGAGTTATAAATGACAGCTATCGTCCAAAAATAGACTGAAGTAAGGCTGCCAAGAGGACTTGAAAGCGGGGCAGAATTGCAGGAAACCGATTTCAGGAGGTAGACTGGAATTGCATTGAAAGCATAGGAAAAGAGGCAGAACGTCCACAATGATGCACTTGGCCAAAAAGGGCGTATGCGTTTTTTCCTGAATATATTCAGGAAAAAACGCATACGCCCTTTTTGGCCAACCAAGCAAGCTTGCAAAGGAAATCTGCACTACAATGAAGTCTCACTTCCCCCCGGTCAAAAGGGCCATCTGAAAAAAGTGTAAAATCCAGAAAGGCAGGACAGGCCATGGAGAACTGGGAGCCTTGTTATGCTGATGGGCGGGATGTAAATTGCCAACAGACACTCGAGAGAAGTGTATGGTGTTTCCTGAAACATCTAAAAAACAAAGCAACAGAGCCTAGGGCACTTCCACTTATGGTCCTATAGCTTAGGGAAATTAAAATCAAAAAGACACAGCCACCCCAAAGTTTGGGACGCCTCTGTTTACAAGAACCTCATTTACAGTACAAGTTCAATATCACAGAAAGTGAAAAATGGATAAAGATGTTGTGGTATTTACTTACAAAGCAATATCACTCAGCAATGAAATCTGTGTCATCAGGCCCTTAGCAGCACAATGAGTGGATTCAGGTATGATGATTCTAACTGAAATATGTCACACAGAAAAAGAAACATCATAAGATATCAGTAATACACGGAATGGAAACTTGGCTACACAGGAACTGAATTACAGAACAGAACAGGGTCTCAAATTTAGAAAACCAACTTATGCTTGCTTAAGGGTAAAGGTGAGTTGGGGTGCTGCATAAAACCAGAGATTGAAATGAGCACAGATAAAGTTCCTTAAGCCAAATATGGAATAGACAAGAGCTACTCCTTGCTCAACGAAATGGACTCAACACCGCATATTAAACGCCTAAGAATGTACCTGACTAGTAAGTATCTTAAAACCTATGGATTGCTATGTCTCCGAAAGAGAATCAAGCATGTGTACAGGGGCATAAACGCAGCAGTGATAGGATTGGAGAGGTTCGGTGAGCAAATGAAGACCCTTTGAAGTCATATTGCATGGTACCCATTACACGGGTCTTAACTCTCCAGGTTTAAGGTATTCTTCCTTCAGCTAAAACATGCATGTGGATCCCAAGTATGATCAACCATGTGAACGGGAGACGTGTTCAAATATGTCTCAGTTTTTGTAACCTGGTACTCGGGTGCAACATTCCAGACGCTTTACTAACACTCTCCCCACTTGGAGAGTCAGCGCCTTTAACCTCCTGTTTGGTCCAGTTTGCAATTTCTGCGGAAGATGAACAGGAATAGCGAGAACCAATGAGAGACTAGCTGGAGGTGTCTGGACGGGCAAATTTAACTCTCATTTCCCACCAGGAAGAGGAATTAACCAAAGGCTCAGCATGCCGGGCCGGAACCAGATTAGGGCCTGAAGCCATCCTGCGGTGTTGCGGCCAGCTCACAAGAAAGCGAGTTGAAGAAAGGAGCTCAGGGGCACTGTAATTCACAAACCTGCAGAGTTATAAATGACAGCTATCGTCCAAAAATAGACTGAAGTAAGGCTGCCAAGAGGACTTGAAAGCGGGGCAGAATTGCAGGAAACCGATTTCAGGAGGTAGACTGGAATTGCATTGAAAGCATAGGAAAAGAGGCAGAACGTCCACAATGATGCACTTGGCCAAAAAGGGCGTATGCGTTTTTTCCTGAATATATTCAGGAAAAAACGCATACGCCCTTTTTGGCCAACCAAGCAAGCTTGCAAAGGAAATCTGCACTACAATGAAGTCTCACTTCCCCCCGGTCAAAAGGGCCATCTGAAAAAAGTGTAAAATCCAGAAAGGCAACAGGCCATTGAGAACTGGGAGCCTTGTTATGCTGATGGGCGGGATGTAAATTGCCAACAGACACTTGGGAGAAGTGTATGGTGTTTCCTGAAACATCTAAAAAACAAAGCAACAGAGCCTAGGGCACTGCCACTTATGGTCCTATAGCTTAGGGAAATTAAAATCAAAAAGACACAGCCACCCCAAAGTTTGGAACGGCTCTGTTTACAAGAACCTCGTTTACAGTACAAGTTCAACATCGCAGAAAGTGAAAAATGGATAAAGAAGTTGTGGTATTCACTTACAAAGCAATATCACTCAGCAATGGAATCTATGTCATCAGGCCCTTAGCAGCACAATGAGTGGACTCAGGTATGATGATTCTAACTGAAATAAGTCACACAGAAAAAGAAACATCATAAGATATCACTAATACACGGAATGTAAACTTGGCTACACAGGTTCTGCATTCCAAAACAGAACAGGGTCTCAAATTTAGAAAACCAACTTATGCTTGCTTAAGGGGAAAGGTGAGTTGGGGTGGTGCATAAAACCAGAGATTGAAATGAGCACAGATAAAGTTCCTTAAGCCAAATATGGAATAGACAAGAGCTACTCCTTGCTCAACGAAATGGACTCAAAACCCCATATTAAACGCCTAAGAATGTACCTGACTAGTAAGTATCTTAAAACCTATGGATTGCTATGTCTCCAAAAGAGAATCAAGCGTGTGTACAGGGGCATAAACGCAGCAGTGATAGGATTGGAGAGGTTCGGTGAGCAAATGAAGACCCTTTTAAGTCATATTGCATGGTACCCATTACACGGGTCTCAACTCTCCAGGTTTTAGGTATTCTTCCTTCAGCTAAAACATGCATGTGGAACCCAGAGTATGATCAACCATGTGAACGGGAGACGTGTTCAAATATGTCTCAGTTTTCCCCCCCTGGTACTCGGGTGCAACATTCCAGACGCTTTACTAACACTCTCCCGACTTGGAGAGTCAGTCCCTTTAACCTCCTGTTTGGCCCAGTTTGCAATTTCTGCGGAAGATGAACAGGAATAGCGAGAACCAATGAGAGGCTAGCTGGAGGTGTCTGGACGGGCAAATTTAACTCTCATTTCCCACCAGGAAGAGGAAATAACCAAAGGCTCAGCGTGCCGTGCCGGAACCAGATTAGGGCCTGAAGCCATCCTGCGGTGTTGCGGCCAGGTCACAAGAAAGCGAGGTGAAGAAAGGAGCTCAGGGGCACTGTAATTCACAAACCTGCAGAGTTATAAATGACAGCTATCGTCCAAAAATAGACTGAAGTAAGGCTGCCAAGAGGACTTGAAAGCGGGGCAGAATTGCAGGAAACCGATTTCAGGAGGTAGACTGGAATTGCATTGAAAGCATAGGAAAAGAGGCAGAACGTCCACAATGATGCACTTGGCCAAAAAGGGCGTATGCGTTTTTTCCTGAATATATTCAGGAAAAAACGCATACGCCCTTTTTGGCCAACCAAGCAAGCTTGCAAAGGAAATCTGCACTACAATGAAGTCTCACTTCCCCCCGGTCAAAAGGGCCATCTGAAAAAAGTGTAAAATCCAGAAAGGCAGGACAGGCCATGGAGAACTGGGAGCCTTGTTATGCTGATGGGCGGGATGTAAATTGCCAACAACCACTCGGGAGAAGTGTATGGTGTTTCCTGAAACATCTAAAAAACAAAGCAACAGAACCTAGGGCACTTCCACTTATGGTCCTATAGCTTAGGGAAATTAAAATCAAAAAGACACAGCCACCCCAAAGTTTGGAACGGCTCTGTTTACAAGAACCTCGTTTACAGTACAAGTTCAACATCGCAGAAAGTGAAAAATGGATAAAGAAGTTGTGGTATTTACTTACAAAGCAATATCACTCAGCAATGAAATCTGTGTCATCAGGCCCTTAGCAGCACAATGAGTGGATTCAGGTATGATGATTCTAACTGAAATAAGTCACACAGAAAAAGAAACATCATAAGATATCAGTAATACACGGAATGTAAACTTGGCTACACAGGAACTGAATTACAGAACAGAACAGGGTCTCAAATTTAGAAAACCAACTTATTCTTGCTTAAGGGGAAAGGTGAGTTGGGGTGCTGCATAAAACCAGAGATTGAAATGAGCACAGATAAAGTTCCTTAAGCCAAATATGGAATAGACAAGAGCTACTCCTTGCTCAACGAAATGGACTCAACACCCCATATTAAACGCCTAAGAATGTACCTGACTAGTAAGTATCTTAAAACCTATGGATTGCTATGTCTCTGAAAGAGAATCAAGCATGTGTACAGGGGCATAAACGCAGCAGTGATAGGATTGGAGAGGTTCGGTGAGCAAATGAAGACCCTTTGAAGTCATATTGCATGGTACCCATTCCACGGGTTTCAACTACCCAGGTTTAAGGTATTCTTCCTTCAGCTAAAACATGCATGTGGAACCCAAGTATGATCAACCATGTGAATGGGAGACGTGTTCTAATATGTCTCAGTTTTCCTCCCTTGGTACTCGGGTGCAACATTCCAGACGCTTTACTAACACTCTCCCCACTTGGAGAGTCAGCGCCTTTAACCTCCTGTTTGGCCCAGTTTGCAATTTCTGCGGAAGATGAACAGGAATAGCGAGAACCAATGAGAGGCTAGCTGGAGGTGTCTGGACGGACAAATTTAACTCTCATTTCCCACCAGGAAGAGGAAATAACCAAAGGCTCAGCGTGCCGTGCCGGAACCAGATTAGAGCCTGAAGCCATCCTGCGGTGTTGCGGCCAGGTCACAAGAAAGCAAGTTGAAGAAAGGAGCTCAGGGGCACTGTAATTCACAAACCTGCAGAGTTATAAATGACAGCTATCGTCCAAAAATAGACTGAAGTAAGGCTGCCAAGAGGACTTGAAAGCGGGGCAGAATTGCAGGAAACCGATTTCAGGAGGTAGACGGGAATTGCATTGAAAGCATAGGAAAAGAGGCAGAACGTCCACAATGATGCACTTGGCCAAAAAGGGCGTATGCTTTTTTTCCTGAATATATTCAGGAAAAAACGCATACGCCCTTTTTGGCCAACCAAGCAAGCTTGCAAAGGAAATCTGCACTACAATGAAGTCTCACTTCCCCCCGGTCAAAAGGGCCATCTGAAAAAAGTGTAAAATCCAGAAAGGCAGGACAGGCCATGGAGAACTGGGAGCCTTGTTATGCTGATGGGCGGGATGTAAATTGCCAACAGACACTTGGGAGAAGTGTATGGTGTTTCCTGAAACATCTAAAAACCAAAGCAACAGAGCCTAGGGCACTTCCACTTATGGTCCTTTAGCTTAGGGAAATTAAAATCAAAAAGACACAGCCACCCCAAAGTTTGGGACGCCTCTGTTTACAAGAACCTCGTTTACCGTACAAGTTCAACATCGCAGAAAGTGAAAAATGGATAAAGAACTTGTGGTACTTACGTACAATGCAGTATCACTCAGCAATGAAATCTATGTCATCAGGCCCTTAGCAGCATAATGAGTAGATTCAGGTACAATGATTCTAACTGAAATAAGTCACACAGAAAAAGAAACATCATAAGATATCACTAATACACGGAATGTAAACTTGGCTACACAGGAACTGCATTCCAAAACAGAACAGGTTCTCAAATTTAGAAAACTAATTTATGCTTGCTTAAGGGGAAAGGTGAGTTGGGTTGCTGCATAAAACCAGAGATTGAAATGAGCACAGATAAAGTTCCTTAAGCCAAATATGGAATAGACAAGAGCTACTCCTTGCTCAATGAAATGGACTCAACACCGCATATTAAACGCCTAAGAATGTACCTGACTAGTAAGTATCTTAAAACCTATGGATTGCTATGTCTCCGAAAGAGAATCAAGCATGTGTACAGGGGCATAAACGCAGCAGTGATAGGATTGGAGAGGTTCAGTGAGCAAATGAAGACCCTTTGAAGTCATATTGCATGGTACCCATTCCACGGGTTTCAACTACCCAGGTTTTAGGTATTCTTCCTTCAGCTAAAACATGCATGTGGAACCCAGAGTATGATCAACCATGTGATCGGGAGACGTGTTCAAATATGTCTCAGTTTTCCTCCCCTGGTACTCAGGTCCAACATTCCAGACACTTTACTAACACTCTCCCCACTTGGAGAGTCAGCGCCTTTAACCTCCTGTTTGGCCCAGTTTGCAATTTCTGCGGAAGATGAACAGGAATAGCGAGAACCAATGAGAGGCTAGCTGGAGGTGTCTGGACGGGCAAATTTAACTCTCATTTCCCACCAGGAAGAGGAAATAACCAAAGGCTCAGCGTGCCGTACCGGAACCAGATTAGGGCCTGAAGCCATCCTGCGGTGTTGCGGCCAGCTCAAAAGAAAGCGAGTTGAAGAAAGGAGCTCAGGGGCACTGTAATTCACAAACCTGCAGAGTTATAAATGACAGCTATCGTCCAAAAATAGACTGAAGTAAGGCTGCCAAGAGGACTTGAAAGCGGGGCAGAATTGCAGGAAACCGATTTCAGGAGGTAGACTGGAATTGCATTGAAAGCATAGGAAAAGAGGCAGAACGTCCACAATGATGCACTTGGCCAAAAAGGGCGTATGCGTTTTTTCCTGAATATATTCAGGAAAAAACCCATACGCCCTTTTTGGCCAACCAAGCAAGCTTGCAAAGGAAATCTGCACTACAATGAAGTCTCACTTCCCCCCAGTCAAAAGGGCCATCTGAAAAAAGTGTAAAATCCAGAAAGGCAGGACAGGCCATGGAGAACTGGGAGCCTTGTTATGCTGATGGGCGGGATGTAAATTGCCAACAACCACTCGGGAGAAGTGTATGGTGTTTCCTGAAACATCTAAAAAACAAAGCAACAGAACCTAGGGCACTTCCACTTATGGTCCTATAGCTTAGGGAAATTAAAATCAAAAAGACACAGCCACCCCAAAGTTTGGAACGGCTCTGTTTACAAGAACCTCGTTTACAGTACAAGTTCAACATCGCAGAAAGTGAAAAATGGATAAAGAAGTTGTGGTATTTACTTACAAAGCAATATCACTCAGCAATGAAATCTGTGTCATCAGGCCCTTAGCAGCACAATGAGTGGATTCAGGTATGATGATTCTAACTGAAATAAGTCACACAGAAAAAGAAACATCATAAGATATCAGTAATACACGGAATGTAAACTTGGCTACACAGGAACTGAATTACAGAACAGAACAGGGTCTCAAATTTAGAAAACCAACTTATTCTTGCTTAAGGGGAAAGGTGAGTTGGGGTGCTGCATAAAACCAGAGATTGAAATGAGCACAGATAAAGTTCCTTAAGCCAAATATGGAATAGACAAGAGCTACTCCTTGCTCAACGAAATGGACTCAACACCCCATATTAAACGCCTAAGAATGTACCTGACTAGTAAGTATCTTAAAACCTATGGATTGCTATGTCTCTGAAAGAGAATCAAGCATGTGTACAGGGGCATAAACGCAGCAGTGATAGGATTGGAGAGGTTCGGTGAGCAAATGAAGACCCTTTGAAGTCATATTGCATGGTACCCATTCCACGGGTTTCAACTACCCAGGTTTAAGGTATTCTTCCTTCAGCTAAAACATGCATGTGGAACCCAAGTATGATCAACCATGTGAATGGGAGACGTGTTCTAATATGTCTCAGTTTTCCTCCCTTGGTACTCGGGTGCAACATTCCAGACGCTTTACTAACACTCTCCCCACTTGGAGAGTCAGCGCCTTTAACCTCCTGTTTGGCCCAGTTTGCAATTTCTGCGGAAGATGAACAGGAATAGCGAGAACCAATGAGAGGCTAGCTGGAGGTGTCTGGACGGACAAATTTAACTCTCATTTCCCACCAGGAAGAGGAAATAACCAAAGGCTCAGCGTGCCGTGCCGGAACCAGATTAGAGCCTGAAGCCATCCTGCGGTGTTGCGGCCAGGTCACAAGAAAGCAAGTTGAAGAAAGGAGCTCAGGGGCACTGTAATTCACAAACCTGCAGAGTTATAAATGACAGCTATCGTCCAAAAATAGACTGAAGTAAGGCTGCCAAGAGGACTTGAAAGCGGGGCAGAATTGCAGGAAACCGATTTCAGGAGGTAGACGGGAATTGCATTGAAAGCATAGGAAAAGAGGCAGAACGTCCACAATGATGCACTTGGCCAAAAAGGGCGTATGCTTTTTTTCCTGAATATATTCAGGAAAAAACGCATACGCCCTTTTTGGCCAACCAAGCAAGCTTGCAAAGGAAATCTGCACTACAATGAAGTCTCACTTCCCCCCGGTCAAAAGGGCCATCTGAAAAAAGTGTAAAATCCAGAAAGGCAGGACAGGCCATGGAGAACTGGGAGCCTTGTTATGCTGATGGGCGGGATGTAAATTGCCAACAGACACTTGGGAGAAGTGTATGGTGTTTCCTGAAACATCTAAAAACCAAAGCAACAGAGCCTAGGGCACTTCCACTTATGGTCCTTTAGCTTAGGGAAATTAAAATCAAAAAGACACAGCCACCCCAAAGTTTGGGACGCCTCTGTTTACAAGAACCTCGTTTACCGTACAAGTTCAACATCGCAGAAAGTGAAAAATGGATAAAGAACTTGTGGTACTTACGTACAATGCAGTATCACTCAGCAATGAAATCTATGTCATCAGGCCCTTAGCAGCATAATGAGTAGATTCAGGTACAATGATTCTAACTGAAATAAGTCACACAGAAAAAGAAACATCATAAGATATCACTAATACACGGAATGTAAACTTGGCTACACAGGAACTGCATTCCAAAACAGAACAGGTTCTCAAATTTAGAAAACCAATTTATGCTTGCTTAAGGGGAAAGGTGAGTTGGGTTGCTGCATAAAACCAGAGATTGAAATGAGCACAGATAAAGTTCCTTAAGCCAAATATGGAATAGACAAGAGCTACTCCTTGCTCAATGAAATGGACTCAACACCGCATATTAAACGCCTAAGAATGTACCTGACTAGTAAGTATCTTAAAACCTATGGATTGCTATGTCTCCGAAAGAGAATCAAGCATGTGTACAGGGGCATAAACGCAGCAGTGATAGGATTGGAGAGGTTCAGTGAGCAAATGAAGACCCTTTGAAGTCATATTGCATGGTACCCATTCCACGGGTTTCAACTACCCAGGTTTTAGGTATTCTTCCTTCAGCTAAAACATGCATGTGGAACCCAGAGTATGATCAACCATGTGATCGGGAGACGTGTTCAAATATGTCTCAGTTTTCCTCCCCTGGTACTCAGGTCCAACATTCCAGACACTTTACTAACACTCTCCCCACTTGGAGAGTCAGCGCCTTTAACCTCCTGTTTGGCCCAGTTTGCAATTTCTGGGGAAGATGAACAGGAATAGCGAGAACCAATGAGAGGCTAGCTGGAGGTGTCTGGACGGGCAAATTTAACTCTCATTTCCCACCAGGAAGAGGAAATAACCAAAGGCTCAGCGTGCCGTACCGGAACCAGATTAGGGCCTGAAGCCATCCTGCGGTGTTGCGGCCAGCTCAAAAGAAAGCGAGTTGAAGAAAGGAGCTCAGGGGCACTGTAATTCACAAACCTGCAGAGTTATAAATGACAGCTATCGTCCAAAAATAGACTGAAGTAAGGCTGCCAAGAGGACTTGAAAGCGGGGCAGAATTGCAGGAAACCGATTTCAGGAGGTAGACTGGAATTGCATTGAAAGCATAGGAAAAGAGGCAGAACGTCCACAATGATGCACTTGGCCAAAAAGGGCGTATGTGTTTTTTCCTGAATATATTCAGGAAAAAACGCATACGCCCTTTTTGGCCAACCAAGCAAGCTTGCAAAGGAAATCTGCACTACAATGAAGTCTCACTTCCCCCCGGTCAAAAGGGCCATCTGAAAAAAGTGTAAAATCCAGAAAGGCAGGACAGGCCATGGAGAACTGGGAGCCTTGTTATGCTGATGGGCGGGATGTAAATTGCCAACAGACACTCGGGAGAAGTGTATGGTGTTTCCTGAAACATCTAAAAAACAAAGCAACAGAACCTAGGGCACTTCCACTTATGGTCCTATAACTTAGGGAAATTAAAATCAAAAAGACACAGACACCCCAAAGTTTGGAACGGCTCTGTTTACAAGAACCTCGTTTACAGTACAAGTTCAACATCGCAGAAAGTGACAAATGGATAAAGAAGTTGTGGTATTCACTTACAAAGCAATATCACTCAGCAATGAAATCTGTGTCATCAGGCCCTTAGCAGCACAATGAGTGGATTCAGGTATGATGATTCTAACTGAAATAAGTCACACAGAAAAAGAAACATCATAAGATATCAGTAATACACGGAATGGAAACTTGGCTACACAGGAACTGAATTACAGAACAGAACAGGGTCTCAAATTTAGAAAACCAACTTATTCTTGCTTAAGGGTAAAGGTGAGTTGGGGTGCTGCATAAAACCAGAGATTGAAATGAGCACAGATAAAGTTCCTTAAGCCAAATATGGAATAGACAAGAGCTACTCCTTGCTCAACGAAATGGACTCAACACCGCATATTAAACGCCTAAGAATGTACCTGACTAGTAAGTATCTTAAAACCTATGGATTGCTATGTCTCCAAAAGAGAATCAAGCATGTGTACAGGGGCATAAACGCAGCAGTGATAGGATTGGAGAGGTTCGGGGAGCAAATGAAGACCCTTTGAAGTCATATTGCATGGTACCCATTCCACGGGTTTCAACTACCCAGGTTTTAGGTATTCTTCCTTCAGCTGAAACATGCATGTAGAACCTAGAGTATGATCAACCATGTGATCGGGAGACATGTTCAAATATGTCTCAGTTTTCGTACCCTGGTACTCGGGTGCAACATTCCAGACGCTTTACTAACACTCTCCCGACTTGGAGAGTCAGTCCCTTTAACCTCCTGTTTGGCCCAGTTTGCAATTTCTGCGGAAGATGAACAGGAATAGCGAGAACCAATGAGAGGCTAGCTGGAGGTGTCTGGACGGGCAAATTTAACTCTCATTTCCCACCAGGAAGAGGAATTAACCAAAGGCTCAGCGTGCCCTGCCGGAACCAGATTAGGGCCTGAAGCCATCCTGCGGTGTTGCGGCCAGGTCACAAGAAAGCGAGTTGAAGAAAGGAGCTCAGGGGCACTGTAATTCACAAACCTACAGAGTTATAAATGACAGCTATCGTCCAAAAATACACTGAAGTAAGGTTGCCAAGAGGACTTGAAAGCGGGGCAGAATTGCAGGAAACCGATTTCAGGAGGTAGACTGGAATTGCATTGAAAGCATAGGAAAAGAGGCAGAACGTCCACAATGATGCACTTGGCCAAAAAGGGCGTATGCGTTTTTTCCTGAATATATTCAGGAAAAAACGCATACGCCCTTTTTGGCCAACCAAGCAAGCTTGCAAAGGAAATCTGCACTACAATGAAGTCTCACTTCCCCCCGGTCAAAAGGGCCATCTGAAAAAAGTGTAAAATCCAGAAAGGCAGGACAGGCCATGGAGAACTGGGAGCCTTGTTATGCTGATGGGTGGGATGTAAATTGCCAACAACCACTCGGGAGAAGTGTATGCTGTTTCCTGAAACATCTAAAAAACAAAGCAACAGAACCTAGGGCACTTCCACTTATGGTCCTATAGCTTAGGGAAATTAAAATCCAAAAAGTTTGGAACGGCTCTGTTTACAAGAACCTCGTTTACAGTACAAGTTCAACATCGCAGAAAGTGAAAAATGGATAAAGAAGTTGTGGTATTTACTTACAAAGCAATATCACTCAGCAATGAAATCTGTGTCATCAGGCCCTTAGCAGCACAATGAGTGGATTCAGGTATGATGATTCTAACTGAAATAAGTCACACAGAAAAAGAAACATCATAAGATATCAGTAATACACGGAATGGAAACTTGGCTACACAGGAACTGAATTACAGAACAGAACAGGGTCTCAAATTTAGAAAACCAACTTATGCTTGCTTAAGGGGAAAGCTGAGTTGGGGTGCTGCATAAAACCAGAGATTGAAATGAGCACAGATAAAGTTCCTTAAGTCAAATATGGAATAGACAAGGCTACTCTTTGCTCAACGAAATGGACTCAACACCGCATATTAAACACCTAAGTATGTACCTGACTAGTAAGTATCTTAAAACCTATGGATTGCTATGTCTCCGAAAGAGAATCAAGCATGTGTACAGGGGCATAAACGCAGCAGTGATAGGATTGGAGAGGTTCGGTGAGCAAATGAAGACCCTTTGAAGTCATATTGCATGGTACCCATTACACGGGTCTTAACTCTCCAGGTTTAAGGTATTCTTCCTTCAGCTAAAACATGCACGTGGAACCCAAGTATGATCAACCATGTGAATGGGAGACGTGTTCAAATATGTCTCAGTTTTCCTCCCCTGGTACTCGGGTGCAACATTCCAGATGCTTTACTAACACTCTCCCCACTTGGAGAGTCAGCGCCTTTAACCCCCTGTTTGGCCCAGTTTGCAATTTCTGCGGAAGATGAACAGGAATAGCGAGAACCATGAGAGACTAGCTGGAGGTGTCTGGACGGGCAAATTTAACTCTCATTTCCCACCAGGAAGAGGAAATAACCAAAGGTTCAGCGTGCCGTGCCGGAACCATATTAGGGCCTGAAGCCATCCTGCGGTGTTGCGGCCAGGTCACAAGAAAGCAAGTTGAAGAAAGGAGCTCAGGGGCACTGTAATTCACAAACCTGCAGAGTTATAAATGACAGCTATCGTCCAAAAATAGACTGAAGTAAGGCTGCCAAGAGGACTTGAAAGCGGGGCAGAATTGCAGGAAACCGATTTCAGGAGGTAGACTGGAATTGCATTGATAGCATAGGAAAAGAGGCAGAACGTCCACAATGATGCACTTGGCCAAAAAGGGCGTATGCGTTTTTTCCTGAATATATTCAGGAAAAAACGCATACGCCCTTTTTGGCCAACCAAGCAAGCTTGCAAAGGAAATCTGCACTACAATGAAGTCTCACTTCTCCCCGGTCAAAAGGGCCATCTGAAAAAAGTGTAAAATCCAGAAAGGCAGGACAGGCCATGGAGAACTGGGAGCCTTGTTATGCTGATGGGCGGGATGTAAATTGCCAACAACCACTCGGGAGAAGTGTATGGTGTTTCCTGAAACATCTAAAAAACAAACCAATAGAGCCTAGGGCACTGCCACTTATGGTCCTATAGCTTAGGGAAATTAAAATCAAAAAGACACAGCCACCCCAAAGTTTGGGACGCCTCTGTTTACAAGAACCTCGTTTACAGTACAAGTTCAACATCGCAGAAAGGGAAAAATGGATAAAGAAGTGGTGGTATTTACTTACAAAGCAATATCACTCAGCAATGAAATCTATGTCATCAGGCCCTTAGCAGCACAATGAGTGGATTCAGGTAGGATGATTCTAACTGAAATAAGTCACACAGAAAAAGAAACATCATAAGATATCAGTAATACATGGAATGTAATCTTGGCTACACAGGAACTGAATTACAGAACAGAACAGGGTCTCAAATTTAGAAAACCAACTTATGCTTGCTTAAGGGTAAAGGTGAGTTGGGGTGCTGCATAAAACCAGAGATTGAAATGAGCACAGATAAAGTTCCTTAAGCCAAATATGGAATAGACAAGAGCTACTCCTTGCTCAATGAAATGGACTCAACACCGCATATTAAACGCCTAAGAATGTACCTGACTAGTAAGTATCTTAAAACCTATGGATTGCTATGTCTCCGAAAGAGAATCAAGCATGTGTACAGGGGCATAAACGCAGCAGTGATAGGATTGGAGAGGTTCGGTGAGCAAATGAAGACCCTTTGAAGTCATATTGCATGGTACCCGTTCCACGGGTTTCAACTACCCAGGTTTTAGGTATTCTTCCTTCAGCTAAAACATGCATGTGGAACCCAGAGTATGATCAACCATGTGATCGGGAGACGTGTTCAAATATGTCTCAGTTTTCCTCCCCTGGTACTCGGGTGCAACATTCCAGACGCTTTACTAACACTCTCCCCACTTGGAGAGTCAGCGCCTTTAACCTCCTGTTTGGCCCAGTTTGCAATTTCTGCGGAAGATGAACAGGAATAGCGAGAACCAATGAGAGGCTAGCTGGAGGTGTCTGGACGGGCAAATTTAACTCTCATTTCCCACCAGGAAGAGGAAATAACCAAAGGCTCAGCGTGCCGTACCGGAACCAGATTAGGGCCTGAAGCCATCCTGCGGTGTTGCGGCCAGCTCAAAAGAAAGCGAGTTGAAGAAAGGAGCTGAGGGGCACTGTAATTCACAAACCTGCAGAGTTATAAATGACAGCTATCGTCCAAAAATAGACTGAAGTAAGGCTGCCAAGAGGACTTGAAAGCGGGGCAGAATTGCAGGAAACCGATTTCAGGAGGTAGACTGGAATTGCATTGAAAGCATAGGAAAAGAGGCAGAACGTCCACAATGATGCACTTGGCCAAAAAGGGCGTATGCGTTTTTTCCTGAATATATTCAGGAAAAAACGCATACGCCCTTTTTGGCCAACCAAGCAAGCTTGCAAAGGAAATCTGCACTACAATGAAGTCTCACTTCCCCCCGGTCAAAAGGGCCATCTGAAAAAAGTGTAAAATCCAGAAAGGCAGGACAGGCCATGGAGAACTGGGAGCCTTGTTATGCTGATGGGCGGGATGTAAATTGCCAACAACCACTCGGGAGAAGTGTATGGTGTTTCCTGAAACATCTAAAAAACAAAGTAACAGAACCTAGGGCACTTCCACTTATGGTCCTATAGCTTAGGGAAATTAAAATCAAAAAGACACAGCCACCCCAAAGTTTGGAACGGCTCTGTTTACAAGAACCTCGTTTACAGTACAAGTTCAACATCGCAGAAAGTGAAAAATGGATAAAGAAGTTGTGGTATTTACTTACAAAGCAATATCACTCAGCAATGAAATCTGTGTCATCAGGCCCTTAGCAGCACAATGAGTGGATTCAGGTATGATGATTCTAACTGAAATAAGTCACACAGAAAAAGAAACATCATAAGATATCAGTAATACACGGAATGTAAACTTGGCTACACAGGAACTGAATTACAGAACAGAACAGGGTCTCAAATTTAGAAAACCAACTTATGCTTGCTTAAGGGGAAAGGTGAGTTGGGGTGCTGCATAAAACCAGAGATTGAAATGAGCACAGATAAAGTTCCTTAAGCCAAATATGGAATAGACAAGAGCTACTCCTTGCTCAACGAAATGGACTCAACACCCCATATTAAACGCCTAAGAATGTACCTGACTAGTAAGTATCTTAAAACCTATGGATTGCTATGTCTCCGAAAGAGAATCAATCGTGTGTACATGGGCATAAACGCAGCAGTGATAGGATTGGAGAAGTTCGGTGAGCAAATGAAGACCCTTTGAAGTCATATTGCATGGTACCCATTACACGGGTCTCAACTCTCCAGGTTTAAGGTATTCTTCCTTCAGCTAAAACATGCATGTGGAACCCAGAGTATGATCAACCATGTGAACGGGAGACATGTTCAAATATGTCTCAGTTTTCCTCCCCTGGTACTCGGGTACAACATTCCAGACGCTTTACTAACACTCTCCCCACTTGGAGAGTCAGTCCCTTTAACCTCCTGTTTGGCCCAGTTTGCAATTTCTGCGGAAGATGAACAGGAATAGCGAGAACCAATGAGAGACTAGCTGGAGGTGTCTGGACGGGCAAATTTAACTCTCATTTCCCACCAGGAAGAGGAATTAACCAAAGGCTCAGCGTGCCATGCCGGAACCAGATTAGGGCCTGAAGCCATCCTGCGGTGTTTCGGCCAGCTCAAAATAAAGCGAATTGAAGAAAGGAGCTCAGGGGCACTGTAATTCACAAACCTGCAGAGTTATAAATGACAGCTATCGTCCAAAAATAGACTGAAGTAAGGCTGCCAAGAGGACTTGAAAGCGGGGCAGAATTGCAGGAAACCGATTTCAGGAGGTAGACTGGAATTGCATTGAAAGCATAGGAAAAGAGGCAGAACGTCCACAATGATGCACTTGGCCAAAAAGGGCGTATGCTTTTTTTCCTGAATATATTCAGGAAAAAACGCATACGCCCTTTTTGGCCAACCAAGCAAACTTGCAAAGGAAATCTGCACTACAATGAAGTCTCACTTCCCCCAGGTCAAAAGGGCCATCTGAAAAAAGTGTAAAATCCAGAAAGGCAGGACAGGCCATGGAGAACTGGGAGCCTTGTTATGCTGATGGGCGGGATGTAAATTGCCAACAACCACTCGGGAGAAGTGTATGGTGTTTCCTGAAACATCTAAAAAACAAAGCAACAGAACCTAGGGCACTTCCACTTATGGTCCTATAGCTTAGGGAAATTAAAATCAAAAAGACACAGCCACCCCAAAATTTGGGACGCCTCTGTTTACAAGAACCTCGTTTACAGTACAAGTTCAACATCGCAGAAAGTGAAAAATGGATAAAGAAGTTGTGGTATTTACTTACAAAGCAATATCACTCAGCAATGAAATCTATGTCATCAGGCCCTTAACAGCACAATGAGTGGATTCAGGTATGATGATTCTAACTGAAATAAGTCACACAGAAAAAGAAACATCATAAGATATCAGTAATACACGGAATGGAAACTTGGCTACACCGGAACTGAATTACAGAACAGAACAGGGTCTCAAATTTAGAAAACCAACTTATGCTTGCTTAAGGGGAAAGGTGAGTTGGGGTTCTGCATAAAACCAGAGATTGAAATGAGCACAGATAAAGTTCCTTAAGCCAAATATGGAATAGACAAGAGCTACTCCTTGCTCGACGAAATGGACTCAACACCGCATATTAAACGCCTAAGAATGTACCTGACTAGTAAGTATCTTAAAACCTATGGATAGCTATGTCTCCAAAAGAGATTCAATCGTGTGTACAGGGGCATAAACGCAGCAGTGATAGGATTGGAGAGGTTCGGTGAGCAAATGAAGACCCTTTGAAGTCATATTGCATGGTACCCATTACACGGGTCTCAACTCTCCAGGTTTAAGGTATTCTTCCTTCAGCTAAAACATGCATGTGGAACCTAGAGTATGATCAACCATGTGATCGGGAGACGTGTTCAAATATGTCTCAGTTTTCGTACCCTGGTACTCGGGTGCAACATTCCAGACCCTTTACTAACACTCTCCCCACTTGGAGAGTCAGTCCCTTTAACCTCCTGTTTGGCCCAGTTTGCAATTTCTGCGGAAGTTGAACAGGAATAGCGAGAACCAATGAGAGACTAGCTGGAGGTGTCTGAACGGGCAAATTTAACTCTCATTTCCCACTAGGAAGAGGAATTAACCAAAGGCTCAGCGTGCCATGCCGGAACAAGATTAGGGCCTGAAGCCATCCTGCGGTGTTTCGGCCAGCTCACAAGAAAGCGAGTTGAAGAAAGGAGATCAGGGGCACTGTAATTCACAAACCTGCAGAGTTATAAATGACAGCTATCTTCCAAAAATATACTGAAGTAAGGCTGCCAAGAGGACTTGAAAGCGGGGCAGAATTGCAGGAAACCGATTTCAGGAGGTAGACTGGAATTGCATTGAAAGCATAGGAAAATAGGCAGAACGTCCACAATGATGCACATGGCCAAAAAGGTCGTATGCGTTTTATCCTGAATATATTCAAGAAAAAACGCATACGTTCTTTTTGGCCAACCAAGCAAACTTGCAAAGGAAATCTGCACTACAATGAAGTCTCACTTCCCCCCGGTCAAAAGGGCCATCTGAAAAAAGTGTAAAATCCAGAAAGGCAGGACAGGCCATGGAGAACTGGGAGCCTTGTTATGCTGATGGGCGGGATGTAAATTGCCAACAGACACTTGGGAGAAGTGTATGGTGTTTCCTGAAACATCTAAAAAACAAAGCAACAGAACCTAGGGCACTTCCACTTATGGTCCTATAGCTTAGGGAAATTAAAATCAAAAAGACACAGCCACCCCAAAGTTTGGAATGGCTCTGTTTACAAGAACCTCGTTTACAGTACAAGTTCAACATCGCAGAAAGTGAAAAATGGATAAAGAAGTTGTGGTATTCACTTACAAAGCAATATCACTCAGCAATGAAATCTGTGTCATCAGGCCCTTAGCAGCACAATGAGTGGATTCAGGTATGATGATTCTAACTGAAATAAGTCACACAGAAAAAGAAACATCATAAGATATCAGTAATACACGGAATGTAAACTTGGCTACACAGGAACTGAATTACAGAACAGAACAGGGTCTCAAATTTAGAAAACCAACTTATGCTTGCTTAAGGGTAAAGGTGAGTTGGGGTGCTGCATAAAACCAGAGATTGAAATGAGCACAGATAAAGTTCCTTAAGTCAAATATGGAATAGACAAGAGCTACTCCTTGCTCAACGAAATGGACTCAACACCGCATATTAAACGCCTAAGAATGTACCTGACTAGTAAGTATCGTAAAACCTATGGATTGCTATGTCTCCAAAAGAGAATCAAGCATGTGTACAGGGGCATAAACGCAGCAGTGATAGGATTGGAGAGGTTCGGTGAGCAAATGAAGACCCTTTGAAGTCATATTGCATGGTACCCATTACACGGGTCTCAACTCTCCAGGTTTAAGGTATTCTTCCTTCAGCTAAAACATGCATGTGGAACCCAAGTATGATCAACCATGTGAACGGGAGACGTGTTCAAATATGTCTCAGTTTTCCTCCCCTGGTACTCGGGTGCAACATTCCAGACGCTTTACTAACACTCTCCCCACTTGGAGAGTCAGCGCCTTTAACCTCCTGTTTGGCCCAGTTTGCAATTTCTGCGGAAGATGAACAGGAATAGCGAGAACCAATGAGAGACTAGCTGGAGGTGTCTGGACGGGCAAATTTAACTCTCATTTCCCACCAGGAAGAGGAAATAACAAAAGGCTCAGCGTGCCATACCGGAACCAGATTAGGGCCTGAAGCCATCCAGCGGTGCTGCGGCCAGCTCAAAAGAAAGCGAGTTGAAGAAAGGAGCTCAGGGGCACTGTAATTCACAAACCTGCAGAGTTATAAATGACAGCTATCGTCCAAAAATAGACTGAAGTAAGGCTGCCAAGAGGACTTGAATGCGGGGCAGAATTGCAGGAAACCGATTTCAGGAGGTAGACTGGAATTGCATTGAAAGCATAGGAAAAGAGGCAGAACGTCCACAATGATGCACTTGGCCAAAAAGGGCGTATGCGTTTTTTCCTGAATATATTCAGGAAAAAACGCATACGCACTTTTTGGCCAACCAAGCAAGCTTGCAAAGGAAATCTGCACTACAATGAAGTCTCACTTCCCCCCGGTCAAAAGGGCCATCTGAAAAAAGTGTAAAATCCAGAAAGGCAGGACAGGCCATGGAGAACTGGGAGCCTTGTTATGCGGATGGGCGGGATGTAAATTGCCAACAGACACTCGGGAGAAGTGTATGGGGTTTCCTGAAACATCTAAAAAACAAAGCAACAGAGCCTAAGGCACTTCCACTTATGGTCCTATAGCTTAGGGAAATTAAAATCAAAAAGACACAGCCACCCCAATGTTTGGGACGCCTCCATTTACAAGAACCTCGTTTACCGTACAAGTTCAATATCACAGAAAGTGAAAAATAGATAAAGAACTTGTGGTACTTACGTACAATACAGTATCACTCAGCAATGAAATCTATGTCATCAGGCCCGTAGCAGCATAATGAGTGGATTCAGGTATGATGATTCTAACTGAAATAAGTCACACAGAAAAAGAAACATCATAAGATATCACTAATACACGGAATGTAAACTTGGCTACACAGGAACTGCATTCCAAAACAGAACAGGGTCTCAAATTTAGAAAACCAACTTATGCTTGCTTAAGGGGAAAGGTGAGTTGGGGTGCTGCATAAAACCAGAGATTGAAATGAGCACAGATAAAGTTCCTTAAGCCAAATATGGAATAGACAAGAGATACTCCTTGCTCAACGAAATGGACTCAAAACCCCATATTAAACGCCTAAGAATGTACCTGACTAGTAAGTATCTTAAAACCTATGGATTGCTATGTCTCCAAAAGAGAATCAAGCGTGTGTACAGGGGCATAAACGCAGCAGTGATAGGATTGGAGAGGTTCGGTGAGCAAATGAAGACCCTTTGAAGTCATATTGCATGGTACCCATTACACGGGTCTCAACTCTCCAGGTTTAAGGCATTCTTCCTTCAGCTAAAACATACATGTAGAACCCAGAGTATGATCAACCATGTGAACGGGAGACGTGTTCAAACATGTCTCAGTTTTCATACCCTGGTACTCGGGTGCAACATTCCAGACGCTTTACTAACACTCTCCCGACTTGGAGAGTCAGTCCCTTTAACCTCCTGTTTGGCCCAGTTTGCAATTTCTGCGGACGATGAACAGGAATAGCGAGAACCAATGAGAGGCTAGCTGGAGGTGTCTGGACGGGCAAATTTAACTCTCATTTCCCACCAGGAAGAGGAATTCACCAAAGGCTCAGCATGCCGGGCCGGAACCAGATTAGGGCCTGAAGCCATCCTGCGGTGTTGCGGCCAGCTCACAAGAAAGCGAGTTGAAGAAAGGAGCTCAGGGGCACTGTAATTCACAAACCTGCAGAGTTATAAATGACAGCTATCGTCCAAAAATACACTGAAGTAAGGCTGCCAAGAGGACTTGAAAGCGGGGCAGAATTGCAGGAAACCGATTTCAGGAGGTAGACTGGAATTGCATTGAAAGCATAGGAAAAGAGGCAGAACGTCCACAATGATGCACTTGGCCAAAAAGGGCGTATGCGTTTTTTCCTGAATATATTCAGGAAAAAACGCATACGCCCTTTTTGGCCAACCAAGCAAGCTTGCAAAGGAAATCTGCACTACAATGAAGTCTCACTTCCCCCCGGTCAAAAGGGCCATCTGAAAAAAGTGTAAAATCCAGAAAGGCAGGACAGGCCATGGAGAACTGGGAGCCTTGTTATGCTGATGGGCGGGATGTAAATTGCCAACAACCACTCGGGAGAAGTGTATGGTGTTTCCTGAAACATCTAAAAAACAAAGTAACAGAACCTAGGGCACTTCCACTTATGGTCCTATAGCTTAGGGAAATTAAAATCAAAAAGACACAGCCACCCCAAAGTTTGGAACGGCTCTGTTTACAAGAACCTCGTTTACAGTACAAGTTCAACATCGCAGAAAGTGAAAAATGGATAAAGAAGTTGTGGTATTTACTTACAAAGCAATATCACTCAGCAATGAAATCTGTGTCATCAGGCCCTTAGCAGCACAATGAGTGGATTAAGGTATGATGATTCTAACTGAAATAAGTCACACAGAAAAAGAAACATCATAAGATATCAGTAATACACGGAATGTAAACTTGGCTACACAGGAACTGAATTACAGAACAGAACAGGGTCTCAAATTTAGAAAACCAACTTATGCTTGCTTAAGGGGAAAGGTGAGTTGGGGTGCTGCATAAAACCAGAGATTGAAATGAGCACAGATAAAGTTCCTTAAGCCAAATATGGAATAGACAAGAGCTACTCCTTGCTCAACGAAATGGACTCAACACCCCATATTAAACGCCTAAGAATGTACCTGACTAGTAAGTATCTTAAAACCTATGGATTGCTATGTCTCCGAAAGAGAATCAATCGTGTGTACATGGGCATAAACGCAGCAGTGATAGGATTGGAGAGGTTCGGTGAGCAAATGAAGACCCTTTGAAGTCATATTGCATGGTACCCATTACACGGGTCTCAACTCTCCAGGTTTAAGGTATTCTTCCTTCAGCTAAAACATGCATGTGGAACCCAGAGTATGATCAACCATGTGAACGGGAGACGTGTTCAAATATGTCTCAGTTTTCCTCCCCTGGTACTCGGGTACAACATTCCAGACGCTTTACTAACACTCTCCCCACTTGGAGAGTCAGTCCCTTTAACCTCCTGTTTGGCCCAGTTTGCAATTTCTGCGGAAGATGAACAGGAATAGCGAGAACCAATGAGAGACTAGCTGGAGGTGTCTGGACGGGCAAATTTAACTCTCATTTCCCACCAGGAAGAGGAATTAACCAAAGGCTCAGCGTGCCATGCCGGAACCAGATTAGGGCCTGAAGCCATCCTGCGGTGTTTCGGCCAGCTCAAAATAAAGCGAATTGAAGAAAGGAGCTCAGGGGCACTGTAATTCACAAACCTGCAGAGTTATAAATGACAGCTATCGTCCAAAAATAGACTGAAGTAAGGCTGCCAAGAGGACTTGAAAGCGGGGCAGAATTGCAGGAAACCGATTTCAGGAGGTAGACTGGAATTGCATTGAAAGCATAGGAAAAGAGGCAGAACGTCCACAATGATGCACTTGGCCAAAAAGGGCGTATGCTTTTTTTCCTGAATATATTCAGGAAAAAACGCATACGCCCTTTTTGGCCAACCAAGCAAACTTGCAAAGGAAATCTGCACTACAATGAAGTCTCACTTCCCCCCGGTCAAAAGGGCCATCTGAAAAAAGTGTAAAATCCAGAAAGGCAGGACAGGCCATGGAGAACTGGGAGCCTTGTTATGCTGATGGGCGGGATGTAAATTGCCAACAGACACTCGGGAGAAGTGTATGGTGTTTCCTGAAACATCTAAAAAACAAAGCAACAGAGCCTAGGGCACTGCCACTTATGGTCCTATAGCTTAGGGAAATTAAAATCAAAAAGACACAGCCACCCCAAAGTTTGGAATGGCTCTGTTTACAAGAACCTCGTTTACAGTACAAGTTCAACATCGCAGAAAGTGAAAAATGGATAAAGAAGTTGTGGTATTCACTTACAAAGCAATATCACTCAGCAATGAAATCTGTGTCATCAGGCCCTTAGCAGCACAATGAGTGGATTCAGGTATGATGATTCTAACTGAAATAAGTCACACAGAAAAAGAAACATCATAAGATATCAGTAATACACGGAATGTAAACTTGGCTACACAGGAACTGAATTACAGAACAGAACAGGGTCTCAAATTTAGAAAACCAACTTATGCTTGCTTAAGGGTAAAGGTGAGTTGGGGTGCTGCATAAAACCAGAGATTGAAATGAGCACAGATAAAGTTCCTTAAGTCAAATATGGAATAGACAAGAGCTACTCCTTGCTCAACGAAATGGACTCAACACCGCATATTAAACGCCTAAGAATGTACCTGACTAGTAAGTATCGTAAAACCTATGGATTGCTATGTCTCCAAAAGAGAATCAAGCATTTGTACAGGGGCATAAACGCAGCAGTGATAGGATTGGAGAGGTTCGGTGAGCAAATGAAGACCCTTTGAAGTCATATTGCATGGTACCCATTACACGGGTCTCAACTCTCCAGGTTTAAGGTATTCTTCCTTCAGCTAAAACATGCATGTGGAACCCAAGTATGATCAACCATGTGAACGGGAGACGTGTTCAAATATGTCTCAGTTTTCGTACCCTGGTACTCGGGTGCAACATTCCAGACGCTTTACTAACACTCTCCCCACTTGGAGAGTCAGTCCCTTTAACCTCCTGTTTGGCCCAGTTTGCAATTTCTGCGGAAGATGAACAGGAATAGCGAGAACCAATGAGAGACTAGCTGGAGGTGTCTGGACGGGCAAATTTAACTCTCATTTCCCACCAGGAAGAGGAATTAACCAAAGGCTCAGCATGCCGGGCCGGAACCAGATTAGGGCCTGAAGCCATCCTGCGGTGTTGCGGCCAGGTCACAAGAAAGCGAGTTGAAGAAAGGAGCTCAGGGGCACTGTAATTCACAAACCTGCAGAGTTATAAATGACAGCTATCGTCCAAAAATAGACTGAAGTAAGGCTGCCAAGAGGACTTGAAAGCGGGGCAGAATTGCAGGAAACCGATTTCAGGAGGTAGACTGGAATTGCATTGAAAGCATAGGAAAAGAGGCAGAACGTCCACAATGATGCACTTGGCCAAAAAGGGCGTATGCGTTTTTTCCTGAATATATTCAGGAAAAAACGCATACGCCCTTTTTGGCCAACCAAGCAAGCTTGCAAAGGAAATCTGCACTACAATGAAGTCTCACTTCCCCCCGGTCAAAAGGGCCATCTGAAAAAAGTGTAAAATCCAGAAAGGCAGGACAGGCCATGGAGAACTGGGAGCCTTGTTATGCTGATGGGCGGGATGTAAATTGCCAACAACCACTCGGGAGAAGTGTATGGTGTTTCCTAAAACATCTAAAAAACAAAGCAACAGAGCCTAGGGCACTGCCACTTATGGTCCTATAGCTTAGGCAATTTAAAATCAAAAAGACACAGCCACCCCAAAGTTTGGAACGGCTCTGTTTACAAGAACCTCGTTTACAGTACAAGTTCAACATCGCAGAAAGTGAAAAATGGATAAAGAAGTTGTGGTATTTACTTACAAAGCAATATCACTCAGCAATGAAATCTGTGTCATCAGGCCCTTAGCAGCACAATGAGTGGATTAAGGTATGATGATTCTAACTGAAATAAGTCACACAGAAAAAGAAACATCATAAAATATCAGTAATACACGGAATGTAAACTTGGCTACACAGGAACTGAATTACAGAACAGAACAGGGTCTCAAATTTAGAAAACCAACTTATGCTTGCTTAAGGGGAAAGGTGAGTTGGGGTGCTGCATAAAACCAGAGATTGAAATGAGCACAGATAAAGTTCCTTAAGCCAAATATGGAATAGACAAGAGCTACTCCTTGCTCAACGAAATGGACTCAACACCCCATATTAAACGCCTAAGAATGTACCTGACTAGTAAGTATCTTAAAACCTATGGATTGCTATGTCTCCGAAAGAGAATCAATCGTGTGTACATGGGCATAAACGCAGCAGTGATAGGATTGGAGAGGTTCGGTGAGCAAATGAAGACCCTTTGAAGTCATATTGCATGGTACCCATTACACGGGTCTCAACTCTCCAGGTTTAAGGTATTCTTCCTTCAGCTAAAACATGCATGTGGAACCCAGAGTATGATCAACCATGTGAACGGGAGACGTGTTCAAATATGTCTCAGTTTTCCTCCCCTGGTACTCGGGTACAACATTCCAGACGCTTTACTAACACTCTCCCCACTTGGAGAGTCAGTCCCTTTAACCTCCTGTTTGGCCCAGTTTGCAATTTCTGCGGAAGATGAACAGGAATAGCGAGAACCAATGAGAGACTAGCTGGAGGTGTCTGGACGGGCAAATTTAACTCTCATTTCCCACCAGGAAGAGGAATTAACCAAAGGCTCAGCGTGCCATGCCGGAACCAGATTAGGGCCTGAAGCCATCCTGCGGTGTTTCGGCCAGCTCAAAATAAAGCGAATTGAAGAAAGGAGCTCAGGG
Source organism: Delphinus delphis (assembly GCF_949987515.2). Taxonomy (NCBI): domain Eukaryota; kingdom Metazoa; phylum Chordata; class Mammalia; order Artiodactyla; family Delphinidae; genus Delphinus; species Delphinus delphis. Next base: position 1,236,563 of record NW_027192653.1, on the reverse strand, counting down.
GCACTGTAATTCACAAACCTGCAGAGTTATAAATGACAGCTATCGTCCAAAAATAGACTGAAGTAAGGCTGCCAAGAGGACTTGAAAGCGGGGCAGAATTGCAGGAAACCGATTTCAGGAGGTAGACTGGAATTGCATTGAAAGCATAGGAAAAGAGGCAGAACGTCCACAATGATGCACTTGGCCAAAAAGGGCGTATGCTTTTTTTCCTGAATATATTCAGGAAAAAACGCATACGCCCTTTTTGGCCAACCAAGCAAACTTGCAAAGGAAATCTGCACTACAATGAAGTCTCACTTCCCCCCGGTCAAAAGGGCCATCTGAAAAAAGTGTAAAATCCAGAAAGGCAGGACAGGCCATGGAGAACTGGGAGCCTTGTTATGCTGATGGGCGGGATGTAAATTGCCAACAGACACTCGGGAGAAGTGTATGGTGTTTCCTGAAACATCTAAAAAACAAAGCAACAGAGCCTAGGGCACTGCCACTTATGGTCCTATAGCTTAGGGAAATTAAAATCAAAAAGACACAGCCACCCCAAAGTTTGGAATGGCTCTGTTTACAAGAACCTCGTTTACAGTACAAGTTCAACATCGCAGAAAGTGAAAAATGGATAAAGAAGTTGTGGTATTCACTTACAAAGCAATATCACTCAGCAATGAAATCTGTGTCATCAGGCCCTTAGCAGCACAATGAGTGGATTCAGGTATGATGATTCTAACTGAAATAAGTCACACAGAAAAAGAAACATCATAAGATATCAGTAATACACGGAATGTAAACTTGGCTACACAGGAACTGAATTACAGAACAGAACAGGGTCTCAAATTTAGAAAACCAACTTATGCTTGCTTAAGGGTAAAGGTGAGTTGGGGTGCTGCATAAAACCAGAGATTGAAATGAGCACAGATAAAGTTCCTTAAGTCAAATATGGAATAGACAAGAGCTACTCCTTGCTCAACGAAATGGACTCAACACCGCATATTAAACGCCTAAGAATGTACCTGACTAGTAAGTATCGTAAAACCTATGGATTGCTATGTCTCCAAAAGAGAATCAAGCATGTGTACAGGGGCATAAACGCAGCAGTGATAGGATTGGAGAGGTTCGGTGAGCAAATGAAGACCCTTTGAAGTCATATTGCATGGTACCCATTACACGGGTCTCAACTCTCCAGGTTTAAGGTATTCTTCCTTCAGCTAAAACATGCATGTGGAACCCAAGTATGATCAACCATGTGAACGGGAGACGTGTTCAAATATGTCTCAGTTTTCCTCCCCTGGTACTCGGGTGCAACATTCCAGACGCTTTACTAACACTCTCCCCACTTGGAGAGTCAGTCCCTTTAACCTCCTGTTTGGCCCAGTTTGCAATTTCTGCGGAAGATGAACAGGAATAGCGAGAACCAATGAGAGACTAGCTGGAGGTGTCTGGACGGGCAAATTTAACTCTCGTTTCCCACCAGGAAGAGGAATTAACCAAAGGCTCAGCATGCCGGGCCGGAACCAGATTAGGGCCTGAAGCCATCCTGCGGTGTTGCGGCCAGGTCACAAGAAAGCGAGTTGAAGAAAGGAGCTCAGGGGCACTGTAATTCACAAACCTGCAGAGTTATAAATGACAGCTATCGTCCAAAAATAGACTGAAGTAAGGCTGCCAAGAGGACTTGAAAGCGGGGCAGAATTGCAGGAAACCGATTTCAGGAGGTAGACTGGAATTGCATTGAAAGCATAGGAAAAGAGGCAGAACGTCCACAATGATGCACTTGGCCAAAAAGGGCGTATGCGTTTTTTCCTGAATATATTCAGGAAAAAACGCATACGCCCTTTTTGGCCAACCAAGCAAGCTTGCAAAGGAAATCTGCACTACAATGAAGTCTCACTTCCCCCCGGTCAAAAGGGCCATCTGAAAAAAGTGTAAAATCCAGAAAGGCAGGACAGGCCATGGAGAACTGGGAGCCTTGTTATGCTGATGGGCGGGATGTAAATTGCCAACAACCACTCGGGAGAAGTGTATGGTGTTTCCTGAAACATCTAAAAAACAAAGCAACAGAGCCTAGGGCACTGCCACTTATGGTCCTATAGCTTAGGCAATTTAAAATCAAAAAGACACAGCCACCCCAAAGTTTGGAACGGCTCTGTTTACAAGAACCTCGTTTACAGTACAAGTTCAACATCGCAGAAAGTGAAAAATGGATAAAGAAGTTGTGGTATTTACTTACAAAGCAATATCACTCAGCAATGAAATCTGTGTCATCAGGCCCTTAGCAGCACAATGAGTGGATTCAGGTATGATGATTCTAACTGAAATAAGTCACACAGAAAAAGAAACATCATAAGATATCAGTAATACACGGAATGTAAACTTGGCTACACAGGAACTGAATTACAGAACAGAACAGGGTCTCAAATTTAGAAAACCAACTTATGCTTGCTTAAGGGTAAAGGTGAGTTGGGGTGCTGCATAAAACCAGAGATTGAAATGAGCACAGATAAAGTTCCTTAAGCCAAATATGGAATAGACAAGAGCTACTCCTTGCTCAACGAAATGGACTCAACACCGCATATTAAACGCCTAAGAATGTACCTGACTAGTAAGTATCTTAAAACCTATGGATTGCTATGTCTCCAAAAGAGAATCAAGCATGTGTACAGGGGCATAAACGCAGCAGTGATAGGATTGGAGATGTTCGGTGAGCAAATGAAGACCCTTTGAAGTCATATTGCATGGTACCCATTTCACGGGTTTCAAATACCCAGGTTTAAGGTATTCTTCTTTCAGCTAAAACATGCATGTGGAACCTAGAGTATGATCAACCATGTGATCGGGAGACGTGTTCAAATATGTCTCAGTTTTCGTACCCTGGTACTCGGGTGCAACATTCCAGATGCTTTACTAACACTCTCCCGACTTGGAGAGTCAGTCCCTTTAACCTCCTGTTTGGCCCAGTTTGCAATTTCTGCGGAAGATGAACAGGAATAGCGAGAACCAATGAGAGACTAGCTGGAGGTGTCTGGACGGGCAAATTTAACTCTCATTTCCCACCAGGAAGAGGAATTAACCAAAGGCTCAGCGTGCCGTGCCAGAACCAGATTAGGGCCTGAAGACATCCTGCGGTGTTGCGGCCAGCTCAAAAGAAAGCGAGTTGAAGAAAGGAGCTCAGGGGCACTGTAATTCACAAACCTGCAGAGTTATAAATGACAGCTATCGTCCAAAAATATACTGAAGTAAGGCTGCCAAGAGGACTTGAAAGCGGGGCACAATTGCAGGAAACCGATTTCAGGAGGTAGACTGGAATTGCATTGAAAGCATAGGAAAAGAGGCAGAACGTCCACAATGATGCACTTGGCCAAAAAGGGCGTATGCGTTTTTTCCTGAATATATTCAGGAAAAAACGCATACGCCCTTTTTGGCCAACCAAGCAAACTTGCAAAGGAAATCTGCACTACAATGAAGTCTCACTTCTCCCCGGTCAAAAGGGCCATCTCAAAAAAGTGTAAAATCCAGAAAGGCAGGACAGGCCATGGAGAACTGGGAGCCTTGTTATGCTGATGGGCGGGATGTAAATTGCCAACAGACACTCAGGAGAAGTGTATGGTGTTTCCTGAAACATCTAAAAAACAAAGCAAAAGAGCCTAAGGCACTTCCACTTATGGTCCTATAGCTTAGGGAAATTAAAATCAAAAAGACACAGCCACCCCAATGTTTGGGACGCCTCCATTTACAAGAACCTCGTTTACTGTACAAGTTCAATATCACAGAAAGTGAAAAATAGATAAAGACCTTGTGGTACTTACGTACAATACAGTATCACTCAGCAATGAAATCTATGTCATCAGGCCCGTAGCACCATAATGAGTGGATTCAGGTACGATGATTCTAACTGAAATAAGTCACACAGAAAAAGAAACATCATAAGATATCACTAATACACGGAATGTAAACTTGGCTACACAGGAACTGCATTCCAAAACAGAACAGGGTCTCAAATTTAGAAAACCAACTTATGCTTGCTTAAGGGGAAAGGTGAGTTGGGGTGCTGCATAAAACCAGAGATTGAAATGAGCACAGATAAAGTTCCTTAAGCCAAATATGGAATAGACAAGAGATACTCCTTGCTCAACGAAATGGACTCAAAACCCCATATTAAACGCCTAAGAATGTACCTGACTAGTAAGTATCTTAAAACCTATGGATTGCTATGTCTCCGAAAGAGAATCAAGCATGTGTACAGGGGCATAAACGCAGCAGTGATAGGATTGGAGAAGTTCGGTGAGCAAATGAAGACCCTTTGAAGTCATATTGCATGGTACCCATTACACGGGTCTCAACTCTCCAGGTTTAAGGCATTCTTCCTTCAGCTAAAACATGCATGTGGAACCCAGAGTATGATCAACCATGTGAACGGGAGACGTGTTCAAATATGTCTCAGTTTTCGTACCCTGGTACTCGGGTGCAACATTCCAGACGCTTTACTAACACTCTCCCCACTTGGAGAGTCAGTCCCTTTAACCTCCTGTTTGGCCCAGTTTGCAATTTCTGCGGAAGATGAACAGGAATAGCGAGAACCAATGAGAGACTAGCTGGAGGTGTCTGGACGGGCAAATTTAACTCTCATTTCCCACCAGGAAGAGGAATTAACCAAAGGCTCAGCGTGCCGTGCCAGAACCAGATTAGGGCCTGAAGACATCCTGCGGTGTTGCGGCCAGCTCAAAAGAAAGCGAGTTGAAGAAAGGAGCTCAGGGGCACTGTAATTCACAAACCTGCAGAGTTATAAATGACAGCTATCGTCCAAAAATAGACTGAAGTAAGGCTGCCAAGAGGACTTGAAAGCGGGGCAGAATTGCAGGAAACCGATTTCAGGAGGTAGACTGGAATTGCATTGAAAGCATAGGAAAAGAGGCAGAACGTCCACAATGATGCACTTGGCCAAAAAGGGCGTATGCGTTTTTTCCTGAATATATTCAGGAAAAAACGCATACGCCCTTTTTGGCCAACCAAGCAAGCTTGCAAACGAAATCTGCACTACAATGAAGTCTCACTTCCCCCCGGTCAAAAGGGCCATCTGAAAAAAGTGTAAAATCCAGAAAGGCAGGACAGGCCATGGAGAACTGGGAGCCTTGTTATGCTGATGGGCGGGATGTAAATTGCCAACAGACACTCAGGAGAAGTGTATGGTGTTTCCTGAAACATCTAAAAAACAAAGCAACAGAGCCTAGGGCACTGCCACTTATGGTCCTATAGCTTAGGGAAATTAAAATAAAAAAGACACAGCCACCCCAAAGTTTGGAACGGCTCTGTTTACAAGAACCTCGTTTACAGTACAAGTTCAACATCGCAGAAAGTGAAAAATGGATAAAGAAGTTGTGGTATTTACTTACAAAGCAATATCACTCAGCAATGAAATCTGTGTCATCAGGCCCTTAGCAGCACAATGAGTGGATTCAGGTATGATGATTCTAACTGAAATAAGTCACACAGAAAAAGAAACATCATAAGATATCAGTAATACACGGAATGGAAACGTGGCTACACAGGAACTGAATTACAGAACAGAACAGGGTCTCAAATTTAGAAAACCAACTTATGCTTGCTTAAGGGTAAAGGTGAGTTGGGGTGCTGCATAAAACCAGAGATTGAAATGAGCACAGATAAAGTTCCTTAAGTCAAATACGGAATAGACAAGAGCTACTCCTTGCTCAACGAAATGGACTCAACACCGCATATTAAACGCCTAAGAATGTACCTAACTAGTAAGTATAGTAAAACCTATGGATTGCTATGTCTCCAAAAGAGAATCAAGCGTGTGTACAGGGGCATAAACGCAGCAGTGATAGGATTGGAGAGGTTCGGTGAGCAAATGAAGACCCTTTGAAGTCATATTGCATGGTACCCATTACACGGGTCTCAACTCTCCAGGTTTAAGGTATTCTTCCTTCAGCTAAAACATGCATGTGGAACCCAGAGTATGATCAACCATGTGAACGGGAGACGTGTTCAAATATGTCTCAGTTTTCCTCCCCTCTACTCGGGTGCAACATTCCAGACGCTTTACTAACACTCTCCCGACTTGGAGAGTCAGTCCCTTTAACCTCCTGTTTGGCCCAGTTTGCAATTTCTGCGGAAGATAAACAGGAATAGCGAGAACCAATGAGAGGCTAGCTGGAGGTGTCTGGACGGGCAAATTTAACTCTCATTTCCCACCAGGAAGAGGAATTAACCAAAGGCTCAGCATGCCGGGCCGGAACCAGATTAGGGCCTGAAGCCATCCTGCGGTGTTGCGGCCAGCTCACAAGAAAGCGAGTTGAAGAAAGGAGCTCAGGGGCACTGTAATTCACAAACCTGCAGAGTTATAAATGACAGCTATCGTCCAAAAATAGACTGAAGTAAGGCTGCCAAGAGGACTTGAAAGCGGGGCAGAATTGCAGGAAACCGATTTCAGGAGGTAGACTGGAATTGCATTGAAAGCATAGGAAAAGAGGCAGAACGTCCACAATGATGCACTTGGCCAAAAAGGGCGTATGCGTTTTTTCCTGAATATATTCAGGAAAAAACGCATACGCCCTTTTTGGCCAACCAAGCAAGCTTGCAAAGGAAATCTGCACTACAATGAAGTCTCACTTCCCCCCGGTCAAAAGGGCCATCTGAAAAAAGTGTAAAATCCAGAAAGGCAGGACAGGCCATGGAGAACTGGGAGCCTTGTTATGCTGATGGGCGGGATGTAAATTGCCAACAACCACTCGGGAGAATGTATGGTGTTTCCTGAAACATCTAAAAAACAAAGCAACAGAACCTAGGGCACTTCCACTTATGGTCCTATAGCTTAGGGAAATTAAAATCAAAAAGACACAGCCACCGCAAAGTTTGGAACGGCTCTGTTTACAAGAACCTCGTTTACAGTACAAGTTCAACATCGCAGAAAGTGAAAAATGGATAAAGAAGTTGTGGTATTTACTTACAAAGCAATATCACTCAGCAATGAAATCTGTGTCATCAGGCCCTTAGCAGCACAATGAGTGGATTCAGGTATGATGATTCTAACTGAAATAAGTCACACAGAAAAAGAAACATCATAAGATATCAGTAATACACGGAATGTAAACGTGGCTACACAGGAACTGAATTACAGAACAGAACAGGGTCTCAAATTTAGAAAACCAACTTATGCTTGCTTAAGGGTAAAGGTGAGTTGGGGTGCTGCATAAAACCAGAGATTGAAATGAGCACAGATAAAGTTCCTTAAGTCAAATACGGAATAGACAAGAGCTACTCCTTGCTCAACGAAATGGACTCAACACCGCATATTAAACGCCTAAGAATGTACCTGACTAGTAAGTATCGTAAAACCTATGGATTGCTATGTCTCCGAAAGAGAATCAAGCGTGTGTACAGGGGCATAAACGCAGCAGTGATAGGATTGGAGAGGTTCGGTGAGCAAATGAAGACCCTTTGAAGTCATATTGCATGGTACCCATTACACGGGTCTCAACTCTCCAGGTTTAAGGTATTCTTCCTTCAGCTAAAACATGCATGTGGAACCCAGAGTATGATCAACCATGTGAACGGGAGACGTGTTCAAATATGTCTCAGTTTTCCTCCCCTCTACTCGGGTGCAACATTCCAGACGCTTTACTAACACTCTCCCGACTTGGAGAGTCAGTCCCTTTAACCTCCTGTTTGGCCCAGTTTGCAATTTCTGCGGAAGATGAACAGGAATAGCGAGAACCAATGAGAGGCTAGCTGGAGGTGTCTGGACGGGCAAATTTAACTCTCATTTCCCACCAGGAAGAGGAATTAACCAAAGGCTCAGCATGCCGGGCCGGAACCAGATTAGGGCCTGAAGCCATCCTGCGGTGTTGCGGCCAGCTCACAAGAAAGCGAGTTGAAGAAAGGAGCTCAGGGGCACTGTAATTCACAAACCTGCAGAGTTATAAATGACAGCTATCGTCCAAAAATAGACTGAAGTAAGGCTGCCAAGAGGACTTGAAAGCGGGGCAGAATTGCAGGAAACCGATTTCAGGAGGTAGACTGGAATTGCATTGAAAGCATAGGAAAAGAGGCAGAACGTCCACAATGATGCACTTGGCCAAAAAGGGCGTATGCATTTTTTCCTGAATATATTCAGGAAAAAACGCATACGCCCTTTTTGGCCAACCAAGCAAGCTTGCAAAGGAAATCTGCACTACAATGAAGTCTCACTTCCCCCCGGTCAAAAAGGCCATCTGAAAAAAGTGTAAAATCCAGAAAGGCAGGACAGGCCATGGAGAACTGGGAGCCTTGTTATGCTGATGGGCGGGATGTAAATTGCCAACAACCACTCGGGAGAAGTGTATGGTGTTTCCTGAAACATCTAAAAAACAAAGCAACAGAGCCTAGGGCACTGCCACTCATGGTCCTATAGCTTAGGGAAATTAAAATCAAAAAGACACAGCCACCCAAAAGTTTGGGACGCCTCTGTTTACAAGAACCTCGTTTACAGTACAAGTTCAACATCGCAGAAAGTGAAAAATGGATAAAGAAGTTGTGGTATTTACTTACAAAGCAATATCACTCAGCAATGAAATCTGTGTCATCAGGCACTTAGCAGCACAATGAGTGGATTCAGGTATGATGATTCTAACTGAAATAAGTCACACAGAAAAAGAAACATCATAAGATATCAGTAATACACGGAATGGAAACTTGGCTACACAGGAACTGAATTACAGAACAGAACAGGGTCTCAAATTTAGAAAACCAACTTATGCTTCCTTAAGGGTAAAGGTGAGATGGGGTGCTGCATAAAACCAGAGATTGAAATGAGCACAGATAAAGTTCCTTAAGCCAAATATGGAACAGACAAGAGCTACTCCTTGCTCAACGAAATGGACTCAACACCGCATATTAAACGCCTAAGAATGTACCTGACTAGTAAGTATCTTAAAACCTATGGATTGCTATGTCTCCGAAAGAGAATCAAGCATGTGTACAGGGGCATAAACGCAGCAGTGATAGGATTGGAGAGGCTCGTGAGCAAATGAAGACCCTTTGAAGTCATATTGCATGGTACCCATTCCACGGGTTTCAACTACCCAGGTTTAAGGTATTCTTCCTTCAGCTAAAACATGCATGTGGAACTTAGAGTATGATCAACCATGTGATCGGGAGACGTGTTCAAATATGTCTCAGTTTTCATACCCTGGTACTCGGGTGCAACATTCCAGACGCTTTACTAACACTCTCCCCACTTGGAGAGTCAGCGCCTTTAACCTCCTGTTTGGTCCAGTTTGCAATTTCTGCGGAAGATGAACAGGAATAGCGAGAACCAATGAGAGACTAGCTGGAGGTGTCTGGATGGGCAAATTTAACTCTCATTTCCCACCAGTAAGAGGAAATAACCAAAGGCTCAGCGTGCCGTGCCAGAACCAGATTAGGGCCTGAAGCCATCCTGCGGTGTTGCGGCCAGGTCACAAGAAAGCTAGTTGAAGAAAGGAGCTCAGGGGCACTGTAATTCACAAACCTGCAGAGTTATAAATGACAGCTATCGTCCAAAAATAGACTGAAGTAAGGCTGCCAAGAGGACTTGAAAGCGGGGCAGAATTGCAGGAAACCGATTTCAGGAGGTAGACTGGAATTGCATTGAAAGCATAGGAAAAGAGGCAGAACGTCCACAATGATGCACTTGGCCAAAAAGGGCGTATGCGTTTTTTCCTGAATATATTCAGGAAAAAACGTATACACCCTTTTTGGCCAACCAAGCAAGCTTGCAAAGGAAATCTGCACTACAATGAAGTCTCACTTCCCCCCGGTCAAAAGGGCCATCTGAAAAAAGTGTAAAATCCAGAAAGGCAGGACAGGCCATGGAGAACTGAGAGCCTTGTTATGCTGATGGGCGGGATGTAAATTGCCAACAGACACTCGGGAGAAGTGTATGGTGTTTCCTGAAACATCTAAAAAACAAAGCAACAGAGCCTAGGGCACTTCCACTTATGGTCCTACAGCATAGTGAAATTAAAATCAAAAAGACACAGCCACCCCAAAGTTTGGGACGCCTCTGTTTACAAGAACCTCGTTTACAGTAAAAGTTCAACATCGCAGAAAGTGAAAAATGGATAAAGAACTTGTGGTACTTACGTACAATGCAGTATCACTCAGCAATGAAATCTATCTCATCAGGCCCGTAGCAGCATAATGAGTGGATTCAGGTACGATGATTCTAACTGAAATAAGTCACACAGAAAAAGAAACATCATAAGATATCACTAATACACGGAATGTAAACTTGGCTACACAGGAACTGCATTCCAAAACAGAACAGGGTCTCAAATTTAGAAAACCAACTTATGCTTGCTTAAGGGGAAAGGTGAGTTGGGGTGCTGCATAAAACCAGAGATTGAAATGAGCACAGATAAAGTTCCTTAAGCCAAATATGGAATAGACAAGAGCTACTCCTTGCTCAACGAAATGGACTCAAAACCCCATATTAAACGCCTAAGAATGTACCTGACTAGTAAGTATCTTAAAACCTATGGATTGCTATGTCTCCAAAAGAGAATCAAGCATGTGTACAGGGGCATAAATGCAGCAGTGATAGGATTGGAGAGGTTCGGTGAGCAAATGAAGACCCTTTGAAGTCATATTGCATGGTACCCATTACACGGGTCTCAACTCTCCAGGTTTAAGGTATTCTTCCTTCAGCTAAAACATGCATGTGGAACCCAGAGTATGATCAACCATGTGAACGGGAGACGTGTTCAAATATGTCTCAGTTTTCCTCCCCTGGTACTCGGGTGCAACATTCCAGACGCTTTACTAACACTCTCCCGACTTGGAGAGTCAGTCCCTTTAACCTCCTGTTTGGTCCAGTTTGCAATTTCTGCGGAAGATGAACAGGAATAGCGAGAACCAATGAGAGGCTAGCTGGAGGTGTCTGGACGGGCAAATTTAACTCTCATTTCCCACCAGGAAGAGGAATTAACCAAAGGCTCAGCATGCCGGGCTGGAACCAGATTAGGGCCTGAAGCCATCCTGCGGTGTTGCGGCCAGGTCACAAGAAAGCGAGTTGAAGAAAGGAGCTCAGGGGCACTGTAATTCACAAACCTGCAGAGTTATAAATGACAGCTATCGTCCAAAAATAGACTGAAGTAAGGCTGCCAAGAGGACTTTAAAGCGGGGCAGAATTGCAGGAAACCGATTTCAGGAGGTAGACTGGAATTGCATTGAAAGCATAGGAAAAGAGGCAGAACGTCCACAATGATGCACTTGGCCAAAAAGGGCGTATGCGTTTTTTCCTGAATATATTCAGGAAAAAACGCATACGCCCTTTTTGGCCAACCAAGCAAGCTTGCAAAGGAAATCTGCACTACAATGAAGTCTCACTTCCCCCCGGTCAAAAGGGCCATCTGAAAAAAGTGTAAAATCCAGAAAGGCAACAGGCCATTGAGAACTGGGAGCCTTGTTATGCTGATGGGCGGGATGTAAATTGCCAACAGACACTCGGGAGAAGTGTATGGTGTTTCCTGAAACATCTAAAAAACAAAGCAACAGAGCCTAGGGCAATTCCACTTATGGTCCTATAGCTTAGGGAAATTAAAATCAAAAAGACACAGCCACCCCAAAGTTTGGAACGGCTCTGTTTACAAGAACCTCGTTTACAGTACAAGTTCAACATCGCAGAAAGTGAAAAATGGATAAAGAAGTTGTGGTATTCACTTACAAAGCAATATCACTCAACAATGGAATCTATGTCATCAGGCCCTTAGCAGCACAATGAGTGGATTCAGGTATGATGATTCTAACTGAAATAAGTCACACAGAAAAAGAAACATCATAAGATATCAGTAATACACGGAATGGAAACTTGGCTACACAGGAACTGAATTACAGAACAGAACAGGGTCTCAAATTTAGAAAACCAACTTATGCTTGCTTAAGGGGAAAGGTGAGTTGGGGTGCTGCATAAAACCAGAGATTGAAATGAGCACAGATAAAGTTCCTTAAGCCAAATATGGAATAGACAAGAGCTACTCCTTGCTCAACGAAATGGACTCAACACCGCATATTAAACGCCTAAGAATGTACCTGACTAGTAAGTATCTTAAAACCTATGGATTGCTATGTCTCCGAAAGAGAATCAAGCATGTGTACAGGGGCATAAACGCAGCAGTGATAGGATTGGAGAGGTTTGGTGAGCAAATGAAGACCCTTTGAAGTCATATTGCATGGTACCCATTACACGGGTTTCAACTACCCAGGTTTAAGGTATTCTTCCTTCAGCTAAAACATGCATGTGGAACCCAGAGTATGATCAACCATGTGATCGGGAGACGTGTTCAAATATGTCTCAGTTTTCGTACCCTGGTACTCGGGTGCAACATTCCAGACGCTTTACTAACACTCTCCCGACTTGGAGAGTCAGTCCCTTTAACCTCCTGTTTGGCCCAGTTTGCAATTTCTGCGGAAGATGAACAGGAATAGCGAGAACCAATGAGAGGCTAGCTGGAGGTGTCTGGATGGGCAAATTTAACTCTCATTTCCCACCAGGAAGAGGAATTAACCAAAGGCTCAGCGTGCCGTGCCGGAACCAGATTAGGGCCTGAAGCCATCCTGCGGTGTTGCGGCCAGGTCACAAGAAAGCGAGTTGAAGAAAGGAGCTCAGGGGCACTGTAATTCACAAACCTGCAGAGTTATAAATGACAGCTATCGTCCAAAAATATACTGATGTAAGGTTGCCAAGAGGACTTGAAAGCGGGGCAGAATTGCAGGAAACCGATTTCAGGAGGTAGACTGGAATTGCATTGAAAGCATAGGAAAAGAGGCAGAACGTCCACAATGATGCACTTGGCCAAAAAGGGCGTATGCGTTTTTTCCTGAATATATTCAGGAAAAAACGCATACGCCCTTTTTGGCCAACCAAGCAAGCTTGCAAAGGAAATCTGCACTACAATGAAGTCTCACTTCCCCCCGGTCAAAAGGGCCATCTGAAAAAAGTGTAACATCCAGAAAGGCAGGACAGGCCATGGAGAACTGGGAGCCTTGTTATGCTGATGGATGGGATGTAAATTGCCAACAACCACTCGGGAGAAGTGTATGCTGTTTCCTGAAACATCTAAAAAACAAAGCAACAGAACCTAGGGCACTGCCACTTATGGTCCTATAGCTTAGGGAAATTAAAATCAAAAAATTAAAATCCAAAAAGTTTGGAACGGCTCTGTTTACAAGAACCTCGTTTACAGTACAAGTTCAACATCGCAGAAAGTGAAAAATGGATAAAGAAGTTGTGGTATTTACTTACAAAGCAATATCACGCAGCAATGAAATCTGTGTCATCAGGCCCTTAGCAGCACAATGAGTGGATTCAGGTAGGATGATTCTAACTGAAATAAGTCACACAGAAAAAGAAACATCATAAGATATCACTAATACACGGAATGTAAACTTGGCTACACAGGAACTGAATTACAGAACAGAACAGGGTCTCAAATTTAGAAAACCAACTTATGCTTGCTTAAGGGGAAAGGTGAGTTGGGGTGCTGCATAAAACCAGAGATTGAAATGAGCACAGATAAAGTTCCTTAAGCCAAATATGGAATAGACAAGAGCTACTCCTTGCTCAACGAAATGGACTCAAAACCCCATATTAAACGCCTAAGAATGTACCTGACTAGTAAGTATCTTAAAACCTATGGATTGCTATGTCTCCAAAAGAGAATCAAGCATGTGTACAGGGGCATAAACGCAGCAGTGATAGGATTGGAGAGGTTCGGTGAGCAAATGAAGACCCTTTGAAGTCATATTGCATGGTACCCATTACACGGGTCTCAACTCTCCAGGTTTAAGGTATTCTTCCTTCAGCTAAAACATGCATGTGGAAACCAGAGTATGATCAACCATGTGAACGGGAGACGTGTTCAAATATGTCTCAGTTTTCCCCCCCTGGTACTCGGGTGCAACATTCCAGACGCTTTACTAACACTCTCCCGACTTGGAGAGTCAGTCCCTTTAACCTCCTGTTTGGCCCAGTTTGCAATTTCTGCGGAAGATGAACAGGAATAGCGAGAACCAATGAGAGGCTAGCTGGAGGTGTCTGGACGGGCAAATTTAACTCTCATTTCCCACCAGGAAGAGGAATTAACCAAAGGCTCAGCATGCCGGGCCGGAACCAGATTAGGGCCTGAAGCCATCCTGCGGTGTTGCGGCCAGCTCACAAGAAAGCGAGTTGAAGAAAGGAGCTCAGGGGCACTGTAATTCACAAACCTGCAGAGTTATAAATGACAGCTATCGTCCAAAAATAGACTGAAGTAAGGCTGCCAAGAGGACTTGAAAGCGGGGCAGAATTGCAGGAAACCGATTTCAGGAGGTAGACTGGAATTGCATTGAAAGCATAGGAAAAGAGGCAGAACGTCCACAATGATGCACTTGGCCAAAAAGGGCGTATGCGTTTTTTCCTGAATATATTCAGGAAAAAACGCATACGCCCTTTTTGGCCAACCAAGCAAGCTTGCAAAGGAAATCTGCACTACAATGAAGTCTCACTTCCCCCCGGTCAAAAGGGCCATCTGAAAAAAGTGTAAAATCCAGAAAGGCAGGACAGGCCATGGAGAACTGGGAGCCTTGTTATGCTGATGGGCGGGATGTAAATTGCCAACAACCACTCGGGAGAATGTATGGTGTTTCCTGAAACATCTAAAAAACAAAGCAACAGAACCTAGGGCACTTCCACTTATGGTCCTATAGCTTAGGGAAATTAAAATCAAAAAGACACAGCCACCGCAAAGTTTGGAACGGCTCTGTTTACAAGAACCTCGTTTACAGTACAAGTTCAACATCGCAGAAAGTGAAAAATGGATAAAGAAGTTGTGGTATTTACTTACAAAGCAATATCACTCAGCAATGAAATCTGTGTCATCAGGCCCTTAGCAGCACAATGAGTGGATTCAGGTATGATGATTCTAACTGAAATAAGTCACACAGAAAAAGAAACATCATAAGATATCAGTAATACACGGAATGTAAACGTGGCTACACAGGAACTGAATTACAGAACAGAACAGGGTCTCAAATTTAGAAAACCAACTTATGCTTGCTTAAGGGTAAAGGTGAGTTGGGGTGCTGCATAAAACCAGAGATTGAAATGAGCACAGATAAAGTTCCTTAAGTCAAATACGGAATAGACAAGAGCTACTCCTTGCTCAACGAAATGGACTCAACACCGCATATTAAACGCCTAAGAATGTACCTGACTAGTAAGTATCGTAAAACCTATGGATTGCTATGTCTCCGAAAGAGAATCAAGCGTGTGTACAGGGGCATAAACGCAGCAGTGATAGGATTGGAGAGGTTCGGTGAGCAAATGAAGACCCTTTGAAGTCATATTGCATGGTACCCATTACACGGGTCTCAACTCTCCAGGTTTAAGGTATTCTTCCTTCAGCTAAAACATGCATGTGGAACCCAGAGTATGATCAACCATGTGAACGGGAGACGTGTTCAAATATGTCTCAGTTTTCCTCCCCTCTACTCGGGTGCAACATTCCAGACGCTTTACTAACACTCTCCCGACTTGGAGAGTCAGTCCCTTTAACCTCCTGTTTGGCCCAGTTTGCAATTTCTGCGGAAGATGAACAGGAATAGCGAGAACCAATGAGAGGCTAGCTGGAGGTGTCTGGACGGGCAAATTTAACTCTCATTTCCCACCAGGAAGAGGAATTAACCAAAGGCTCAGCATGCCGGGCCGGAACCAGATTAGGGCCTGAAGCCATCCTGCGGTGTTGCGGCCAGGTCACAAGAAAGCGAGTTGAAGAAAGGAGCTCAGGGGCACTGTAATTCACAAACCTGCAGAGTTATAAATGACAGCTATCGTCCAAAAATAGACTGAAGTAAGGCTGCCAAGAGGACTTGAAAGCGGGGCAGAATTGCAGGAAACCGATTTCAGGAGGTAGACTGGAATTGCATTGAAAGCATAGGAAAAGAGGCAGAACGTCCACAATGATGCACTTGGCCAAAAAGGGCGTATGCATTTTTTCCTGAATATATTCAGGAAAAAACGCATACGCCCTTTTTGGCCAACCAAGCAAGCTTGCAAAGGAAATCTGCACTACAATGAAGTCTCACTTCCCCCCGGTCAAAAAGGCCATCTGAAAAAAGTGTAAAATCCAGAAAGGCAGGACAGGCCATGGAGAACTGGGAGCCTTGTTATGCTGATGGGCGGGATGTAAATTGCCAACAGACACTCGGGAGAAGTGTATGGTGTTTCCTGAAACATCTAAAAAACAAAGCAACAGAGCCTAGGGCACTGCCACTCATGGTCCTATAGCTTAGGGAAATTAAAATCAAAAAGACACAGCCACCCAAAAGTTTGGGACGCCTCTGTTTACAAGAACCTCGTTTACAGTACAAGTTCAACATCGCAGAAAGTGAAAAATGGATAAAGAAGTTGTGGTATTTACTTACAAAGCAATATCACTCAGCAATGAAATCTGTGTCATCAGGCCCTTAGCAGCACAATGAGTGGATTCAGGTATGATGATTCTAACTGAAATAAGTCACACAGAAAAAGAAACATCATAAGATATCAGTAATACATGGAATATAAACTTGGCTACACAGGAACTGAATTACAGAACAGAAAAGGGTCTCAAATTTAGAAAACCAACTTATGCTTGCTTAAGGGTAAAGGTGAGTTGGGGTGCTGCATAAAACCAGAGATTGAAATGAGCACAGATAAAGTTCCTTAAGCCAAATATGGAATAGACAAGAGCTACTCCTTGCTCAACGAAATGGACTCAACACCGCATATTAAACGCCTAAGAATGTACCTGACTAGTAAGTATCTTAAAACCTATGGATTGCTATGTCTCCGAAAGAGAATCAAGCATGTGTACAGGGGCATAAACGCAGCAGTGATAGGATTGGAGAGGTTCGGTGAGCAAATGAAGACCCTTTGAAGTCATATTGCATGGTACCCATTCCACGGGTTTCAACTACCCAGGTTTTAGGTATTCTTCCTTCAGCTAAAACATGCATGTGGAACCCAGAGTATGATCAACCATGTGATCGGGAGACGTGTTCAAATATGTCTCAGTTTTCCTCCCCTGGTACTCGGGTGCAACATTCCAGACGCTTTACTAACACTCTCCCCACTTGGAGAGTCAGCGCCTTTAACCTCCTGTTTGGCCCAGTTTGCAATTTCTGTGGAAGATGAACAGGAATAGCGAGAACCAATGAGAGGCTAGCTGGAGGTGTCTGGACGGGCAAATTTAACTCTCATTTCCCACCAGGAAGAGGAAATAACCAAAGGCTCAGCGTGCCGTACCGGAACCAGATTAGGGCCTGAAGCCATCCTGCGGTGTTGCGGCCAGCTCAAAAGAAAGCGAGTTGAAGAAAGGAGCTCAGGGGCACTGTAATTCACAAAACTGCAGAGTTATAAATGACAGCTATCGTCCAAAAATAGACTGAAGTAAGGCTGCCAAGAGGACTTGAAAGCGGGGCAGAATTGCAGGAAACCGATTTCAGGAGGTAGACTGGAATTGCATTGAAAGCATAGGAAAAGAGGCAGAACGTCCACAATGATGCACTTGGCCAAAAAGGGCGTATGCGTTTTTTCCTGAATATATTCAGGAAAAAACGCATACGCCCTTTTTGGCCAACCAAGCAAGCTTGCAAAGGAAATCTGCACTACAATGAAGTCTCACTTCCCCCCGGTCAAAAGGGCCATCTGAAAAAAGTGTAAAATCCAGAAAGCAGGACAGGCCATGGAGAACTGGGAGCCTTGTTATGCTGATGGGCGGGATGTAAATTGCCAACAACCACTCGGGAGAAGTGTATGGTGTTTCCTGAAACATCTAAAAAACAAAGCAACAGAACCTAGGGCACTTCCACTTATGGTCCTATAGCTTAGGGAAATTAAAATCAAAAAGACACAGCCACCCCAAGGTTTGGAACGGCTCTGTTTACAAGAACCTCGTTTACAGTACAAGTTCAACATCGCAGAAAGTGAAAAATGGATAAAGAAGTTGTGGTATTTACTTACAAAGCAATATCACTCAGCAATGAAATCTGTGTCATCAGGCCCTTAGCAGCACAATGAGTGGATTAAGGTATGATGATTCTAACTGAAATAAGTCACACAGAAAAAGAAACATCATAAGATATCAGTAATACACGGAATGTAAACTTGGCTACACAGGAACTGCATTACAGAACAGAACAGGGTCTCAAATTTAGAAAACCAACTTATGCTTGCTTAAGGGGAAAGGTGAGTTGGGGTGCTGCATAAAACCAGAGATTGAAATGAGCACAGATAAAGTTCCTTAAGCCAAATATGGAATAGACAAGAGCTACTCCTTGCTCAACGAAATGGACTCAACACCCCATATTAAACGCCTAAGAATGTACCTGACTAGTAAGTATCTTAAAACCTATGGATTGCTATGTCTCCGAAAGAGAATCAAGCATGTGTACATGGGCATAAACGCAGCAGTGATAGGATTGGAGAGGTTCGGTGAGCAAATGAAGACCCTTTGAAGTCATATTGCATGGTACCCATTACACGGGTCTCAACTCTCCAGGTTTAAGGTATTCTTCCTTCAGCTAAAACATGCATGTGGAACCCAGAGTATGATCAACCATGTGAACGGGAGACGTCTTCAAATATGTCTCAGTTTTCCTCCCCTGGTACTCGGGTACAACATTCCAGACGCTTTACTAACACTCTCCCCACTTGGAGAGTCAGTCCCTTTAACCTCCTGTTTGGCCCAGTTTGCAATTTCTGCGGAAGATGAACAGGAATAGCGAGAACCAATGAGAGACTAGCTGGAGGTGTCTGGACGGGCAAATTTAACTCTCATTTCCCACCAGGAAGAGGAATTAACCAAAGGCTCAGCGTGCCGTGCCGGAACCAGATTAGGGCCTGAAGACATCCTGCGGTGTTTCGGCCAGCTCAAAAGAAAGCGAGTTGAAGAAAGGAGCTCAGGGGCACTGTAATTCACAAACCTGCAGAGTTATAAATGACAGCTATCGTCCAAAAATAGACTGAAGTAAGGCTGCCAAGAGGACTTGAAAGCGGGGCAGAATTGCAGGAAACCGATTTCAGGAGGTAGACTGGAATTGCATTGAAAGCATAGGAAAAGAGGCAGAACGTCCACAATGATGCACTTGGCCAAAAAGGGCGTATGCGTTTTTTCCTGAATATATTCAGGAAAAAACGCATACGCCCTTTTTGGCCAACCAAACAAGCTTGCAAAGGAAATCTGCACTACAATGAAGTCTCACTTCCCCCCGGTCAAAAGGGCCATCTGAAAAAAGTGTAAAATCCAGAAAGGCAGGACAGGCCATGGAGAACTGGGAGCCTTGTTATGCTGATGGGCGGGATGTAAATTGCCAACAACCACTCGGGAGAAGTGTATGGGGTTTCCTGAAACATCTAAAAAACAAAGCAACAGAGCCTAGGGCACTGCCACTTATGGTCCTATAGCTTAGGGAAATTAAAATCAAAAAGACACAGCCACCCCAAAGTTTGGGACGCCTCTGTTTACAAGAACCTCGTTTACAGTACAAGTTCAACATCGCAGAAAGTGAAAAATGGATAAAGAAGTTGTGGTATTTACTTACAAAGCAATATCACTCAGCAATGAAATCTGTGTCATCAGGCACTTAGCAGCACAATGAGTGGATTCAGGTATGATGATTCTAACTGAAATAAGTCACACAGAAAAAGAAACATCATAAGATATCAGTAATACACGGAATGGAAACTTGGCTACACAGGAACTGAATTACAGAACAGAACAGGGTCTCAAATTTAGAAAACCAACTTATGCTTCCTTAAGGGTAAAGGTGAGATGGGGTGCTGCATAAAACCAGAGATTGAAATGAGCACAGATAAAGTTCCTTAAGCCAAATATGGAACAGACAAGAGCTACTCCTTGCTCAACGAAATGGACTCAACACCGCATATTAAACGCCTAAGAATGTACCTGACTAGTAAGTATCTTAAAACCTATGGATTGCTTTGTCTCCGAAAGAGAATCAAGCATGTGTACAGGGGCATAAACGCAGCAGTGATAGGATTGGAGAGGCTCGTGAGCAAATGAAGACCCTTTGAAGTCATATTGCATGGTACCCATTCCACGGGTTTCAACTACCCAGGTTTAAGGTATTCTTCCTTCAGCTAAAACATGCATGTGGAACTTAGAGTATGATCAACCATGTGATCGGGAGACGTGTTCAAATATGTCTCAGTTTTCGTACCCTGGTACTCGGGTGCAACATTCCAGACGCTTTACTAACACTCTCCCCACTTGGAGAGTCAGTCCCTTTAACCTCCTGTTTGGCCCAGTTTGCAATTTCTGTGGAAGATGAACAGGAATAGCGAGCACCAATGAGAGACTAGCTGGAGGTGTCTGGATGGGCAAATTTAACTCTCATTTCCCACCAGGAAGAGGAATTAACCAAAGGCTCAGCGTGCCGTGCCAGAACCAGATTAGGGCCTGAAGACATCCTGCGGTGTTGCGGCCAGCTCACAAGAAAGCGAGTTGAAGAAAGGAGCTCAGGGGCACTGTAATTCACAAACCTGCAGAGTTATAAATGACAGCTATCGTCCAAAAATAGACTGAAGTTAGGCTGCCAAGAGGACTTGAAAGCGGGGCAGAATTGCAGGAAACCGATTTCAGGAGGTAGACTGGAATTGCATTGAAAGCATAGGAAAAGAGGCAGAACGTCCACAATGATGCACTTGGCCAAAAAGGGCGTATGCGTTTTTTCCTGAATATATTCAGGAAAAAATGCATACGCACTTTTTGGCCAACCAAGGAAGCTTGCAAAGGAAATCTGCACTACAATGAAGTCTCACTTCCCCCCGGTCAAAAGGGCCATCTGAAAAAAGTGTAAAATCCAGAAAGGCAGGACAGGCCATGGAGAACTGGGAGCCTTGTTATGCTGATGGGCGGAATGTAAATTGCCAACAACCACTCGGGAGAAGTGTATGGTGTTTCCTGAAACATCTAAAAAACAAAGCAACAGAACCTAGGGCACTTCCACTTATGGTCCTATAGCTTAGGGAAATTAAAATCAAAAAGACACAGCCACCCCAAAGTTTGGGACGCCTCCGTTTACAAGATCCTCGTTTACCGTACAAGTTCAATATCACAGAAAGTGAAAAATGGATAAAGAAGTTGTGGTATTTACTTACAATGCAGTATCACTCAGCAATGAAATATATGTCATCAGGCCCGTAGCAGCATAATGAGTGGATTCAGGTACGATGATTCTAACTGAAATAAGTCACACAGAAAAAGAAACATCATAATATATCACTAATACACGGAATGTAAACTTGGCTACACAGGAACTGCATTCCAAAACAGAACAGGGTCTCAAATTTAGAAAACCAACTTATGCTTGCTTAAGGGGAAAGGTGAGTTGGGGTGCTGCATAAAACCAGAGATTGAAATGAGCACAGATAAAGTTCCTTAAGCCAAATATGGAATAGACAAGAGCTACTCCTTGCTCAACGAAATGGACTCAATACCCCATATGAAACGCCTAAGAATGTACCTGACTAGTAAGTATCTTAAAACCTATGGATTGCTATGTCTCCAGAAGAGAATCAAGCGTGTGTAAAGGGGCATAAACGCAGCAGTGATAGGATTGGAGAGGTTCGGTGAGCAAATGAAGACCCTTTGATGTCATATTGCATGGTACCCATTACACGGGTCTCAACTCTCCAGGTTTAAGGTATTCTTCCTTCAGCTAAAACATGCATGTGGAACCCAGAGTATGATCAACCGTGTGAACGGGAGACGTGTTCAAATATGTCTCAGTTTTCCTCCCCTGGTACTCGGTTGCAACATTCCAGACGCTTTACTAACACTCTCCCGACTTGGACAGTCACTGCCTTTAACCTCCTGTTTGGCCCAGTTTGCAATTTCTGCGGAAGATGAACAGAAATAGGGAGAACCAATGAGAGACTAGCTGGAGGTGTCTGAACGGGCAAATTTAACTCTCATTTCCCACTAGGAAGAGGAATTAACCAAAGGCTCAGCGTGCCGTGCCGGAAACAGATTAGGGCCTGAAGCCATCCTGCGGTGTTGCGGCCAGCTCACAAGAAAGTGAGTTGAAGAAAGGAGCTCAGGGGCTCTGTAATTCACAAACCTGCAGAGTTATAAATGACAGCTATCGTCCAAAAATATACTGAAGTAAGGCTGCCAAGAGGACTTGAAAGCGGGGCAGAATTGCAGGAAACCGATTTCAGGAGGTAGACTGGAATTGCATTGAAAGCGTAGGAAAAGAGGCAGAAAGTCCACAATGATACACTTTGCCAAAAGGGCATATGCGTTTTTTCCTGAATATATCAGGAAAAAACGCATACGCCCTTTTTGGCCAACCTAGCAAGCTTGCAAAGGAAATCTGCACTACAATGAAGTCTCACTTCCCCCCGGTCAAAAGGGCCATCAGAATATTGTGTAAAATCCAGAAAGGCAGGACAGGCCATGGAGAACTGGGAGCCTTGTTATGCTGATGGGCGGGATGTAAATTGCCAACAGACACTCGGGAGAAGTGTATGGTGTTTCCTGAAACATCTAAAAATCAAAGCAACAGAGCCTAGGGCACTTCCACTTATGGTCCTATAGCTTAGGGAAATTAATATCAAAAAGACACAGCAACCCCAAAATTTGGGACGGCTCTTTTTACAGGAATCTCTTCTACGGCACAAGTTAAATATCCCAGAGAGCAAATAATGGATAAAGAAGTTGCGGTACTTATGTACAACAGAATACCACTCAGCAATGAAATCTATGTCACCAGGCCCGTACCAGCATAATGAGTGGATTGAGGCACGATGATTCTAAGTGAAATAAGTCACACAGAAAAAGAAACATCATAAGGTATCACTAATACACGGAATGTGAACTTGGCTACACATGAACTGAATTACAAAACAGAACAGGGTCTCAAGTTTGGAGAACCAACTTATGCCTGCTTAAGGGGGAAGGTGAGTTGGGGTGCTGCATCAAAGCAGAGTTTGAAATTAGCACAGATACCGTTCCATAAGCCAAATATGTAATAGACAAGAGCTACCCCTTGCTCAACGAAATGGATTCAACAATGAGGTATCACCTCACACCTGGTAGAATAGGCATCATTGAAAATCTACAAACAAAAAATGCTGGAAAGGGTGTGGAGAAGAGGAACCCTCTCCCACTATTGTTGGGAATATAAATTGATACAGTCATTATGGAGAACAATATGGAATTTCTTAAGAAACTAACAATAGAATTACCATATGATACAGCAATCCCAGTACTGGACATATACCCAGACAAAACCATAAATCAAAAAGAGTCATTCACCGCAATGTTCATTGCATCACTATTTACAATATCGAGGTAATGGAAGCAACCTAAATGCCCACAGACAGACGAATGCATAAAGCTGTGGTACATATATAAAATGGAATATTACTAAGCCATGAAAAGGAATGAAATTGGGTCATTTGTAGAGACGTCGATGGATCTAGAGACTGTCATACAGAGTGAAGTAAGTCAGAAAGAGAAAAACAAATCTTGTATATTCATGCATATATGTGGAACCTAGAAAAACTGTACAGATTAACCATTTTGCAAGGCATAAATAGAGCAACAGATGTAGACAACAAACGTATGGACAACAAGGGGGGAAAGCTGTTGGGGGGTGGTGGTGGGAGGAGTTGAGAGACTGGGATTGGCATGTATACATTTATATGTATAAAATAGATAACCAATAAGAACCTGCTGTATAAAAATATAAAATAAAATTCAAAATTAAAAAGAAATAAAATTTAAAAAATAAAACAGAAAAAACAATTATTCCCTGCACATACATGTATTTATATGAATAAATTATTTCCATGCTTATATCTGTAAATACAAAAAAGAGGAATAAAATCTACCTTGAACCAAAAACGAAAAAGAGAAAAAAAACACAGAACCCACCAGTTACACAGAGGAAAACCGTATCAGGGCACTTGCTCCAGTTGTAAACAATTCTGAAGTTGGTCAGTGGTGGGGAATCGTCTCCCATTCAGCCAGCAGCCCCCACGCAACAAGCGTCCTCATTGCAAAGCTGGGGCACCGTGCCGAGGCATCTGTGAGTAAACGTGAGCTGAGCCCCAGGCCAGTTGCTGCTGAACTATTCCCACCCGTCCCAGGTAAAACACCTGAATATATACAAGGACTTGAAAGCCTAGAGGAAGGGCCATAGAGCCACACGAGTGACAGCATGCCGGCCGACTTGGTGCCTGCAGGCCAGCCAGGATGGTCCTGGCCCTGGGTGCTCTTCTGGAAGATTTCCATTTCCCTGCCTGAGATACCCGTCCTGTCCCTGCCCCCACTGCTTTTTTCCTTCCTCACCTCTGCCCAGGGAGAAATTCCAGCAGCAGGTATGGGTGACACATCCTCTTCTTTAGCAGGTGGCAGCCTGGCAACTGCTGCAGAAAGTCCAGCAGAGCCCCACTCACACTGGGCCACCCACAAAGCCGTGGCCTCTCACTCCCTCCCACCAGCCCAGCCCCGAGACTGCTGACAGGGCAGAGAAAATGGCGTCAGGCACGGCTGCAGGGGCTCTTGCTGCCTGGAGTGGTATTTATATTGATCTCAACCCAGGCACACCTGGGGAGGGCTGGCCGGCACGGTAAGGCTGCCCAGGTCAGCCAATCATCACCCCTCAGGGGCTCACAGTTGCAGAAAATGGAACTTGCTGAACCGGCCAGGTCCAAGGAACAGGTGTGGGCTCCTGAGAGTCAGGATAGACAAGGGGCTGCAGCTTTGGCTTGTTTTCTAATCATTTTATCTGGCCCATGAGTGGGAGACAACTTCAAGAAAACCCTCTCCTAACGAGAGGAAACCAGGAGTCAGGGAGAGGAGGGGTGGGTGGTGGTTGGAGACAGAGGCCTGGTGCCCCGGGTGCAGTGGAAGTCTCTGGAAGACCAGGTGGAGGGAGGCCTCACGGAGTGATGCCCAGGGTCACAGACCTGTCGCAGCTGCTGTTTGTTAGTTCAAGTCCTGCTCTGAGGTGCTCTGTGTCAGCTCTGAGCGACAGGTGAGCTGGGGGTGCTCTGCAATGAGGGCTATGTGCACGGTTCCTGTGTGCCCAGCCCTGCCACGGTACCTGCAAGGGTAGCTCTGTATCCTGGGAGGGGCCTGACCACGAGAGCCCCGTGGGCTGGGGTGGGGTGGGGTACCTGCCCAGGTGAGCTCCATATTCTGGGATTGGTCTGACCACGAGAGCCCCATGGGCTGCTGGGGACCTGGTAAAGGATGTCAGGACAGTCAGTGAAGCCACCGAGGATGTACCTCCAGTTGCTCCTAATTCCTACACCCTGCTGGTCATTCTACCAACCACCAGGACATGGTATTCTGTATTAGTCTTCAATGATGCCTTCTTTTGTATTCCATTAGTCCCAGAGTCACAAGAAATTTTGGCTTGTGAGTGGCAGGACTCAACATACAACTAAAACAATACTTCCGGGCCGTCTGGCCCCAAGGGTGCAAAAATTCCCACACCATCTTTGGGGAAAGCTTAGCTAAAGACCTAAAAGTTCTACCTCTGGAAAAGGAAACCCTCCTTCAATATGCAGACGACATTCTGATCACCAGCCCTACTAAGGAGGCCTCTGAACTACCAAGCCAATAAAGGATAGAAGTTGTCCAAGAAAAAGCTCAAATATCACAGACTGCGGTGACCTGCCTGGACTTCATTCTCACAGAAGGTCAGAGAAGCCCATCCCAGGAAAGGGAAGAAACCATTTTCAGCCTTACCCCTTTCTAAAACTAGAAGACAGCTTAGGGGTTCCTGGGGAGGCCAGGGTTTGCTGCTTCTGGATCCCTAACTACAGTCTACTAGCTGGGCCTCTATATGAAACACTGAAAGGAAAAGATGATGATCCTTTTGAATAGAATCCAGAAGTGGCCTTTCAAGAATGGAAAGAGCAGTCAATTCAGACCCTTGCCCTGGAACTCCCTAATTTAGCTAAACCCTTTGACCTTTACATTCCCGGTGAAAGGTGAATCGCCATTGGAGAATTAGTGCAAAAACTGGGACCACTTGAAATGGAACAATGCAAGAATGCCATCCAGGTAGGATAAACTACGGTCACTAAGGGGCTTGGCCCACTGCCACATCTGGCCAAGATACTGGCGGTATCTAAAAACCTGGAAATCAGCAGCCCAAAAGACCACCTCCCTCCTAAGGGAAAAGGACCCCACGTGGTGATCCTAACCACCAACCATGCCCTGAAGTTGCAGGGTTCGCTCCGTGGGCACACCGACCTCGAGTGAGGAGGCCCTCCAACTCCAACATCCAGAGAGATAACCGGGGGCAACAGGGCACCATGACGACTCGTGTGAACATCACTTGACCTGGAGTTTCTCTCATAAAACAACAAGAGTGTGTCCCAAAAGAGTAGACTACTGCTTGCAGGACTTACTGCACCCAGAGGGGAGCTAATAATCTTGGCGGGGGAACAGTATACCACACTGTCACCATAGAAAAGCCTACAGACACCGTGATGATGGTGGCCAATAAGACCGGCTGGACTCCTGTTTACTTCAAAAGGCTGTTGACTCAGTAGCCATCATGGTCCTTGATCACCACTGACCCTGGACTGTCTGGGAGTTGAGCGGGCAGGGCTCTGACACCTGGTGCTGTTTGTATGTTAATTCAGGGGCCTAACTGAAGAAAGCGCAGACTACTGGTCAGAGCATCTAGGCTGGCAGAGACGGTCAGCCTAAGGTGGCCGAACAAATGTGGGGCGGGGTGAAACTGGCCCCCACAGCGTCTCTGCACATCTCTTTCCTGGACCCTTAAAGGTCATTAGAATCTATAACACTTCCAATGCTGGTGCTCAGGTGGACGAGCAGGGAGGCAGGGGTCCTGGGGACAATCAACGTCACCGGGAGGCTGCTGGGGAGAAGCTCTGAGCCTCGCCCCAGGGTATGAGGGCTCCCAACTCAGCACTCAGCAGTTACAGAAGAAGGGTCTGCACCCTCAGCACTCCAAGAATGAGGAACGGGACAAAAGGCAGAGGAGGGGTTTGTCCCCAGCAAAGCCCATTAAAAATCCCTGGGAGATAAAAATAGAATCTGGGCAATAAAGTCAAGTCTAACCTTTTTTATCCTTTGTGCTTTGTCTAATTTCACGTGCTCCTAGGGTCCCGCATGCAGAGGTTCCACACCCGGCACTTCAGACCAGATTTCCTAGTGCAGAATGGCTGGGTCGACACCTCAGCTCCTGGGGCCCAGTGCAGACTCCACGATATAGAGCCTGAGCTACAGCCAACCCGGCCCTCGAGAGCTCCGCCGCCTCCCTCCCTCCCACTGACTCTGACAGGATCTCTACACAGCAGCCCAGCCCACAGCCCACGGGGTAGTGCATGCTCTCACCTCTCCATTCTCTGATCAAAATATAAAGTTTCCTTTGCTTGTGAACCAAACTCAGTCTCGATCTGTTGGCCCCAATGACACTGGGCAGGGGGACACTTGTTGGGGTCCACTCTGGAGGATCAGTAACAGAAATTGAGACTATTGTAACCTCAATGAACAGATGTGTGAGCCAAACTGTAGTTAACATAGAACAGTGTATAAGGCTCGGGTAAAATAAGATGTTTTTAACACTTCCATTTGATATTTCCATCACTTTATTATAAGCAAGTTCAGTGAAAGGGTTTGTCTTATTTGTCAGGTCAATATTAGAGAAACGAAGTGATTTCTTTCCAAGGATGTACAGCTAATAATCTTGGTTAAACCTTCAATCTTGTTTTAAATGCTTTTCCATCGAAAATGATACCACTCTTTCAGCTCCCCCATTTCTGAGAAGTATAAAATCTTATAATTTATTATTACCAAAGGGGAAAGGTGGGAGGAGGGATAAATTAACAGTTTGGAATGAACACATACACACTGCTATGTATAAAATAGATCATCAACAAGGAACTACTGTATAGCACAGGGAACTACACTCAACATTTTGCAATAATCTATAAGGGGAAATAATCTGAAAAAGAATAGATATTTTTATTGACATCATCTATCAATGAGAGTTAAAGTGTAGCCTAAGGGAAGCTGGTGGTGAGTGCTTCTGACCCTGAAGACTTCAATCATCTAAAGTTTGGACTCTGCCTACTTCCCAAGGCCCTTAATGAACATATGTGTAGCCGTAGCTTAAAAAATTCCCCAGTTTGGGTTTTGGGGAGACACTGATTTTGAAAAAGCCCTGGTGTTCTCCTTACATGAATGGGACTCTTCCTACTGCTAAAACATGTCTGTCACACCCAGAGGACGGTATACCGTCTGATCGGGAAGAGTTTGGAAAAGGCATCTCATCTCCTCATCTCCTGGTGCTCGGGTTCACCCCTCCAGCGTCTTTACTAACAGTCTCCCCACTTGGAGATGTCAGCACTGTCAACATCCTGTTGCGTACAGTTTGGAATTTGTCCAGAGGATGAAGCGGAAGGATGAGGAACAATGAGAGACAAGTCCTAGGTGTTCAGACAGGCACATGTCACTCTAATTTCCAATCAGGAAGACGAATTGACCAAAGGCTAGGGTTGCCCATGGAAACAGTATAGGGCTTGAGGAAATCCCGCTGCTTTGTGGCCAGTTCCCATAAACACGAGTTGAACAATGGAACTCAGGGGCAGTAAAATTCACAAAACTGCAGAGTTGAAAATATCCATCACTGAAAAATGTCTTGAGGAAAGTCAGAGAAAAGGACTTGTAAGCAAGGGAGAATGGCAGGAAAGGGATTTGAGGAGGTAGAAAGGACTCGCCATTAAGCACAAGAAAAGGAGCTGAACATTGCCAACATTGCAGTTGGCCAAAAAGGGTGTATGCGTTCTTTTCTGTATATATTCAAGAAAAGGGCATACACTTTTTTAGCCAACCAAACAGGTGGGCACTGGAAGTCAATACTACAAAAGATATCACTTCGCATCAGTCAGAAGAGCCATCCTCATAAAGCGTAAACAACAGAAATGCAGGACAGGGCAACGAGAAGAGGGAGCCCTGTGAGACTTATAGTGGAAATGTATATTGCCAACGGCCATTCTGGAGAAGTGTATTGTGTTTACTAAAGCATCTAAAAAATGAGCTACAGAGCATAGGGCACTTGCACTCATGGGCGTATATCTTGGGAAAAACAAAAATCGAGAGGACACAGGCACCCCAATGTTTACCCCCTCTCTGTTTAAAAGATCCTCGACTAGGATATAACTTAAATGTCTCTGGAGGGAAAAAATGGATAGAGATGTGGTACTTAGGTAGAGTGGAATATTATTCAGCCTGGAAATCAATGAAATATGGCCAGTTGTAACAACTCCGGAGGAGTTACGTATGATCATTCTAAGTGACAGAATTCAAAAAGAAAAAGACACATATCATAAGATATCACTTAAAGGTGGAATCCAAAATGGCTACACATGAAATAAATTACAAAACAAAAACATAGTCAAATATGTAGAAAACACGCATAAGGCTGCTAAACGGGAAAGGTGGGGAGGGGTGAGGCATCATCCAGGAGGTTGAAATTAGCAAAGATACCATTCCAAATACCAAACTGATAATCAACAAGGCCTACACGGTAGCTAAAAGAACTGCACTCAGCACACTCAAGTCACCGGAAAAGAATATATACGACTGGTAAGAATCTGAAAAAGAATTTATTGATGTCTCTCTGTACGTGAATCAAGTGGATGTACAGCAGCAAGAAACAGAGCTTTGAAAATCAGCTGTAACCAATATAGTAATAAATTGAAAAAAATAAACGACAGAGAGACAGAGAAAACCTCTTACAACTTTTCCTCAGGGACGGTGATGCAACATGGATTGAACACATCTAGACCCACAGCAGGATGAGACATAAGGCTGGAAACTGTTTGCGCTAAGAGAAATGTGAGGTTGGGTGAGGAAATGCACACCCTTTAAAGTAATACTACCTGGTACCCATTCAATGGGTCCCAAATCTGCAGGTTCAAGGGATCTTCCTACAGCTAAAACATGCATGGAAAACCCAGAGGACTGTACACCATGTGATCGGGAGATGTGTCTAAAATGCACCTCATTTATCCTCTCCTGGTGCTCCTGTTCACCATTCCAGCCACGCTACTTAGAATCTCCCCACTTGGAGAATCAGCACATTTAAACTTCTGTTTCACACATTTTGCAAATTGTGAGGAGGATGAACGGGAAGAGGGGGAACCAATGAGAGAAGAGTTGTAGGGGTTTGGACGGGCACATATCACTCTAATTTCCCATTAAGAATAAGAATTAAAGAAAGGCTCAGCCTGCCTCGCCGGAGCCAAAATAGGGCCTGAAGCAATCCTGCGGGTTTGAGGCCAGCTCACAAAAGAGCAACTTAAAAAATGGAGCTCAGGGTCACTGCAATTCACAAACCTGCAGAGTTATAAATGAAAACTAACGTCCAAAAATATGTTGAGGTAAGGCAAAGAAGAGGATCTGAATGCAAGACAGAATTGCAAGAAACAGATTTCAAGAGATAGATTGGACTCGTCTTTAACGCACATGAAAAGCGGCAGAATTTCGACAATGATGCAGTTGGCCCAAAAGGGCGTATGCGTTTTTTCCTGATTATATCCAGGAAAAAACGCATACGCACTTTATGAGCAACGAAGCAAGCAAGCAATGCAAATGTGCACAACAAAGAAGTCTCACTTCCCCCCGGTCAAAAGGGCCATCCTAAAAAATTGTAAAAACCAGAAATGCAGGACAGGCCATGGAGAACAGGGAGCCTTTATACGCTGATGGGCAGTGTGTGAACTGCCGAGAGCCACTCTGGAGAAGTGTATGGTGGTTCCTAAATCATCTAAAAAACAGAGCTACAGAGCATAGGACACTTCCAATCATGGGAGTATATCTAGGGAAGTCTAAAAATCAACAAGACACAAGCACACCACAGTTTAGGGCTACTCTGTTTACAAGAACCTCAACTTCAGTACACCTTAAATATCCCAGGAAAGAGAACAATGGATAAAGAAGATGTGGTACTTATGTACAATGGAATATCTCTTCACCATGAAATCAATGTAATAAGGCTAGTAGAAGGATAAAGAGTGGATTTAGGTCCGATAATACTACTTGAAATAAGTCAAACAGAAAAAGAAACATATCATAAGATATCACTTATAGAGGGAGGGTAAATATGGCTGCACAAGAAATGAATTACAGAACAGAACAGTGTCTCACATTTAGAAAACACACTTATGTCAGCTTAAGGGGAAAGGAGAGGTGGGGTGATGCATAAAACCAGAGTTTGAAATTAGCACAGATACCGTTCAATAAACCAAATAGGTATTAGACAAGATCTACACCTTGCTCAATGAACTGGCCTCAACACACCCTATACACCGCAGAGAAATATATCTGAGGAATAAGAATCTTAAAACCCATGTATTGATATATCTCCATAAGGGAATCAAGTGTGTGCAGAGCGGCACAAACACAGCAGTGAAAAGGAGCTAAACCCCATTATAGAAATAAATTTTAAAAACAAAACGCTGAAACAATGAAAGAGAGAAAAATTCTTACAAAATTCGCTCAGGGGCTGTGATGCAACCTGGATTGACCACATATAAACCCACAGCTGGATAAGACATAAGGCTGGACACTTGGGGCTGACAGGATTGGTGAGCTTTGGTGAGCAACTGCCGAAAGTTTAATGCAATACTTCATGCTACTCATTCCAAGGGTCCCAACACTCCAGGTTGAAGGGAATCTTCCTACAGCTAAACCATGCTTGGGAAACCCAGCCACTGGTATACCATATGATCGGGAAAGGTTTCTAAAACGCACATCATTTTTCCTCTCCTGGGGCTCCGGATCGACATTCCAGCCGCTTTACTAACAACATCCCCACATGGAGTCAATGCCTTTAAGTTCTGGGATCGCACAGTCTGCAGTTAGTGCAGAGGATGAATGGGAATAGGGGGAACCAGTGAGAAACTAGCTGTAGCGGTTTCAATGGGCACATGTCACTCTAATATCACATCAGTAAGAAGAATTAACCAAAGGCACAGCAAGGTGCCCCAGAAGAAAAATAGGGCTTCAAGGAATCCTGTGGTTACGGGGCAAGACCACAAAAATAAGAGCTAAAACATGGAGCTAAGGGCCACTGCAATTCAAAAACCTGCAGAGTTATAAAGGCCAACTATTTTTAAAAAATATATTGAGGTAAGGCTATGAAGAGGCATTGAAAGCAAGGCAGAATTGCAGGAAACCGATTTCAGGAGGTAGACTGGAATTGCATTGAAAACATATGAAGAGAGTCAGAAACTCGATAATGATGCACTTGGCCAAAAAGAGCGTATGTGTTTTTTCCTGAATATATTCAGGAAAAAACGCATACGCACTTTTTGGCCAACCAAGCAAGCTTGCAAAGGAAATCTGCACTACAATGAAGTCTCACTTCCACCTGGTCAAAAGGGCCATCTGAAAAAAGTGTAAAATCCATAAAGGCACGACAGGCCATGGAGAACTGGGAGCTTTCTTATGCTGATGGGCGGGATGTAAATTGCCAACAGCCACTCTGGAGAAGAGTATGGTGTTTCCTGAAACATCTAAAAAACAAAGCAACAGAGCCTAGGGCACTTCCACTTATGGTCCTATAGCTTAGGGAAATTAAAATCAAAAAGACACAGCCACCCCAAAGTTTGGGACGGCTCTGTTTACAAGAACCTCGTTTACGGTACAAGTTCAATATCGCAGAAAGTGAAAAATGGATAAAGAACTTGTGGTACTTACGTACAATGCAATATCACTCAGCAATGAAATCTATGTCATCAGGCCCGTAGCAGCATAATGAGTGGATTCAGGTACGATGATTCTAACTGAAATAAGTCACAAAGAAAAAGAAACATCATAAGATATCACTAATACACGGAATGTAAACTTGGCTACACAGGAACTGCATTCCAAAACAGAACAGGGTCTCAAATTTAGAAAACCAACTTATGCTTGCTTAAGGGGAAAGGTGAGTTGGGTTGCTGCATAAAACCAGAGATTGAAATGAGCACAGATAAAGTTCCTTAAGCCAAATATGGAATAGACAAGAGCTACTCCTTGCTCAACGAAATGGACTCAAAACCCCATATTAAACGCCTAAGAATGTACCTGACTAGTAAGTATCTTAAAACCTATGGATTGCTATGTCTCCGAAAGAGAATCAAGCGTGTGTACAGGGGCATAAACGCAGCAGTGATAGGATTGGAGAGGTTCG
Organism: Delphinus delphis; assembly: GCF_949987515.2. Lineage (NCBI taxonomy): Eukaryota > Metazoa > Chordata > Mammalia > Artiodactyla > Delphinidae > Delphinus > Delphinus delphis. The sequence goes on along the minus strand of NW_027192653.1, from coordinate 1,203,326 downwards.
GTGAGCAAATGAAGACCCTTTGAAGTCATATTGCATGGTACCCATTACACGGGTCTCAACTACCCAGGTTTAAGGTATTCTTCCTTCAGCTAAAACATGCATGTGGAACCCAGAGTATGATCAACCATGTGAACGGGAGACGTGTTCAAATATGTCTCAGTTTTCCCCCCCGGTACTCGGGTGCAACATTCCAGACGCTTTACTAACACCCTCCCGACTTGGAGAGTCAGCGCCTTTAACCTCCTGTTTGGCCCAGTTTGCAATTTCTGCGGAAGATGAACAGGAATAGCGAGAACCAATGAGAGGCTAGCTGCAGGTGTCTGGACGGGCAAATTTAACTCTCATTTCCCACCAGGAAGAGGAATTAACCAAAGGCTCAGCATGCCGGGCCGGAACCAGATTAGGGCCTGAAGCCATCCTGTGGTGTTGCGGCCAGGTCACAAGAAAGCGAGTTGAAGAAAGGAGCTCAGGGGCACTGTAATTCACAAACCTGCAGAGTTATAAATGACAGCTATCGTCCAAAAATAGACTGAAGTAAGGCTGCCAAGAGGACTTGAAAGCGGGGCAGAATTGCAGGAAACCGATTTCAGGAGGTAGACTGGAATTGCATTGAAAGCATAGGAAAAGAGGCAGAACGTCCACAATGATGCACTTGGCCAAAAAGGGCGTATGCGTTTTTTCCTGAATATATTCAGGAAAAAACGCATACGCCCTTTTTGGCCAACCAAGCAAGCTTGCAAAGGAAATCTGCACTACAATGAAGTCTCACTTCTCCCCGGTCAAAAGGGCCATCTGAAAAAAGTGTAAAATCCAGAAAGGCAGGACAGGCCTTGGAGAACTGGGAGCCTTGTTATCCTGATGGGCGGGATGTAAATTGCCAACAACCACTCGGGAGAAGTGTATGGTGTTTCCTGAAACATCTAAAAAACAAAGCAACAGAACCTAGGGCACTTCCACTTATGGTCCTATAGCTTAGGGAAATTAAAATCAAAAACACACAGCCACCCCAAAATTTGGAACGGCTCTGTTTACAAGAACCTCGTTTACAGTACAAGTTCAACATCGCAGAAAGTGAAAAATGGATAAAGAAGTTGTGGTATTTACTTACAAAGCAATATCACTCAGCAATGAAATCTGTGTCATCAGGCCCTTAGCAGCACAATGAGTGGATTCAGGTATGATGATTCTAACTGAAATAAGTCACACAGAAAAAGAAACATCATTAAGATATCAGTAATACACGGAATGGAAACTTGGCTACACAGGAACTGAATTACAGAACAGAACAGGGTCTCAAATTTAGAAAACCAACTTATGCTTGCTTAAGGGGAAAGGTGAGTTGGGGTGCTGCATAAAACCAGAGATTGAAATGAGCACAGATAAAGTTCCTTAAGCCAAATATGGAATAGACAAGAGCTACTCCTTGCTCAATGAAATGGACTCAACACCGCATATTAAACGCCTAAGAATGTACCTGACTAGTAAGTATCTTAAAACCTATGGATTGCTATGTCTCCGAAAGAGAATCAAGCATGTGTACAGGGGCATAAACGCAGCAGTGATAGGATTGGAGAGGTTCGGTGAGCAAATGAACACCCTTTGAAGTCATATTGCATGGTACCCATTCCACGGGTTTCGACTACCCAGGTTTAAGGTATTCTTCCTTCAGCTAAAACATTCATGTGGAACCTAGAGTATGATCAACCATGTGATCGGGAGACGTGTTCAAATATGTCTCAGTTTTCGTACCCTGGTACTCGGGTGCAACATTCCAGACGCTTTACTAACACTCTCCTGACTTGGAGAGTCAGTCCCTTTAACCTCCTGTTTGGCCCAGTTTGCAATTTCTGCGGAAGATGAACCGGAATAGCGAGAACCAATGAGAGACTAGCTGGAGGTGTCTGAACGGGCAAATTTAACTCTCATTTCCCACCAGGAAGAGGAATTAACCAAAGGCTCAGCGTGCCGTGCCGGAACCAGATTAGGGCCTGAAGACATCCTGCTGTGTTGCGGCCAGGTCACAAGAAAGCAAGTTGAAGAAAGGATCTCAGGGGCACTGTAATTCACAAACCTGCAGAGTTATAAATGACAGCTATCGTCCAAAAATAGACTGAAGTAAGGCTGCCAAGAGGACTTGAAAGCGGGGCAGAATTGCAGGAAACCGATTTCAGGAGGTAGACTGGAATTGCATTGAAAGCATAGGAAAAGAGGCAGAACGTCCACAATGATGCACTTGGCAAAAAAACGTGTATGCGTTTTTTCCTGAATATATTCAGGAAAAAACGCATACGCCCTTTTTGGCCAACCAAGCAAGCTTGCAAAGGAAATCTGCACTACAATGAAGTCTCACTTCCCCCCGGTCAAAAGGGCCATCTGAAAAAAGTGTAAAATCCAGAAAGGCAGGACAGGCCATGGAGAACTGGGAGCCTTGTTATGCTGATGGGCGGGATGTAAATTGCCAACAGACACTCAGGAGAAGTGTATGGTGTTTCCTGAAACATCTAAAAAACAAAGCAACAGAGCCTAGGGCACTTCCACTTATGGTCCTATAGCTTAGGGAAATTAAAATCAAAAAGACACAGCCACCCCAAAGTTTGGGACGCCTCTGTTTACAAGAACCTCGTTTACCGTACAAGTTCAACATCGCAGAAAGTGAAAAATGGATAAAGAACTTGTGGTACTTTCGTACAATGCAGTATCACTCAGCAATGAAATCTATGTCATCAGGCCCGTACCAGCATAATGAGTGGATTCAGGTACGATGATTCTAACTGAAATAAGTCACACAGAAAAATAAACATCATAAGATATCAGTAATACACGGAATGTAAACTTGGCTACACAGGAACTGAATTACAGAACAGAACAGGGTCTCAAATTTAGAAAACCAACTTATGCTTGCTTAAGGGGAAAGGTGAATTGGGGTGCTGCATAAAACCAGAGATTGAAATGAGCACAGATAAAGTTCCTTAAGCCAAATATGGAATAGACAAGAGCTACTCCTTGCTCAACGAAATGGACTCAACACCGCATATTAAACGCCTAAGAATGTACCTGACTAGTAAGTATCTTAAAACCTATGGATTGCTATGTCTCCGAAAGAGAATCAAGCATGTGTACAGGGGCATAAACGCAGCACTGATAGGATTGGAGAGGTTCGGTGAGCAAATGAAGACCCTTTGAAGTCATATTGCATGGTTCCCATTACACGGGTCTTAAATCTCCAGGTTTAAGGTATTCTTCCTTCAGCTAAAACATGCATGTGGAACCCAGAGTATGATCAACCATGTGAACGGGAGACGTGTTCAAATATGTCTCAGTTTTCCTCCCCTGGTACTCTGGTGCAACATTCCAGACGATTTACTAACACTCTCCCCACTTGGAGACTCAGCGCCTTTAACCTCCTGTTTGGCCCAGTTTGCAATTTCTGTGGAAGATGAACAGGAATAGCGAGAACCAATGAGAGACTAGCTGGAGGTGTCTGGATGGGCAAATTTAACTCTCATTTCCCACCAGGAAGAGGAATTAACCAAAGGCTCAGCGTGCCGTGCCAGAACCAGATTAGGGCCTGAAGACATCCTGCGGTGTTGCGGCCAGGTCACAAGAAAGCGAGTTGAAGAAAGGAGCTCAGGGGCACTGTAATTCACAAACCTGCAGAGTTATAAATGACAGCTATCGTCCAAAAATAGACTGAAGTAAGGCTGCCAAGAGGACTTGAAAGCGGGGCAGAATTGCAGGAAACCGATTTCAGGAGGTAGACTGGAATTGCATTGAAAGCATAGGAAAAGAGGCAGAACGTCCACAATGATGCACTTGGCCAAAAAGGGCGTATGCGTTTTTTCCTGAATATATTCAGGAAAAAACGCATACGCCCTTTTTGGCCAACCAAGCAAGCTTGCAAAGGAAATCTGCACTACAATGAAGTCTCACTTCCCCCCGGTCAAAAGGGCCATCTGAAAAAAGTGTAAAATCCAGAAAGGCAGGACAGGCCATGGAGAACTGGGAGCCTTGTTATGCTGATGGGCGGGATGTAAATTGCCAACAACCACTCAGGAGAAGTGTATGGTGTTACCTGAAACATCTAAAAATCAAAGCAACAGAGCCTAGGGCACTTCCACTTATGGTCTTATAGATTAGGGAAATTAAAATCAAAAAGACACAGCCACCCCAAAGTTTGGGACGCCTCTGTTTACAAGAACCTCGTTTACCGTACAAGTTCAATATCACAGAAAGTGAAAAATGGATAAAGAACTTTTGGTACTTACGTACAATGCAGTATCACTCAGCAATGAAATCTATGTCATCAGGCCTGTAGCAGCATAATGAGTAGATTCAGTTACGATGATTCTAACTGAAATAAGTCACACAGAAAAAGAAACATCATAAGATATCACTAATACACGGAATGTAAACTTGGCTACACAGGAACTGCATTCCAAAACAGAACAGGTTCTCAAATTTAGAAAACCAACTTATGCTTGCTTAAGGGGAAAGGTGAGTTGGGGTGCTGCATAAAACCAGAGATTGAAATGAGCACAGATAAAGTTCCTTAAGCCAAATATGGAATAGACAAGAGCTACTCCTTGCTCAACGAAATGGACTCAACACCCCATATTAAACGCCTAAGAATGTACCTGACTAGTAAGTATCTTAAAACCTATGGATTGCTATGTCTCCGAAAGAGAATCAAGCATGTGTACAGGGCCATAAACGCAGCAGTGATAGGATTGGAGAGGTTAGTGAGCAAATGAAGACCCTTTGAAGTCATATTGCATGGTACCCATTCCACGGGTTTCAACTACCGAGGTTTAAGGTATTCTTCCTTCAGCTAAAACATGCATGTGGAACCTAGAGTATGATCAACCATGTGATCGGGAGACGTGTTCAAATATGTCTCAGTTTTTGTACCCTGGTACTCGGGTGCAACATTCCAGACACTTTACTAACACTCTCCCCACTTGGAGAGTCAGTCCCTTTAACCTCCTGTTTGGCCCAGTTTGCAATTTCTGTGGAAGATGAACAGGAATAGCGAGAACCAATGAGAGACTAGCTGGAGGTGTCTGAACGGGCAAATTTAACTCTCATTTCCCAACAGGAAGAGGAATTAAGCAAAGGCACAGCGTGCCGTGCCGGAACCAGATTAGGGCCTGAAGCCATCCTGCGGTGTTGCGGCCAGGTCACAGGAAAGCAAGTTGAAGAAAGGAGCTCAGGGGCACTGTAATTCACAAACCTGCAGAGTTATAAATGACAGCTATCGTCCAAAAATAGACTGAAGTAAGGCTGCCAAGGGGACTTGAAAGCGGGGCAGAATTGCAGGAAACCGATTTCAGGAGGTAGACTGGAATTGCATTGAAAGCATAGGAAAAGAGGCAGAACGTCCACAATGATGCACTTGGCCAAAAAGGGCGTATGCTTTTTTTCCTGAATATATTCAGGAAAAAACGCATACGCCCTTTTTGGCCAACCAAGCAAGCTTGCAAAGGAAATCTGCACTACAATGAAGTCTCACTTCCCCCCGGTCAAAAGGGCCATCTGAAAAAATTGTAAAATCCAGAAAGGCAGGACAGGCCATGGAGAACTGGGAGCCTTGTTATGCTGATGGGCGGGATGTAAATTGCCAACAACCACTCCGGAGAAGTGTATGGTGTTTCCTGAAACATCTAAAAAACAAAGCAACAGAGCCTAGGGCACTTCCACTTATGGTCCTATAGCTTAGGGAAATTAAAATCAAAAAGACACAGCCACCACAAAGTTTGGAACGGCTCTGTTTACAAGAACCTCTTTTACAGTACATGTTCAACATCGCAGAAAGTGAAAAATGGATAAAGAAGTTGTGGTATTTACTTACAAAGCAATATCACTGAGCAATGAAATCTGTGTCACAAGGCCCTTAGCAGCACAATGAGTGGATTCAGGTATGATGATTCTAACTGAAATAAGTCACACGGGAAAAGAAACATCATAAGATATCAGTAATACACGGAATGTAAACTTGGCTACACAGGAACTGAATTACAGAACAGAACAGGGTCTCAAATTTAGAAAACCAACTTATGCTTGCTTAAGGGGAAAGGTGAGTTGGGGTGCTGCATAAAACCAGAGATTGAAATGAGCACAGATAAAGTTCCTTAATCCAAATATGGAATAGACAAGAGCTACTCCTTGCTCAACGAAATGGACTCAACACCGCATATTAAACGCCTAAGAATGTACCTGACTAGTAAGTATCTTAAAACCTATGGATTGCTATGTCTCCGAAAGAGAATCAAGCATGTGTACAGGGGCATAAACGCAGCAGTGATAGGATTGGAGAGGTTCGGTGAGCAAATGAAGACCCTTTGAAGTCATATTGCATGGTACCCATTACACGGGTCTCAACTCTCCAGGTTTAAGGTATTCTTCCTTCAGCTAAAACATGCATGTGGAACCCAGAGTATGATCAACCATGTGAACGGGAGACGTGTTCAAATATGTCTCAGTTTTCCTCCCCTGGTACTCGGGTGCAACATTCCAGACGCTTTACTAACACTCTCCCGACTTGGAGAGTCAGTCCCTTTAACCTCCTGTTTGGCCCAGTTTGCAATTTCTGCGGAAGATGAACAGGAATAGCGAGAACCAATGAGAGGCTAGCTGGAGGTGTCTGGACGGGCACATTTAACTCTCATTTCCCACCAGGAAGAGGAATTAACCAAAGGCTGAGCATGCCGGGCCGGAACCAGATTAGGGCCTGAAGCCATCCTGCGGTGTTGCGGCCAGGTCACAAGAAAGCGAGTTGAAGAAAGGAGCTCAGGGGCACTGTAATTCACAAACCTGCAGAGTTATAAATGACAGCTATCGTCCAAAAATAGACTGAAGTAAGGCTGCCAAGAGGACTTGAAAGCGGGGCAGAATTGCAGGAAACCGATTTCAGGAGGTAGACTGGAATTGCATTGAAAGCATAGGAAAAGAGGCAGAACGTCCACAATGATGCACTTGGCCAAAAAGGGCGTATGCGTTTTTTCCTGAATATATTCAGGAAAAAACGCATACGCCCTTTTTGGCCAACCAAGCAAGCTTGCAAAGGAAATCTGCACTACAATGAAGTCTCACTTCCCCCCGGTCAAAAGGGCCATCTGAAAAAAGTGTAAAATCCAGAAAGGCAGGACAGGCCATGGAGAACTGGGAGCCTTGTTATGCTGATGGGCGGGATGTAAATTGCCAACAACCACTCAGGAGAAGTGTATGGTGTTTCCTGAAACATCTAAAAAACAAAGCAACAGAACCTAGGGCACTTCCACTTATGGTCCTATAGCTTAGGGAAATTAAAATCAAAAAGACACAGCCACCCCAAAATTTGGGACGCCTCTGTTTACAAGAACCTCGTTTACAGTACAAGTTCAACATCGCAGAAAGTGAAAAATGGATAAAGATGTTGTGATATTTACTTACAAAGCAATATCACTCAGCAATGAAATCTATGTCATCAGGCCCGTAGCAGCACAATGAGTGGATTCAGATTTGATGATTCTAACTGAAATAAGTCACACAGAAAAAGAAACATCATAAGATATCAGTAATACACGGAATGGAAACTTGGCAACACAGGAACTGAATTACAGAACAGAACAGGGTCTCAAAATTAGAAAACCAACTTATGCTTGCTTAAGGGGAAAGGTGAGTTGGGGTGCTGCATAAAACCAGAGATTGAAATGAGCACAGATAAAGTTCCTTAAGCCAAATATGGAATAGACAAGAGCTACTCCTTGCTCAACGAAATGGACTCAACACCCCATATTAAACGCCTAAGAATGTACCTGACTAGTAAGTATCTTAAAACCTATGGATTGCTATGTCTCCGAAAGAGAATCAAGCATGTGTACAGGGGCATAAACACAGCAGTGATAGGATTGGAGAGGTTCGGTGAGCAAATGAAGACCCTTTGAAGTCATATTGCATGGTACCCATTCCACGGGTTTCAACTACCCAGGTTTAAGGTATTCTTCCTTCAGCTAAAACATGCATGTGGAACCTAGAGTATGATCAACCATGTGATCGGGAGACGTGTTCAAATATGTCTCAGTTTTCGTACCCTGGTACTCGGGTGAAACATTCCAGACGCTTTACTAACACTCTCCCCACTTGGAGAGTCAGTCCCTTTAACCTCCTGTTTGGCCCAGTTTGCAATTTCTGTGGAAGATGAACAGGAATAGCGAGAACCAATGAGAGACTAGCTGGAAGTGTCTGGACAGGCAAATTTAACTCTCATTTCCCACCAGGAAGAGGAATTAATCAAAGGCTCAGCGTGCCGAGCCGGAACCAGATTAGGGCCTGAAGACATCCTGCGGTGTTGCGGCCAGGTCACAAGAAAGCGAGTTGAAGAAAGGAGCTCAGGGGCACTGTAATTCACAAACCTGCAGAGTTATAAATGACAGCTATCGTCCAAAAATATACTGAAGTAAGGCTGCCAAGAGGACTTGAAAGCGGGGCAGAATTGCAGGAAACCGATTTCAGGAGGTAGACTGGAATTGCATTGAAAGCATAGGAAAAGAGGCAGAACGTCCACAATGATGCACTTGGCCAAAAAGGGCGTATGCGTTTTTTCCTGAATATATTCAGGAAAAAACGCATACGCCCTTTTTGGCCAACCAAGCAAGCTTGCAAAGGAAATCTGCACTACAATGAAGTCTCACTTCCCCTCGGTCAAAAGGGCCATCTGAAAAAAGTGTAAAATCCAGAAAGGCAGGACAGGCCATGGAGAACTGGGAGCCTTGTTATGCTGATGGGCGGGATGTAAATTGCCAACAGACACTCAGGAGAAGTGTATGGTGTTTCCTCAAACATCTAAAAAACAAAGCAACAGAGCCTAGGGCACTTCCACTTATGGTCCTATAGCTTAGGGAAATTAAAATCAAAAAGACACAGCCACCCCAAAGTTTGGGACGCCTCCGTTTACAAGAACCTCGTTTACCGTACAAGTTCAATATCACAGAAAGTGAAAAATGGATAAAGAACTTGTTGTACTTACGTACAATGCAGTATCACTCAGCAATGAAATCTATGTCATCAGGCCCGTAGCAGCATAATGAGTGGATTCAGGTACAATGATTCTAACTGAAATAAGTCACACAGAAAAAGAAACATCATAAGATATCACTAATACACGGAATGTAAACTTGGCTACACAGGAACTGCATTCCAAAACAGAACAGGATCTCAAATTTAGAAAACCAACTTATGCTTGCTTAAGGGGAAAGGTGAGTTGGGGTGCTGCATAAAACCAGAGATTGAAATGAGCACAGATAAAGTTCCTTAAGCCAAATATGGAATAGACAAGAGCTACTCCTTGCTCAACGAAATGGACTCAAAACCCAATATTAAACACCTAAGAATGTACCTGACTAGTAAGTATCGTAAAACCTATGGATTGCTATGTCTCCAAAAGAGAATCAAGCGTGTGTACAGGGGCATAAAAGCAGCAGTGATAGGATTGGAGAGGTTCGGTGAGCAAATGAAGACCCTTTGAAGTCATATTGCATGGTACCCATTACATGGGTGTCAACTACCCAGGTTTAAGGTATTCATCCTTCAGCTAAAACATGCATGTGGAACCCAGAGTATGATCAACCATGTGAACGGGAGACGTGTTCAAATATGTCTCAGTTTTCCTCCCCTGATACTCGGGTGCAACATTCCAGATGCTTTACTAACACTCTCCCGACTTGGAGAGTCAGTCCCTTTAACCTCCTGTTTGGCCCAGTTTGCAATTTCTGCGGAAGATGAACAGGAATAGCGAGAACCAATGAGAGGCTAGCTGGAGGTGTCTGGACGGGCAAATTTAACTCTCATTTCCCACCAGGAAGAGGAATTAACCAAAGGCTCAGCATGCCAGGCCGGAACCAGATTAGGGCCTGAAGCCATCCTGCGGTGTTGTGGCCAGGTCACAAGAAAGCGAGTTGAAGAAAGGAGCTCAGGGGCACTGTAATTCACAAACCTGCAGAGTTATAAATGACAGCTATCGCCCAAAAATAGACTGAAGTAAGGCTGCCAAGAGAACTTGAAAGCGGGGCAGAATTGCAGGAAACCGATTTCAGGAGGTAGACTGGAATTGCATTGAAAGCATAGGAAAAGAGGCAGAACGTCCACAATGATGCACTTGGCCAAAAAGGGCGTATGCGTTTTTTCCTGAATATATTCAGGAAAAAACGCATACGCCCTTTTTGGCCAACCAAGCAAGCTTGCAAAGGAAATCTGCACTACAATGAAGTGTCACTTCCCCCCGGTCAAAAGGGCCATCTGAAAAAAGTGTAAAATCCAGAAAGGCAGGACAGGCCATGGAGAACTGGGAGCCTTGTTATGCTGATGGGCGGGATGTAAATTGCCAACAACCACTTGGGAGAAGTGTATGGTGTTTCCTGAAACATCTAAAAAACAAAGCAACAGAGCCTAGGGCACTTCCACTTATGGTCCTATAGCTTAGGGAAATTAAAATCAAAAAGACACAGCCACCGCAAAGTTTGGAACGGCTCTGTTTACAAGAACCTCGTTTACAGTACAAGTTCAACATCGCAGAAAGTGAAAAATGGATAAAAAACTTGTGGTACTTACGTACAATGCAGTATCACTCAGCAATGAAATCTATAACATCAGGCCCGAAGCAGCATAATGAGTAGATTCAGGTACGATGATTCTAACTGAAATAAGTCACACAGAAAAAGAAACATCATAAGATATCACTAATACACGGAATGTAAACTTGGCTACACAGGAACTGCATTCCAAAACAGAACAGGTTCTCAAATTTAGGAAACCAACTTATGCTTGCTTAAGTGGAAAGGTGAGTTGGGTTGCTGCATAAAACCAGAGAATGAAATGAGCACAGATAAAATTCCTTAAGCCAAATATGGAATAGACAAGAGCTACTCCTTGCTCAACGAAATGGACTCAACACCGCATATTAAACGCCTAAGAATGTACCTGACTAGTAAGTATCTTAAAACCTATGGATTGCTATGTCTCCGAAAGAGAATCAAGCATGTGTACAGGGCCATAAACGCAGCAGTGATAGGATTGGAGAGGTTAGTGAGCAAATGAAGACCCTTTGATGTCATATTGCATGGTACCCATTCCACGGGTTTCAACTACCGAGGTTTAAGTATTCTTCCTTCAGCTAAAACATGCATGTGGAACCTAGAGTATGATCAACCATGTAATTGGGAGACGTGTTCAAATATGTCTCAGTTTTCGTACCCTGGTACTCGGGTGCAACATTCCAGACGCTTTACTAACACTCTCCCCACTTGGAGAGTCAGTCCCTTTAACCTCCTGTTTGGCCCAGTTTGCAATTTCTGTGGAAGATGAACAGGAATAGTGAGAACCAATGAGAGACTAGCTGGAGGTGTCTGAACGGGCAAATTTAACTCTCATTTCCAACCAGGAAGAGGAATTAACCAAAGGCTCAGCGTGCCGTGCCGGAACCGGATTAGGGCCTGAAGCCATCCTGCGGTGTTGCGGCCAGGTCACAAGAAAGCGAGTTGAAAAAAGGAGTTCAGGGGCACTGTAATTCACAAACCTGCAGAGTTATAAATGACAGCTATCGTCCAAAAATAGACTGAAGTAAGGCTGCCAAGGGGACTTGAAAGCGGGGCAGAATTGCAGGAAGCCGATTTCAGGAGGTAGACTGGAATTGCATTGAAAGCATAGGAAAAGAGGCAGAACGTCCACAATGATGCACTTGGCCAAAAAGGGCGTATGCGTTTTTTCCTGAATATATTCAGGAAAAAACGCATACACCCTTTTTGGCCAACCAAGCAAGCTTGCAAAGGAAATATGCACTACAATGAAGTCTCACTTCCCCCCGGTCAAAAGGGCCATCTGAAAAAAGTGTAAAATCCAGAAAGGCAGGACAGGCCATGGAGAACTGGGAGCCTTGTTATGCTGATGGGCGGGATGTAAATTGCCAACAACCACTCGGGAGAAGTGTATGGTGTTTCCTGAAACATCTAAAAAACAAAGCAACAGAGCCTAGGGCACTTCCACTTATGGTCCTATAGCTTAGGGAAATTAAAATCAAAAAGACACAGCCACCCCAAAGTTTGGAATGGCTCTGTTTACAAGAACCTCTTTTACAGTACAAGTTCAACATCGCAGAAAGTGAAAAATGGATAAAGAAGTTGTGGTATTTACTTACAAAGCAATATCACTCAGCAATGAAATCTGTGTCACAAGGCCCTTAGCAGAACAATGAGTGGATTCAGGTATGATGATTCTAACTGAAATAAGTCACACAGGAAAAGAAACATCATAAGATATCAGTAATACACGGAATGTAAACTTGGCTACACAGGAACTGAATTACAGAACAGAACAGGGTCTCAAATTTAGAAAACCAACTTATGCTTGCTTAAGGGGAAAGGTGAGCTGGGGTGCTGCATAAAACCAGAGATTGAAATGAGCACAGATAAAGTTCCTTAAGCCAAATATGGAATAGACAAGAGCTACTCCTTGCTCAATGAAATGGACTCAACACCGCATATTAAACGCCTAAGAATGTACCTGACTAGTAAGTATCTTAAAACCTATGGATTGCTATGTCTCCGAAAGAGAATCAAGCATGTGTACAGGGGCATAAACGCAGCAGTGATAGGATTGGAGAGGTTCGTGAGCAAATGAAGACCCTTTGAAGTCATATTGCATGGTACCCATTCCACGGGTTTCAACTACCCAGGTTTAAGGTATTCTTCCTTCAGCTAAAACATGCATGTGGAACCTAGAGTATGATCAACCATGTGATCGGGAGACGTGTTCAAATATGTCTCAGTTTTCGTACCCTGGTACTCGGGTGCAACATTCCAGACGCTTTACTAACACTCTCCCCACTTGGAGAGTCAGTCCCTTTAACCTCCTGTTTGGCCCAGTTTGCAATTTCTGTGGAAGATGAACAGGAATAGCGAGAACCAATGAGAGACTAGCTGGAGGTGTCTGGACAGGCAAATTTAACTCTCATTTCCCACCAGGAAGAGGAATTAACCAAAGGCTCAGCGTGCCATGCCAGAACCAGATTAGGGCCTGAAGTCATCCTGCGGTGTTGCGGCCAGGTCACAAGAAAGCGAGTTGAAGAAAGGAGCTCAGGGGCACTGTAATTCACAAACCTGCAGAGTTATAAATGACAGCTATCGTCCAAAAATATACTGAAGTAAGGCTGCCAAGAGGACTTGAAAGCGGGGCAGAAAGCGGGGCAGAATTGCAGGAAACCGATTTCAGGAGGTAGACTGGAATTGCACTGAAAGCATAGGAAAAGAGGCAGAACGTCCACAATGATGCACTTGGCCAAAAAGGGCGTATGCGTTTTTTCCTGAATATATTCAGGAAAAAACGCATACGCCCTTTTTGGCCAACCAAGCAAACTTGCAAAGGAAATCTGCACTACAATGAAGTCTCACTTCTCCCCGGTCAAAAGGGCCATCTGCAAAAAGTGTAAAATCCAGAAAGGCAGGACAGGCCATGGAGAACTGGGAGCCTTGTTATGCTGATGGGCGGGATGTAAATTGCCAACAGACACTCAGGAGAAGTGTATGGTGTTTCCTGAAACATCTAAAAAACAAAGCAACAGAGCCTAGGGCACTTCCACTTATGGTCCTATAGCTTAGGGAAATTAAAATCAAAAAGACACAGCCACCCCAAAGTTTGGGACGCCTCCGTTTACAAGAACCTCGTTTACCGTACAAGTTCAATATCACAGAAAGTGAAAAATGGATAAAGAACTTGTGGTACTTACGTACAATGCAGTATCACTCAGCAATGAAATCTATGTCATCAGGCCCGTAGCAGCATAATGAGTGGATTCAGGTACGATGATTCTAACTGAAATAAGTCACACAGAAAAAGAAACATCATAAGATATCACTAATACACGGAATGTAAACTTGGCTACACAGGAACTGCATTCCAAAACAGAACAGGGTCTCAAATTTAGAAAACCAACTTATGCTTGCTTAAGGGGAAAGGTGAGTTGGGGTGCTGCATAAAACCAGAGATTGAAATGAGCACAGATAAAGTTCCTTAAGCAAAATATGGAATAGACAAGAGCTACTCCTTGCTCAACGAAATGGACTCAAAACCCCATATTAAACGCCTAAGAATGTACCTGACTAGTAAGTATCTTAAAACCTATGGATTGCTATGTCTCCAAAAGAGAATCAAGCGTGTGTACAGGGGAATAAACGCAGCAGTGATAGGATTGGAGAGGTTCGGTGAGCAAATGAAGACCCTTTGAAGTCATATTGCATGGTACCCATTCCACGGGTTTCAACTACCCAGGTTTAAGGTATTCTTCCTTCAGCTAAAACATGCATGTGGAACCCAGAGTATGATCAACCATGTGAACGGGAGACGTGTTCAAATATGTCTCAGTTTTCCTCCCCTGGTACTCGGGTGCAACATTCCAGACGCTTTACTAACACTCTCCCGACTTGGAGAGTCAGTCCCTTTAACCTCCTGTTTGGCCCAGTTTGCAATTTCTGCGGAAGATGAACAGGAATAGCGAGAACCAATGAGAGGCTAGCTGGAGGTGTCTGGACGGGCAAATTTAACTCTCATTTCCCACCAGGAAGAGAAATTAACCAAAGGCTGAGCATGCCGGGCCGGAACCAGATTAGGGCCTGAAGCCATCCTGCGGTGTTGCGGCCAGGTCACAAGAAAGCGAGTTGAAGAAAGGAGCTCAGGGGCACTGTAATTCACAAACCTGCAGAGTTATAAATGACAGCTATCGTCCAAAAATAGACTGAAGTAAGGCTGCCAAGAGGACTTGAAAGTGGGGCAGAATTGCAGGAAACCGATTTCAGGAGGTAGACTGGAATTGCACTGAAAGCATAGGAAAAGAGGCAGAACGTCCACAATGATGCACTTGGCCAAAAAGGGCGTATGCGTTTTTTCCTGAATATATTCAGGAAAAAACGCATACGCCCTTTTTGGCCAACCAAGCAAACTTGCAAAGGAAATCTGCACTACAATGAAGTCTCACTTCTCCCCGGTCAAAAGGGCCATCTGCAAAAAGTGTAAAATCCAGAAAGGCAGGACAGGCCATGGAGAACTGGGAGCCTTGTTATGCTGATGGGCGGGATGTAAATTGCCAACAGACACTCAGGAGAAGTGTATGGTGTTTCCTGAAACATCTAAAAAACAAAGCAACAGAGCCTAGGGCACTTCCACTTATGGTCCTATAGCTTAGGGAAATTAAAATCAAAAAGACACAGCCACCCCAAAGTTTGGGACGCCTCCGTTTACAAGAACCTCGTTTACCGTACAAGTTCAATATCACAGAAAGTGAAAAATGGATAAAGAACTTGTGGTACTTACGTACAATGCAGTATCACTCAGCAATGAAATCTATGTCATCAGGCCCGTAGCAGCATAATGAGTGGATTCAGGTACGATGATTCTAACTGAAATAAGTCACACAGAAAAAGAAACATCATAAGATATCACTAATACACAGAATGTAAACTTGGCTACACAGGAACTGCATTCCAAAACAGAACAGGGTCTCAAATTTAGAAAACCAACTTATGCTTGCTTAAGGGGAAAGGTGAGTTGGGGTGCTGCATAAAACCAGAGATTGAAATGAGCACAGATAAAGTTCCTTAAGCAAAATATGGAATAGACAAGAGCTACTCCTTGCTCAACGAAATGGACTCAAAACCCCATATTAAACGCCTAAGAATGTACCTGACTAGTAAGTATCTTAAAACCTATGGATTGCTATGTCTCCAAAAGAGAATCAAGCGTGTGTACAGGGGAATAAACGCAGCAGTGATAGGATTGGAGAGGTTCGGTGAGCAAATGAAGACCCTTTGAAGTCATATTGCATGGTACCCATTACACGGGTCTCAACTCTCCAGGTTTAAGGTATTCTTCCTTCAGCTAAAACATGCATGTGGAACCCAGAGTATGATCAACCATGTGAACGGGAGACGTGTTCAAATATGTCTCAGTTTTCCTCCCCTGGTACTCGGGTGCAACATTCCAGACGCTTTACTAACACTCTCCCGACTTGGAGAGTCAGTCCCTTTAACCTCCTGTTTGGCCCAGTTTGCAATTTCTGCGGAAGATGAACAGGAATAGCGAGAACCAATGAGAGGCTAGCTGGAGGTGTCTGGACGGGCAAATTTAACTCTCATTTCCCACCAGGAAGAGAAATTAACCAAAGGCTGAGCATGCCGGGCCGGAACCAGATTAGGGCCTGAAGCCATCCTGCGGTGTTGCGGCCAGGTCACAAGAAAGCGAGTTGAAGAAAGGAGCTCAGGGGCACTGTAATTCACAAACCTGCAGAGTTATAAATGACAGCTATCGTCCAAAAATAGACTGAAGTAAGGCTGCCAAGAGGACTTGAAAGCGGGGCAGAATTGCAGGAAA
Organism: Delphinus delphis; assembly: GCF_949987515.2. Classification (NCBI taxonomy): domain Eukaryota; kingdom Metazoa; phylum Chordata; class Mammalia; order Artiodactyla; family Delphinidae; genus Delphinus; species Delphinus delphis. The sequence continues at coordinate 1,186,937 of NW_027192653.1, read as the reverse complement.
CCGATTTCAGGAGGTAGACTGGAATTGCATTGAAAGCATAGGAAAAGAGGCAGAACGTCCACAATGATGCACTTGGCCAAAAAGGGCGTATGCGTTTCTTCCTGAATATATTCAGGAAAAAACGCATACGCCCTTTTTGGCCAACCAAGCAAACTTGCAAAGGAAATCTGCACTACAATGAAGTCTCACTTCCCCCCGGTCAAAAGGGCCATCTGAAAAAAGTGTAAAATCCAGAAAGGCAGGACAGGCCATGGAGAACTGGGAGCCTTGTTATGCTGATGGGCGAGATGTAAATTGCCAACAGACACTCGGAAGAAGTGTATGGTGTTTCCTGAAACATCTAAAAATCAAAGCAACAGAGCCTGGGGCACTTCCACTTATGGTCCTATAGCTTAGGGAAATTAAAATCAAAAAGACACAGCCACCCCAAAGTTTGGGACGCCTCTGTTTACAAGAACCTCGTTTACCGTACAAGTTCAATATCACAGAAAGTGAAAAATGGATAAAGAACTTGTGGTACTTACGTACAATGCAGTATCACTCAGCAATGAAATCTATGTCATCAGGCCCGTAGCAGCATAATGAGTAGATTCAGGTACGATGATTCTAACTGAAATAAGTCACACAGAAAAAGAAACATCATAAGATATCACTAATACACGGAATGTAAACTTGGCTACACAGGAACTGCATTCCAAAACAGAACAGGGTCTCAAATTTAGAAAACCAACTTATGCTTGCTTAAGGGGAAAGGTGAGTTGGGGTGCTGCATAAAACCAGAGATTGAAATGAGCACAGATAAAGTTCCTTAAGCCAAATATGGAATAGACAAGAGCTACTCCTTGCTCAACGAAATGGACTCAACAGCGCATATTAAACGCCTAAGAATGTACCTGACTAGTAAGTATCTTAAAACCTATGGATTGCTATGTCTCCGAAAGAGAATCAAGCATGTGTACAGGGGCATAAACGCAGCAGTGATAGGATTGGAGAGGTTCGGTGAGCAAATGAAGACCCTTTGAAGTCATATTGCATGGTACCCATTACACGGGTCTCAACTCTCCAGGTTTAAGGTATTCTTCCTTCAGCTAAAACATGCATGTGGAACCCAAGTATGATCAACCATGTGAACGGGAGATATGTTCAAATATGTCTCAGTTTTCCTCCCCTGGTACTCGGGTGCAACATTCCAGACGCTTTACTAACACCCTCCTGACTTGGAGAGTCAGCGCCTTTAACCTCCTGTTTGGCCCAGTTTGCAATTTCTGTGGAAGATGAACAGGAATAGCGAGAACCAATGAGAGGCTAGCTGGAGGTGGCTGGACGGGCAAATTTAACTCTCATTTCCCACCAGGAAGAGGAATTAACCAAGGCTCAGCGTGCCATGCCAGAACCAGATTAGGGTCTGAAGCCATCCTGCGGTGTTGCGGCCAGGTCACAAGAAAGCAAGTTGAAGAAAGGAGCTCAGGGGCACTGTAATTCACAAACCTGCAGAGTTAGAAATGACAGCTATCGTCCAAAAATAGACTGAAGTAATGCTGCCAAGAGGACTTGAAAGCGGGGCAGAATTGCAGGAAACAGATTTCAGGAGGTAGACTGGAATTGCATTGAAAGCATAGGAAAAGAGGCAGAACGTCCACAATGATGCACTTGGCCAAAAAGGGCGTATGCGTTTTATCCTGAATATATTCAGGAAAAAACGCATACGTCCTTTTTGGCCAACCAAGCAAACTTGCAAAGGAAATCTGCACTACAATGAAAGCTCACTTCCCCCCAGTCAAAAGGGCCATCTGAAAAAAGTGTAAAATCCAGAAAGGCAGGACAGGCCATGGAGAACTGGGAGCCTTGTTATGCTGATGGGCGGGATGTAAATTGCCAACAACCACTCGGGAGAAGTGTATGGTGTTTCCTGAAACATCTAAAAAACAAAGCAACAGAACCTAGGGCACTTCCACTTATGGTCCTATAGCTTAGGGAAATTAAACTCAAAAAGACACAGCCACCCCAAAGTTTGGAACGGCTCTGTTTACAAGAACCTCGTTTACAGTACAAGTTCAACATCGCAGAAAGTGAAAAATGGATAAAGAAGTTGTGGTATTTACTTACAAAGCAATATCACTCAGCAATGAAATCTGTGTCATCAGGCCCTTAGCAGCACAATGAGTGGATTCAGGTATGATGATTCTAACTGAAATAAGTCACACAGAAAAAGAAACATCATAAGATATCAGTAATACACGGAATGTAAACTTGGCTACACAGGAACTGAATTACAGAACAGAACAGGGTCTCAAATTTAGAAAACCAACTTATGCTTGCTTAAGGGTAAAGGTGAGTTGGGGTGCTGCATAAAACCAGAGATTGAAATGAGCACAGATAAAGTTCCTTAAGCCAAATATGGAATAGACAAGAGCTACTCCTTGCTCAACGAAATGGACTCAAAACCCCATATTAAACGCCTAAGAATGTACCTGACTAGTAAGTATCTTAAAACCTATGGATTGCTATGTCTCCGAAAGAGAATCAAGCATGTGTACAGGGGCATAAACGCAGCAGTGATAGGATTGGAGAGGTTCGGTGAGTAAATGAAGACCCTTTGAAGTCATATTGCATGGTACCCATTCCACGGGTTTCAACTACCCAGGTTTAAGGTATTCTTCCTTCAGCTAAAACATACATGTGGAACCTAGAGTATGATCAACCATGTGATTGGCAGATGTGTTCAAATATGTCTAAGTTTTCGTACCCTGGTACTCGGGTGCAACATTCCAGACGCTTTACTAACACTCTTCCGACTTGGAGAGTCAGTCCCTTTAACCTCCGGTTTGGCCCAGTTTGCAATTTCTGCGGAAGATGAACAGGAATAGCGAGAACCAATGAGAGACTAGCTGGAGGTGTCTGGACGGGGAAATTTAACTCTCATTTCCCACCAGGAAGAGGAAATAACCAAAGGCTCAGCGTGCCATGCCAGAACCAGATTAGGGCCTGAAGCCATCCTGCGGTGTTGCGGCCAGCTCAAAAGAAAGCGAGTTGAAGAAAGGAGCTCAGGGGCACTGTAATTCACAAACCTGCAGAGTTATAAATGACAGATATCGTCCAAAAATATACTGAAGTAAGGCTGCCAAGAGGACTTGAACGCGGGGCAGAATTGCAGGAAACTGATTTCAGGAGGTAGACTGGAATTGCATTGAAAGCATAGGAAAAGAGGCAGAACGTCCACAATGATGCACTTGGCCAAAAAGGGCGTATGCGTGTTTTCCTGAATATATTCAGGAAAAAACGCATACGCCCTTTTTGGCCAACCAAGCAAGCTTGCAAAGGAAATCTGCACTACAATGAAGTCTCACTTCCCCCCGGTCAAAAGGGCCATCTGAAAAAAGTGTAAAATCCAGAAAGGCAGGACAGGCCATGGAGAACTGGGAGCCTTGTTATGCTGATGGGCGGGATGTAAATTGCCAACAACCACTCGGGAGAAGTGTATGGTGTTTCCTGAAACATCTAAAAAACAAAGCAACAGAGCCTAGGGCACTTCCACTTATGGTCCTATAGCTTAGGGAAATTAAAATCAAAAAGACACAGCCACCCCAAAGTTTGGGACGCCTCTGTTTACAAGAACCTCGTTTACAGTACAAGTTCAACATCGCAGAAAGTGAAAAATGGATAAAGAAGTTGTGGTATTTACTTACAAAGCAATATCACTCAGCAATGAAATCTATGTCATCAGGCCCTTAGCAGCACAATGAGTGGATTCAGGTTTGATGATTCTAACTGAAATAAGTCACACAGAAAAAGAAACATCATAAGATATCAGTAATACACGGAATGGAAACTTGGCTACACAGGAACTGAATTACAGAACAGAACAGGGTCTCAAAATTAGAAAACCAACTTATGCTTGCTTAAGGGTAAAGGTGAGTTGGGGTGCTGCATAAAACCAGAGATTGAAATGAGCACAGATAAAGTTCCTTAAGCCAAATATGGAATAGACAAGAGCTACTCCTTGCTCAACGAAATGGACTCTACACCCCATATTAAACGCCTAAGAATGTACCTGACTAGTAAGTATCTTAAAACCTATGGATTGCTATGTCTCCGAAAGAGGATCAAGCATGTGTACAGGGGCATAAACACAGCAGTGATAGGATTGGAGAGGTTCGGTGAGCAAATGAAGACCCTTTGAAGTCATATTGCATGGTACCCATTCCACGGGTTTCAACTACCCAGGTTTAAGGTATTCTTCCTTCAGCTAAAACATGCATGTGGAACCTAGAGTATGATCAACCATGTGATCGGGAGACGTGTTCAAATATGTCTCAGTTTTCCTCCCCTGTTACTCGGGTGCAACATTCCAGACGCTTTACTAACCCTCTCCCGACTTGGAGAGTCAGTCCCTTTAACCTCCTGTTTGGCCCAGTTTGCAATTTCTGTGGAAGATGAACAGGAATAGCGAGAACCAATGAGAGGCTAGCTGGAGGTGTCTGGACGGGCAAATTTAACTCTCATTTCCCACCAGGAAGAGGAATTAAGCAAAGGCTCAGCGTGCTGTGCCGGAACCAGATTAGGGCCTGAAGACATCCTGCGGTGTTGCGGCCAGGTCACAAGAAAGCGAGTTGAAGAAAGGAGCTCAGGGGCACTGTAATTCACAAACCTGCAGAGTTATAAATGACAGCTATCGTCCAAAAATATACTGAAGTAAGGCTGCCAAGAGGACTTGAAAGCGGGGCAGAATTGCAGGAAACCGATTTCAGGAGGTAGACTGGAATTGCATTGAAAGCATAGGAAAAGAGGCAGAACGTCCACAATGATGCACTTGGCCAAAAAGGGCGTATGTGTTTTTTCCTGAATATATTCAGGAAAAAACGCATACGCCCTTTTTGGCCAACCAAGCAAGCTTGCAAAGGAAATCTGCACTACAATGAAGTCTCACTTCCCCCCGGTCAAAAGGGCCATCTGAAAAATGTGTCAAATCCAGAAAGGCAGGACAGGTCACGGAGAACTGGGAGCCTTGTTATGCTGATGGGCGGGATGTAAATTGCCAACAGACACTAGGGAGAAGTGTATGGTGTTTCCTGAAACATCTAAAAAACAAAGCAACAGAGCCTAGGGCATTTCCACTTATGGTCCTATAGCTTAGGGAAATTAAAATCAAAAAGACACAGCCACCCCAAAGTTTGGGACGCCTCTGTTTACAAGAACCTCGTTTACGGTACAACTTCAATATCACAGAAAGTGAAAAATGAATAAAGAACTTGTCGTACTTACATACAATGCAGTATCACTCAGCAATGAAATCTATGTCATCAGGCCCGTAGCAGCATAATGAGTGGATTCAGGTACGATGATTCTAACTGAAATAAGTCACACAGAAAAAGAAACATCATAAGATATCACTAATACACAGAATGTAAACTTGGCTACACAGGAACTGAATTCCAAAACAGAACAGGTTCTCAAATTTAGGAAACCAACTTATGCTTGCTTAAGGGGAAAGGTGAGTTGGGTTGCTGCATAAAACCAGAGATTGAAATGAGCACAGATAAAGTTCCTTAAGCCAAATATGGAATGGACAAGAGCTACTCCTTGCTCAACGAAATGGACTCAACACCGCATATTAAACGCCTAAGAATGTACCTGACTAGTAAGTATCTTAAAACCTATGGATTGCTATGTCTCCAAAAGAGAATCAAGCATGTGTACAGGGGCAAAAACGCAGCAGTGATAGGATTGGAGAGGTTCGGTGAGCAAATGAAGACCCTTTGAAGTCATATTGCATGGTACCCATTCCACGGGTTTCAACTACCCAGGTTTAAGGTATTCTTCCTTCAGCTAAAACATGCATGTGGAACCTAGAGTATGATCAACCATGTGATCGTGAGACGTGTTCAAATATGTCTCAGTTTACGTACCCTGGTACTCGGGTGCAACATTCCAGACGCTTTACTAACACTCTCCCCACTTGGAGAGTCAGCGCCTTTAACCTCCTGTTTGGCCCAGTTTGCAATTTCTGCGGAAGATGAACAGGAATAGCGAGAACCAATGAGAGGCTAGCTGGAGGTGTCTGGACGGGCAAATTTAACTCTCATTTCTCACCAGGAAGAGGAATTAACCAAAGGCTCAGCATGCCGTGCCGGAACCAGATTAGGGCCTGAAGCCATCCTTCGGTGTTGCGGCCAGGTCACAAGAAAGCAACTTGAAGAAAGGAGCTCAGGGGCACTGTAATTCACAAACCTGCAGTGTTATAAATGACAGCTATCGTCCAAAAATAGACTGAAGTAAGGCTGCCAAGAGGACTTGAAAGCGGGGCAGAATTGCAGGAAACCGATTTCAGGAGGTAGACTGGAATTGCATTGAAAGCATAGGAAAAGAGGCAGAACGTCCACAATGATGCACTTGGCCAAAAAGGGCGTATGCGTTTTTTCCTGAATATATTCAGGAAAAAACCCATACGCCCTTTTTGGCCAACCAAGCAAGCTTGCAAAGGAAATCTGCACTACAAAGAAGTCTCACTTCCCCCCAGTCAAAAGGGCCATCTGAAAAAAGTGTAAAATCCAGAAAGGCAGGACAGGCCATGGAGAACTGGGAGCCTTGTTATGCTGATGGGCGGGATGTAAATTGCCAAGAACCACTTGGGAGAAGTGTATGGTGTTTCCTGAAACATCTAAAAAACAAAGCAACAGAGCCTAGGGCACTTCCACTTATGGTCCTGTAGCTTAGGGAAATTAAAATCAAAAAGACACAGCCACCCCAAAGTTTGGGACGCCTCTGTTTACAAGAACCTCGTTTACAGTACAAGTTCAACATCGCAGAAAGTGAAAAATGGATAAAGAACTTGTGGTATTTACTTACAAAGCAATATCACTCAGCAATGAAATCTATGTCATCAGGCCCTTAGCAGCAAAATGAGTGGATTCAGGTACGATGATTCTAACTGAAATAAGTCACACAGAAAAAGAAACATCATAAGATATCAGTAATACACGGAATGTAAACTTGGCTACACAGGAACTGAATTACAGAACAGAACAGGGTCTCAAATTTAGAAAACCAACTTATGCTTGCTTAAGGGTAAAGGTGAGTTGGGGTGCTGCATAATACCAGAGATTGAAATGAGCACAGATAAAGTTCCTTAAGCCAAATATGGAATAGACAAGAGCTACTCCTTGCTCAACGAAATGGACTCAACACCGCATATTAAACGCCTAAGAATGTACCTGACTAGTAAGTATCTTAAAACCTATGGATTGCTATGTCTCCGAAAGAGAATCAAGCATGTGTACAGGGGCATAAACGCAGCAGTGATAGGATTGGAGAGGTTCGGTGAGCAAATGAAGACCCTTTGAAGTCATATTGCATGGTACCCATTCCACGGGTTTCAACTACCCAGGTTTTAGGTATTCTTCCTTCAGCTAAAACATGCATGTGGAACCCAGAGTATGATCAACCATGTGATCGGGAGACGTGTTCAAATATGTCTCAGTTTTCCTCCCCTGGTACTCGGGTGCAACATTCCAGACGCTTTACTAACACTCTCCCCACTTGGAGAGTCAGCGCCTTTAACCTCCTGTTTGGCCCAGTTTGCAATTTCTGCGGAAGATGAACAGGAATAGCGAGAACCAATGAGAGGCTAGCTGGAGGTGTCTGGACGGGCAAATTTAACTCTCATTTCCCACCAGGAAGAGGAATTAACCAAAGGCTCAGCGTGCCGTGCCAGAACCAGATTAGGGCCTGAAGACATCCTGCGGTGTTGCGGCCAGGTCACAAGAAAGCGAGTTGAAGAAAGGAGCTCAGGGGCACTGTAATTCACAAACCTGCAGAGTTATAAATGACAGCTATCGTCCAAAAATACACTGAAGTAAGGCTGCCAAGAGGACTTGAAAGCGGGGCAGAATTGCAGGAAACCGATTTCAGGAGGTAGACTGGAATTGCATTGAAAGCATAGGAAAAGAGGCAGAACGTCCACAATGATGCACTTGGCCAAAAAGGGCGTATGCGTTTTTTCCTGAATATATTCAGGAAAAAACGCATACGCACTTTTTGGCCAACCAAGCAAGCTTGCAAAGGAAATCTGCACTACAATGAAGTCTCACTTCCCCCCGGTCAAAAGGGCCATCTGAAAAAAGTGTAAAATCCAGAAAGGCAGGACAGGCCATGGAGAACTGGGAGCCTTGTTATGCTGATGGGCGGGATGTAAATTGCCAACAACCACTTGGGAGAAGTGTATGGTGTTTCCTGAAACATCTAAAAAACAAAGCAACAGAGCCTAGGGCACTGCCACTTATGGTCCTATAGATTAGGGAAATTAAAATCAAAAAGACACAGCCACCCCAAAGTTTGGGACGCCTCTGTTTACAAGAACCTCGTTTACAGTACAAGTTCAACATCGCAGAAAGTGAAAAATGGATAAAGAAGTTGTGGTATTTACTTACAAAGCAATATCACTCAGCAATGAAACCTATGTCATCAGGCACTTAGCAGCACAATGAGTGGATTCAGGTATGATGATTCTAACTGAAATAAGTCACACAGAAAAAGAAACATCATAAGATATCAGTAATACACGGAATGTAAACTTGGCTACACAGGAACTGAATTACAGAACAGAACAGGGTCTCAAATTTAGAAAACCAACTTATGCTTGCTTAAGGGGAAAGGTGAGTTGGGGTGCTGCATAAAACCAGAGATTGAAATGAGCACAGATAAAGTTCCTTAAGCCAAATATGGAATAGACAAGAGCTACTCCTTGCTCAATGAAATGGACTCAACACCGCATATTAAACGCCTAAGAATGTACCTGAATGTTAAGTATCGTAAAACCTATGGATTGCTATGTCTCTGAAAGAGTATCAAGCATGTGTACAGGGGCATAAACGCAGCAGTGATAGGATTGGAGAGGTTCGTGAGCAAATGAAGACCCTTTGAAGTCATATTGCATGGTACCCATTCCACGGGTTTCAACTACCCAGGTTTAAGGTATTCTTCCTTCAGCTAAAACATGCATGTGGAACCTAGAGTATGATCAACCATGTGATCGGGAGACGTGTTCAAATATGTCTCAGTTTTCATACCCTGGTACTCGGGTGCAACATTCCAGACGCTTTACTAACACTCTCCCGACTTGGAGAGTCAGTCCCTTTAACCTCCTGTTTGCCCAAGTTTGCAATTTCTGTGGAAGATGAACAGGAATAGTGAGAACCAATGAGAGACCAGCTGGAGGTGTCTGGATGGGCAAATTTAACTCTCATTTCCCACCAGGAAGAGGAATTAACCAAAAGCTCAGCGTGCCGTGCCAGAACCAGATTAGGGCCTGAAGCCATCCTGTGGTGTTGCGGCCAGGTCACAAGAAAACCAGTTGAAGAAAGGAGCTCAGGGGCACTGTAATTCACAAACCTGCAGAGTTATAAATGACAGCTATCGTCCAAAAATATACTGAAGTAAGGCTGCCAAGAGGACTTGAAAGCAGAGCAGAATTGCAGTAAACCGATTTCAGGAGGTAGACTGGAATTGCATTGAAAGCATAGGAAAAGAGGCAGAACGTCCACAATGATGCACTTGGCCAAAAAGGGCGTATGCGTTTTTTCCTGAATATATTCAGGAAAAAACGCATACGCCCTTTTTGGCCAACCAAGCAAGCTTGCAAAGGAAATCTGCACTACAATGAAGTCTCACTTCTCCCTGGTCAAAAGGGCCATCTGAAAATAGTGTAAAATCCAGAAAGGCAGGACAGGCCATGGAGAACTGGGAGCCTTGTTATGCTGATGGGCGGGATGTAAATTGCCAACAGACACTCGGGAGAAGTGTATGGTGTTTCCTGAAACATCTAAAAAACAAAGCAACAGAGCCTAGGGCACTTCCACTTATGGTCCTATAGCTTAGGGAAATTAAAATCAAAAAGACACAGCCACCCCAAAGTTTGGGACGCCTCCGTTTACAAGAACCTCGTTTACCGTTCAAGTTCAATATCACAGAAACTGAAAAATGGATAAAGAACTTGTGGTACTTACGTACAATGCAGTATCACTCAGCAATGAAATCTATGTCATCAGGCCCTTAGCAGCATAATGAGTGGATTCAGGTACGATGATTCTAACTGAAATAAGTCACACAGAAAAAGAAACATCATAAGATATCACTAATACACGGAATGTAAACTTGGCTACACAGGAACTGCATTCCAAAACAGAACAGGGTCTCAAATTTAGAAAACCAACTTATGCTTGCTTAAGGGGAAAGGTGAGTTGGGGTGCTGCATAAAACCAGAGATTGAAATGAGCACAGATAAAGTTCCTTAAGCCAAATATGGAATAGACAAGAGCTACTCCTTGCTCAATGAAATGGACTCAAAACCCCATATTAAACGCCTAAGAATGTACCTGACTAGTAAGTATCTTAAAACCTATGGATTGCTATGTCTCCAAAAGAGAATCAAGCGTGTGTACAGGGGCATAAACGCAGCAGTGATAGGATTGGAGAGGTTCAGTGAGCAAATGAAGACCCTTTGAAGTCATATTGCATGGTACCCATTACACGGGTCTCAACTCTCCAGGTTTAAGGTATTCTTCCTTCAGCTAAAACATGCATGTTGAACCCAGAGTATGATCAACCATGTGAACGGGAGACGTGTTCAAATATGTCTCAGTTTTCCTCCCCTGGTACTCGGGTGCAACATTCCAGACGCTTTACTAACACTCTCCCGACTTGGAGAGTCAGTCCCTTTAACCTCCTGTTTGGCCCAGTTTGCAATTTCTGTGGAAGATGAACAGGAATAGCGAGAACCAATGAGAGGCTAGCTGCAGGTGTCTGGACGGGCAAATTTAACTCTCATTTCCCACCAGGAAGAGAAATTAACCAAAGGCTCAGCGTGCCGTGCCGGAACCAGATTAGGGCCTGAAGCCATCCAGCGGTCTTGCGGCCAGCTCACAAGAAAGCAAGTTGAAGAAAGGAGCTCAGGGGCACTGTAATTCACAAACCTGCAGAGTTATAAATGACAGCTATCGTCCAAAAATAGACTGAAGTAAGGCTGCCAAGAGGACTTGAAAGCGGGGCAGAATTGCAGGAAACCGATTTCAGGAGGTAGACTGGAATTGCATTGAAAGCATAGGAAAAGAGGCAGAACGTCCACAATGATGCACTTGGCCAAAAAGGGCGTATGCGTTTTTTCCTGAATATATTCAGGAAAAAACGCATACGCCCTTTTTGGCCAACCAAGCAAGCTTGCAAAGGAAATCTGCACTACAATGAAGTCTCACTTCCCCCCGGTCAAAAGGGCCATCTGAAAAAAGTGTAAAATCCAGAAAGGCAGGACAGGCCATGGAGAACTGGGAGCCTTGTTATGCTGATGGGCAGGATGTAAATTGCCAACAGACACTCGGGAGAAGTGTATGGTGTTTCCTGAAACATCTAAAAACAAAGCAACAGAGCCTAGGGCACTTCCACTTATGGTCCTATAGCTTAGGGAAATTAAAATCAAAAAGACACAGCCACCCCAAAGTTTGGGACGCCTCCGTTTACAAGATCCTCGTTTACCGTACAAGTTCAATGTCACAGAAAATGAAAAATGGATAAAGAACTTGTGGTACTTACGTACACTGCAGTATCACTCAGCAATGAAATCTATGTCATCAGGCCCGTAGCAGCATAATGAGTGGATTCAGGTATGATGATTCTAACTGAAATAAGTCACACAGAAAAAGAAACATCAAAAGATATCAGTAATACACGGAATGTAAACTTGGCTACACAGGAACTGAATTACAGAACAGAACAGGGTCTCAAATTTAGAAAACCAACTTATGCTTGCTTAAGGGTAAAGGTGAGTTGGGGTGCTGCATAAAACCAGAGATTGAAATGAGCACAGATAAAGTTCCTTAAGCCAAATATGGAATAGACAAGAGCTACTCCTTGCTCAACGAAATGGACTCAACACCGCATATTAAACGCCTAAGAATGTACCTGACTAGTAAGTATCTTAAAACCTATAGATTGCTATGTCTCCGAAAGAGAATCAAGCATGTGTACAGGGGCATAAACGCAGCAGTGATAGGATTGGAGAGGTTCGGTGAGCAAATGAAGACCCTTTGAAGTCATATTGCATGGTACCCATTCCACGGGTTTCAACTACCCAGGTTTTAGGTATTCTTCCTTCAGCTAAAACATGCATGGGAACCCAGAGTATGATCAACCATGTGATCGGGAGACGTGTTCAAATATGTCTCAGTTTTCGTACCCTGGTACTCGGGTGCAACATTCCAGACGCTTTACTAACACTCTCCCCACTTGGAGAGTCAGTCCCTTTAACCTCCTGTTTGGCCCAGTTTGCAATTTCTGCGGAAGATGAACAGGAATAGCGAGAACCAATGAGAGACTAGCTGGAGGTGTCTGGACGGGCAAATTTAACTCTCATTTCCCACCAGGAAGAGGAAATAACCAAAGGCTCAGCGTGCCGTGCCGGAACCAGATTAGGGCCTGAAGCCATCCTGCGGTGTTGCGGCCAGGTCACAAGAAAGCAAGTTGAAGAAAGGAGCTCAGGGGCACTGTAATTCACAAACCTGCAGAGTTATAAATGACAGCTATCGTCCAAAAATAGACTGAAGTAAGGCTGCCAAGAGGACTTGAAAGCGGGGCAGAATTGCAGGAAACCGATTTCAGGAGGTAGACTGGAATTGCATTGAAAGCATAGGAAAAGAGGCAGAACGTCCACAATGATGCACTTGGCCAAAAAGGGCGTATGCGTTTTTTCCTGAATATATTCAGGAAAAAACGCATACGCCCTTTTTGGCCAACCAAGCAAGCTTGCAAAGGAAATCTGCACTACAATGAAGTCTCACTTCCCCCCGGGCAAAAGGGCCATCTGAAAAAAGTGTAAAATCCAGAAAGGCAGGACAGGCCATGGAGAACTGGGAGCCTTGTTATGCTGATGGGTGGGATGTAAATTGCCAACAACCACTCAGGAGAAGTGTATGGTGTTTCCTGAAACATCTAAAAAACAAAGCAACAGAGCCTAGGGCACTGCCACTTATGGTCCTATAGCTTAGGGAAATTAAAATCAAAAAGACACAGCCACCCCAAAGTTTGGGACGGCTCTGTTTACAAGAACCTCGTTTACAGTACAAGTTCAACATCGCAGAAAGTGAAAAATGGATAAAGAAGTTGTGGTATTTACTTACAAAGCAATATCACTCAGCAATGAAATCTATGTCATCAGGCCCTTAGCAGCGCAATGAGTGGATTCAGGTATGATGATTCTAACTGAAATAAGTCACACGGAAAAAGAAACATCATAAGATATCAGTAATACACGGAATGTAAACTTGGCTACACAGGAACTGAATTACAGAACAGAACAGGGTCTCAAATTTAGAAAACCAACTTATGCTTGCTTAAGGGTAAAGGTGAGTTGGGGTGCTGCATAAAACCAGAGATTGAAATGAGCACAGATAAAGTTCCTTAAGCCAAATATGGAATAGACAAGAGCTACTCCTTGCTCAACGAAATGGACTCAACACCGCATATTAAACGCCTAAGAATGTACCTGCCTAGTAAGTATCTTAAAACCTATGGATTGCTATGTCTCCAAAAGAGAATCAAGCATGTGTACAGGGGCATAAACGCAGCAGTGATAGGATTGGAGAGGTTCGGTGAGCAAATGAAGACCCTTTGAAGTCATATTGCATGGTACCCATTCCACGGGTCTCAACTCTCCAGGTTTAAGGTATTCTTCCTTCAGCTAAAACATGCATGTGGAACCCAGAGTATGATCAACCATGTGAACGGAAGACATGTTCAAATATGTCTCAGTTTTCCTCCCCTGGTACTCGGGTGCAACATTCCAGACGCTTTACTAACACTCTCCCGACTTGGAGAGTCAGTCCCTTTAACCTCCTGTTTGGCCCAGTTTGCAATTTCTGCGGAAGATGAACAGGAATAGTGAGAACCAATGAGAGGCTAGCTGGAGGTGTCTGGACGGGCAAATTTAACCTCATTTCCCACCAGGAAGAGGAATTAACCAAAGGCTCAGCATGCCGGGCCGGAACCAGATTAGGGCCTGAAGCCATCCTGCGGTGTTGTGGCCAGGTCACAAGAAAGCGAGTTGAAGAAAGGAGCTCAGGGGCACTGTAATTCACAAACCTGCAGAGTTATAAATGACAGCTATCGTCCAAAAATAGACTGAAGTAAGGCTGCCAAGAGGACTTGAAAGCGGGGCAGAATTGCAGGAAACCGATTTCAGGAGGTAGACTGGAATTGCATTGAAAGCATAGGAAAAGAGGCAGAACGTCCACAATGATGCACTTGGCCAAAAAGGGCGTATGCGTTTTTTCCTGAATATATTCAGGAAAAAACGCATACGCCCTTTTTGGCCAACCAAGCAAGCTTGCAAAGGAAATCTGCACTACAATGAAGTCTCACTTCCCCCCGGTCAAAAGGGCCATGTGAAAAAAGTGTAAAGTCCAGAAAGGCAGAACAGGCCATGAAGAACTGGGAGCCTTGTTATGCTGATGGGCGGGATGTAAATTGCCAACAGACACTCGGGAGAAGTGTATGGTGTTTCCTGAAACATCTAAAAAAGAAAGCAACAGAACCTAGGGCACTTCCACTTATGGTCCTATAGCTTAGGGAAATTAAAATCAAAAAGACACAGCCACCCCAAAGTTTGGAACGGCTCTGTTTACAAGAACCTCGTTTACAGTACAAGTTCAACATCGCAGAAAGTGAAAAATGGATAAAGAAGTTGTGGTATTTACTTACAAAGCAATATCACTCAGCAATGAAATCTGTGTCATCAGGCCCTTAGCAGCACAATGAGTGGATTCAGGTATGATGATTCTAACTGAAATAAGTCACACAGAAAAAGAAACATCATAAGATATCACTAATACACGGAATGTAAACTTGGCTACACAGGAAATGCATTTCAAAACAGAACAGCGTCTCAAATTTAGAAAACCAACTTATGCTTGTTTAAGGGGAAAGGTGAGTTGGGGTGCTGCATAAAACCAGAGATTGAAATGAGCACAGATAAAGTTCCTTAAGCCAAATATGGAATAGACAAGAGCTACTCCTTGCTCAACGAAATGGACTCAACACCGCATATTAAACGCCTAAGAATGTACCTGACTAGTAAGTATCTTAAAACCTATGGATTGCTATGTCTCCGAAAGCAAATCAAGCATGTGTACAGAGGCATAAACGCAGCAGTGATAGGATTGGAGAGGTTCGGTGAGCAAATGAAGACCCTTTGAAGTCATATTGCATGGTACCCATTACACGGGTCTCAACTCTCCAGGTTCAAGGTATTCTTCCTTCAGCTAAAACATGCATTTGGAACCCAGAGTATGATCAACCATGTGAACGGGAGACGTGTTCAAATATGTCTCAGTTTTCCTCCCCTGGTACTCGGGTGTAACATTCCAGACGCTTTACAAACACTCTCCCGACTTGGAGAGTCAGTCCCTTTAACCTCCTGTTTGGCCCAGTTTGCAATTTCTGCGGAAGATGAACAGGAATAGCGAGAACCAATGAGAGGCTAGCTGGAGGTGTCTGGACGGGCAAATTTAACTCTCATTTCCCACCAGGAAGAGGAATTAACCAAAGGCTCAGCGTGCCGGGCCGGAACCAGATTAGGGCCTGAAGCCATCCTGCGGTGTTGCGGCCAGCTCACAAGAAAGCGAGTTGAAGAAAGGAGCTCAGGGGCACTGTAATTCACAAACCTGCAGAGTTATAAATGACAGCTATCGTCCAAAAATAGACTGAAGTAAGGCTGCCAAGAGGACTTGAAAGCGGGGCAGAATTGCAGGAAACCGATTTCAGGAGGTAGACTGGAATTGCATTGAAAGCATAGGAAAAGAGGCAGAACGTCCACAATGATGCACTTGGCCAAAAAGGGCGTATGCGTTTTTTCCTGAATATATTCAGGAAAAAACGCATACGCCCTTTTTGGCCAACCAAGCAAGCTTGCAAAGGAAATCTGCACTACAATGAAGTCTCACTTCCCCCCGGTCAAAAGGGCCATCTGAAAAAAGTGTAAAGTCCAGAAAGGCAGGACAGGCCATGAAGAACTGGGAGCCTTGTTATGCTGATGGGCGGGATGTAAATTGCCAACAACCACTCCTGAGAAGTGTATGGTGTTTCCTGAAACATCGAAAAAACAAAGCAACAGAGCCTAGGGCACTTCCACTTATGGTCCTATAGCTTAGGGAAATTAAAATCAAAAAGACACAGCCACCCCAAAGTTTGGGACGCCTCTGTTTACAAGAACCTCGTTTACCGTACAAGTTCAATATCACAGAAAGTGAAAAATGGATAAAGAACTTGTGGTACTTACATACAATGCAGTATCACTCAGCAATGAAATCTATGTCATCAGGCCCGTACCAGCATAATGAGTGGATTCAGGTACGATGATTCTAACTGAAATAAGTCACACAGAAAAATAAACATCATAAGATATCAGTAATACACGGAATGTAAACTTGGCTACACAGGAACTGAATTACAGAACAGAACAGGGTCTCAAATTTAGAAAACCAACTTATGCTTGCTTAAGGGGAAAGGTGAATAGGGGTGCTGCATAAAACCAGAGATTGAAATGAGCACAGATAAAGTTCCTTAAGCCAAATATGGAACAGACAAGAGCTACTCCTTGCTCAACGAAATGGACTCAACACCCCATATTAAATGCCTAAGAATGTACCTGACTAGTAAGTATCTTAAAACCTATGGATTGCTATGTCTCCGAAAGAGAATCAAGCATGTGTACAGGGGCATAAACGCAGCAGTCATAGGATTGGAGAGGTTCGGTGAGCAAATGAAGACCCTTTGAAGTCATATTGCATGGTACCCATTCCACGGGTCTCAACTCTCCAGGTTTAAGGTATTCTTCCTTCAGCTAAAACATGCATGTGGAACCCAAGTATGATCAACCATGTGAACGGGAGACGTGTTCAAATATGTCTCAGTTTTCCTCCCCTGGTACTCGGGTGCCACATTCCAGACGCTTTACTAACACTCTCCCCACTTGGACAGTCAGTGCCTTTAACCTCCTGTTTGGCCCAGTTTGCAATTTCTGCGGAAGATGAACAGGAATAGGGAGAACCAATGAGAGACTAGCTGGAGGTGTCTGAACGGGCAAATTTAACTCTCATTTCCCACTAGGAAGAGGAATTAACCAAAGGCTCAGCGTGCCGTGCCGGAAACAGATTAGGGCCTGAAGCCATCCTGCGGTGTTGCGGGCAGCTCACAAGAAAGTGAGTTGAAGAAAGGAGCTCAGGGGCTCTGTAATTCACAAACCTGCAGAGTTATAAATGACAGCTATCGTCCAAAAATAGACTGAAGTAAGGCTGCCAAGAGGACTTGAAAGCGGGGCAGAATTGCAGGATACCGATTTCAGGAGGTAGACTGGAATTGCATTTAAAGCGTAGGAAAAGAGGCAGAACGTCCACAATGATGCACTTTGCCAAAAGGGCATATGCGTTTTTTCCTGAATATATTCAGGAAAAAACGCATACGCCCTTTTTGGCCAACCAAGCAAGCTTGCAAAGGAAATCTGCACTACAATGAAGTCTCACTTCCCCCCGGTCAAAAGGGCCATCAGAATAAAGTGTAAAATCCAGAAAGGCAGGACAGGCCATGGAGAACTGGGAGCCTTGTTATGCTGATGGGCGGGATGTAAACTGCCAACAGACACTCGGGACAAGTGTATGGTGTTTCCTGAAACATCTAAAAAACAAAGCAACAGAGCCTAGGGCACTTCCACTTATGGTCCTATAGCTTAGGGAAATTAATATCAAAAAGACACAGCGACCCCAAAATTTGGGACGGCTCTTTTTACAGGAATCTCTTCTACGGCACAAGTTAAATATCCCAGAGAGCAAATAATGCATAAAGAAGTTGCGGTACTTATGTACAACAGAATACCACTCAGCAATGAAATCTATGTCACCAGGCCCGTACCAGCATAATGAGTGGATTGAGGCACGATGATTCTAAGTGAAATAAGTCACACAGAAAAAGCATTATCATAAGGTATCACTAATACACGGAATGTGAACTTGGCTACACATGAACTGAATTACAAAACAGAACAGGGTCTCAAGTTTGGAAAACCAACTTATGCCTGCTTAAGGGGGAAGGTGAGTTGGGGTGCTGCATAAAAGCAGAGTTTGAAATTAGCACAGATACCGTTCCATAAGCCAAATATGTAATAGACAAGAGCTACCCCTTGCTCAACGAAATGGATTCAACAATGAGGTATCACCTCACACCTGGTAGAATAGGCATCATTGAAAATCTACAAACAAAAAATGCTGGAAAGGGTGTGGAGAAAAGGAACCCTCTCCCACTATTGTTGGGAATATAAATTGATACAGTCATTATGGAGAACAATATGGAATTTCTTAAGAAACTAACAATAGAATTACCATATGATACAGCAATCCCAGTACTGGACATATACCCAGACAAAACCATAAATCAAAAAGAGTCATTCACCGCAATGTTCATTGCATCACTATTTACAATATCGAGGTAATGGAAGCAACCTAAATGCCCACAGACAGACGAATGCATAAAGCTGTGGTACATATATAAAATGGAATATTACTAAGCCATGAAAAGGAATGAAATTGGGTCATTTGTAGAGACGTCGATGGATCTAGAGACTGTCATACAGAGTGAAGTAAGTCAGAAAGAGAAAAACAAATCTTGTATATTCATGCATATATGTGGAACCTAGAAAAACTGTACAGATTAACCATTTTGCAAGGCATAAATAGAGCAACAGATGTAGACAACAAACGTATGGAAAACAAGGGGGGAAAGCTGTTGGGGGGGTGGTGGTGGGAGGAGTTGAGAGACTGGGATTGGCATGTATACATTTATATGTATAAAATAGATAACCAATAAGAACCTGCTGTATAAAAATATAAAATAAAATTCAAAATTAAAAAGAAATAAAATTTAAAAAATAAAACAGAAAAAACAATTATTCCCTGCACATACATGTATTTATATGAATAAATTATTTCCATGCTTATATCTGTAAATACAAAAAAGAGGAATAAAATCTACCTTGAACCAAAAACGAAAAAGAGAAAAAAAACACAGAACCCACCAGTTACACAGAGGAAAACCGTATCAGGGCACTTGCTCCAGTTGTAAACAATTCTGAAGTTGGTCAGTGGTGGGGAATCGTCTCCCATTCAGCCAGCAGCCCCCACGCAACAAGCGTCCTCATTGCAAAGCTGGGGCACCGTGCCGAGGCATCTGTGAGTAAACGTGAGCTGAGCCCCAGGCCAGTTGCTGCTGAACTATTCCCACCCGTCCCAGGTAAAACACCTGAATATATACAAGGACTTGAAAGCCTAGAGGAAGGGCCATAGAGCCACACGAGTGACAGCATGCCGGCCGACTTGGTGCCTGCAGGCCAGCCAGGATGGTCCTGGCCCTGGGTGCTCTTCTGGAAGATTTCCATTTCCCTGCCTGAGATACCCGTCCTGTCCCTGCCCCCACTGCTTTTTTCCTTCCTCACCTCTGCCCAGGGAGAAATTCCAGCAGCAGGTATGGGTGACACATCCTCTTCTTTAGCAGGTGGCAGCCTGGCAACTGCTGCAGAAAGTCCAGCAGAGCCCCACTCACACTGGGCCACCCACAAAGCCGTGGCCTCTCACTCCCTCCCACCAGCCCAGCCCCGAGACTGCTGACAGGGCAGAGAAAATGGCGTCAGGCACGGCTGCAGGGGCTCTTGCTGCCTGGAGTGGTATTTATATTGATCTCAACCCAGGCACACCTGGGGAGGGCTGGCCGGCACGGTAAGGCTGCCCAGGTCAGCCAATCATCACCCCTCAGGGGCTCACAGTTGCAGAAAATGGAACTTGCTGAACCGGCCAGGTCCAAGGAACAGGTGTGGGCTCCTGAGAGTCAGGATAGACAAGGGGCTGCAGCTTTGGCTTGTTTTCTAATCATTTTATCTGGCCCATGAGTGGGAGACAACTTCAAGAAAACCCTCTCCTAATGAGAGGAACCCAGGAGTCAGGGAGAGGAGGGGTGGGTGGTGGTTGGAGACAGAGGCCTGGTGCCCCGGGTGCAGTGGAAGTCTCTGGAAGACCAGGTGGAGGGAGGCCTCACGGAGTGATGCCCAGGGTCACAGACCTGTCGCAGCTGCTGTTTGTTAGTTCAAGTCCTGCTCTGAGGTGCTCTGTGTCAGCTCTGAGCGACAGGTGAGCTGGGGGTGCTCTGCAATGAGGGCTATGTGCACGGTTCCTGTGTGCCCAGCCCTGCCACGGTACCTGCAAGGGTAGCTCTGTATCCTGGGAGGGGCCTGACCACGAGAGCCCCGTGGGCTGGCATGGGGGTGGGGTACCTGCCCAGGTGAGCTCCATATTCTGGGATTGGTCTGACCACGAGAGCCCCATGGGCTGCTGGGGACCTGGTAAATGATGTCAGGACAGTCAGTGAAGCCACCGAGGATGTACCTCCAGTTGCTCCTAATTCCTACACCCTGCTGGTCATTCTACCAACCACCAGGACATGGTATTCTGTATTAGTCTTCAATGATGTCTTCTTTTGTATTCCATTAGTCCCAGAGTCACAAGAAATTTTGGCTTGTGAGTGGCAGGACTCAACATACAACTAAAACAATACTTCCGGGCCGTCTGGCCCCAAGGGTGCAAAAATTCCCACACCATCTTTGGGGAAAGCTTAGCTAAAGACCTAAAAGTTCTACCTCTGGAAAAGGAAACCCTCCTTCAATATGCAGACGACATTCTGATCACCAGCCCTACTAAGGAGGCCTCTGAACTACCAAGCCAATAAAGGATAGAAGTTGTCCAAGAAAAAGCTCAAATATCACAGACTGCGGTGACCTGCCTGGGCTTCATTCTCACAGAAGGTCAGAGAAGCCCATCCCAGGAAAGGGAAGAAACCATTTTCAGCCTTACCCCTTTCTAAAACTAGAAGACAGCTTAGGGGTTCCTGGGGAGGCCAGGGTTTGCTGCTTCTGGATCCCTAACTACAGTCTACTAGCTGGGCCTCTATATGAAACACTGAAAGGAAAAGATGATGATCCTTTTGAATAGAATCCAGAAGTGGCCTTTCAAGAATGGAAAGAGCAGTCAATTCAGACCCTTGCCCTGGAACTCCCTAATTTAGCTAAACCCTTTGACCTTTACATTCCCGGTGAAAGGTGAATCGCCATTGGAGAATTAGTGCAAAAACTGGGACCACTTGAAATGGAACAATGCAAGAATGCCATCCAGGTAGGATAAACTACGGTCACTAAGGGGCTTGGCCCACTGCCACATCTGGCCAAGATACTGGCGGTATCTAAAAACCTGGAAATCAGCAGCCCAAAAGACCACCTCCCTCCTAAGGGAAAAGGACCCCACGTGGTGATCCTAACCACCAACCGTGCCCTGAAGTTGCAGGGTTCGCTCCGTGGGCACACCGACCTCGAGTGAGGAGGCCCTCCAACTCCAACATCCAGAGAGATAACCGGGGGCAACAGGGCACCATGACGACTCGTGTGAACATCACTTGACCTGGAGTTTCTCTCATAAAACAACAAGAGTGTGTCCCAAAAGAGTAGACTACTGCTTGCAGGACTTACTGCACCCAGAGGGGAGCTAATAATCTTGGCGGGGGAACAGTATACCACACTGTCACCATAGAAAAGCCTACAGACACCGTGATGATGGTGGCCAATAAGACCGGCTGGACTCCTGTTTACTTCAAAAGGCTGTTGACTCAGTAGCCATCATGGTCCTTGATCACCACTGACCCTGGACTGTCTGGGAGTTGAGCGGGCAGGGCTCTGACACCTGGTGCTGTTTGTACGTTAATTCAGGGGCCTAATTGAAGAAAGCGCAGACTACTGGTCAGAGCATCTAGGCTGGCAGAGACGGTCAGCCTAAGGTGGCCGAACAAATGTGGGGCGGGGTGAAACCGGCCCCCACAGCGTCTCTGCACATCTCTTTCCTGGACCCTTAAAGGTCATTAGAATCTATAACACTTCCAATGCTGGTGCTCAGGTGGACGAGCAGGGAGGCAGGGGTCCTGGGGACAATCAACGTCACCGGGAGGCTGCTGGGGAGAAGCTCTGAGCCTCGCCCCAGGGTATGAGGGCTCCCAACTCAGCACTCAGCAGTTACAGAAGAAGGGTCTGCACCCTCAGCACTCCAAGAATGAGGAACGGGACAAAAGGCAGAGGAGGGGTTTGTCCCCAGCAAAGCCCATTAAAAATCCCTGGGAGATAAAAATAGAATCTGGGCAATAAAGTCAAGTCTAACCTTTTTTATCCTTTGTGCTTTGTCTAATTTCACGTGCTCCTAGGGTCCCGCATGCAGAGGTTCCACACCCGGCACTTCAGACCAGATTTCCTAGTGCAGAATGGCTGGGTCGACACCTCAGCTCCTGGGGCCCAGTGCAGACTCCACGATATAGAGCCTGAGC
Source organism: Delphinus delphis (assembly GCF_949987515.2). Taxonomy (NCBI): domain Eukaryota; kingdom Metazoa; phylum Chordata; class Mammalia; order Artiodactyla; family Delphinidae; genus Delphinus; species Delphinus delphis. Next base: position 1,164,497 of record NW_027192653.1, on the reverse strand, counting down.
TACAGCCAACCCGGCCCTCGAGAGCTCCGCCGCCTCCCTCCCTCCCACTGACTCTGACAGGATCTCTACACAGCAGCCCAGCCCACAGCCCACGGGGTAGTGCATGCTCTCACCTCGCCATTCTCTGATCAAAATATAAAGTTTCCTTTGCTTGTGAACCAAACTCAGTCTCGATCTGTTGGCCCCAATGACACTGGGCAGGGGGACACCTGTTGGGGTCCACTCTGGAGGATCAGTAACAGAAATTGAGACTATTGTAACCTCAATGAACAGATGTGTGAGCCAAACTGTAGTTAACATAGAACAGTGTATAAGGCTCGGGTAAAATAAGATGTTTTTAACACTTCCATTTGATATTTCCATCACTTTTTATAAGCAAGTTCAGTGAAAAGGTTTGTCTTATTTGTCAGGTCAATATTAGAGAAACGAAGTGATTTCTTTCCAAGGATGTACATCTAATAATCTTGGTTAAACCTTCAATCTTGTTTTAAATGCTTTTCCATTGAAAATGATACCTCTCTTTCAGCTCCCCCATTTCTGAGAAGTATAAAATCTTATAATTTATTATTACCAAAGGGGAAAGGTGGGAGGAGGGATAAATTAACAGTTTGGAATGAACACATACACACTGCTATGTATAAAATAGATCATCAACAAGGAACTACTGTATAGCACAGGGAACTACACTCAACATTTTGCAATAACCTATAAGGGGAAATAATCTGAAAAAGAATAGATATTTTTATTGACATCATCTATCAATGACAGTTAAAGTGTAGCCTAAGAGAAGCTGGTGGTGAGTGCTTCTGACCCTGAAGACTTCAATCATCTAAAGTTTGGACTCTGCCTACTTCCCAAGGCCCTTAATGAACATATGTGTAGCTGTAGCTTAAAAAATTCCCCAGTTTGGGTTTCGGGGAGACACTGATTTTGAAAAAGCCCTGGTGTTCTCCTTACATGAATGGGACTCTTCCTACTGCTAAAACATGTCTGTCACACCCAGAGGATGTTATACCGTCTGATCGGGAAGAGTTTGGAAAAGGCATCTCATCTCCTCATCTCCTGGTGCTTGGGTTCACCCCTCCAGCGTCTTTACTAACAGTCTCCCCACTTGGAGATGTCAGCACTGTCAACATCCTGTTGCGTACAGTTTGGAATTTGTCCAGAGGATGAAGCGGAAGGATGAGGAACAATGAGAGACAAGTCCTAGGTGTTCAGACAGGCACATGTCACTCTAATTTCCAATCAGGAAGACGAATTGACCAAAGGCTAGGGTTGCCCATGGAAACAGTATAGGGCTTGAGGAAATCCCGCTGCTTTGTGGCCAGTTCCCATAAACACAAGTTGAACAATGGAACTCAGGGGCAGTAAAATTCACAAAACTGCAGAGTTGAAAATATCCATCACTGAAAAATGTCTTGAGGAAAGTCAGAGAAAAGGACTTGTAAGCAAGGGAGAATGGCAGGAAAGGGATTTGAGGAGGTAGAAAGGACTCGCCATTAAGCACAAGAAAAGGAGCTGAACATTGCCAACATTGCAGTTGGCCAAAAAGGGTGTATGCGTTCTTTTCTGTATATATTCAAGAAAAGGGCATACACTTTTTTAGCCAACCAAACAGATGGGCACTGGAAGTCAATACTACAAAAGATATCACTTCGCATCAGTCAGAAGAGCCATCCTCATAAAGCGTAAACAACAGAAATGCAGGACAGGGCAACGAGAAGAGGGAGCCCTGTGAGACTTATAGTGGAAATGTATATTGCCAACGGCCATTCTGGAGAAGTGTATTGTGTTTACTAAAGCATCTAAAAAATGAGCTACAGAGCATAGGGCACTTGCACTCATGGGCGTATATCTTGGGAAAAACAAAAATCGAGAGGACACAGGCACCCCAATGTTTACCCCCTCTCTGTTTAAAAGATCCTCGACTAGGATATAACTTAAATGTCTCTGGAGGGAAAAAATGGATAGAGATGTGGTACTTAGGTAGAGTGGAATATTATTCAGCCTGGAAATCAATGAAATATGGCCAGTTGTAACAACTCCGGAGGAGTTACGTATGATCATTCTAAGTGACAGAATTCAAAAAGAAAAAGACACATATCATAAGATATCACTTACAGGTGGAATCCAAAATGGCTACACATGAAATAAATTACAAAACAAAAACATAGTCAAATATGTAGAAAACACGCATAAGGCTGCTAAACGGGAAAGGTGGGGAGGGGTGAGGCATCATCCAAGAGGTTGAAATTAGCAAAGATACCATTCCAAATACCAAACTGATAATCAACAAGGCCTACACGGTAGCTAAAAGAACTGCACTCAGCACACTCAAGTCACCGGAAAAGAATATATACGACTGGTAAGAATCTGAAAAAGAATTTATTGATGTCTCTCTGTACGTGAATCAAGTGGATGTACAGCAGCAAGAAACAGAGCTTTGAAAATCAGCTGTAACCAATATAGTAATAAATTGAAAAAAATAAACGACAGAGAGACAGAGAAAACCTCTTACAACTTTTCCTCAGGGACGGTGATGCAACATGGATTGAACACATCTAGACCCACAGCAGGATGAGACATAAGGCTGGAAACTGTTTGCGCTAAGAGAAATGTGAGGTTGGGTGAGGAAATGCACACCCTTTAAAGTAATACTACCTGGTACCCATTCAATGGGTCCCAAATCTGCAGGTTCAAGGGATCTTCCTACAGCTAAAACATGCATGGAAAACCCAGAGGACTGTACACCATGTGATCGGGAGATGTGTCTAAAATGCACCTCATTTATCCTCTCCTGGTGCTCCTGTTCACCATTCCAGCCACGCTCCTTAGAATCTCCCCACTTGGAGAATCAGCACATTTAAACTTCTGTTTCACACATTTTGCAAATTGTGAGGAGGATGAATGGGAAGAGGGGGAACCAATGAGAGAAGAGTTGTAGGGGTTTGGACGGGCACATATCACTCTAATTTCCCATTAAGAATAAGAATTAAAGAAAGGCTCAGCCTGCCTCGCCGGAGCCAAAATAGGGCCTGAAGCAATCCTGCGGGTTTGAGGCCAACTCACAAAAGAGCAACTTAAAAAATGGAGCTCAGGGTCACTGCAATTCACAAACCTGCAGAGTTATAAATGAAAACTAACGTCCAAAAATATGTTGAGGTAAGGCAAAGAAGAGGATCTGAATGCAAGACAGAATTGCAAGAAACAGATTTCAAGAGATAGATTGGACTCGTCTTTAACGCACATGAAAAGCGGCAGAATTTCGACAATGATGCAGTTGGCCCAAAAGGGCGTATGCGTTTTTTCCTGATTATATCCAGGAAAAAACGCATACGCACTTTATGGGCAACGAAGCAAGCAAGCAATGCAAATGTGCACAACAAAGAAGTCTCACTTCCCCCCGGTCAAAAGGGCCATCCTAAAAAATTGTAAAAACCAGAAATGCAGGACAGGCCATGGAGAACAGGGAGCCTTTATACGCTGATGGGCAGTGTGTGAACTGCCGAGAGCCACTCTGGAGAAGTGTATGGTGGTTCCTAAATCATCTAAAAAACAGAGCTACAGAGCATAGGACACTTCCAATCATGGGAGTATATCTAGGGAAGTCTAAAAATCAACAAGACACAAGCACACCACAGTTTAGGGCTACTCTGTTTACAAGAACCTCAACTTCAGTACACCTTAAATATCCCAGGAAAGAGAACAATGGATAAAGAAGATGTGGTACTTATGTACAATGGAATATCTCTTCACCATGAAATCAATGTAATAAGGCTAGTAGAAGGATAAAGAGTGGATTTAGGTCCGATAATACTACTTGAAATAAGTCAAACAGAAAAAGAAACATATCATAAGATATCACTTATAGAGGGAGGGTAAATATGGCTGCACAAGAAATGAATTACAGAACAGAACAGTGTCTCACATTTAGAAAACACACTTATGTCAGCTTAAGGGGAAAGGAGAGGTGGGGTGATGCATAAAACCAGAGTTTGAAATTAGCACAGATACCGTTCAATAAACCAAATAGGTATTAGACAAGATCTACACCTTGCTCAATGAACTGGCCTCAACACACCCTATACACCGCAGAGAAATATATCTGAGGAATAAGAATCTTAAAACCCATGTATTGATATATCTCCATAAGGGAATCAAGTGTGTGCAGAGCGGCACAAACACAGCAGTGAAAATGAGCTAAACCCCATTATAGAAATAAATTTTAAAAACAAAACGCTGAAACAATGAAAGAGAGAAAAATTCTTACAAAATTCGCTCAGGGGCTGTGATGCAACCTGGATTGACCACATATAAACCCACAGCTGGATAAGACATAAGGCTGGACACTTGGGGCTGACAGGATTGGTGAGCTTTGGTGAGCAACTGCCGAAAGTTAAATGCAATACTTCATGCTATTCATTCCAAGGGTCCCAACACTCCAGGTAGAAGGGAATCTTCCTACAGCTAAACCATGCTTGGGAAACCCAGCGACTGGTATACCATATGATCAGGAAAGGTTTCTAAAACGCACCTCATTTTTCCTCTCCTGGGGCTCCGGATCGACATTCCAGCCGCTTTACTAACAACATCCCCACATGGAGTCAATGCCTTTAAGTTCTGGTATCGCACAGTCTGCAGTTAGTGCAGAGGATGAATGGGAATAGGGGGAACCAGTGAGAAACTAGCTGTAGCGGTTTCAATGGGCACATGTCACTCTAATATCACATCAGTAAGAAGAATTAACCAAAGGCACAGCAAGGTGCCCCAGAAGAAAAATAGGGCTTCAAGGAATCCTGTGGTTACGGGGCAAGACCACAAAAATAAGAGCTAAAAAATGGAGCTAAGGGCCACTGCAATTCAAAAACCTGCAGAGTTATAAAGGCCAACTATTTTTAAAAAATATATTGAGGTAAGGCTATGAAGAGGCATTGAAAGCAAGGCAGAATTGCAGGAAACCGATTTCAGGAGGTAGACTGGAATTGCATTGAAAACATATGAAGACAGTCAGAAACTCGACAATGATGCACTTGGCCAAAAAGGGCGTATGTGTTTTTTCCTGAATATATTCAGGAAAAAACGCATACGCACTTTTTGGCCAACCAAGCAAGCTTGCAAAGGAAATCTGCACTACAATGAAGTCTCACTTCCACCTGGTCAAAAGGGCCATCTGAAAAAAGTGTAAAATCCATAAAGGCACGACAGGCCATGGAGAACTGGGAGCCTTCTTATGCTGATGGGCGGGATGTAAATTGCCAACAGCCACTCTGGAGAAGTGTATGGTGTTTCCTGAAACATCTAAAAAACAAAGCAACAGAGCCTAGGGCACTTCCACTTATGGTCCTATAGCTTAGGGAAATTAAAATCAAAAAGACACAGCCACCCCAAAGTTTGGGACAGCTCTGTTTACAAGAACCTCGTTTACGGTACAAGTTCAATATCGCAGAAAGTGAAAAATGGATAAAGAACTTGTGGTACTTATGTACAATGCAATATCACTCAGCAATGAAATCTATGTAATCAGGCCCGTAGCAGCATAATGAGTGCATTCAGGTATGATGATTCGAACTGAAATAAGTCACACAGAAAAGAAACATCATAAGGTATCACTAATACACAGAATGTGAACTTGGCTACACATGAACTGAATTACAAAACAGAACAGTGTCTCAAGTTTAGAAAACCAACTTATGCTTGCTTAAGGGGGAAGGTGAGTTGGGGTGCTGCATAAAACCAGAGATTGAAATGAGCACAGATAAAGTTCCTTAAGCCAAATATGGAATAGACAAGAGCTACTCCTTGCTCAACGAAATGGACTCAACACCCCATATTAAACGCCTAAGAATGTACCTGACTAGTAAGTATCTTAAAACCTATGGATTGCTATGTCTCCAAAAGAGAATCAAGCGTGTGTACAAGGGCATAAACGCAGCAGTGATAGGATTGGAGAGGTTCGGTGAGCAAATGAAGACCCTTTGAAGTCATATTGCATGGTACCCATTACACGGGTCTTAACTCTCCAGGTTTAAGGTATTCTTCCTTCAGCTAAAACATGCATGTGGAACCCAGAGTATGATCAACCGTGTGAACGGGAGACGTATTCAAATATGTCTCAGTTTTCCTCCCCTGGTACTCGGGTGCAACATTCCAGACGCTTTACTAACACTCTCCCCACTTGGAGAGTCAGCACCTTTAACCTCCTGTTTGGCCCCGTTTGCAATTTCGGCGGAAGATGAACAGGAATAGGGAGAACCAATGAGAGACTAGCTGGAGGTGTCTGCACGGGCAAATTTAACTCTCATTTCCCACCAGAAAGAGGAAATAACCAAAGGCTCAGCATGCCGTGCCGGAACCAGATTAGGGCCTGAAGCCATCCAGCGGTCTTGCGGCCAGCTCACAAGAAAACGAGTTGAAGAAAGGAGCTCAGGGGCACTGTAATTCACAAACCTGCAGAGTTATAAATGACAGCTATCGTCCAAAAATATACTGAAGTAAGGCTGCCAAGAGGACTTGAAAGCGGGGCAGAACTGCAGGAAACCGATTTCAGGAGGTAGACTGGAATTGCATTGAAAGCATAGGAAAAGAGGCAGAACGTCCACAATGATGCACTTGGCCAAAAAGGGCGTATGCGTTTTTTCCTGAATATATTCAGGAAAAAACGCATACGCCCTTTTTGGCCAACCAAGCAAACTTGCAAAGGAAATCTGCACTACAATGAAGTCTCACTTCCCCCCGGTCAAAAGGGCCATCTGAAAAAAGTGTAAAATCCAGAAAGGCAGGACAGGCCATGGAGAACTGGTAGCCTTGCTATGCTGATGGGCGGGATGTAAATTGCCAACAGACACTCAGGAGAAGTGTATGGTGTTTCCTGAAACACTTAAAACACAAAGCAACAGAGCCTAGGGCACTTCCACTTATGGTCCTATAGCTTAGGGAAATTAAAATCAAAAAGACACAGCCACCCCAAAGTTTGGAACGGCTCTGTTTACAAGAACCTCGTTTACAGTACAAGTTCAACATCGCAGAAAGTGAAAAATGGATAAAGAAGTTGTGGTATTCACTTACAAAGCAATATCACTCAGCAATGAAGTCTATGTCATCAGGCCCTTAGCAGCACAATGAGTGGATTCAGGTATGATGATTCTAACTGAAATAAGTCACACAGAAAAAGAAACATCATAAGATATCAGTAATACACGGAATGGAAACTTGGCTACACAGGAACTGAATTACAGAACAGAACAGGGTCTCAAATTTAGAAAACCAACTTATGCTTGCTTAAGGGGAAAGGTGAGTTGGGGTGCTGCATAAAACCAGAGATTGAAATGAGCACAGATAAAGTTCCTTAAGTCAAATATGGAATAGACAAGAGCTACTCCTTGCTCAACGAAATGGACTCAACACCACATATTAAACGCCTAAGAATGTACCTGACTAGTAAGTATCGTAAAACCTATGGATTGCTATGTCTCCAAAAGAGAATCAAGCGTGTGTACAGGGGCATAAACGTAGTAGTGATAGGATTGGAGAGGTTCGGTGAGCAAATGAAGACCCTTTGAAGTCATATTGCATGGTACCCATTACACGGGTCTCAACTACCCAGGTTTAAGGTATTCTTCCTTCAGCTAAAACATGCATGTGGAACCCAAGTATGATCAACCATGGGAACGGGAGACGTGTTCAAATATGTCTCAGTTTTCCTCCCCTGGTACTCGGGTGCAACATTCCAGACGCTTTACTAACACTCTCCCCACTTGGAGAGTCAGCGCCTTTAACCTCCTGTTTGGCTCAGTTTGCAATTTCTGCGGAAGATGAACAGGAATAGCGAGAACCAATGAGAGGCTAGCTGGAGGTGTCTGGATGGGCAAATTTAACTCTCATATCCCACCAGGAAGAGGAAATAACTAAAGGCTCAGCGTGCCGTGCCGGAACCAGATTAGGGCCTGAAGCCATCCTGCGGTGTTGCGGCCAGGTCACAAGAAAGCGAGTTGAAGAAAGGAGCTCAGGGGCACTGTAATTCACAAACCTGCAGAGTTATAAATGACAGCTATCGTCCAAAAATAGACTGAAGTAAGGCTGCCAAGAGGACTTGAAAGCGGGGCAGAATTGCAGGAAACCGATTTCAGGAGGTAGACTGGAATTGCATTGAAAGCATAGGAAAAGAGGCAGAACGTCCACAATGATGCACTTGGCCAAAAAGGGCGTATGCGTTTTTTCCTGAATATATTCAGGAAAAAACGCATACGCCCTTTTTGGCCAACCAAGCAAGCTTGCAAAGGAAATCTGCAATACAATGAAGTCTCACTTCCCCCCGGTCAAAAGGGCCATCTGAAAAAAGTGTAAAATCCAGAAAGGCAGGACAGGCCATGGAGAACTGGGAGCCTTGTTATGCTGATGGGCGGGATGTAAATTGCTAACAACCACTTGGGAGAAGTGTATGGTGTTTCCTGAAACATCTAAAAAACAAAGCAACAGAACCTAGGGCACTTCCACTTATGGTCCTATAGCTTAGGGAAATTAAAATCAAAAAGACACAGCCACCCCAAAGTTTGGAACGGCTCTGTTTACAAGAACCTCGTTTACAGTACAAGTTCAACATCGCAGAAAGTGAAAAATGGAGAAAGAAGTTGTGGTATTTACTTACAAAGCAATATCACTCAGCAATGAAATCTGTGTCATCAGGCCCTTAGCAGCACAATGATTGGATTCAGGTATGATGATTCTAACTGAAATAAGTCACACAGAAAAAGGAACATCATAAGATATCAGTAATACACGGAATGTAAACTTGGCTACTCAGGAACTGAATTACAGAACAGAACAGGGTCTCAAATTTAGAAAACCAACTTATGCTTGCTTAAGGGGAAAGGTGAGTTGGGGTGCTGCATAAAACCAGAGATTGAAATGAGCACAGATAAAGTTCCTTAAGCCAAATATGGAATAGACAAGAGCTACTCCTTGCTCAACGAAATGGACTCAACACCGCATATTAAACGCCTAAGAATGTACCTGACTAGTAAGTATCTTAAAACCTATGGATTGCTATGTCTCCAAAAGAGAATCAAGCATGTGTACAGGGGCATAAACGCAGCAGTGATAGGATTGGAGAGGTTCGGTGAGCAAATGAAGACCCTTTGAAGTCATATCGCATGGTACCCATTACACGGGTCTCAACTCTCCAGGTTTAAGGTATTCTTCCTTCAGCTAAAACATGCATGTGGAAACCAAGTATGATCAACCATGTGAACGGGAGAAGTGTTCAAATATGTCTCAGTTTTCCTCCCCTGGTACTCGGGTGCAACATTCCAGACGCTTTACTAACACTCTCCCCACTTGGAGAGTCAGCGCCTTTAACCTCCTGTTTGGCCGAGTTTGCAATTTCTGCGGAAGATGAACAGGAATAGCGAGAACCAATGAGAGGCTAGCTGGAGGTGTCTGGACGGGCAAATTTAACTCTCATTTCCCACCAGGAAGAGGAAATAACCAAAGGCTCAGTGTGCCGTGCCGGAACCAGATTAGGGCCTGAAGCCATCCTGCGGTGTTGCGGCCAGCTCAAAAGAAAGCGAGTTGAAGAAAGGAGCTCAGGGGCACTGTAATTCACAAACCTGCAGAGTTATAAATGACAGCTATCGTCCAAAAATAGACTGAACTAAGGCTGCCAAGAGGACTTGAAAGCGGGGCAGAATTGCAGGAAACCGATTTCAGGAGGTAGACTGGAATTGCATTGAAAGCATAGGAAAAGAGGCATAACGTTCACAATGATGCACTTGGCCAAAAAGGGCGTATGCGTTTTTTCCTGAATATATTCAGGAAAAAACGCATACGCCCTTTTTGGCCAAGCAAGCAAGCTTGCAAAGGAAATCTGTACTACAATGAAGTCTCACTTCTCCCCGGTCAAAAGGGCCATCTGAAAAAAGTGTAAAATCCAGAAAGGCAGGACAGGCCATGGAGAACTGGGAGCCTTGTTGTGCTGAAGGGCGGGATGTAAATTGCCAACAACCACTCGGGAGAAGTGTATGGTGTTTCCTGAAACATCTAAAAAACAAAGCAACAGAGCCTAGGGCACTTCCACTTATGGTCCTATAGGTTAGGGAATTTAAAATCAAAAAGACACAGCCACCCCAAACTTTGGAATGGCTCTGTTTACAAGAACCTCGTTTACAGTACAAGTTCAAAATCGCAGAAAGTGAAAAATGGATAAAAAAGTTGTGGTATTTACTTACAAAGCAATATCACTCAGCAAAGAAATCTGTGTCATCAGGCCCTTAGCAGCACAATGAGTGGATTCAGGTATGATGATTCTAACTGAAATAAGTCACACAGAAAAAGAAACATCATAAGATATCAGTAATACACGGAATGGAAACTTGGCTACACAGGAACTGAATTACAGAACAGAACAGGGTCTCAAATTTAGAAAACAAACTTATGCTTGCTTAAGGGTAAAGGTGAGTTGGGGTGCTGCATAAAACCAGAGATTGAAATGAGCACAGATAAAGTTCCTTAAGCCAAATATGGAATAGACAAGAGCTACTCCTTGCTCAACGAAATGGACTCAACACCCCATATTAGACGCCTAAGAATGTACCTGACTAGTAAGTATCTTAAAACCTATGGATTGCTATGTCTCCGAAAGAGAATCAAGCATGTGTACAGGGGCATAAACGCAGCAGTGATAGGATTGGAGAGGTTCGGTGAGCAAATGAAGACCCTTTGAAGTCATATTGCATGGTATCCATTACACGGGTCTCAACTCTCCAGGTTTAAGGTATTCTTCCTTCAGCTAAAACATGTATGTGGAACCCAGAGTATGATCAACCATGTGAACGGGAGACGTGTTCAAATATGTCTCAGTTTTCCTCCCCTGGTACTCGGGTGCAACATTCCAGACGCTTTACTAACACTCTCCCGACTTGGAGAGTCAGTCCCTTTAACCTCCTGTTTGGCCCAGTTTGCAATTTCTGCGGAAGATGAACAGGAATAGCGAGAACCAATGAGAGGCTAGCTGGAGGTGGCTGGACGGGCAAATTTAACTCTCATTTCCCACCAGGAAGAGGAATTAACCAAGGCTCAGCATGCCTGGGCCGGAACCAGATTAGGGCCTGAAGACATCCTGCGGTGTTGCGGCCAGGTCACAAGAAAGCGAGTTGAAGAAAGGAGCTCAGGGGCACTGTAATTCACAAACCTGCAGAGTTATAAATGACAGCTATCGTCCAAAAATAGACTGAAGTAAGGCTGCCAAGAGGACTTGAAAGCGGTGCAGAATTGCAGGAAACCGATTTCAGGAGGTAGACTGGAATTGCATTGAAAGCATAGGAAAAGAGGCAGAACGTCCACAATGATGCACTTGGCCAAAAAGGGCGTATGCGTTTTTTCCTGAATATATTCAGGAAAAAACGCATACGCCCTTTTCAGCCAACCAAGCAAGCTTGCAAAGGAAATCTGCACTACAATGAAGTCTCACTTCCCCCCGGTCAAAAGGGCCATCTGAAAAAAGTGTAAAATCCAGAAAGGCAGGACAGGCCATGGAGAACTGGGAGCCTTGTTATGCTGATGGGCGGGATGTAAATTGCCAACAACCACTCGGGAGAAGTGTATGGTGTTTCCTGAAACATCTAAAAAACAAAGCAACAGAACCTAGGGCACTTCCACTTATGGTCCTATAGCTTAGGGAAATTAAAATCAAAAAGACACAGCCACCCCAAAGTTTGGAACGGCTCTGTTTACAAGAACCTCGTTTACAGTACAAGTTCAACATCGCAGAAAGTGAAAAATGGATAAAGAAGTTGTGGTATTTACTTACAAAGCAATATCACTCAGCAATGAAATCTGTGTCATCAGGCCCTTAGCAGCACAATGAGTGGATTCAGGTATGATGATTCTAACTGAAATAAGTCACACAGAAAAAGAAACATCATAAGATATCAGTAATACACGGAATGTAAACTTGGCTACACAGGAACTGAATTACAGAACAGAACAGGGTCTCAAATTTAGAAAACCAACTTATGCTTGCTTAAGGGTAAAGGTGAGTTGGGGTGCTGCATAAAACCAGAGATTGAAATGAGCACAGATAAAGTTCCTTAAGCCAAATATGGAATAGACAAGAGCTACTCCTTGCTCAACGAAATGGACTCAACACCGCATATTAAACGCCTAAGAATGTACCTGACTAGTAAGTATCTTAAAACCTATGGATTGCTATGTCTCCGAAAGAGAATCAAGCATGTGTACAGGGGCATAAACGCAGCAGTGATAGGATTGGAGATGTTCGGTGAGCAAATGAAGACCCTTTGAAGTCATATTGCATGGTACCCATTCCACGGGTTTCAAATACCCAGGTTTAAGGTATTCTTCCTTCAGCTAAAACATGCATGTGGAACCTAGAGTATGATCAACCATGTGATCGGGAGACGTGTTCAAATATGTCTCAGTTTTCATACCCTGGTACTCGGGTTCAACATTCCAGACGCTTTACTAACACTCTCCTGACTTGGAGAGTCAGTCCCTTTAAACTCCTGTTTGGCCCAGTTTGCAATTTCTTTGGAAGATGAACAGGAATAGCGAGAACCAATGAGAGACTAGCTGGAGGTGTCTGGACGGGCAAATTTAACTCTCATTTCCCACCAGGAAGAGGAATTAACCAAAGGCTCAGCGTGCCGTGCCGGAACCAGATTAGGGCCTGAAGCCATCCTGTGGTGTTTCGGCCAGCTCACAAGAAAGCGAGTTGAAGAATGGAGCTCAGGGGCACTGTAATTCACAAACCTGCAGAGTTATAAATGACAGCTATCGTCCAAAAATAGACTGAAGTAAGGCTGCCAAGAGGACTTGAAAGCGGGGCAGAATTGCAGGAAACCGATTTCAGGAGGTAGACTGGAATTGCATTGAAAGCATAGGAAAAGAGGCAGAACGTCCACAATGATGCACTTGGCCAAAAAGGGCGTATGCATTTTTTCCTGAATATATTCAGGAAAAAACGCATACGCCCTTTTTGGCCAACCAAGCAAGCTTGCAAAGGAAATCTGCACTACAATGAAGTCTCACTTCCCCCCGGTCAAAAGGGTCATCTGAAAAAAGTGTAAAATCCAGAAAGGCAGGACAGGCCATGGAGAACTGGGAGCCTTGTTATGCTGATGGGCGGGATGTAAATTGCCAACAGACACTTGGGAGAAGTGTATGGTGTTTCCTGAAACATCTAAAAAACAAAGCAACAGAGCCTAGGGCACTTCCACTTATGGTCCTATAGCTTAGGGAAATTAAAATCAAAAAGACACAGCCACCCCAAAGTTTGGAACGGCTCTGTTTACAAGAACCTCATTTACAGTACAAGTTCAACATCGCAGAAAGTGAAAAATGGATAAAGAAGTTGAGGTATTCACTTACAAAGCAATATCACTCAGCAATAAAATCTATGTCATCAGGCCCTTAGCAGCACAATGAGTGGATTCAGGTATGATGATTCTAACTGAAATAAGTCACACAGAAAAAGAAACATCATAAGATATCAGTAATACACGGAATGGAAACTTGGCTACACAGGAACTGAATTACAGAACAGAACAGGGTCTCAAATTTAGAAAACCAACTTATGCTTGCTTAAGGGGAAAGGTGAGTTGGGGTGCTGCATAAAACCAGAGATTGAAATGAGCACAGATAAAGTTCCTTAAGCCAAATATGGAATAGACAAGAGCTACTCCTTGCTCAACGAAATGGACTCAACACCGCATATTAAACGCCTAAGAATGTACCTGACTAGTAAGTATCTTAAAACGTATGGATTGCTATGTCTCCGAAAGAGAATCAAGCATGTGTACAGGGGCATAAACGCAGCAGTGATAGGATTGGAGAGGTTCGGTGAGCAAATGAAGACCCTTTGAAGTCATATTGCATGGTACCCATTCCACGGGTTTCAACTACCCAGGTTTTAGGTATTCTTCCTTCAGCTAAAACATGCATGTGGAACCCAGAGTATGATCAACCATGTGATCGGGAGACGTGTTCAAATATGTCTCAGTTTTCATACCCTGGTACTCCGGTGCAACATTCCAGACGCTTTACTAACACTCTCCCCACTTGGAGAGTCAGCGCCTTTAACCTCCTGTTTGGCCCAGTTTGCAATTTCTGTGGAAGATGAACAGGAATAGCGAGAACCAATGAGAGGCTAGCTGGAGGTGTCTGGACGGGCAAATTTAACTCTCATTTCCCACCAGGAAGAGGAATTAACCAAAGGCTCAGCGTGCCGTGCCGGAACCAGATTATGGCCTGAAGCCATCCTGCAGTGTTGCGGCCAGCTCAAAAGAAAGCGAGTTGAAGAAAGGAGCTCAGGGGCACTGTAATTCACAAACCTGCAGAGTTATAAATGACAGCTATCGTCCAAAAATAGACTGAAGTAAGGCTGCCAAGAGGACTTGAAAGCGGGGCAGAATTGCAGGAAACCGATTTCAGGAGGTAGACTGGAATTGCATTGAAAGCATAGGAAAAGAGGCAGAACGTCCACAATGATGCACTTGGCCAAAAAGGGCGTATGCGTTTTTTCCTGAATATATTCAGGAAAAACTGCATACGCACTTTTTGGACAACCAAGCAAGCTTGCAAAGGAAATCTGCACTACAATGAAGTCTCACTTCCCCCCGGTCAAAAGGGCCATCTGAAAAAAGTGTAAAATCCAGAAAGGCAGGACAGGCCATGGAGAACTGGGAGCCTTGTTATGCTGATGGGCGGGATGTAAACTGCCAACAACCACTCGGGAGAAGTGTATGGTGTTTCCTGAAACATCTAAAAAACAAAGCAACAGAACCTAGGGCACTTCCACTTATGGTCCTATAGCTTAGGGAAATTAAAATCAAAAAGACACAGCCACCCCAAAGTTTGGGACGCCTCCGTTTACAAGAACCTCGTTTACCGTACAAGTTCAATATCACAGAAAGTGAAAAATGGATAAAGAACTTGTGGTACTTACGTACAATGCAGTATCACTCAGCAATGAAATCTATGTCATCAGGCCCGTAGCAGCATAATGAGTGGATTCAGGTACGATGATTCTAACTGAAATAAGTCACACAGAAAAAGAAACATCATAAGATATCACTAATACACGGAATGTAAACTTGGCTACACAGGAACTGCATTCCAAAACAGAACAGGGTCTCAAATTTAGAAAACCAACTTATGCTTGCTTAAGGGGAAAGGTGAGTTGGGGTGCTGCATAAAACCAGAGATTGAAATGAGCACAGATAAAGTTCCTTAAGCCAAATATGGAATAGACAAGAGCTACTCCTTGCTCAACGAAATGGACTCAAAACCCCATATTAAACGCCTAAGAATGTACCTGACTAGTAAGTACCTTAAAACCTATGGATTGTTATGTCTCCGAAAGAGAATCAAGCATGTGTACAGGGGCATAAACGCAGCAGTGATAGGATTGGAGAGGTTCGGTGAGCAAATGAAGACCCTTTGAAGTCATATTGCATGGTACCCATTCCACGGGTTTCAACTACCCAGTTTTAAGGTATTCTTCCTTCAGCTAAAACATGCATGTGGAACCTAGAGTATGATCAACCATGTGATCGGGAGATGTGTTCAAATATGTCTCAGTTTTCGTACCCTGGTACTCGGGTGCAACATTCCAGACGCTTTACTAACACTCTCCCCACTTGGAGAGTCAGTTCCTTTAACCTCCTGTTTGGCCCAGTTTGCAATTTCTGTGGAAGATGAACAGGAATAGCGAGAACCAATGAGAGACTAGCTGGAGGTGTCTGGATGGGCAAATTTAACTCTCATTTCCCACCAGGAAGAGGAATTAACCGAAGGCTCAGCGTGCCGTGCCAGAACCAGATTAGGGCCTGAAGACATCCTGCGGTGTTGCGGCCAGGTCACGAGAAAGCGAGTTGAAGAAAGGAGCTCAGGGGCACTGTAATTCACAAACCTGCAGAGTTATAAATGACAGCTATCGTCCAAAAATATACTGAAGTAAGGCTGCCAAGAGGACTTGAAAGCGGGGCAGAATTTCAGGAAACCGATTTCAGGAGGTAGACTGGAATTGCTTTGAAAGCATAGGAAAAGAGGCAGAACGTCCACAATGATGCACTTGGCCAAAAAGGGCGTATGCGTTTTTTCCTGAATATATTCAGGAAAAAACGCATACGCCCTTTTTGGCCAACCAAGCAAACTTGCAAAGGAAATCTGCACTACAATGAAGTCTCACTTCTCCCCGGTCAAAAGGGCCATCTGAAAAAAGTGTAAAATCCAGAAAGGCAGGACAGGCCATGGAGAACTGGGAGCCTTGTTATGCTGATGGGCGGGATGTAAATTGCCAACAGACACTCAGGAGAAGTGTATGGTGTTTCCGGAAACATCTAAAAAACAAAGCAACAGAGCCTAGGGCACTTCCACTTATGGTCCTATAGCTTAGGGAAATTAAAATCAAAAAGACACAGCCACCCCAAAGTTTGGGACGCCTCCGTTTACAAGAACCTCGTTTACCGTACAAGTTCAATATCACAGAAAGTGAAAAATGGATAAAGAACTTGTGGTACTTACGTACAATGCAGTATCACTCAGCAATGAAATCTATGTCATCAGGCCCGTAGCAGCATAATGAGTGGATTCAGGTACGATGATTCTAACTGAAATAAGTCACACAGAAAAAGAAACATCATAAGATATCACTAATACACGGAATGTAAACTTGGCTACACAGGAACTGCATTCCAAAACAGAACAGGGTCTCAAATTTAGAAAACCAACTTATGCTTGCTTAAGGGGAAAGGTGAGTTGGGGTGCTGCATAAAACCAGAGATTGAAATGAGCACAGATAAAGTTCCTTAAGCCAAATATGGAATAGACAAGAGCTACTCCTTGCTCAATGAAATGGACTCAACACCCCATATTAAACGCCTAAGAATGTACCTGACTAGTAAGTATCTTAAAACCTATGGATTGCTATGTCTCCGAAAGAGAATCAAGCATGTGTACAGGGGCATAAACGCAGCAGTGATAGGATTGGAGAGGTTCGGTGAGCAAATGAAGACCCTTTGAAGTCATATTGCATGGTACCCATTCCACGGGTTTCAACTACCCAGTTTTAAGGTATTCTTCCTTCAGCTAAAACATGCATGTGGAACCTAGAGTATGATCAACCATGTGATCGGGAGATGTGTTCAAATATGTCTCAGTTTTCGTACCCTGGTACTCGGGTGCAACATTCCAGACGCTTTACTAACACTCTCCCCACTTGGAGAGTCAGTTCCTTTAACCTCCTGTTTGGCCCAGTTTGCAATTTCTGTGGAAGATGAACAGGAATAGCGAGAACCAATGAGAGACTAGCTGGAGGTGTCTGGATGGGCAAATTTAACTCTCATTTCCCACCAGGAAGAGGAATTAACCGAAGGCTCAGCGTGCCGTGCCAGAACCAGATTAGGGCCTGAAGACATCCTGCGGTGTTGCGGCCAGGTCACGAGAAAGCGAGTTGAAGAAAGGAGCTCAGGGGCACTGTAATTCACAAACCTGCAGAGTTATAAATGACAGCTATCGTCCAAAAATATACTGAAGTAAGGCTGCCAAGACGACTTGAAAGCGGGGCAGAATTTCAGGAAACCGATTTCAGGAGGTAGACTGGAATTGGTTTGAAAGCATAGGAAAAGAGGCAGAACGTCCACAATGATGCACTTGGCCAAAAAGGGCGTATGCGTTTTTTCCTGAATATATTCAGGAAAAAACGCATACGCCCTTTTTGGCCAACCAAGCAAACTTGCAAAGGAAATCTGCACTACAATGAAGTCTCACTTCTCCCCGGTCAAAAGGGCCATCTGAAAAAAGCGTAAAATCCAGAAAGGCAGGACAGGCCATGGAGAACTGGGAGCCTTGTTATGCTGATGGGCGGGATGTAAATTGCCAACAGACACTCAGGAGAACTGTATGGTGTTTCCGGAAACATCTAAAAAACAAAGCAACAGAGCCTAGGGCACTTCCACTTATGGTCCTATAGCTTAGGGAAATTAAAATCAAAAAGACACAGCCACCCCAAAGTTTGGGACGCCTCCGTTTACAAGAACCTCGTTTACCGTACAAGTTCAATATCACAGAAAGTGAAAAATGGATAAAGAACTTGTGGTACTTACGTACAATGCAGTATCACTCAGCAATGAAATCTATGTCATCAGGCCCGTAGCAGCATAATGAGTGGATTCAGGTACGATGATTCTAACTGAAATAAGTCACACAGAAAAAGAAACATCATAAGATATCACTAATACACGGAATGTAAACTTGGCTACACAGGAACAGCATTCCAAAACAGAACAGGGTCTCAAATTTAGAAAACCAACTTATGCTTGCTTAAGGGGAAAGGTGAGTTGGGGTGCTGCATAAAACCAGAGATTGAAATGAGCACAGATAAAGTTCCTTAAGCCAAATATGGAATAGACAAGAGCTACTCCTTGCTCAATGAAATGGACTCAACACCCCATATTAAACGCCTAAGAATGTACCTGACTAGTAAGTATCTTAAAACCTATGGATTGCTATGTCTCCGAAAGAGAATCAAGCATGTGTACAGGGGCATAAACGCAGCAGTTATAGGATTGGAGAGGTTCGGTGAGCAAATGAAGACCCTTTGAAGTCATATTGCATGGTACCCATTACACGGGTCTCAACTCTCCAGGTTTAAGGTATTCTTCCTTCAGCTAAAACATGCATGTGGAACCCAGAGTATGATCAACCATGTGATCGGGAGACGTGTTCAAATATGTCTCAGTTTTCCTCCACTGGTACTCGGGTGCAACATTCCAGACGCTTTACTGACACTCTCCCCACTTGGATAGTCAGCGCCTTTAACCTCCTGTTTGGCCCAGTTTGCAATTTCTGCGGAAGATGAACAGGAATAGCGAGAACCAATGAGAGGCTAGCTGGAGGTGTCTGGACAGGCAAATTTAACTCTCATTTCCCACCAGGAAGAGGAAATAACCAAAGGCTCAGGGTGCCGTACCGGAACCAGATTAGGGCCTGAAGCCATCCTGCGGTGTTGCGGCCAGCTCAAAAGAAAGCGAGTTGAAGAAAGGAGCTCAGCGGCACTGTAACTGACAAACCTGCAGAGTTATAAATGACAGCTATCGTCCAAAAATAGACTGAAGTAAGGCTGCCAAGAGGACTTGAAAGTGGGGCAGAATTGCAGGAAACCGATTTCAGGAGGTAGACTGGAATTGCATTGAAAGCATAGGAAAAGAGGCAGAACGTCCACAATGATGCACTTGGCCAAAAAGGGCGTATGCGTTTTTTCCTGAATATATTCAGGAAAAAACGCATACGCCCTTTTTGGCCAACCAAGCAAGCTTGCAAAGGAAATCTGCACTACAATGAAGTCTCACTTCCCCCCGGTCAAAAGGGCCATCTGAAAAAAGTGTAAAATCCAGAAAGGCAGGACAGGCCATGGAGAACTGGGAGCCTTGTTATGCTGATGGGCGGGATGTAAATTGCCAACAGACACTCGGGAGAAGTGTATGGTGTTTCCTGAAACATCTAAAAAACAAAGCAACAGAGCCTAGGGCACTGCCACTTATGGTCCTATAGCTTAGGGAAATTAAAATCAAAAAGACACAGCCACCCCAAAGTTTGGAACGGCTCTGTTTACAAGAACCTCGTTTACAGTACAAGTTCAACATCGCAGAAAGTGAAAAATGGATAAAGAAGTTGTGGTATTTACTTACAAAGCAATATCACACAGCAATGAAATCTGTGTCATCAGGCCCTTAGCAGCACAATGAGTGGATTCAGGTATGATGATTCTAACTGAAATAAGTCACACAGAAAAAGAAACATCATAAGATATCAGTAATACACGGAATGGAAACTTGGCTACACAGGAACTGAATTACAGAACAGAACAGGGTCTCAAAATTAGAAAACCAACTTATGCTTGCTTAAGGGTAAAGTTGAGTTGGGGTGCTGCATAAAACCAGAGATTGAAATGAGCACAGATAAAGTTCCTTAAGTCAAATATGGAATAGACAAGAGCTACTCCTTGCTCAACGAAATGGACTCAACACCGCATATTAAACGCCTAAGAATGTACCTGACTAGTAAGTATCTTAAAACCTATGGATTGCTATGTCTCCGAAAGAGAATCAAGCATGTGTACAGGGGCATAAACGCAGCAGTGATAGGATTGGAGAGGTTCGGTGAGCAAATGAAGACCCTTTGAAGTCATATTGCATGGTACCCATTCCACGGGTTTCAACTACCCAGGTTTAACGTATTCTTCCTTCAGCTAAAACATGCATGTGGAACCTAGAGTATGATCAACCATGTGATCGGGAGACTTGTTCAAATATGTCTCAGTTTTCCTCCCCTGGTACTCGGGTGCAACATTCCAGACGCTTTACTAACACTCTCCCGACTTGGAGAGTCAGTCCCTTTAACCTCCTGTTTGGCCCAGTTTGCAATTTCTGCGGAAGATGAACAGGAATAGCGAGAACCAATGAGAGGCTAGCTGGAGGTGTCTGGACGGGCAAATTTAACTCTCATTTCCCACCAGGAAGAGGAATTAACCAAAGGCTCAGCGTGCCGTGCCGGAACCAGATTAGGGCCTGAAGCCATCCTGCGGTGTTGCGGCCAGCTCAAAAGAAAGCGAGTTGAAGAAAGGAGCTCAGGGGCACTGTAATTCACAAACCTGCAGAGTTATAAATGACAGCTATCGTCCAAAAATAGACTGAAGTAAGGCTGCCAAGAGGACTTGAAAGCGGGGTAGAATGGCAAGAAACCGATTTCAGGAGGTAGACTGGAATTGCATTGAAAGCATAGGAAAAGAGGCAGAACGTCCGCAATGATGCACTTGGCCAAAAAGGGCGTATGCGTTTTTTCCTGAATATATTCAGGAAAAAACGCATACGCCCTTTTTGGCCAACCAAGCAAACTTGCAAAGGAAATCTGCACTACAATGAAGTCTCACTTCCCCCCGGTCAAAAGGGCCATCTGAAAAAAGTGTAAAATTCAGAAAGGCAGGACAGGCCATGGAGAACTGGGAGCCTTGTTATGCTGATGGGCGGGATGTAAATTGCCAACAGACACTCGGGAGAAGTGTATGGTGTTTCCTGAAACATCTAAAAAACAAAGCAACAGAGCCTAGGGCACTTCCACTTATGGTCCTATAGCTTAGGGAAATTAAAATCAAAAAGACACAGCCACCCCAAAGTCTGGGACGCCTCTGTTTACAAGAACCTCGTTTACAGTACAAGTTCAACATCGCAGAAAGTGAAAAATGGATAAAGAAGTTGTGGTATTTACTTACAAAGCAATATCACTCAGCAATGAAATCTGTGTCATCAGGCCCTTAGCAGCACAATGATTCAGGTATGATGATTCTAACTGAAATAAGTCACACAGAAAAAGAAACATCATAAGATATCAGTAATACACAGAATGGAAACTTGGCTACACAGGAACTGAATTACAGAACAGAACAGGGTCTCAAATTTAGAAAACCAACTTATGCTTGCTTAAGGGTAAAGGTGAGTTGGGGTGCTGCATAAAACCAGAGATTGAAATGAGCACAGATAAAGTTCCTTAAGTCAAATATGGAATAGACAAGAGCTACTCCTTGCTCAACGAAATGGACTCAACACCGCATATTAAACGCCTAAGAATGTACCTGACTAGTAAGTATCGTAAAACCTATGGATTGCTATGTCTCCAAAAGAGAATCAAGCATGTGTACAGGGGCATAAACGCAGCAGTGATAGGATTGGAGAGGTTCGGTGAGCAAATGAAGACCCTTTGAAGTCATATTGCATGGTACCCATTACACGGGTCTTATCTCTCCAGGTTTAAGGTATTCTTCCTTCAGCTAAAACATGCATGTGGAACCCAAGTATGATCAACCATGTGAACGGGAGACGTGTTCAAATATGTCTCAGTTTTCCTCCCCTGGTACTCGGGTGCAACATTCCAGACGCTTTACTAACACTCTCCCCACTTGGAGACTCAGCGCCTTTAACCTCCTGTTTGGCCCAGTTTGCAATTTCTGCGGAAGATGAACAGGAATAGCGAGAACCAATGAGAGACTAGCTGGAGGTGTCTGGACGGGCAAATTTAACTCTCATTTCCCACCAGGAAGACGAAATAACCAAAGGCTCAGCGTGCCGTGCCGGAACCAGATTAGGGCCTGAAGCCATCCTGCGGTGTTGCGGCCAGCTCAAAAGAAAGCGAGTTGAAGAAAGGAGCTCAGGGGCACTGTAATTCACAAACCTGCAGAGTTATAAATGACAGCTATCGTCCAAAAATAGACTGAAGTAAGGCTGCCAAGAGGACTTGAAAGCGGGGCAGAATTGCAGGAAACCGATTTCAGGAGGTAGACTGGAATTGCACTGAAAGCATAGGAAAAGAGGCAGAACGTCCACAATGATGCACTTGGCCAAAAAGGGCGTATGCGTTTTTTCCTGAATATATTCAGGAAAAAACGCATACGCCCTTTTTGGCCAACCAAGCAAGCTTGCAAAGGAAATCTGCACTACAATGAAGTCTCACTTCCCCCCAGTCAAAAGGGCCATCTGAAAAAAGTGTAAAATCCAGAAAGGCAGGACAGGCCATGGCGAACTGGGAGCCTTGTTATGCTGATGGGTGGGATGTAAATTGCCAACAGACACTCGGGAGAAGTGTATGGTGTTTCCTGAAACATCTAAAAAACAAAGCAACAGAGCCTAGGGCACTGCCACTTATGGTCTTATAGCTTAGGGAAATTAAAATCAAAAAGACACAGCCACCCCAAAGTTTGGGACGCCTCTGTTTACAAGAACCTCATTTACAGTACAAGTAAAACATCGCAGAAAGTGAAAAATGGATAAAGAAGTTGTGGTATTTATTACAAAGCAATATCACTCAGCAATGAAATCTGTGTCATCAGGCCCTTAGCAGCACAATGAGTGGATTGAGATATGATGATTCTAACTGAAATAAGTCACACAGAAAAAGAAACATCATAAGATCAGTAATACACGGAATGTAAACTTGGCTACACAGGAACTGAATTACAGAACAGAACAGGGTCTCAAATTTAGAAAACCAACTTATGCTTGCTTAAGGAGAAAGGTGAGTTGGGTTGCTGCATAAAACCAGAGATTGAAATGAGCACAGATAAAGTTCCTTAAGCCAAATATGGAATAGACAAGAGCTACTCCTTGCTCAACGAAATGGACTCAACACCGCATATTAAACGCCTAAGAATGTACCTGACTAGTAAGTATCTTAAAACCTATGGATTGCTATGTCTCCGAAAGAGAATCAAGCATGTGTACAGGGGCATAAATGCAGCAGTGATAGGATTGGAGAGGTTCGTGAGCAAATGAAGACCCTTTGAAGTCATATTGCATGGTACCCATTCCACGGGTTTCAACTGCCCAGTTTTAAGGTATTCTTCCTTCAGCTAAAACATGCATGTGGAACGTAGAGTATGATCAACCATGTGATCGGGAGACGTGTTCAAATATGTCTCAGTTTTCCTCCCCTGGTACTCGGGTGCAACATTCCAGACGCTTTACTAACACTCTCCCCACTTGGAGAGTCAGTCCCTTTAACCTCCTGTTTGGCCCAGTTTGCAATTTCTGCGGAAGATGAACAGGAATAGCGAGAACCAATGAGAGACTAGCTGGAGGTGTCTGGATGGGCAAATTTAACTCTCATTTCCCACCAGGAAGAGGAATTAACCAAAGGCTCAGCGTGCCGTGCCGGAACCAGATTAGGGCCTGAAGCCATCCTGCGGTGTTGCGGCCAGCTCAAAAGAAAGCGAGTTGAAGAAAGGAGCTCAGGGGCACTGTAATTCACAAACCTGCAGAGTTATAAATGACAGCTATCGTCCAAAAATATACTGAAGTAAGGCTGCCAAGAGGACTTGAAAGTGGGGCAGAATTGCAGGAAACCAATTTCAGGAGGTAGACTGGAATTGCATTGAAAGCATAGGAAAAGAGGCAGAACGTCCACAATGATGCACTTGGCCAAAAAGGGCGTATGCGTTTTTTCCTGAATATATTCAGGAAAAAAGGCATACGCCCTTTTTGGCCAACCAAGCAAACTTGCAAAGGAAATCTGCACTACAATGAAGTCTCACTTCTCCCCGGTCAAAAGGGCCATCTGAAAAAAGTGTAAAATCCAGAAAAGCAGGACAGGCCATGGAGAACTGGGAGCCTTGTTATGCTGATGGGCGGGATGTAAATTGCCAACAGACACTCGGGATAACTGTATGGTGTTTCCTGAAACATCTAAAAAACAAAGCAACAGAGCCTAGGGCACTTCCACTTATGGTCCTATAGCTTAGGGAAATTAAAATAAAAAGACACAGCCACCCCAATGTTTGGGACGCCTCCGTTTACAAGAACCTCGTTTACCGTACAAGTTCAATATCACAGAAAGTGAAAAATGGATAAAGAACTTGTGGTACTTACGTACAATGCAGTATCACTCAGCAATGAAATCTATGTCATCAGGCCCGTAGCAGCATAATGAGTGGATTCAGGTACGATGATTCTAACTGAAATAAGTCACACAGAAAAAGAAACATCATAAGATATCACTAATACACGGAATGTAAACTTGGCTACACAGGAACTGCATTCCAAAACAGAACAGGGTCTCAAATTTAGAAAACCAACTTATGCTTGCTTAAGGGGAAAGGTGAGTTGGGGTGCTGCATAAAACCAGAGATTGAAATGAGCACAGATAAAGTTCCTTAAGCCAAATATGGAATAGACAAGAGCTACTCCTTGCTCAACGAAATGGACTCAAAACCCCATATTAAACGCCTAAGAATGTACCTGACTAGTAAGTATCTTAAAACCTATGGATTGCTATGTCTCCAAAAGAGAATCAAGCATGTGTACAGGGGCATAAACGCAGCAGTGATAGGATTGGAGAGGTTCGTGAGCAAATGAAGACCCTTTGAAGTCATATTGCATGGTACCCATTCCATGGGTTTCAACTACCCAGGTTTAAGGTATTCTTCCTTCAGCTAAAACATGCATGTGGAACCTAGAGTATGATCAACCATGTGATCGGGAGACGTGTTCAAATATGTCTCAGGTTTCCTCCCCTGGTACTCGGGTGCAACATTCCAGACGCTTTACTAACACTCTCCCGACTTGGAGAGTCAGTCCCTTTAACCTCCTGTTTGGCCCAGTTTGCAATTTCTGCGGAAGACGAACAGGAATAGCGAGAACCAATGAGAGGCTAGCTGGAGGTGTCTGGACGGGCAAATTAACTCTCATTTCCCACCAGGAAGAGGAATTAACCAAAGGCTCAGCATACCGGGCCGGAACCAGATTAGGGCCTGAAGCCATCCTGCGGTGTTGCGGCCAGCTCAAAAGAAAGCGAGTTGAAGAAAGGAGCTCAGGGGCACTGTAATTCACAAACCTGCAGAGTTATAAATGACAGCTATCGTCCAAAAATAGACTGAAGTAAGGCTGCCAAGAGGACTTGAAAGCGGGGCAGAATTGCAGGAAACCGATTTCAGGAGGTAGACTGGAATTGCATTGAAAGCATAGGAAAAGAGGCAGAACGTCCACAATGATGCACTTGGCCAAAAAGGGCGTATGCGTTTTTTCCTGAATATATTCAGGAAAAAACGCATACGCCCTTTTTGGCCAACCAAGCAAGCTTGCAAAGGAAATCTGCACTACAATGAAGTCTCACTTCCCCCCGGTCAAAAGGGCCATCTGAAAAAAGTGTAAAATCCAGAAAGGCAGGACAGGCCATGGAGAACTGGGAGCCTTGTTATGCTGATGGGCGGGATGTAAATTGCCAACAGCCACTCTGGAGAAGAGTATGGTGTTTCCTGAAACATCTAAAAAACAAAGCAACAGAGCCTAGGTCACTGCCACTTATGGTCCTATAGCTTAGGGAAATTAAAATCAAAAAGACACAGCCACCCCAAAGTTTGGGACGCCTCTGTTTACAAGAACCTCATTTACAGTACAAGTAAAACATCGCAGAAAGTGAAAAATGGATAAAGAAGTTGTGGTATTTATTACAAAGCAATATCACTCAGCAATGAAATCTGTGTCATCAGGCCCTTAGCAGCACAATGAGTGGATTGAGATATGATGATTCTAACTGAAATAAGTCACACAGAAAAAGAAACATCATAAGATCAGTAATACACGGAATGTAAACTTGGCTACACAGGAACTGAATTACAGAACAGAACAGGGTCTCAAATTTAGAAAACCAACTTATGCTTGCTTAAGGAGAAAGGTGAGTTGGGTTGCTGCATAAAACCAGAGATTGAAATGAGCACAGATAAAGTTCCTTAAGCCAAATATGGAATAGACAAGAGCTACTCCTTGCTCAACGAAATGGACTCAACACCGCATATTAAACGCCTAAGAATGTACCTGACTAGTAAGTATCTTAAAACCTATGGATTGCTATGTCTCCGAAAGAGAATCAAGCATGTGTACAGGGGCATAAATGCAGCAGTGATAGGATTGGAGAGGTTCGTGAGCAAATGAAGACCCTTTGAAGTCATATTGCATGGTACCCATTCCACGGGTTTCAACTGCCCAGTTTTAAGGTATTCTTCCTTCAGCTAAAACATGCATGTGGAACGTAGAGTATGATCAACCATGTGATCGGGAGACGTGTTCAAATATGTCTCAGTTTTCCTCCCCTGGTACTCGGGTGCAACATTCCAGACGCTTTACTAACACTCTCCCCACTTGGAGAGTCAGTCCCTTTAACCTCCTGTTTGGCCCAGTTTGCAATTTCTGCGGAAGATGAACAGGAATAGCGAGAACCAATGAGAGACTAGCTGGAGGTGTCTGGATGGGCAAATTTAACTCTCATTTCCCACCAGGAAGAGGAATTAACCAAAGGCTCAGCGTGCCGTGCCGGAACCAGATTAGGGCCTGAAGCCATCCTGCGGTGTTGCGGCCAGCTCAAAAGAAAGCGAGTTGAAGAAAGGAGCTCAGGGGCACTGTAATTCACAAACCTGCAGAGTTATAAATGACAGCTATCGTCCAAAAATATACTGAAGTAAGGCTGCCAAGAGGACTTGAAAGTGGGGCAGAATTGCAGGAAACCAATTTCAGGAGGTAGACTGGAATTGCATTGAAAGCATAGGAAAAGAGGCAGAACGTCCACAATGATGCACTTGGCCAAAAAGGGCGTATGCGTTTTTTCCTGAATATATTCAGGAAAAAAGGCATACGCCCTTTTTGGCCAACCAAGCAAACTTGCAAAGGAAATCTGCACTACAATGAAGTCTCACTTCTCCCCGGTCAAAAGGGCCATCTGAAAAAAGTGTAAAATCCAGAAAAGCAGGACAGGCCATGGAGAACTGGGAGCCTTGTTATGCTGATGGGCGGGATGTAAATTGCCAACAGACACTCGGGATAACTGTATGGTGTTTCCTGAAACATCTAAAAAACAAAGCAACAGAGCCTAGGGCACTTCCACTTATGGTCCTATAGCTTAGGGAAATTAAAATAAAAAGACACAGCCACCCCAATGTTTGGGACGCCTCCGTTTACAAGAACCTCGTTTACCGTACAAGTTCAATATCACAGAAAGTGAAAAATGGATAAAGAACTTGTGGTACTTACGTACAATGCAGTATCACTCAGCAATGAAATCTATGTCATCAGGCCCGTAGCAGCATAATGAGTGGATTCAGGTACGATGATTCTAACTGAAATAAGTCACACAGAAAAAGAAACATCATAAGATATCACTAATACACGGAATGTAAACTTGGCTACACAGGAACTGCATTCCAAAACAGAACAGGGTCTCAAATTTAGAAAACCAACTTATGCTTGCTTAAGGGGAAAGGTGAGTTGGGGTGCTGCATAAAACCAGAGATTGAAATGAGCACAGATAAAGTTCCTTAAGCCAAATATGGAATAGACAAGAGCTACTCCTTGCTCAACGAAATGGACTCAAAACCCCATATTAAACGCCTAAGAATGTACCTGACTAGTAAGTATCTTAAAACCTATGGATTGCTATGTCTCCAAAAGAGAATCAAGCATGTGTACAGGGGCATAAACGCAGCAGTGATAGGATTGGAGAGGTTCGTGAGCAAATGAAGACCCTTTGAAGTCATATTGCATGGTACCCATTCCATGGGTTTCAACTACCCAGGTTTAAGGTATTCTTCCTTCAGCTAAAACATGCATGTGGAACCTAGAGTATGATCAACCATGTGATCGGGAGACGTGTTCAAATATGTCTCAGGTTTCCTCCCCTGGTACTCGGGTGCAACATTCCAGACGCTTTACTAACACTCTCCCGACTTGGAGAGTCAGTCCCTTTAACCTCCTGTTTGGCCCAGTTTGCAATTTCTGCGGAAGACGAACAGGAATAGCGAGAACCAATGAGAGGCTAGCTGGAGGTGTCTGGACGGGCAAATTAACTCTCATTTCCCACCAGGAAGAGGAATTAACCAAAGGCTCAGCATACCGGGCCGGAACCAGATTAGGGCCTGAAGCCATCCTGCGGTGTTGCGGCCAGCTCAAAAGAAAGCGAGTTGAAGAAAGGAGCTCAGGGGCACTGTAATTCACAAACCTGCAGAGTTATAAATGACAGCTATCGTCCAAAAATAGACTGAAGTAAGGCTGCCAAGAGGACTTGAAAGCGGGGCAGAATTGCAGGAAACCGATTTCAGGAGGTAGACTGGAATTGCATTGAAAGCATAGGAAAAGAGGCAGAACGTCCACAATGATGCACTTGGCCAAAAAGGGCATATGCGTTTTTTCCTGAATATATTCAGGAAAAAACGCATACGCCCTTTTTGGCCAACCAAGCAAGCTTGCAAAGGAAATCTGCACTACAATGAAGTCTCACTTCCCCCCGGTCAAAAGGGCCATCTGAAAAAAGTGTAAAATCCAGAAAGGCAGGACAGGCCATGGAGAACTGGGAGCCTTGTTATGCTGATGGGCGGGATGTAAATTGCCAACAGCCACTCTGGAGAAGAGTATGGTGTTTCCTGAAACATCTAAAAAACAAAGCAACAGAGCCTAGGTCACTGCCACTTATGGTCCTATAGCTTAGGGAAATTAAAATCAAAAAGACACAGCCACCCCAAAGTTTGGGACGCCTCTGTTTACAAGAACCTCATTTACAGTACAAGTTCAACATCGCAGAAAGTGAAAAATGGATAAAGAAGTTGTGGTATTTACTTACAAAGCAATATCACTCAGCAATGAAATCTGTGTCATCAGGCCCTTAGCAGCACAATGAGTGGATTCAGGTATGATGATTCTAACTGAAATAAGTCACACAGAAAAAGAAACATCATAAGATCAGTAATACACGGAATGTAAACTTGGCTACACAGGAACTGAATTACAGAACAGAACAGGGTCTCAAATTTAGAAAACCAACTTATGCTTGCTCAAGGAGAAAGGTGAGTTGGGGTGCTGCATAAAACCAGAGATTGAAATGAGCACAGATAAAGTTCCTTAAGCCAAATATGGAATAGACAAGAGCTACTCCTTGCTCAATGAAATGGACTCAACACCGCATATTAAACGCCTAAGAATGTACCTGACTAGTAAGTATCTTAAAACCTATGGATTGCTATGTCTCCAAAAGAGAATCAAGCATGTGTACAGGGGCATAAACGCAGCAGTGATAGGATTGGAGAGGTTCGTGAGCAAATGAAGACCCTTTGAAGTCATATTGCATGGTACCCATTCCACGGGTTTCAACTGCCCAGTTTTAAGGTATTCTTCCTTCAGCTAAAACATGCATGTGGAACCTAGAGTATGATCAACCATGTGATCGGGAGACGTGTTCAAATATGTCTCAGTTTTCGTACCCTGGTACTCGGGTGCAACATTCCAGACGCTTTACTAACACTCTCCCCACTTGGAGAGTCAGCGCCTTTAACCTCCTGTTTGGCCCAGTTTGCAATTTCTGTGGAAGATGAACAGGAATAGTGAGAACCAATGAGAGACTAGCTGGAGGTGTCTGGATGGGCAAATTTAACTCTCATTTCCCACCAGGAAGAGGAATTAACTGAAGGCTCAGCGTGCCGTGCCAGAACCAGATTAGGGCCTGAAGACATCCTGCGGTGTTGCGGCCAGTTCACAAGAAAGCGAGCTGAAGAAAGGAGCTCAGGGGCACTGTAATTCACAAACCTGCAGAGTTATAAATGACAGCTATCGTCCAAAAATATACTGAGGTAAGGCTGCCAAGAGGACTTGAAAGCGGGGCAGAATTTCAGGAAACCGATTTCAGGAGGTAGACTGGAATTGCTTAGAAAGCATAGGAAAAGAGGCAGAACGTCCACAATGATGCACTTGGCCAAAAAGGGCGTATGCGTTTTTTCCTGAATATATTCAGGAAAAAACGCATACGCCCTTTTTGGCCAACCAAGCAAACTTGCAAAGGAAATCTGCACTACAATGAAGTCTCACTTCTCCCCGGTCAAAAGGGCCATCTGAAAAAAGGGTAAAATCCAGAAAGGCAGGACAGGCCATGGAGAACTGGGAGCCTTGTTATGCTGATGGGCGGGATGTAAATTGCCAACAGAGACTCAGGAGAAGTGTATGGTGTTTCCTGAAACATCTAAAAAACAAAGCAACAGAGCCTAGGGCACTTCCACTTATGGTCCTATAGCTTAGGGAAATTAAAATCAAAAAGACACAGCCACCCCAAAGTTTGGGACGCCTCCGTTTACAAGAACCTCGTTTACCGTACAAGTTCAATATCACAGAAAGTGAAAAATGGATAAAGAACTTGTGGTACTTACGTACAATGCAGTATCACTCAGCAATGAAATCTATGTCATCAGGCCCGTAGCAGCATAATGAGTGGATTCAGGTACGATGATTCTAACTGAAATAAGTCACACAGAAAAAGAAACATCATAAGATATCACTAATACACGGAATGTAAACTTGGCTACACAGGACCTGCATTCCAAAACAGAACAGGGTCTCAAATTTAGAAAACCAACTTATGCTTGCTTAAGGGGAAAGGTGAGTTGGGGTGCTGCATAAAACCAGAGATTGAAATGAGCACAGATAAAGTTCCTTAAGCCAAATGTGGAATAGACAAGAGCTACTCCTTGCTCAATGAAATGGACTCAACACCCCATATTAAACGCCTAAGAATGTACCTGACTAGTAAGTATCTTAAAACCTATGGATTGCTATGTCTCCGAAAGAGAATCAAGCATGTGTACAGGGGCATAAACGCAGCAGTGATAGGATTGGAGAGGTTCGGTGAGCAAATGAAGACCCTTTGAAGTCATATTGCATGGTACCCATTCCACGGGTTTCAACTACCCAGGTTTAAGGTATTCTTCCTTCAGCTAAAACATGCATGTGGAACCCAGAGTATGATCAACCATGTGATCGGGAGACGTGTTCAAATATGTCTCAGTTTTCCTCCCCTGGTACTCGGGTGCAACATTCCAGACGCTTTACTGACACTCTCCCCACTTGGATAGTCAGCGCCTTTAACCTCCTGTTTGGCTCAGTTTGCAATTTCTGCGGAAGATGAACAGGAATAGCGAGAACCAATGAGAGGCTAGCTGGAGGTGTCTGGACGGGCAAATTTAACTCTCATTTCCCACCAGGAAGAGGAAATAACCAAAGGCTCAGCGTGCCGTACCGGAACCAGATTAGGGCCTGAAGCCATCCTGCGGTGTTGCGGCCAGCTCAAAAGAAAGCGAGTTGAAGAAAGGAGCTCAGGGGCACTGTAATTCACAAACCTGCAGAGTTATAAATGACAGCTATCGTCCAAAAATATACTGAAGTAAGGCTGCCAAGAGGACTTGAAAGTGGGGCAGAATTGCAGGAAACTGATTTCAGGAGGTAGACTGGAATTGCATTGAAAGCATAGGAAAAGAGGCAGAACGTCCACAATGATGCACTTGGCCAAAAAGGGCGTATGCGTTTTTTCCTGAATATATTCAGGAAAAAACGCATACGCCCTTTTTGGCCAACCAAGCAAGCTTGCAAAGGAAATCTGCACTACAATGAAGTCTCACTTCCCCCCGGTCAAAAGGGCCATCTGAAAAAAGTGTAAAATCCAGAGAGGCAGGACAGGCCATGGAGAACTGGGAGCCTTGTTATGCTGATGGGCGGGATGTAAATTGCCAACAGACACTTGGGAGAAGTGTATGGTGTTTCCTGAAACATCTAAAAAACAAAGCAACAGAACCTAGGGCACTTCCACTTATGGTCCTATAGCTTAGGGAAATTAAAATCAAAAAGACACAGCCACCCCAAAGTTTGGAACGGCTCTGTTTACAAGAACCTCGTTTACAGTACAAGTTCAACATCGCAGAAAGTGAAAAATGGATAAAGAAGTTGTGGTATTTACTTACAAAGCAATATCACTCAGCAATGAAATCTGTGTCATCAGGCCCTTAGCAGCACAATGAGTGGATTCAGGTATGATGATTCTAACTGAAATAAGTCACACAGAAAAAGAAACATCATAAGATATCAGTAATACACGGAATGGAAACTTGGCTACACAGGAACTGAATTACAGAACAGAACAGGGTCTCAAAATTAGAAAACCAACTTATGCTTGCTTAAGGGTAAAGGTGAGTTGGGGTGCTGCATAAAACCAGAGATTGAAATGAGCACAGATAAAGTTCCTTAAGTCAAATATGGAATAGACAAGAGCTACTCCTTGCTCAACGAAATGGACTCAACACCGCATATTAAACGCCTAAGAATGTACCTGACTAGTAAGTATCTTAAAACCTATGGATTGCTATGTCTCCGAAAGAGAATCAAGCATGTGTACAGGGGCATAAACGCAGCAGTGATAGGATTGGAGAGGTTCGGTGAGCAAATGAAGACCCTTTGAAGTCATATTGCATGGTACCCATTCCACGGGTTTCAACTACCCAGGTTTAAGGTATTCTTCCTTCAGCTAAAACATGCATGTGGAACCTAGAGTATGATCAACCATGTGATCGGGAGACGTGTTCAAATATGTCTCAGTTTTCCTCCCCTGGTACTCGGGTGCAACATTCCAGACGCTTTACTAACACTCTCCCGACTTGGAGAGTCAGTCCCTTTAACCTCCTGTTTGGCCCAGTTTGCAATTTCTGCGGAAGATGAACAGGAATAGCGAGAACCAATGAGAGGCTAGCTGGAGGTGTCTGGACGGGCAAATTTAACTCTCATTTCCCACCAGGAAGAGGAATTAACCAAAGGCTCAGCGTGCCGTGCCGGAACCAGATTAGGGCCTGAAGCCATCATGAGGTGTTGCGGCCAGCTCAAAAGAAAGCGAGTTGAAGAAAGGAGCTCAGGGGCACTGTAATTCACAAACCTGCAGAGTTATAAATGACAGCTATCGTCCAAAAATATACTGAAGTAAGGCTGCCAAGAGGACTTGAAAGTGGGGCAGAATTGCAGGAAACCGATTTCAGGAGGTAGACTGGAATTGCATTGAAAGCATAGGAAAAGAGGCAGAACGTCCGCAATGATGCACTTGGCCAAAAAGGGCGTATGCCTTTTTTCCTGAATATATTCAGGAAAAAACGCATACGCCCTTTTTGGCCAACCAAGCAAACTTGCAAAGGAAATCTGCACTACAATGAAGTCTCACTTCCCCCCGGTCAAAAGGGCCATCTGAAAAAAGTGTAAAATTCAGAAAGGCAGGACAGGCCATGGAGAACTGGGAGCCTTGTTATGCTGATGGGCGGGATGTAAATTGCCAACAGACACTCAGGAGAAGTGTATGGTGTTTCCTGAAACATCTAAAAAACAAAGCAACAGAGCCTAGGGCACTGCCACTTATGGTCCTATAGCTTAGGGAAATTAAAATCAAAAAGACACAGCCACCCCAAAGTCTGGGACGCCTCTGTTTACAAGAACCTCGTTTACAGTACAAGTTCAACATCGCAGAAAGTGAAAAATGGATAAAGAAGTTGTGGTATTTACTTACAAAGCAATATCACTCAGCAATGAAATCTGTGTCATCAGGCCCTTAGCAGCACAATGATTCAGGTATGATGATTCTAACTGAAATAAGTCACACAGAAAAAGAAACATCATAAGATATCAGTAATACACGGAATGGAAACTTGGCTACACAGGAACTGAATTACAGAACAGAACAGGGTCTCAAATTTAGAAAACCAACTTATGCTTGCTTAAGGGTAAAGGTGAGTTGGGGTGCTGCATAAAACCAGAGATTGAAATGAGCACAGATAAAGTTCCTTAAGTCAAATATGGAATAGACAAGAGCTACTCCTTGCTCAACGAAATGGACTCAACACCGCATATTAAACGCCTAAGAATGTACCTGACTAGTAAGTATCGTAAAACCTATGGATTGCTATGTCTCCAAAAGAGAATCAAGCATGTGTACAGGGGCATAAACGCAGCAGTGATAGGATTGGAGAGGTTCGGTGAGCAAATGAAGACCCTTTGAAGTCATATTGCATGGTACCCATTACAAGGGTCTTAACTCTCCAGGTTTAAGGTATTCTTCCTTCAGCTAAAACATGCATGTGGAACCCAAGTATGATCAACCATGTGAACGGGAGACGTGTTCAAATATGTCTCAGTTTTCCTCCCCTGGTACTCGGGTGCAACATTCCAGACGCTTTACTAACACTCTCCCGACTTGGAGAGTCAGCGCCTTTAACCTCCTTTTTGGCCCAGTTTGCAATTTCTGCGGAAGATGAACAGGAATAGCGAGAACCAATGAGAGACTAGCTGGAGGTGTCTGGACGGGCAAATTTAACTCTCATTTCCCACCAGGAAGATGAAATAACCAAAGGCTCAGCGTGCCGTGCCGGAACCAGATTAGGGCCTGAAGCCATCCTGCGGTGTTGCGGCCAGCTCAAAAGAAAGCGAGTTGAAGAAAGGAGCTCAGGGGCACTGTAATTCACAAACCTGCAGAGTTATAAATGACAGCTATCGTCCAAAAATAGACTGAAGTAAGGCTGCCAAGAGGACTTGAAAGCGGGGCAGAATTGCAGGAAACCGATTTCAGGAGGTAGACTGGAATTGCATTGAAAGCATAGGAAAAGAGGCAGAACGTCCACAATGATGCACTTGGCCAAAAAGGGCGTATGCGTTTTTTCCTGAATATATTCAGGAAAAAACGCATACGCCCTTTTTGGCCAACCAAGCAAGCTTGCAAAGGAAATCTGCACTACAATGAAGTCTCACTTCCCCCCGGTCAAAAGGGCCATCTGAAAAAAGTGTAAAATCCAGAAAGGCAGGACAGGCCATGGAGAACTGGGAGCCTTGTTATGCTGATGGGCGGGATGTAAATTGCCAACAACCACTCGGGAGAAGTGTATGGTGTTTCCTGAAACATCTAAAAAACAAACCAACTGAGCCTAGGGCACTGCCACTTATGGTCTTATAGCTTAGGGAAATTAAAATCAAAAAGACACAGCCACCCCAAAGTTTGGGACGCCTCTGTTTACAAGAACCTCATTTACAGTACAAGTTCAACATCGCAGAAAGTGAAAAATGGATAAAGAAGTTGTGGTATTTACTTACAAAGCAATATCACTCAGCAATGAAATCTGTGTCATCAGGCCCTTAGCAGCACAATGAGTGGATTCAGGTATGATGATTCTAACTGAAATAAGTCACACAGAAAAAGAAACATCATAAGTTCAGTAATACACGGAATGTAAACTTGGCTACACAGGAACTGAATTACAGAACAGAACAGGGTCTCAAATTTAGAAAACCAACTTATGCTTCCTTAAGGGGAAAGGTGAGTTGGGGTGCTGCATAAAACCAGAGATTTAAATGAGCACAGATAAAGTTCCTTAAGCCAAATATGGAATAGACAAGAGCTACTCCTTGCTCAACGAAATGGACTCAACACCGCATATTAAACGCCTAAGAATGTACCTGACTAGTAAGTATCTTAAAACCTATGGATTGCTATGTCTCCGAAAGAGAATCAAGCATGTGTACAGGGGCATAAACGCAGCAGTGATAGGATTGGAGAGGTTCGTGAGCAAATGAAGACCCTTTGAAGTCATATTGCATGGTACCCATTCCACGGGTTTCAACTACCCAGGTTTAAGGTATTCTTCCTTCAGCTAAAACATGCATGTGGAACCTAGAGTATGATCAACCATGTGATCGGGAGACGTGTTCAAATATGTCTCAGTTTTCCTCCACTGTTACTCGGGTGCAACATTCCAGACGCTTTACTAACACTCTTCCCACTTGGAGAGTCAGTCCCTTTAACCTCCTGTTTGGCCCAGTTTGCAATTTCTGTGGAAGATGAACAGGAATAGCGAGAACCAATGAGAGACTAGCTGGAGGTGTCTGGATGGGCAAATTTAACTCTCATTTCCCACCAGGAAGAGGAAATAACCAAAGGCTCAGCGTGCCATGCCAGAACCAGATTAGGGCCTGAAGACATCCTGCGGTGTTGCGGCCAGGTCACAAGAAAGCGAGTTGAAGAAAGGAGCTCAGGGGCACTGTAATTCACAAACCTGCAGAGTTATAAATGACAGCTATCGTCCAAAAATATACTGAAGTAAGGCTGCCAAGAGGACTTGAAAGTGGGGCAGAATTGCAGGAAACCAATTTCAGGAGGTAGACTGGAATTGCATTGAAAGCATAGGAAAAGAGGCAGAACGTCCACAATGATGCACTTGGCCAAAAAGGGCGTATGCGTTTTTTCCTGAATATATTCAGGAAAAAAGGCATACGCCCTTTTTGGCCAACCAAGCAAACTTGCAAAGGAAATCTGCACTACAATGAAGTCTCACTTCTCCCCGGTCAAAAGGGCCATCTGAAAAAAGTGTAAAATCCAGAAAGGCAGGACAGGCCATGGAGAACTGGGAGCCTTGTTATGCTGATGGGCGGGATGTAAATTGCCAACAGACACTCAGGAGAACTGTATGGTGTTTCCTGAAACATCTAAAAAACAAAGCAACAGAGCCTAGGGCACTTCCACTTATGGTCCTATAGCTTAGGGAAATTAAAATAAAAAGACACAGCCACCCCAATGTTTGGGACGCCTCCGTTTACAAGAACCTCGTTTACCGTACAAGTTCAATATCACAGAAAGTGAAAAATGGATAAAGAACTTGTGGTACTTACGTACAATGCAGTATCACTCAGCAATGAAATCTATGTCATCAGGCCCGTAGCAGCATAATGAGTGGATTCAGGTACGATGATTCTAACTGAAATAAGTCACACAGAAAAAGAAACATCATAAGATATCACTAATACACGGAATGTAAACTTGGCTACACAGGAACTGCATTCCAAAACAGAACAGGGTCTCAAATTTAGAAAACCAACTTATGCTTGCTTAAGGGGAAAGGTGAGTTGGGGTGCTGCATAAAACCAGAGATTGAAATGAGCACAGATAAAGTTCCTTAAGCCAAATATGGAATAGACAAGAGCTACTCCTTGCTCAACGAAATGGACTCAAAACCCCATATTAAACGCCTAAGAATGTACCTGACTAGTAAGTATCTTAAAACCTATGGATTGCTATGTCTCCAAAAGAGAATCAAGCATGTGTACAGGGGCATAAACGCAGCAGTGATAGGATTGGAGAGGTTCGTGAGCAAATGAAGACCCTTTGAAGTCATATTGCATGGTACCCATTCCATGGGTTTCAACTACCCAGGTTTAAGGTATTCTTCCTTCAGCTAAAACATGCATGTGGAACCTAGAGTATGATCAACCATGTGATCGGGAGACGTGTTCAAATATGTCTCAGTTTTCCTCCCCTGGTACTCGGGTGCAACATTCCAGACGCTTTACTAACACTCTCCCGACTTGGAGAGTCAGTCCCTTTAACCTCCTGTTTGGCCCAGTTTGCAATTTCTGCGGAAGATGAACAGGAATAGCGAGAACCAATGAGAGGCTAGCTGGAGGTGTCTGGACGGGCAAATTAACTGTCATTTCCCACCAGGAAGAGGAATTAACCAAATGCTCAGCATGCCGGGCCGGAACCAGATTAGGGCCTGAAGCCATCCTGCGGTGTTGCGGCCAGCTCAAAAGAAAGCGAGTTGAAGAAAGGAGCTCAGGGGCACTGTAATTCACAAACCTGCAGAGTTATAAATGACAGCTATCGTCCAAAAATAGACTGAAGTAAGGCTGCCAAGAGGACTTGAAAGCGGGGCAGAATTGCAGGAAACCGATTTCAGGAGGTAGACTGGAATTGCATTGAAAGCATAGGAAAAGAGGCAGAACGTCCACAATGATGCACTTGGCCAAAAAGGGCGTATGCGTTTTTTCCTGAATATATTCAGGAAAAAACGCATACGCCCTTTTTGGCCAACCAAGCAAGCTTGCAAAGGAAATCTGCACTACAATGAAGTCTCACTTCCCCCAGGTCAAAAGGGCCATCTGAAAAAAGTGTAAAATCCAGAAAGGCAGGACAGGCCATGGAGAACTGGGAGCCTTGTTATGCTGATGGGCGGGATGTAAACTGCCAACAACCACTCGGGAGAAGTGTATGGTGTTTCCTGAAACATCTAAAAAACAAAGCAACAGAACCTAGGGCACTTCCACTTATGGTCCTATAGCTTAGGGAAATTAAAATCAAAAAGACACAGCCACCCCAAAGTTTGGAACGGCTCTGTTTACAAGAACCTCGTTTACAGTACAAGTTCAACATCGCAGAAAGTGAAAAATGGATAAAGAAGTTGTGGTATTTACTTACAAAGCAATATCACTCAGCAATGAAATCTGTGTCATCAGGCCCTTAGCAGCACAATGAGTGGATTCAGGTATGATGATTCTAACTGAAATAAGTCACACAGAAAAAGAAACATCATAAGTTATCAGTAATACACGGAATGTAAACTTGGCTACACAGGAACTGAATTACAGAACAGAACAGGGCCTCAAATTTAGAAAACCAACTTATGCTTGCTTAAGGGTAAAGGTGAGTTGGGGTGCTGCATAAAACCAGAGATTGAAATGAGCACAGATAAAGTTCCTTAAGCCAAATATGGAATAGACAAGAGCTGCTCCTTGCTCAACGAAATGGACTTAACACCGCATATTAAACGCCTAAGAATGTACCTGACTAGTAAGTATCTTAAAACCTATGGATTGCTATGTCTCCGAAAGAGAATCAAGCATGTGTACAGGGGCATAAACGCAGCAGTGATAGGATTGGAGAGGTTCGGTGAGCAAATGAAGACCCTTTGAAGTCATATTGCATGGTACCCATTCCACGGGTTTCAACTACCCAGGTTTTAGGTATTCTTCCTTCAGCTAAAACATGCATGTGGAACCCAAGTATAATCAACCATGTGAACGGGAGACGTGTTCAAATATGTCTCAGTTTTCCTCCCCTGGTACTCGGGTGCAACATTCCAGACGCTTTACTAACACTCTCCCCACTTGGAGAGTCAGCGCCTTTAACCTCCTGTTTGGCCCAGTTTGCAATTTCTGCAGAAGATGAACAGGAATAGCGAGAACCAATGAGAGACTAGCTGGAGGTGTCTGGACGGGCAAATTTAACTCTCATTTCCCACCAGGAAGAGGAATTAACCAAAGGCTCAGCGTGCCGTGCCGGAACCAGATTAGGGCCTGAAGCCATCCTGCGGTGTTGCGGCCAGGTCACAAGAAAGCAAGTTGAAGAAAGGAGCTCAGGGGCACTGTAATTCACAAACCTGCCGAGTTATAAATGACAGCTATCGTCCAAAAATAGACTGAAGTAAGGCTGCCAAGAGGACTTGAAAGTGGGGCAGAATTGCAGGAAACCGATTTCAGGAGGTAGACTGGAATTGCATTGAAAGCATAGGAAAAGAGGCAGAACGTCCACAATGATGCACTTGGCCAAAAAGGGCGTATGCGTTTTTTCCTGAATATATTCAGGAAAAAACGCATACGCCCTTTTTGGCCAACCAAGCAAACTTGCAAAGGAAATCTGCACTACAATGAAGTCTCACTTCCCCCCGGTCAAAAGGGCCATCTGAAAAAAGTGTAAAATCCAGAAAGGCAGGACAGACCATGGAGAACTGGGAGCCTTGTTATGCTGATGGGCGGGATGTAAATTGCCAACAACCACTCGGGAGAAGTGTATGGTGTTTCCTGAAACATCTAAAAAACAAAGCAACAGAACCTAGGGCACTTCCGCTTATGGTCCTATAGCTTAGGGAAATTAAAATCAAAAAGACACAGCCACCCCAAAGTTTGGGACGCCTCTGTTTACAAGAACCTCGTTTACAGTACAAGTTCAACATCGCAGAAAGTGAAAAATGGATAAAGAAGTTGTGGTATTTACTTACAAAGCAATATCACTCAGCAATGAAATCTGTGTCATCAGGCCCTTAGCAGCACAATGAGTGGATTCAGGTATGATGATTCTAACTGAAATAAGTCACACAGAAAAAGAAACATCATAAGATATCAGTAATACACGGAATGGAAACTTGGCTACACAGGAACTGAATTACAGAACAGAACAGGGTCTCAAATTTAGAAAACCAACTTATGCTTGCTTAAGGGTAAAGGTGAGTTGGGGTGCTGCATAAAACCAGAGATTGAAATGAGCACAGATAAAGTTCCTTAAGTCAAATATGGAATAGACAAGAGCTACTCCTTGCTCAACGAAATGGACTCAACACCGCATATTAAACGCCTAAGAATGTACCTGACTAGTAAGTATCTTAAAACCTATGGATTGCTATGTCTCCGAAAGAGAATCAAGCATGTGTACAGGGGCATAAACGCAGCAGTGATAGGATTGGAGAGGTTCGGTGAGCAAATGAAGACCCTTTGAAGTCATATTGCATGGTACCCATTCCACGTGTTTCAACTACCCAGGTTTAAGGTATTCTTCCTTCAGCTAAAACATGCATGTGGAACCTAGAGTATGATCAACCATGTGATCGGGAGACGTGTTCAAATATGTCTCAGTTTTCGTACCCTGGTACTCGGGTGCAACATTCCAGACGCTTTACTAACACTCTCCCCACTTGGAGAGTCAGTCCCTTTAACCTCCTGTTTGGCCCAGTTTGCAATTTCTGCGGAAGATGAACAGGAATAGCGAGAACCAATGAGAGACTAGCTGGAGGTGTCTGAATGGGCAAATTAATTCTCATTTCCCACCAGGAAGAGGAATTAACCAAAGGCTCAGCGTGCCGTGCCAGAACCAGATTCGGGCCTGAAGCGATCCTGCGGTGTTGCGGCCAGGTCACAAGAAAGCGAGTTGAAGAAAGGAGCTCAGGGGCACTGTAATTCACAAACCTGCAGAGTTATAAATGACAGCTATCGTCCAAAAATAGACTGAAGTAAGGCTGCCAAGAGGCGTTGAAAGCGGGGCAGAATTGCAGGAAACCGATTTCAGGAGGTAGACTGGAATTGCATTGAAAGCATAGGAAAAGAGGCAGAACATCCACAATGATGCACTTGGCCAAAAAGGGCGTATGCGTTTTTTCCTGAATATATTCAGGAAAAAACGCATACGCCCTTTTTGGCCAACCAAGCAAGCTTGCAAAGGAAATCTGCACTACAATGAAGTCTCACTTCCCCCCGGTCAAAAGGGCCATCTGAGAAAAGTGTAAAATCCAGAAAGGCAGGACAGGCCATGGAGAACTGGGAGCCTTGTTATGCTGATGGGCGGGATGTAAATTGCCAATAGACACTCTGGAGAAGTGTATGGTGTTTCCTGAAACATCTAAAAAACAAAGCAACAGAGCCTAGGGCACTTCCACTTATGGTCCTATAGCTTAGGGAAATTAAAATCAAAAAGACACAGCCACCCCAAAGTTTGGAACGCCTCCGTTTACAAGAACCTCGTTTACCGTACAAGTTCAATATCACAGAAAGTGAAAAATGGATAAAGAACTTGTGGTACTTACGTACAATGCAGTATCACTCAGCAATGAAATCTATGTCATCAGGCCCGTAGCAGCATAATGAGTAGATTCAGGTACGCTGATTCTAACTGAAGTAAGTCACATAGAAAAAGAAACATCATAAGATATCACTAATACACGGAATGTAAACTTGGCTACACAGGAACTGAATTCCAAAACAGAACAGGTTCTCAAATTATAAAACCAACTTATGCTTGCTTAAGGGTAAAGGTGAGTTGGGATGCTGCATAAAACCAGAGATTGAAATGAGCACAGATAAAGTTCCTTAAGCCAAATATGGAATAGACAAGAGCTACTCCTTGCTCAACGAAATGGACTCAACACCGCATATTAAACGCCTAAGAATGTACCTGACTAGTAAGTATCTTAAAACCTATGGATTGCTATGTCTCCGAAAGAGAATCAAGCATGTGTACAGGGGCATAAACGCAGCAGTGATAGGATTGGAGACGTTCGGTGAGCAAATGAAGACCCTTTGAAGTCATATTGCATGGTACCCATTCCACGGGTTTCAACTACCCAGGTTTTAGGTATTCTTCCTTCAGCTAAAACATGCATGTGGAACCCAGAGTATGATCAACCATGTGATCGGGAGACGTGTTCAAATATGTCTCAGTTTTCCTCCCCTGGTACTCGGGTGCAACATTCCAGACGCTTTACTAACACTCTCCCCACTTGGAGAGTCAGCGCCTTTAACCTCCTGTTTGGCCCAGTTTGCAATTTCTGCGGAAGATGAACAGGAATAGCGAGAACCAATGAGAGACTAGCTGGAGGTGTCTGGACGGGCAAATTTAAATCTCATTTCCCACCAGGAAGACGAAATAATGAAAGGCTCAGTGTGCCGTGCCGGAACCAGATTAGGGCCTGAAGCCATCCTGCGGTGTTGCGGCCAGGTCACAAGAAAGCGAGTTGAAGAAAGGAGCTCAGGGGCACTGTAATTCACAAACCTGCAGAGTTATAAATGACAGCTATCGTCCAAAAATAGACTGAAGTAAGGCTCCCAAGAGGACTTGAAAGCGGGGCAGAATTGCAGGAAACCGATTTCAGGAGGTAGACTGGAATTGCATTGAAAGCATAGGAAAAGAGGCAGAACGTCCACAATGATGCACTTGGCCAAAAAGGGCGTATGCGTTTTTTCCTGAATATATTCAGGAAAAAACGCATACGCCCTTTTTGGCCAACCAAGCAAGCTTGCAAAGGAAATCTGCACTACAATGAAGTCTCACTTCTCCCCAGTCAAAAGGGCCATCTGAAAGAAGTGTAAAATCCAGAAAGGCAGGACAGGCCATGGAGAACTGGGAGCCTTGTTATGCTGATGGGCGGGATGTAAATTGCCAACAACCACTCGGGAGAAGTGTATGGTGTTTCCTGAAACATCTAAAAAACAAAGCAAGAGAACCTAGGGCACTTCCGCTTATGGTCCTATAGCTTAGGGAAATTAAAATCAAAAAGACACAGGCACCCCAAAGTTTGGAACGGCTCTGTTTACAAGAACCTCGTTTACAGTACAAGTTCAACATCGCAGAAAGTGAAAAATGGATAAAGAAGTTGTGGTATTTACTTACAAAGCAATATCACTCAGCAATGAAATCTGTGTCATCAGGCCCTTAGCAGCACAATGAGTGGATTCAGGTATGATGATTCTAACTGAAATAAGTCACACAGAAAAAGAAACATCATAAGATATCAGTAATACACGGAATGTAAACGTGGCTACACAGGAACTGAATTACAGAACAGAACAGGGTCTCAAATTTAGAAAACCAACTTATGCTTGCTTAAGGGTAAAGGTGAGTTGGGGTGCTGCATAAAACCAGAGATTGAAATGAGCACAGATAAAGTTCCTTAAGCCAAATATGGAATAGACAAGAGCTACTCCTTGCTCAACGAAATGGACTCAACACCGCATATTAAACGCCTAAGAATGTACCTGACTAGTAAGTATCTTAAAACCTATGGATTGCTATGTCTCCGAAAGAGAATCAAGCATGTGTACAGGGGCATAAACGCAGCAGTGATAGGATTGGAGAGGTTCGGTGAGCAAATGAAGACCCTTTGAAGTCATATTGCATGGTACCCATTCCACGGGTTTCAACTACCCAGGTTTAAGGTATTCTTCCTTCAGCTAAAACATGCATGTGGAACCTAGAGTATGATCAACCATGTGATCGGGAGACGTGTTCAAATATGTCTCAGTTTTCCTCCCCTGGTACTCGGGTGCAACATTCCAGACGCTTTACTAACACTCTCCCGACTTGGAGAGTCAGTCCCTTTAACCTCCTGTTTGGCCCAGTTTGCAATTTCTGCGGAAGATGAACAGGAATAGCGAGAACCAATGAGAGGCTAGCTGGAGGTGTCTGGACGGGCAAATTTAACTCTCATTTCCCACCAGGAAGAGGAATTAACCAAAGGCTCAGCGTGCCGTGCCGGAACCAGATTAGGGCCTGAAGCCATCATGAGGTGTTGCGGCCAGCTCAAAAGAAAGCGAGTTGAAGAAAGGAGCTCAGGGGCACTGTAATTCACAAACCTGCAGAGTTATAAATGACAGCTATCGTCCAAAAATATACTGAAGTAAGGCTG
Organism: Delphinus delphis; assembly: GCF_949987515.2. Lineage (NCBI taxonomy): Eukaryota > Metazoa > Chordata > Mammalia > Artiodactyla > Delphinidae > Delphinus > Delphinus delphis. Next base: position 1,120,117 of record NW_027192653.1, on the reverse strand, counting down.
CCAAGAGGACTTGAAAGTGGGGCAGAATTGCAGGAAACCGATTTCAGGAGGTAGACTGGAATTGCATTGAAAGCATAGGAAAAGAGGCAGAACGTCCGCAATGATGCACTTGGCCAAAAAGGGCGTATGCCTTTTTTCCTGAATATATTCAGGAAAAAACGCATACGCCCTTTTTGGCCAACCAAGCAAACTTGCAAAGGAAATCTGCACTACAATGAAGTCTCACTTCCCCCCGGTCAAAAGGGCCATCTGAAAAAAGTGTAAAATTCAGAAAGGCAGGACAGGCCATGGAGAACTGGGAGCCTTGTTATGCTGATGGGCGGGATGTAAATTGCCAACAGACACTCAGGAGAAGTGTATGGTGTTTCCTGAAACATCTAAAAAACAAAGCAACAGAGCCTAGGGCACTGCCACTTATGGTCCTATAGCTTAGGGAAATTAAAATCAAAAAGACACAGCCACCCCAAAGTCTGGGACGCCTCTGTTTACAAGAACCTCGTTTACAGTACAAGTTCAACATCGCAGAAAGTGAAAAATGGATAAAGAAGTTGTGGTATTTACTTACAAAGCAATATCACTCAGCAATGAAATCTGTGTCATCAGGCCCTTAGCAGCACAATGATTCAGGTATGATGATTCTAACTGAAATAAGTCACACAGAAAAAGAAACATCATAAGATATCAGTAATACACGGAATGGAAACTTGGCTACACAGGAACTGAATTACAGAACAGAACAGGGTCTCAAATTTAGAAAACCAACTTATGCTTGCTTAAGGGTAAAGGTGAGTTGGGGTGCTGCATAAAACCAGAGATTGAAATGAGCACAGATAAAGTTCCTTAAGTCAAATATGGAATAGACAAGAGCTACTCCTTGCTCAACGAAATGGACTCAACACCGCATATTAAACGCCTAAGAATGTACCTGACTAGTAAGTATCGTAAAACCTATGGATTGCTATGTCTCCAAAAGAGAATCAAGCATGTGTACAGGGGCATAAACGCAGCAGTGATAGGATTGGAGAGGTTCGGTGAGCAAATGAAGACCCTTTGAAGTCATATTGCATGGTACCCATTACAAGGGTCTTAACTCTCCAGGTTTAAGGTATTCTTCCTTCAGCTAAAACATGCATGTGGAACCCAAGTATGATCAACCATGTGAACGGGAGACGTGTTCAAATATGTCTCAGTTTTCCTCCCCTGGTACTCGGGTGCAACATTCCAGACGCTTTACTAACACTCTCCCGACTTGGAGAGTCAGCGCCTTTAACCTCCTTTTTGGCCCAGTTTGCAATTTCTGCGGAAGATGAACAGGAATAGCGAGAACCAATGAGAGACTAGCTGGAGGTGTCTGGACGGGCAAATTTAACTCTCATTTCCCACCAGGAAGATGAAATAACCAAAGGCTCAGCGTGCCGTGCCGGAACCAGATTAGGGCCTGAAGCCATCCTGCGGTGTTGCGGCCAGCTCAAAAGAAAGCGAGTTGAAGAAAGGAGCTCAGGGGCACTGTAATTCACAAACCTGCAGAGTTATAAATGACAGCTATCGTCCAAAAATAGACTGAAGTAAGGCTGCCAAGAGGACTTGAAAGCGGGGCAGAATTGCAGGAAACCGATTTCAGGAGGTAGACTGGAATTGCATTGAAAGCATAGGAAAAGAGGCAGAACGTCCACAATGATGCACTTGGCCAAAAAGGGCGTATGCGTTTTTTCCTGAATATATTCAGGAAAAAACGCATACGCCCTTTTTGGCCAACCAAGCAAGCTTGCAAAGGAAATCTGCACTACAATGAAGTCTCACTTCCCCCCGGTCAAAAGGGCCATCTGAAAAAAGTGTAAAATCCAGAAAGGCAGGACAGGCCATGGAGAACTGGGAGCCTTGTTATGCTGATGGGCGGGATGTAAATTGCCAACAACCACTCGGGAGAAGTGTATGGTGTTTCCTGAAACATCTAAAAAACAAACCAACTGAGCCTAGGGCACTGCCACTTATGGTCTTATAGCTTAGGGAAATTAAAATCAAAAAGACACAGCCACCCCAAAGTTTGGGACGCCTCTGTTTACAAGAACCTCATTTACAGTACAAGTTCAACATCGCAGAAAGTGAAAAATGGATAAAGAAGTTGTGGTATTTACTTACAAAGCAATATCACTCAGCAATGAAATCTGTGTCATCAGGCCCTTAGCAGCACAATGAGTGGATTCAGGTATGATGATTCTAACTGAAATAAGTCACACAGAAAAAGAAACATCATAAGTTCAGTAATACACGGAATGTAAACTTGGCTACACAGGAACTGAATTACAGAACAGAACAGGGTCTCAAATTTAGAAAACCAACTTATGCTTCCTTAAGGGGAAAGGTGAGTTGGGGTGCTGCATAAAACCAGAGATTTAAATGAGCACAGATAAAGTTCCTTAAGCCAAATATGGAATAGACAAGAGCTACTCCTTGCTCAACGAAATGGACTCAACACCGCATATTAAACGCCTAAGAATGTACCTGACTAGTAAGTATCTTAAAACCTATGGATTGCTATGTCTCCGAAAGAGAATCAAGCATGTGTACAGGGGCATAAACGCAGCAGTGATAGGATTGGAGAGGTTCGTGAGCAAATGAAGACCCTTTGAAGTCATATTGCATGGTACCCATTCCACGGGTTTCAACTACCCAGGTTTAAGGTATTCTTCCTTCAGCTAAAACATGCATGTGGAACCTAGAGTATGATCAACCATGTGATCGGGAGACGTGTTCAAATATGTCTCAGTTTTCCTCCACTGTTACTCGGGTGCAACATTCCAGACGCTTTACTAACACTCTTCCCACTTGGAGAGTCAGTCCCTTTAACCTCCTGTTTGGCCCAGTTTGCAATTTCTGTGGAAGATGAACAGGAATAGCGAGAACCAATGAGAGACTAGCTGGAGGTGTCTGGATGGGCAAATTTAACTCTCATTTCCCACCAGGAAGAGGAAATAACCAAAGGCTCAGCGTGCCATGCCAGAACCAGATTAGGGCCTGAAGACATCCTGCGGTGTTGCGGCCAGGTCACAAGAAAGCGAGTTGAAGAAAGGAGCTCAGGGACACTGTAATTCACAAACCTGCAGAGTTATAAATGACAGCTATCGTCCAAAAATATACTGAAGTAAGGCTGCCAAGAGGACTTGAAAGTGGGGCAGAATTGCAGGAAACCAATTTCAGGAGGTAGACTGGAATTGCATTGAAAGCATAGGAAAAGAGGCAGAACGTCCACAATGATGCACTTGGCCAAAAAGGGCGTATGCGTTTTTTCCTGAATATATTCAGGAAAAAAGGCATACGCCCTTTTTGGCCAACCAAGCAAACTTGCAAAGGAAATCTGCACTACAATGAAGTCTCACTTCTCCCCGGTCAAAAGGGCCATCTGAAAAAAGTGTAAAATCCAGAAAGGCAGGACAGGCCATGGAGAACTGGGAGCCTTGTTATGCTGATGGGCGGGATGTAAATTGCCAACAGACACTCAGGAGAACTGTATGGTGTTTCCTGAAACATCTAAAAAACAAAGCAACAGAGCCTAGGGCACTTCCACTTATGGTCCTATAGCTTAGGGAAATTAAAATAAAAAGACACAGCCACCCCAATGTTTGGGACGCCTCCGTTTACAAGAACCTCGTTTACCGTACAAGTTCAATATCACAGAAAGTGAAAAATGGATAAAGAACTTGTGGTACTTACGTACAATGCAGTATCACTCAGCAATGAAATCTATGTCATCAGGCCCGTAGCAGCATAATGAGTGGATTCAGGTACGATGATTCTAACTGAAATAAGTCACACAGAAAAAGAAACATCATAAGATATCACTAATACACGGAATGTAAACTTGGCTACACAGGAACTGCATTCCAAAACAGAACAGGGTCTCAAATTTAGAAAACCAACTTATGCTTGCTTAAGGGGAAAGGTGAGTTGGGGTGCTGCATAAAACCAGAGATTGAAATGAGCACAGATAAAGTTCCTTAAGCCAAATATGGAATAGACAAGAGCTACTCCTTGCTCAACGAAATGGACTCAAAACCCCATATTAAACGCCTAAGAATGTACCTGACTAGTAAGTATCTTAAAACCTATGGATTGCTATGTCTCCAAAAGAGAATCAAGCATGTGTACAGGGGCATAAACGCAGCAGTGATAGGATTGGAGAGGTTCGTGAGCAAATGAAGACCCTTTGAAGTCATATTGCATGGTACCCATTCCATGGGTTTCAACTACCCAGGTTTAAGGTATTCTTCCTTCAGCTAAAACATGCATGTGGAACCTAGAGTATGATCAACCATGTGATCGGGAGACGTGTTCAAATATGTCTCAGTTTTCCTCCCCTGGTACTCGGGTGCAACATTCCAGACGCTTTACTAACACTCTCCCGACTTGGAGAGTCAGTCCCTTTAACCTCCTGTTTGGCCCAGTTTGCAATTTCTGCGGAAGATGAACAGGAATAGCGAGAACCAATGAGAGGCTAGCTGGAGGTGTCTGGACGGGCAAATTAACTGTCATTTCCCACCAGGAAGAGGAATTAACCAAATGCTCAGCATGCCGGGCCGGAACCAGATTAGGGCCTGAAGCCATCCTGCGGTGTTGCGGCCAGCTCAAAAGAAAGCGAGTTGAAGAAAGGAGCTCAGGGGCACTGTAATTCACAAACCTGCAGAGTTATAAATGACAGCTATCGTCCAAAAATAGACTGAAGTAAGGCTGCCAAGAGGACTTGAAAGCGGGGCAGAATTGCAGGAAACCGATTTCAGGAGGTAGACTGGAATTGCATTGAAAGCATAGGAAAAGAGGCAGAACGTCCACAATGATGCACTTGGCCAAAAAGGGCGTATGCGTTTTTTCCTGAATATATTCAGGAAAAAACGCATACGCCCTTTTTGGCCAACCAAGCAAGCTTGCAAAGGAAATCTGCACTACAATGAAGTCTCACTTCCCCCAGGTCAAAAGGGCCATCTGAAAAAAGTGTAAAATCCAGAAAGGCAGGACAGGCCATGGAGAACTGGGAGCCTTGTTATGCTGATGGGCGGGATGTAAACTGCCAACAACCACTCGGGAGAAGTGTATGGTGTTTCCTGAAACATCTAAAAAACAAAGCAACAGAACCTAGGGCACTTCCACTTATGGTCCTATAGCTTAGGGAAATTAAAATCAAAAAGACACAGCCACCCCAAAGTTTGGAACGGCTCTGTTTACAAGAACCTCGTTTACAGTACAAGTTCAACATCGCAGAAAGTGAAAAATGGATAAAGAAGTTGTGGTATTTACTTACAAAGCAATATCACTCAGCAATGAAATCTGTGTCATCAGGCCCTTAGCAGCACAATGAGTGGATTCAGGTATGATGATTCTAACTGAAATAAGTCACACAGAAAAAGAAACATCATAAGTTATCAGTAATACACGGAATGTAAACTTGGCTACACAGGAACTGAATTACAGAACAGAACAGGGCCTCAAATTTAGAAAACCAACTTATGCTTGCTTAAGGGTAAAGGTGAGTTGGGGTGCTGCATAAAACCAGAGATTGAAATGAGCACAGATAAAGTTCCTTAAGCCAAATATGGAATAGACAAGAGCTGCTCCTTGCTCAACGAAATGGACTTAACACCGCATATTAAACGCCTAAGAATGTACCTGACTAGTAAGTATCTTAAAACCTATGGATTGCTATGTCTCCGAAAGAGAATCAAGCATGTGTACAGGGGCATAAACGCAGCAGTGATAGGATTGGAGAGGTTCGGTGAACAAATGAAGACCCTTTGAAGTCATATTGCATGGTACCCATTCCACGGGTTTCAACTACCCAGGTTTTAGGTATTCTTCCTTCAGCTAAAACATGCATGTGGAACCCAAGTATAATCAACCATGTGAACGGGAGACGTGTTCAAATATGTCTCAGTTTTCCTCCCCTGGTACTCGGGTGCAACATTCCAGACGCTTTACTAACACTCTCCCCACTTGGAGAGTCAGCGCCTTTAACCTCCTGTTTGGCCCAGTTTGCAATTTCTGCGGAAGATGAACAGGAATAGCGAGAACCAATGAGAGACTAGCTGGAGGTGTCTGGACGGGCAAATTTAACTCTCATTTCCCACCAGGAAGAGGAATTAACCAAAGGCTCAGCGTGCCGTGCCGGAACCAGATTAGGGCCTGAAGCCATCCTGCGGTGTTGCGGCCAGGTCACAAGAAAGCAAGTTGAAGAAAGGAGCTCAGGGGCACTGTAATTCACAAACCTGCCGAGTTATAAATGACAGCTATCGTCCAAAAATAGACTGAAGTAAGGCTGCCAAGAGGACTTGAAAGTGGGGCAGAATTGCAGGAAACCGATTTCAGGAGGTAGACTGGAATTGCATTGAAAGCATAGGAAAAGAGGCAGAACGTCCACAATGATGCACTTGGCCAAAAAGGGCGTATGCGTTTTTTCCTGAATATATTCAGGAAAAAACGCATACGCCCTTTTTGGCCAACCAAGCAAACTTGCAAAGGAAATCTGCACTACAATGAAGTCTCACTTCCCCCCGGTCAAAAGGGCCATCTGAAAAAAGTGTAAAATCCAGAAAGGCAGGACAGACCATGGAGAACTGGGAGCCTTGTTATGCTGATGGGCGGGATGTAAATTGCCAACAACCACTCGGGAGAAGTGTATGGTGTTTCCTGAAACATCTAAAAAACAAAGCAACAGAACCTAGGGCACTTCCGCTTATGGTCCTATAGCTTAGGGAAATTAAAATCAAAAAGACACAGCCACCCCAAAGTTTGGGACGCCTCTGTTTACAAGAACCTCGTTTACAGTACAAGTTCAACATCGCAGAAAGTGAAAAATGGATAAAGAAGTTGTGGTATTTACTTACAAAGCAATATCACTCAGCAATGAAATCTGTGTCATCAGGCCCTTAGCAGCACAATGAGTGGATTCAGGTATGATGATTCTAACTGAAATAAGTCACACAGAAAAAGAAACATCATAAGATATCAGTAATACACGGAATGGAAACTTGGCTACACAGGAACTGAATTACAGAACAGAACAGGGTCTCAAATTTAGAAAACCAACTTATGCTTGCTTAAGGGTAAAGGTGAGTTGGGGTGCTGCATAAAACCAGAGATTGAAATGAGCACAGATAAAGTTCCTTAAGTCAAATATGGAATAGACAAGAGCTACTCCTTGCTCAACGAAATGGACTCAACACCGCATATTAAACGCCTAAGAATGTACCTGACTAGTAAGTATCTTAAAACCTATGGATTGCTATGTCTCCGAAAGAGAATCAAGCATGTGTACAGGGGCATAAACGCAGCAGTGATAGGATTGGAGAGGTTCGGTGAGCAAATGAAGACCCTTTGAAGTCATATTGCATGGTACCCATTCCACGGGTTTCAACTACCCAGGTTTAAGGTATTCTTCCTTCAGCTAAAACATGCATGTGGAACCTAGAGTATGATCAACCATGTGATCGGGAGACGTGTTCAAATATGTCTCAGTTTTCGTACCCTGGTACTCGGGTGCAACATTCCAGACGCTTTACTAACACTCTCCCCACTTGGAGAGTCAGTCCCTTTAACCTCCTGTTTGGCCCAGTTTGCAATTTCTGCGGAAGATGAACAGGAATAGCGAGAACCAATGAGAGACTAGCTGGAGGTGTCTGAACGGGCAAATTAATTCTCATTTCCCACCAGGAAGAGGAATTAACCAAAGGCTCAGCGTGCCGTGCCAGAACCAGATTCGGGCCTGAAGCGATCCTGCGGTGTTGCGGCCAGGTCACAAGAAAGCGAGTTGAAGAAAGGAGCTCAGGGGCACTGTAATTCACAAACCTGCAGAGTTATAAATGACAGCTATCGTCCAAAAATAGACTGAAGTAAGGCTGCCAAGAGGCGTTGAAAGCGGGGCAGAATTGCAGGAAACCGATTTCAGGAGGTAGACTGGAATTGCATTGAAAGCATAGGAAAAGAGGCAGAACATCCACAATGATGCACTTGGCCAAAAAGGGCGTATGCGTTTTTTCCTGAATATATTCAGGAAAAAACGCATACGCCCTTTTTGGCCAACCAAGCAAGCTTGCAAAGGAAATCTGCACTACAATGAAGTCTCACTTCCCCCCGGTCAAAAGGGCCATCTGAGAAAAGTGTAAAATCCAGAAAGGCAGGACAGGCCATGGAGAACTGGGAGCCTTGTTATGCTGATGGGTGGGATGTAAATTGCCAATAGACACTCTGGAGAAGTGTATGGTGTTTCCTGAAACATCTAAAAAACAAAGCAACAGAGCCTAGGGCACTTCCACTTATGGTCCTATAGCTTAGGGAAATTAAAATCAAAAAGACACAGCCACCCCAAAGTTTGGAACGCCTCCGTTTACAAGAACCTCGTTTACCGTACAAGTTCAATATCACAGAAAGTGAAAAATGGATAAAGAACTTGTGGTACTTACGTACAATGCAGTATCACTCAGCAATGAAATCTATGTCATCAGGCCCGTAGCAGCATAATGAGTAGATTCAGGTACGCTGATTCTAACTGAAGTAAGTCACATAGAAAAAGAAACATCATAAGATATCACTAATACACGGAATGTAAACTTGGCTACACAGGAACTGAATTCCAAAACAGAACAGGTTCTCAAATTATAAAACCAACTTATGCTTGCTTAAGGGTAAAGGTGAGTTGGGATGCTGCATAAAACCAGAGATTGAAATGAGCACAGATAAAGTTCCTTAAGCCAAATATGGAATAGACAAGAGCTACTCCTTGCTCAACGAAATGGACTCAACACCGCATATTAAACGCCTAAGAATGTACCTGACTAGTAAGTATCTTAAAACCTATGGATTGCTATGTCTCCGAAAGAGAATCAAGCATGTGTACAGGGGCATAAACGCAGCAGTGATAGGATTGGAGACGTTCGGTGAGCAAATGAAGACCCTTTGAAGTCATATTGCATGGTACCCATTCCACGGGTTTCAACTACCCAGGTTTTAGGTATTCTTCCTTCAGCTAAAACATGCATGTGGAACCCAGAGTATGATCAACCATGTGATCGGGAGACGTGTTCAAATATGTCTCAGTTTTCCTCCCCTGGTACTCGGGTGCAACATTCCAGACGCTTTACTAACACTCTCCCCACTTGGAGAGTCAGCGCCTTTAACCTCCTGTTTGGCCCAGTTTGCAATTTCTGCGGAAGATGAACAGGAATAGCGAGAACCAATGAGAGACTAGCTGGAGGTGTCTGGACGGGCAAATTTAAATCTCATTTCCCACCAGGAAGACGAAATAATGAAAGGCTCAGTGTGCCGTGCCGGAACCAGATTAGGGCCTGAAGCCATCCTGCGGTGTTGCGGCCAGGTCACAAGAAAGCGAGTTGAAGAAAGGAGCTCAGGGGCACTGTAATTCACAAACCTGCAGAGTTATAAATGACAGCTATCGTCCAAAAATAGACTGAAGTAAGGCTCCCAAGAGGACTTGAAAGCGGGGCAGAATTGCAGGAAACCGATTTCAGGAGGTAGACTGGAATTGCATTGAAAGCATAGGAAAAGAGGCAGAACGTCCACAATGATGCACTTGGCCAAAAAGGGCGTATGCGTTTTTTCCTGAATATATTCAGGAAAAAACGCATACGCCCTTTTTGGCCAACCAAGCAAGCTTGCAAAGGAAATCTGCACTACAATGAAGTCTCACTTCTCCCCAGTCAAAAGGGCCATCTGAAAGAAGTGTAAAATCCAGAAAGGCAGGACAGGCCATGGAGAACTGGGAGCCTTGTTATGCTGATGGGCGGGATGTAAATTGCCAACAACCACTCGGGAGAAGTGTATGGTGTTTCCTGAAACATCTAAAAAACAAAGCAAGAGAACCTAGGGCACTTCCGCTTATGGTCCTATAGCTTAGGGAAATTAAAATCAAAAAGACACAGGCACCCCAAAGTTTGGAACGGCTCTGTTTACAAGAACCTCGTTTACAGTACAAGTTCAACATCGCAGAAAGTGAAAAATGGATAAAGAAGTTGTGGTATTTACTTACAAAGCAATATCACTCAGCAATGAAATCTGTGTCATCAGGCCCTTAGCAGCACAATGAGTGGATTCAGGTATGATGATTCTAACTGAAATAAGTCACACAGAAAAAGAAACATCATAAGATATCAGTAATACACGGAATGTAAACGTGGCTACACAGGAACTGAATTACAGAACAGAACAGGGTCTCAAATTTAGAAAACCAACTTATGCTTGCTTAAGGGTAAAGGTGAGTTGGGGTGCTGCATAAAACCAGAGATTGAAATGAGCACAGATAAAGTTCCTTAAGCCAAATATGGAATAGACAAGAGCTACTCCTTGCTCAACGAAATGGACTCAACACCGCATATTAAACGCCTAAGAATGTACCTGACTAGTAAGTATCTTAAAACCTATGGATTGCTATGTCTCCGAAAGAGAATCAAGCATGTGTACAGGGGCAAAAATGCAGCAGTGATAGGATTGGAGAGTTTCGTGAGCAAATGAAGACCCTTTGAAGTCATATTGCATGGTACCCATTCCACGGGTTTCAACTACCCAGGTTTAAGGTATTCTTCCTTCAGCTAAAACATGCATGTGGAACCTAGAGTATGATCAACCATGTGATCGGGAGACGTGTTCAAATATGTCTCAGTTTTCGTACCCTGGTACTCGGGTGCAACATTCCAGACGCTTTACTAACACTCTCCCCACTTGGAGAGTCAGCGCCTTTAACCTCCTGTTTGGCCCAGTTTGCAATTTCTGCGGAAGATGAACAGGAATAGCGAGAACCAATGAGAGACTAGCTGGAGGTGTCTGGACGGGCAAATTTAACTCTCATTTCCCACCAGGAAGAGGAATTAACCAAAGGCTCAGCGTGCCGTGCCGGAACCAGATTAGGGCCTGAAGCCATCCTGCGGTGTTGCGGCCAGGTCACAAGAAAGCAAGTTGAAGAAAGGAGCTCAGGGGCACTGTAATTCACAAACCTGCCGAGTTATAAATGACAGCTATCGTCCAAAAATAGACTGAAGTAAGGCTGCCAAGAGGACTTGAAAGTGGGGCAGAATTGCAGGAAACCGATTTCAGGAGGTAGACTGGAATTGCATTGAAAGCATAGGAAAAGAGGCAGAACGTCCACAATGATGCACTTGGCCAAAAAGGGCGTATGCGTTTTTTCCTGAATATATTCAGGAAAAAACGCATACGCCCTTTTTGGCCAACCAAGCAAACTTGCAAAGGAAATCTGCACTACAATGAAGTCTCACTTCCCCCCGGTCAAAAGGGCCATCTGAAAAAAATGTAAAATCCAGAAAGGCAGGACAGACCATGGAGAACTGGGAGCCTTGTTATGCTGATGGGCGGGATGTAAATTGCCAACAACCACTCGGGAGAAGTGTATGGTGTTTCCTGAAACATCTAAAAAACAAAGCAACAGAACCTAGGGCACTTCCGCTTATGGTCCTATAGCTTAGGGAAATTAAAATCAAAAAGACACAGCCACCCCAAAGTTTGGGACGCCTCTGTTTACAAGAACCTCGTTTACAGTACAAGTTCAACATCGCAGAAAGTGAAAAATGGATAAAGAAGTTGTGGTATTTACTTACAAAGCAATATCACTCAGCAATGAAATCTGTGTCATCAGGCCCTTAGCAGCACAATGAGTGGATTCAGGTATGATGATTCTAACTGAAATAAGTCACACAGAAAAAGAAACATCATAAGATATCAGTAATACACGGAATGGAAACTTGGCTACACAGGAACTGAATTACAGAACAGAACAGGGTCTCAAATTTAGAAAACCAACTTATGCTTGCTTAAGGGTAAAGGTGAGTTGGGGTGCTGCATAAAACCAGAGATTGAAATGAGCACAGATAAAGTTCCTTAAGTCAAATATGGAATAGACAAGAGCTACTCCTTGCTCAACGAAATGGACTCAACACCGCATATTAAACGCCTAAGAATGTACCTGACTAGTAAGTATCTTAAAACCTATGGATTGCTATGTCTCCGAAAGAGAATCAAGCATGTGTACAGGGGCATAAACGCAGCAGTGATAGGATTGGAGAGGTTCGGTGAGCAAATGAAGACCCTTTGAAGTCATATTGCATGGTACCCATTCCACGGGTTTCAACTACCCAGGTTTAAGGTATTCTTCCTTCAGCTAAAACATGCATGTGGAACCTAGAGTATGATCAACCATGTGATCGGGAGACGTGTTCAAATATGTCTCAGTTTTCGTACCCTGGTACTCGGGTGCAACATTCCAGACGCTTTACTAACACTCTCCCCACTTGGAGAGTCAGTCCCTTTAACCTCCTGTTTGGCCCAGTTTGCAATTTCTGCGGAAGATGAACAGGAATAGCGAGAACCAATGAGAGACTAGCTGGAGGTGTCTGAACGGGCAAATTAATTCTCATTTCCCACCAGGAAGAGGAATTAACCAAAGGCTCAGCGTGCCGTGCCAGAACCAGATTCGGGCCTGAAGCGATCCTGCGGTGTTGCGGCCAGGTCACAAGAAAGCGAGTTGAAGAAAGGAGCTCAGGGGCACTGTAATTCACAAACCTGCAGAGTTATAAATGACAGCTATCGTCCAAAAATAGACTGAAGTAAGGCTGCCAAGAGGCGTTGAAAGCGGGGCAGAATTGCAGGAAACCGATTTCAGGAGGTAGACTGGAATTGCATTGAAAGCATAGGAAAAGAGGCAGAACATCCACAATGATGCACTTGGCCAAAAAGGGCGTATGCGTTTTTTCCTGAATATATTCAGGAAAAAACGCATACGCCCTTTTTGGCCAACCAAGCAAGCTTGCAAAGGAAATCTGCACTACAATGAAGTCTCACTTCCCCCCGGTCAAAAGGGCCATCTGAGAAAAGTGTAAAATCCAGAAAGGCAGGACAGGCCATGGAGAACTGGGAGCCTTGTTATGCTGATGGGTGGGATGTAAATTGCCAATAGACACTCTGGAGAAGTGTATGGTGTTTCCTGAAACATCTAAAAAACAAAGCAACAGAGCCTAGGGCACTTCCACTTATGGTCCTATAGCTTAGGGAAATTAAAATCAAAAAGACACAGCCACCCCAAAGTTTGGAACGCCTCCGTTTACAAGAACCTCGTTTACCGTACAAGTTCAATATCACAGAAAGTGAAAAATGGATAAAGAACTTGTGGTACTTACGTACAATGCAGTATCACTCAGCAATGAAATCTATGTCATCAGGCCCGTAGCAGCATAATGAGTAGATTCAGGTACGCTGATTCTAACTGAAGTAAGTCACATAGAAAAAGAAACATCATAAGATATCACTAATACACGGAATGTAAACTTGGCTACACAGGAACTGAATTCCAAAACAGAACAGGTTCTCAAATTATAAAACCAACTTATGCTTGCTTAAGGGTAAAGGTGAGTTGGGATGCTGCATAAAACCAGAGATTGAAATGAGCACAGATAAAGTTCCTTAAGCCAAATATGGAATAGACAAGAGCTACTCCTTGCTCAACGAAATGGACTCAACACCGCATATTAAACGCCTAAGAATGTACCTGACTAGTAAGTATCTTAAAACCTATGGATTGCTATGTCTCCGAAAGAGAATCAAGCATGTGTACAGGGGCATAAACGCAGCAGTGATAGGATTGGAGACGTTCGGTGAGCAAATGAAGACCCTTTGAAGTCATATTGCATGGTACCCATTCCACGGGTTTCAACTACCCAGGTTTTAGGTATTCTTCCTTCAGCTAAAACATGCATGTGGAACCCAGAGTATGATCAACCATGTGATCGGGAGACGTGTTCAAATATGTCTCAGTTTTCCTCCCCTGGTACTCGGGTGCAACATTCCAGACGCTTTACTAACACTCTCCCCACTTGGAGAGTCAGCGCCTTTAACCTCCTGTTTGGCCCAGTTTGCAATTTCTGCGGAAGATGAACAGGAATAGCGAGAACCAATGAGAGACTAGCTGGAGGTGTCTGGACGGGCAAATTTAAATCTCATTTCCCACCAGGAAGACGAAATAATGAAAGGCTCAGTGTGCCGTGCCGGAACCAGATTAGGGCCTGAAGCCATCCTGCGGTGTTGCGGCCAGGTCACAAGAAAGCGAGTTGAAGAAAGGAGCTCAGGGGCACTGTAATTCACAAACCTGCAGAGTTATAAATGACAGCTATCGTCCAAAAATAGACTGAAGTAAGGCTCCCAAGAGGACTTGAAAGCGGGGCAGAATTGCAGGAAACCGATTTCAGGAGGTAGACTGGAATTGCATTGAAAGCATAGGAAAAGAGGCAGAACGTCCACAATGATGCACTTGGCCAAAAAGGGCGTATGCGTTTTTTCCTGAATATATTCAGGAAAAAACGCATACGCCCTTTTTGGCCAACCAAGCAAGCTTGCAAAGGAAATCTGCACTACAATGAAGTCTCACTTCTCCCCAGTCAAAAGGGCCATCTGAAAGAAGTGTAAAATCCAGAAAGGCAGGACAGGCCATGGAGAACTGGGAGCCTTGTTATGCTGATGGGCGGGATGTAAATTGCCAACAACCACTCGGGAGAAGTGTATGGTGTTTCCTGAAACATCTAAAAAACAAAGCAAGAGAACCTAGGGCACTTCCGCTTATGGTCCTATAGCTTAGGGAAATTAAAATCAAAAAGACACAGGCACCCCAAAGTTTGGAACGGCTCTGTTTACAAGAACCTCGTTTACAGTACAAGTTCAACATCGCAGAAAGTGAAAAATGGATAAAGAAGTTGTGGTATTTACTTACAAAGCAATATCACTCAGCAATGAAATCTGTGTCATCAGGCCCTTAGCAGCACAATGAGTGGATTCAGGTATGATGATTCTAACTGAAATAAGTCACACAGAAAAAGAAACATCATAAGATATCAGTAATACACGGAATGTAAACGTGGCTACACAGGAACTGAATTACAGAACAGAACAGGGTCTCAAATTTAGAAAACCAACTTATGCTTGCTTAAGGGTAAAGGTGAGTTGGGGTGCTGCATAAAACCAGAGATTGAAATGAGCACAGATAAAGTTCCTTAAGCCAAATATGGAATAGACAAGAGCTACTCCTTGCTCAACGAAATGGACTCAACACCGCATATTAAACGCCTAAGAATGTACCTGACTAGTAAGTATCTTAAAACCTATGGATTGCTATGTCTCCGAAAGAGAATCAAGCATGTGTACAGGGGCAAAAATGCAGCAGTGATAGGATTGGAGAGTTTCGTGAGCAAATGAAGACCCTTTGAAGTCATATTGCATGGTACCCATTCCACGGGTTTCAACTACCCAGGTTTAAGGTATTCTTCCTTCAGCTAAAACATGCATGTGGAACCTAGAGTATGATCAACCATGTGATCGGGAGACGTGTTCAAATATGTCTCAGTTTTCGTACCCTGGTACTCGGGTGCAACATTCCAGACGCTTTACTAACACTCTCCCCACTTGGAGAGTCAGTCCCTTTAACCTCCTGTTTGGCCCAGTTTGCAATTTCTGCGGAAGATGAACAGGAATAGCGAGAACCAATGAGAGACTAGCTGGAGGTGTCTGAACGGGCAAATTAATTCTCATTTCCCACCAGGAAGAGGAATTAACCAAAGGCTCAGCGTGCCGTGCCAGAACCAGATTCGGGCCTGAAGCGATCCTGCGGTGTTGTGGCCAGGTCACAAGAAAGCGAGTTGAAGAAAGGAGCTCAGGGGCACTGTAATTCACAAACCTGCAGAGTTATAAATGACAGCTATCGTCCAAAAATAGACTGAAGTAAGGCTGCCAAGAGGCGTTGAAAGCGGGGCAGAATTGCAGGAAACCGATTTCAGGAGGTAGACTGGAATTGCATTGAAAGCATAGGAAAAGAGGCAGAACATCCACAATGATGCACTTGGCCAAAAAGGGCGTATGCGTTTTTTCCTGAATATATTCAGGAAAAAACGCATACGCCCTTTTTGGCCAACCAAGCAAGCTTGCAAAGGAAATCTGCACTACAATGAAGTCTCACTTCCCCCCGGTCAAAAGGGCCATCTGAGAAAAGTGTAAAATCCAGAAAGGCAGGACAGGCCATGGAGAACTGGGAGCCTTGTTATGCTGATGGGCGGGATGTAAATTGCCAATAGACACTCTGGAGAAGTGTATGGTGTTTCCTGAAACATCTAAAAAACAAAGCAACAGAGCCTAGGGCACTTCCACTTATGGTCCTATAGCTTAGGGAAATTAAAATCAAAAAGACACAGCCACCCCAAAGTTTGGAACGCCTCCGTTTACAAGAACCTCGTTTACCGTACAAGTTCAATATCACAGAAAGTGAAAAATGGATAAAGAACTTGTGGTACTTACGTACAATGCAGTATCACTCAGCAATGAAATCTATGTCATCAGGCCCGTAGCAGCATAATGAGTAGATTCAGGTACGCTGATTCTAACTGAAATAAGTCACATAGAAAAAGAAACATCATAAGATATCACTAATACACGGAATGTAACCTTGGCTACACAGGAACTGAATTCCAAAACAGAACAGGTTCTCAAATTATAAAACCAACTTATGCTTGCTTAAGGGTAAAGGTGAGTTGGGATGCTGCATAAAACCAGAGATTGAAATGAGCACAGATAAAGTTCCTTAAGCCAAATATGGAATAGACAAGAGCTACTCCTTGCTCAACGAAATGGACTCAACACCGCATATTAAACGCCTAAGAATGTACCTGACTAGTAAGTATCTTAAAACCTATGGATTGCTATGTCTCCGAAAGAGAATCAAGCATGTGTACAGGGGCATAAACGCAGCAGTGATAGGATTGGAGACGTTCGGTGAGCAAATGAAGACCCTTTGAAGTCATATTGCATGGTACCCATTCCACGGGTTTCAACTACCCAGGTTTAAGGTATTCTTCCTTCAGCTAAAACATGCATGTGGAACCCAGAGTATGATCAACCATGTGATCGGGAGACGTGTTCAAATATGTCTCAGTTTTCCTCCCCTGGTACTCGGGTGCAACATTCCAGACGCTTTACTAACACTCTCCCCACTTGGAGAGTCAGCGCCTTTAACCTCCTGTTTGGCCCAGTTTGCAATTTCTGCGGAAGATGAACAGGAATAGTGAGAACCAATGAGAGACTAGCTGGAGGTGTCTGGACGGGCAAATTTAACTCTCATTTCCCACCAGGAAGACGAAATAATGAAAGGCTCAGTGTGCCGTGCCGGAACCAGATTAGGGCCTGAAGCCATCCTGCGGTGTTGCGGCCAGCTCAAAAGAAAGCGAGTTGAAGAAAGGAGCTCAGGGGCACTGTAATTCACAAACCTGCAGAGTTATAAATGACAGGTATCGTCCAAAAATAGACTGAAGTAAGGCTGCCAAGAGGACTTGAAAGCGGGGCAGAATTGCAGGAAACCGATTTCAGGAGGTAGACTGGAATTGCATTGAAAGCATAGGAAAAGAGGCAGAACGTCCACAATGATGCACTTGGCCAAAAAGGGCGTATGCGTTTTTTCCTGAATATATTCAGGAAAAAACGCATACGCCCTTTTTGGCCAACCAAGCAAGCTTGCAAAGGAAATCTGCACTACAATGAAGTCTCACTTCCCCCAGGTCAAAAGGGCCATCTGAAAAAAGTGTAAAATCCAGAAAGGCAGGACAGGCCATGGAGAACTGGGAGCCTTGTTATGCTGATGGGCGGGATGTAAACTGCCAACAACCACTCGGGAGAAGTGTATGGTGTTTCCTGAAACATCTAAAAAACAAAGCAACAGAACCTAGGGCACTTCCACTTATGGTCCTATAGCTTAGGGAAATTAAAATCAAAAAGACACAGCCACCCCAAAGTTTGGAACGGCTCTGTTTACAAGAACCTCGTTTACAGTACAAGTTCAACATCGCAGACAGTGAAAAATGGATAAAGAAGTTGTGGTATTTACTTACAAAGCAATATCACTCAACAATGAAATCTGTGTCATCAGGCCCTTAGCAGCACAATGAGTGGATTCAGGTATGATGATTCTAACTGAAATAAGTCACACAGAAAAAGAAACATCATAAGTTATCAGTAATACACGGAATGTAAACTTGGCTACACAGGAACTGAATTACAGAACAGAACAGGGCCTCAAATTTAGAAAACCAACTTATGCTTGCTTAAGGGTAAAGGTGAGTTGGGGTGCTGCATAAAACCAGAGATTGAAATGAGCACAGATAAAGTTCCTTAAGCCAAATATGGAATAGACAAGAGCTGCTCCTTGCTCAACGAAATGGACTTAACACCGCATATTAAACGCCTAAGAATGTACCTGACTAGTAAGTATCTTAAAACCTATGGATTGCTATGTCTCCGAAAGAGAATCAAGCATGTGTACAGGGGCATAAACGCAGCAGTGATAGGATTGGAGAGGTTCGGTGAGCAAATGAAGACCCTTTGAAGTCATATTGCATGGTACCCATTCCACGGGTTTCAACTACCCAGGTTTTAGGTATTCTTCCTTCAGCTAAAACATGCATGTGGAACCCAAGTATAATCAACCATGTGAACGGGAGACGTGTTCAAATATGTCTCAGTTTTCCTCCCCTGGTACTCGGGTGCAACATTCCAGACGCTTTACTAACACTCTCCCCACTTGGAGAGTCAGCGCCTTTAACCTCCTGTTTGGCCCAGTTTGCAATTTCTGCGGAAGATGAACAGGAATAGCGAGAACCAATGAGAGACTAGCTGGAGGTGTCTGGACGGGCAAATTTAACTCTCATTTCCCACCAGGAAGAGGAATTAACCAAAGGCTCAGCGTGCCGTGCCGGAACCAGATTAGGGCCTGAAGCCATCCTGCGGTGTTGCGGCCAGGTCACAAGAAAGCAAGTTGAAGAAAGGAGCTCAGGGGCACTGTAATTCACAAACCTGCCGAGTTATAAATGACAGCTATCGTCCAAAAATAGACTGAAGTAAGGCTGCCAAGAGGACTTGAAAGTGGGGCAGAATTGCAGGAAACCGATTTCAGGAGGTAGACTGGAATTGCATTGAAAGCATAGGAAAAGAGGCAGAACGTCCACAATGATGCACTTGGCCAAAAAGGGCGTATGCGTTTTTTCCTGAATATATTCAGGAAAAAACGCATACGCCCTTTTTGGCCAACCAAGCAAACTTGCAAAGGAAATCTGCATTACAATGAAGTCTCACTTCCCCCCGGTCAAAAGGGCCATCTGAAAAAAGTGTAAAATCCAGAAAGGCAGGACAGACCATGGAGAACTGGGAGCCTTGTTATGCTGATGGGCGGGATGTAAATTGCCAACAACCACTCGGGAGAAGTGTATGGTGTTTCCTGAAACATCTAAAAAACAAAGCAACAGAACCTAGGGCACTTCCGCTTATGGTCCTATAGCTTAGGGAAATTAAAATCAAAAAGACACAGCCACCCCAAAGTTTGGGACGCCTCTGTTTACAAGAACCTCGTTTACAGTACAAGTTCAACATCGCAGAAAGTGAAAAATGGATAAAGAAGTTGTGGTATTTACTTACAAAGCAATATCACTCAGCAATGAAATCTGTGTCATCAGGCCCTTAGCAGCACAATGAGTGGATTCAGGTATGATGATTCTAACTGAAATAAGTCACACAGAAAAAGAAAAACATCATAAGATATCACTAATACACGGAATGTAAACTTGGCTACAGAGGAACTGAATTCCAAAACAGAACAGGTTCTCAAATTATAAAACCAACTTATGCTTGCTTAAGGGGAAAGGTGAGTTGGGTTGCTGCATAAAACCAGAGATTGAAATGAGCACAGATAAAGTTCCTTAAGCCAAATATGGAATAGACAAGAGCTACTCCTTGCTCAACGAAATGGACTCAACACCCCATATTAAACGCCTAAGAATGTACCTGACTAGTAAGTATCTTAAAACCTATGGATTGCTATGTCTCCGAAAGAGAACCAAGCATGTGTACAGGGGCATAAACGCAGCAGTGATAGGATTGGAGAGGTTCGGTGAGCAAATGAAGACCCTTTGAAGTCATATTGCATGGTACCCATTCCACGGGTTTCAACTACCCAGGTTTAAGGTATTCTTCCTTCAGCTAAAACATGCATGTGGAACCCAGAGTATGATCAACCATGTGATCGGGAGACGTGTTCAAATATGTCTCAGTTTTCCTCCCCTGGTACTCGGGTGCAACATTCCAGACGCTTTACTGACACTCTCTCAACATGGATAGTCAGCGCCTTTAACCTCCTGCTTGGCCCAGTTTGCAATTTCTGCGGAAGATGAACAGGAATAGCGAGAACCAATGAGAGGCTAGCTGGAGGTGTCTGGACGGGCAAATTTAACTCTCATTTCCCACAAGGAAGAGGAAATAACCAAAGGCTCAGCGTGCCGTACCGGAACCAGATTAGGGCCTGAAGCCATCCTGCGGTGTTGCGGCCAGCTCAAAAGAAAGCGAGTTGAAGAAAGGAACTCAGGGGCACTGTAATTCACAAACCTGCAGAATTATAAATGACAGCTATCGTCCAAAAATAGACTGAAGTAAGGCTGCCAAGAGGACTTGAAAGCGGGGCAGAATTGCAGGAAACTGATTTCAGGAGGTAGACTGGAATTGCATTGAAAGCATAGGAAAAGAGGCAGAACGTCCACAATGATGCACTTGGCCAAAAAGTGCGTATGCGTTTTTTCCTGAATATATTCAGGAAAAAACGCATACGCCCTTTTTGGCCAACCAAGCAAACTTGCAAAGGAAATCTGCACTACAATGAAGTCTCACTTCCCCCCGGTCAAAAGGGCCATCTGAAAAAAGTGTAAAATCCAGAAAGGCAGGACAGGCCATGGAGAACTGGGAGCCTTGTTATGCTGATGGGCGGGATGTAAATTGCCAACAACCACTCGGGAGAAGTGTATGGTGTTTCCTGAAACATCTAAAAAACAAAGCAACAGAACCTAGGGCACTTCCACTTATGGTCCTATAGCTTAGGGAAATTAAAATCAAAAAGACACAGCCACCCCAAAGTTTGGAACGGCTCTGTTTACAAGAACCTCGTTTACAGTACAAGTTCAACATCGCAGAAAGTGAAAAATGGATAAAGAAGTGGTGGTATTTACTTACAAAGCAATATCACTCAGCAATGAAATCTGTGTCATCAGGCCCTTAGCAGCACAATGAGTGGATTCAGGTATGATGATTCTAACTGAAATAAGTCACACAGAAAAAGAAACATCATAAGATATCAGTAATACACGGAATGTAAACTTGGCTACACAGGAACTCAATTACAGAACAGAACAGGGTCTCAAATTTAGAAAACCAACTTATGCTTGCTTAAGGGTAAAGGTGAGTTGGGGTGCTGCATAAAACCAGAGATTGAAATGAGCACAGATAAAGTTCCTTAAGCCAAATATGGAATAGACAAGAGCTACTCCTTGCTCAACGAAATGGACTCAACACCGCATATTAAACGCCTAAGAATGTACCTGACTAGTAAGTATCTTAAAACCTATGGATTGCTATGTCTCCGAAAGAGAATCAAGCATGTGTACAGGGGCATAAACGCAGCAGTGATAGGATTGGAGAGGTTCGTGAGCAAATGAAGACCCTTTGAAGTCATATTGCATGGTACCCATTCCACGGGTTTCAACTACCCAGGTTTCAGGTATTCTTCCTTCAGCTAAAACATGCATGTGGAACCTAGAGTATGATCAACCATGTGATCGGGAGACGTGTTCAAATATGTCTCAGTTTTCGTACCCTGGTACTCGGGTGCAACATTCCAGACGCTTTACTAACACTCTCCCCACTTGGAGAGTCAGTCCCTTTAACCTCCTGTTTGGCCCAGTTTGCAATTTCTGTGGAAGATGAACAGAAATAGCGAGAACCAATGAGAGACTAGCTGGAGGTGTCTGGATGGGCACATTTAACTCTCATTTCCCACCAGGAAGAGGAATTAACTAAAGGCTCAGCGTGCCGTGCCAGAACCAGATTAGGGCCTGAAGTCATCCTGCGGTGTTGCGGCCAGGTCACAAGAAAGCGAGTTGAAGAAAGGAGCTCAGGGGCACTGTAATTCACAAACCTGCAGAGTTATAAATGACAGCTATCGTCCAAAAATATACTGAAGTAAGGCTGCCAAGAGGACTTGAAAGCGGGGCAGAATTGCAGGAAACCGATTTCAGGAGGTAGACTGGAATTGCACTGAAAGCATAGGAAAAGAGGCAGAACGTCCACAATGATGCACTTGGCCAAAAAGGGCGTATGCGTTTTTTCCTGAATATATTCAGGAAAAAACGCATACGCCCTTTTTGGCCAACCAAGCAAGCTTGCAAAGGAAATCTGCACTACAATGAAGTCTCACTTCCCCCCGGTCAAAAGGGCCATCTGAAAAAAGTGTAAAATCCAGAAAGGCAGGACAGGCCATGGAGAACTGGGAGCCTTGTTATGCTGATGGGCGGGATGTAAATTGCCAACAACCACTCGGGAGAAGTGTATGGTGTTTCCTGAAACATCTAAAAAACAAAGCAACAGAGCCTAGGGCACTTCCACTTATGGTCCTATAGCCTAGGGAAATTAAAATCAAAAAGACACAGCCACCCCAAAGTTTCGAACGGCTCTGTTTACAAGAACCTTGTTTACAGTACAAGTTCAACATCGCAGAAAGTGAAAAATGGATAAAGAAGTTGTGGTATTTACTTACAAAGCAATATCACTCAGCAATGAAATCTGTGTTATCAGGCCCTTAGCAGCACAATGAGTGGATTCAGGTATGATGATTCTAACTGAAATAAGTCACACAGGAAAAGAAACATCATAAGATATCAGTAATACACGGAATGTAAACTTGGCTACACAGGAACTGAATTACAGAACAGAACAGGGTCTCAAATTTAGAAAACCAACTTATGCTTGCTTAAGGGGAAATGTGAGTTGGCGTGCTGCATAAAACCAGAGATTGAAATGAGCACAGATAAAGTTCCTTAAGCCAAATATGGAATAGACAAGAGCTACTCCTTGCTCAACGAAATGGACTGAACACCGCATATTAAACGCCTAAGAATGTACCTGACTAGTAAGTATCTTAAAACCTATGGATTGCTATGTCTCCGAAAGAGAATCAAGCATGTGTACAGGGGCATAAACGCAGCAGTGATAGGATTGAAGAGGTTTGTGAGCAAATGAAGACCCTTTGAAGTCATATTGCATGGTACCCATTCCACGGGTTTCAACTACCCAGGTTTAAGGTATTCTTCCTTCAGCTAAAACATGCATGTGGAACCTAGAGTATGATCAACCATGTGATCGGGAGACGTGTTCAAATATGTCTCAGTTTTCGTACCCTGGTACTCGGGTGCAACATTCCAGACGCTTTACTAACACTCTCCCCACTTGGAGAGTCAGTCCCTTTAACCTCGTGTTTGGCCCAGTTTGCAATTTCTGTGGAAGATGAACAGAAATAGCGAGAACCAATGAGAGACTAGCTGGAGGTGTCTGGATGGGCACATTTAACTCTCATTTCCCACCAGGAAGAGGAATTAACCAAAGGCTCAGCGTGCCGTGCCAGAACCAGATTAGGGCCTGAAGTCATCCTGCGGTGTTGCGGCCAGGTCACAAGAAAGCGAGTTGAAGAAAGGAGCTCAGGGGCACTGTAATTCACAAACCTGCAGAGTTATAAATGACAGCTATCGTCCAAAAATATACTGAAGTAAGGCTGCCAAGAGGACTTGAAAGCGGGGCAGAATTGCAGGAAACCGATTTCAGGAGGTAGACTGGAATTGCACTGAAAGCATAGGAAAAGAGGCAGAACGTCCACAATGATGCACTTGGCCAAAAAGGGCGTATGCGTTTTTTCCTGAATATATTCAGGAAAAAACGCATACGCCCTTTTTGGCCAACCAAGCAAACTTGCAAAGGAAATCTGCACTACAATGAAGTCTCACTTCTCCCCGGTCAAAAGGGCAATCTGAAAAAAGTGTAAAATCCAGAAAGGCAGGACAGGCCATGGAGAACTGGGAGCCTTGTTATGCTGATGGGCGGGATGTAAATTGCCAACAGACACTCGGGAGAAGTGTATGGTGTTTCCTGAAACATCTAAAAAACAAAGCAACAGAGCCTAGGGCACTTCCACTTATGGTCCTATAGCTTAGGGAAATTAAAATCAAAAAGACACAGCCACCCCAAAGTTTGAGACGCCTCCATTTACAAGAACCTCGTTTACCGTTCAAGTTCAATATCACAGAAAGTGAAAAATGGATAAAGAACTTGTGGTACTTATGTACAATGCAGTATCACTCAGCAATGAAATCTATGTCATCAGGCCCGTAGCAGCATAATGAGTGGATTCAGGTACGATGATTCTAACTGAAATAAGTCACACAGAAAAAGAAACATCATAAGATATCAGTAATACACGGAATGTAAACTTGGCTACACAGGAACTGCATTCCAAAACAGAACAGGGTCTCAAATTTAGAAAACCAACTTATGCTTGCTTAAGGGTAAAGGTGAGTTGGGGTGCTGCATAAAACCAGAGATTGAAATGAGCACAGATAAAGTTCCTTAAGCCAAATATGGAATAGACAAGAGCTACTCCTTGCTCAACGAAATGGACTCAACACCGCATATTAAACGCCTAAGAATGTACCTGACTAGTAAGTATCTTAAAACCTATGGATTGCTATGTCTCCGAAAGAGAATCAAGCATGTGTACAGGGGCATAAACGCAGCAGTGATAGGATTGGAGAGGTTCGTGAGCAAATGAAGACCCTTTGAAGTCATATTGCATGGTACCCATTCCACGGGTTTCAACTACCCAGGTTTAAGGTATTCTTCCTTCAGCTAAAACATGCATGTGGAACCCAGAGTATGATCAACCATGTGAACGGGAGACGTGTTCAAATATGTCTCAGTTTTCCTCCCCTGGTACTCGGGTGCAACATTCCAGATGCTTTACTAACACTCTCCCGACTTGGAGAGTCAGTCCCTTTAACCTCCTGTTTGGCCCAGTTTGCAATTTCTGCGGAAGATGAACAGGAATAGCGAGAACCAATGAGAGGCTAGCTGGAGGTGTCTGGACGGGCAAATTTAACTCTCATTTCCCACCAGGAAGAGGCATTATCCAAAGGCTCAGCGTGCCGTGCCGGAACCAGATTAGGGCCTGAAGACATCCTGCGGTGTTGCGGCCAGGTCACAAGAAAGCGAGTTGAAGAAAGGAGCTCAGGGGCACTGTAATTCACAAACCTGCAGTTATAAATGACAGCTATCGTCCAAAAATATACTGAAGTAAGGCTGCCAAGAGAACTTGAATGCGGGGCAGAATTGCAGGAAACCGATTTCAGGAGGTAGACTGGAATTGCATTGAAAGCATAGGAAAAGAGGCAGAACGTCCACAATGATGCACTTGGCCAAAAAGGGCGTATGCGGTTTTTCCTGAATATATTCAGGAAAAAACGCATACGCCCTTTTTGGCCAACCAAGCAAACTTGCAAAGGAAATCTGCACTACAATGAAGTCTCACTTCCCCCCGGTCAAAAGGGCCATCTGAAAAAAGTGTAAAATCCAGAAAGGCAGGACAGGCCATGGAGAACTGGGAGCCTTGTTATGCTGATGGGCGGGATGTAAATTGCCAACAACCACTCGGGAGAAGTGTATGGTGTTTCCTGAAACATCTAAAAAACAAAGCAACAGAACCTAGGGCACTTCCACTTATGGTCCTATAGCTTAGGGAAATTAAAATCAAAAAGACACAGCCACCCCAAAGTTTGGAACGGCTCTGTTTACAAGAACCTCGTTTACAGTACAAGTTCAACATCGCAGAAAGTGAAAAATGGATAAAGAAGTTGTGGTATTTACTTACAAAGCAATATCACTCAGCAATGAAATCTGTGTCATCAGGCCCTTAGCAGCACAATGAGTGGATTCAGGTATGATGATTCTAACTGAAATAAGTCACACAGAAAAAGAAACATCATAAGATATCAGTAATACACGGAATGTAAACTTGGCTACACAGGAACTGAATTACAGAACAGAACAGGGTCTCAAATTTAGAAAACCAACTTATTCTTGCTTAAGGGTAAAGGTGAGTTGGGGTGCTGCATAAAACCAGAGATTGAAATGAGCACAGATAAAGTTCCTTAAGCCAAATATGGAATAGACAAGAGCTACTCCTTGCTCAACGAAATGGACTCAACACCGCATATTAAACGCCTAAGAATGTACCTGACTAGTAAGTATCTTAAAACCTATGGATTGCTATGTCTCCGAAAGAGAATCAAGCATGTGTACAGGGGCATAAACGCAGCAGTGATAGGATTGGAGAGGTTCGGTGAGTAAATGAAGACCCTTTGAAGTCATATTGCATGGTACCCATTCCACGGGTTTCAACTACCCAGGTTTAAGGTATTCTTCCTTCAGCTAAAACATGCATGTGGAACCTAGAGTATGATCAACCATGTGATTGGCAGATGTGTTCAAATATGTCTAAGTTTTCGTACCCTGGTACTCGGGTGCAACATTCCAGACACTTTACTAACACTCTTCCGACTTGGAGAGTCAGTCCCTTTAACCTCCGGTTTGGCCCAGTTTGCAATTTCTGCGGAAGATGAACAGGAATAGCGAGAACCAATGAGAGACTAGCTGGAGGTGTCTGGACGGGCAAATTTAACTCTCATTTCCCACCAGGAAGAGGAAATAACCAAAGGCTCAGCGTGCCATGCCAGAACCACATTAGGGCCTGAAGCCATCCTGCGGTGTTGCGGCCAGCTCAAAAGAAAGCGAGTTGAAGAAAGGAGCTCAGGGGCACTGTAATTCACAAACCTGCAGAGTTACAAATGACAGATATCGTCCAAAAATATACTGAAATAAGGCTGCCAAGAGGACTTGAAAGCGGGGCAGAATTGCAGGAAACCGATTTCAGGAGGTAGACTGGAATTGCATTGAAAGCATAGGAAAAGAGGCAGAACGTCCACAATGATGCACTTGGCCAAAAAGGGCGTATGCGTGTTTTCCTGAATATATTCAGGAAAACACGCATACGCCCTTTTTGGCCAACCAAGCAAGCTTGCAAAGGAAATCTGCACTACAATGAAGTCTCACTTCCCCCCGGTCAAAAGGGCCATCTGAAAAAAGTGTAAAATCCAGAAAGGCAGGACAGGCCATGGAGAACTGGGAGCCTGGTTATGCTGATGGGCGGGATGTAAATTGCCAACAACCACTCGGGAGAAGTGTATGGTGTTTCCTGAAACATCTAAAAAACAAAGCAACAGAGCCTAGGGCACTTCCACTTATGGTCCTATAGCTTAGGGAAATTAAAATCAAAAAGACACAGCCACCCCAAAGTTTGGGACGCCTCTGTTTACAAGAACCTCGTTTACAGTACAAGTTCAACATCGCAGAAAGTGAAAAATGGATAAAGAAGTTGTGGTATTTACTTACAAAGCAATATCACTCAGCAATGAAATCTATGTCATCAGGCCCTTAGCAGCACAATGAGTGGATTCAGGTTTGATGATTCTAACTGAAATAAGTCACATAGAAAAAGAAACATCATAAGATATCAGTAATACACGGAATGGAAACTTGGCTACACAGGAACTGAATTACAGAACAGAACAGGGTCTCAAAATTAGAAAAGCAACTTATGGTTGCTTAAGGGTAAAGGTGAGTTGGGGTGCTGCATAAAACCAGAGATTGAAATGAGCACAGATAAAGTTCCTTAAGCCAAATATGGAATAGACAAGAGCTACTCCTTGCTCAACGAAATGGACTCAATACCGTATATTAAACGCCTAAGAATGTACCTGACTAGTAAGTATCTTAAAACCTATGGATTGCTATGTCTCCGAAAGAGAATCAAGCATGTGTACAGGGGCATAAACGCAGCAGTGATAGGATTGGAGAGGTTCGGTGAGCAAATGAAGACCCTTTGAAGTCATATTGCATGGTACCCATTCCACGGGTTTCAACTACCCAGTTTTTAGGTGTTCTTCCTTCAGCTAAAACATGCATGTGGAACCCAGAGTATGATCAACCATGTGATCGGGAGACGTGTTCAAATATGTCTCAGTTTTCCTTCCCTGGTACTCGGGTGCAACATTCCAGACGCTTTACTAACACTCTCCCCACTTGGAGAGTCAGCGCCTTTAACCTCCTGTTTGGCCCAGTTTGCAATTTCTGCGGAAGATGAACAGGAATAGCGAGAACCAATGAGAGACTAGCTGGAGGTGTCTGGACGGGCAAATTTAACTCTCATTTCCCACCAGGAAGTCGAAATAATGAAAGGCTCAGCGTGCCGTGCAGGAACCAGATTAGGGCCTGAAGCCATCCTGCGGTGTTGCGGCCAGGTCACAAGAAAGCGAGTTGAGGAAAGGAGCTCAGGGGCACTGTAATTCACAAACCTGCAGAGTTATAAATGACAGCTATCGTCCAAAAATATACTGAAGTAAGGCTGCCAAGAGGACTTGAAAGCGGGGCAGAATTTCAGGAAACCGATTTCAGGAGGTAGACTGGAATTGCTTTGAAAGCATAGGAAAAGAGGCAGAACGTCCACAATGATGCACTTGGCCAAAAAGGGCGTATGCGTTTTTTCCTGAATATATTCAGGAAAAAACGCATACGCCCTTTTTGGCCAACCAAGCAAGCTTGCAAAGGAAATCTGCACTACAATGAAGTCTCACTTCCCCCCGGTCAAAAGGGCCATCTGAAAAAAGTGTAAAATCCAGAAAGGCAGGACAGGCCATGGAGAACTGGGAGCCTTGTTATGCTGATGGGCGGGATGTAAATTGCCAATAGACACTTTGGAGAAGTGTATGGTGTTTCCTGAAACATCTAAAAAACAAAGCAACAGAGCCTAGGGCACTTCCACTTATGGTCCTATAGCTTAGGGAAATTAAAATCAAAAAGACACAGCCACCCCAAAGTTTGGAACGCCTCCGTTTACAAGAACCTCGTTTACCATACAAGTTCAATATCACAGAAAGTGAAAAATGGATAAAGAACTTGTGGTATTTATGTACAATGCAGTATCACTCAGCAATGAAATCTATGTCATCAGGCCCGTAGCAGCATAATGAGTAGATTCAGGTACGCTGATTCTAACTGAAATAAGTCACATAGAAAAAGAAACATCATAAGATATCACTAATACACGGAATGTAAATTTGGCTACACAGGAACTGAATTCCAAAACAGAACAGGTTCTCAAATTATAAAACCAACTTATGCTTGCTTAAGGGTAAATGTGAGTTGGGATGCTGCATAAAACCAGAGACTGAAATGAGCACAGATAAAGTTCCTTAAGCCAAATATGGAATAGACAAGAGCTACTCCTTGCTCAACGAAATGGACTCAACACCGCATATTAAACGCCTAAGAATGTACCTGACTAGTAAGTATCTTAAAACCTATGGATTGCTATGTCTCCGAAAGAGAATCAAGCATGTGTACAGGGGCATAAACGCAGCAGTGATAGGATTGGAGAGGTTCGGTGAGCAAATGAAGACCCTTTGAAGTCATATTGCATGGTACCCGTTCCACGGGTTTCAACTACCCAGGTTTTAGGTATTCTTCCTTCAGCTAAAACATGCATGTGGAACCCAGAGTATGATCAACCATGTGATCGGGAAACGTGTTCAAATATGTCTCAGTTTTCCTCCCCTGGTACTCGGGTGCAACATTCCAGACGCTTTACTAACACTCTCCCCACTTGGAGAGTCAGTGCCTTTAACCTCCTGTTTGGCCCAGTTTGCAATTTCTGCGGAAGATGAACAGGAATAGCGAGAACCAATGAGAGACTACCTGGAGGTGTCTGGACAGGCAAATTTAACTCTCATTTCCCACCAGGAAGACGAATTAACCGAAGGCTCAGCGTGCCGTGCCGGAATCAGATTAGGGCCTGAAGCCATCCTCGGTGTTGCGGCCAGGTCACAAGAAAGCAAGTTGAAGAAAGGAGATCAGGGGCACTGTAATTCACAAACCTGCAGAGTTATAAATGACAGCTATCGTCCAAAAATAGACTGAAGTAAGGCTGCCAAGAGGCGTTGAAAGCGGGGCAGAATTGCAGGAAACCGATTTCAGGAGGTAGACTGGAATTGCATTGAAAGCATAGGAAAAGAGGCAGAACGTCCACAATGATGCACTTGGCCAAAAAGGGCGTATGCGTTTTTTCCTGAATATATTCAGGAAAAAACGCATACGCCCTTTCTGGCCAACCAAGCAAGCTTGCAAAGGAAATCTGCACTACAATGAAGTCTCACTTCCCCCCGGTCAAAAGGGCCATCTGAAAAAAGTGTAAAATCCAGAAAGGCAGGACAGGCCATGGAGAACTGGGAGCCTTGTTATGCTGATGGGCGGGATGTAAATTGCCAACAGACACTCGGGAGAAGTGTATGGTGTTTCCTGAAACATCTAAAAAACAAAGCAACAGAGCCTAGGGCACTTCCACTTATGGTCCTATAGCTTAGGGAAATTAAAATCAAAAAGACACAGCCACCCCAAAGTTTGGGACGCCTCCGTTTACAAGAACCTCGTTTACCGTACAAGTTCAATATCACAGAAAGTGAAAAATGGATAAAGAACTTGTAGTACTTACGTACAATACAGTATCACTCAGCAATGAAATCTATGTCATCAGGCCCGTAGCAGCATAATGAGTAGATTCAGGTACGATGATTCTAACTGAAATAAGTCACACAGAAAAAGAAACATCATAAGATATCACTAACACATGGAATGTAAACTTGGCTACAGAGGAACTGAATTCCAAAACAGAACAGGTTCTCAAATTTAGGAAACCAACTTATGCTTGCTTAAGGGGAAAGGTGAGTTGGGTTGCTGCATAAAACCAGAGATTGAAATGAGCACAGATAAAGTTCCTTAAGCCAAATATGGAATAGACAAGAGCTACTCCTTGCTCAACGAAATGGACTCAACACCGCATATTAAACGCCTAAGAATGTACCTGACTAGTAAGTATCTTAAAACCTATGGATTGCTATGTCTCCGAAAGAGAATCAAGCATGTGTACAGAGGCATAAACGCAGCAGTGATAGGATTGGAGAGGTTCGGTGAGCAAATGAAGACCCTTTTAAGTCATATTGCATGGTACCCATTCCACGGGTTTCAACTACCCAGGTTTAAGGTATTCTTCCTTCAGCTAAAACATGCATGTGGAACCTAGAGTATGATCAACCATTTGATCGGGAGACGTGTTCAAATATGTCTCAGTTTTCGTACCCTGGTACTCGGGTGCAACATTCCAGACGCTTTACTAACACTCTCCCCACTTGGAGAGTCAGTCCCTTTAACCTCCTGTTTGGCCCAGTTTGCAATTTCTGCGGAAGATGAACAGGAATAGCGAGAACCAATGAGAGACTAGCTGGAGGTGTCTGAACGGGCAAATTAACTCTCATTTCCCACCAGGAAGAGGAATTAACCAAAGGCTCAGCGTGCTGTGCCAGAACCAGATTCGGGCCTGAAGCCATCCTGCGGTGTTGCGGCCAGGTCACAAGAAAGCGAGTTGAAGAAAGGAGCTCAGGGGCACTGTAATTCACAAACCTGCAGAGTTGTAAATGACAGCTGTCGTCCAAAAATAGACTGAAGTAAGGCTGCCAAGAGGCGTTGAAAGCGGGGCAGAATTGCAGGAAACCGATTTCAGGAGGTAGACTGGAATTGCATTGAAAGCATAGGAAAAGAGGCAGAACATCCACAATGATGCACTTGGCCAAAAAGGGCGTATGCGTTTTTTCCTGAATATATTCAGGAAAAAACGCATACGCCCTTTTTGGCCAACCAAGCAAGCTTGCAAAGGAAATCTGCACTACAATGAAGTCTCACTTCCCCCCGGTCAAAAGGGCCATCTGAAAAAGTGTAAAATCCAGAAAGGCAGGACAGGCCATGGAGAACTGGGAGCCTTGTTATGCTGATGGGCGGGATGTAAATTGCCAATAGACACTCTGGAGAAGTGTATGGTGTTTCCTGAAACATCTAAAAAACAAAGCAACAGAGCCTAGGGCACTTCCACTTATGGTCCTATAGCTTAGGGAAATTAAAATCAAAAAGACACAGCCACCCCAAAGTTTGGAACGCCTCCGTTTACAAGAACCTCGTTTACCATACAAGTTCAATATCACAGAAAGTGAAAAATGGATAAAGAACTTGTGGTACTTACGTACAATGCAGTATCACTCAGCAATGAAATCTATGTCATCAGGCCCGTAGCAGCATAATGAGTAGATTCAGGTACGCTGATTCTAACTGAAATAAGTCACACAGAAAAAGAAACATCATAAGTTATCAGTAATACACGGAATGTAAACTTGGCTACACAGGAACTCAATTACAGAACAGAACAGGGTCTCAAATTTAGAAAACCAACTTATGCTTGCTTGAGGGTAAAGGTGAGTTGGGATGCTGCATAAAACCAGAGATTGAAATGAGCACAGATAAAGTTCCTTAAGCCAAATATGGAATAGACCAGAGCTACTCCTTGCTCAACGAAATGGACTCAACACCGCATATTAAACGCCTAAGAATGTACCTGACTAGTAAGTATCTTAAAACCTATGGATTGCTATGTCTCCGAAAGAGAATCAAGCATGTGTACAGGGGCATAAACGCAGCAGTGATAGGATTGGAGAGGTTCGGTGAGCAAATGAAGACCCTTTGAAGTCATATTGCATGGTACCCATTCCACGGGTTTCAACTACCCAGGTTTTAGGTATTCTTCCTTCAGCTAAAACATGCATGTGGAACCCAGAGTATGATCAACCATGTGATCGGGAGACGTGTTCAAATATGTCTCAGTTTTCCTTCCCTGGTACTCGGGTGCAACATTCCAGACGCTTTACTAACACTCTCCCCACTTGGAGAGTCAGCGCCTTTAACCTCCTGTTTGGCCCAGTTTGCAATTTCTGCGGAAGATGAACAGGAATAGCGAGAAACAATGAGAGACTAGCTGGAGGTGTCTGGACGGGCAAATTTAACTCTCATTTCCCACCAGGAAGACGAAATAATGAAAGGCTCAGCGTGCCGTGCCGGAACCAGATTAGGGCCTGAAGCCATCCTGCGGTGTTGCGGCCAGGTCACAAGAAAGCGAGTTGAAGAAAGGAGCTCAGGGGCACTGTAATTCACAAACCTGCAGAGTTATAAATGACAGCTATCGTCCAAAAATAGACTGAAGTAAGGCTGCCAAGAGGACTTGAAAGCGGGGCAGAATTGCAGGAAACCGATTTCAGGAGGTAGACTGGAATTGCATTGAAAGCATAGGAAAAGAGGCAGAACGTCCACAATGATGCACTTGGCCAAAAAGGGCGTATGCGTTTTTTCCTGAATATATTCAAGAAAAAACGTATATGCCCTTTCTGGCCAACCAAGCAAGCTTGCAAAGGAAATCTGCACTACAATGAAGTCTCACTTCTCCCCAGTCAAAAGGGCCATCTGAAAGAAGTGTAAAATCCAGAAAGGCAGGACAGGCCATGGAGAACTGGGAGCCTTGTTATGCTGATGGGCGGGATGTAAATTGCCAACAACCACTAGGGAGAAGTGTATGGTGTTTCCTTAAACATCTAAAAAACAAAGCAACAGAACCTAGAGCACTTCCGCTTATGGTCCTATAGCTTAGGGAAATTAAAATCAAAAAGACACAGCCACCCCAAAGTTTGGAACGGCTCTGTTTACAAGAACCTCGTTTACAGTACAAGTTCAACATCGCAGAAAGTGAAAAATGGATAAAGAAGTTGTGGTATTTACTTACAAAGCAATATCACTCAGCAATGAAATCTGTGTCATCAGGCCCTTAGCAGCACAATGAGTGGATTCAGGTATGATGATTCTAACTGAAATAAGTCACACAGAAAAAGAAACATCATAAGATATCAGTAATACACGGAATGTAAACTTGGCTACACAGGAACTGAATTACAGAACAGAACACGGTCTCAAATTTAGAAAACCAACTTATGCTTGCTTAAGGGTAAAGGTGAGTTGGGGTGCTGCATAAAACCAGAGATTGAAATGAGCACAGATAAAGTTCCTGAAGCCAAATATGGAATAGACAAGAGCTACTCCTTGCTCAACGAAATGGACTCAACACCGCATATTAAACGCCTAAGAATGTACCTGACTAGTAAGTATCTTAAAACCTATGGATTGCTATGTCTCCGAAAGAGAATCAAGCATGTGTACAGGGGCATAAATGCAGCAGTGATAGGATTGGAGAGGTTCGTGAGCAAATGAAGACCCTTTGAAGTCATATTGCATGGTACCCATTCCACGGGTTTCAACTACCCAGGTTTAAGGTATTCTTCCTTCACCTAAAACATGCATGTGGAACCCAGAGTATGATCAACCAAGTGATCGGGAGACGTGTTCAAATATGTCTCAGTTTTCGTACCCTGGTACTCGGGTGCAACATTCCAGACGCTTTACTAACACTCTCCCCACTTGGAGAGTCAGTCCCTTTAACCTCCTGTTTGGCCCAGTTTGAAATTTCTGTGGAAGATGAACAGGAATAGCGAGAACCAATGAGAGACTAGCTGGAGGTGTCTGGATGGGCAAATTTAACTCTCATTTCCCACCAGGAAGAGGAATTAACCAAAGGCTCAGTGTGCCGTGACAGAACCAGATTAGGGCCTGAAGACATCCTGCGGTGTTGCGGCCAGGTCACAAGAAAGCGAGTTGAAGAAAGGAGCTCAGGGGCACTGTAATTCACAAACCTGCAGAGTTATAAATGACAGCTATCGTCCAAAAATAGACTGAAGTAAGGCTGCCAAGAGGACTTGAAAGCGGGGCAGAATTGCAGGAAACCGATTTCAGGAGGTAGACTGGAATTGCATTGAAAGCATAGGAAAAGAGGCAGAACGTCCACAATGATGCACTTGGCCAAAAAGGGCGTATGCGTTTTTTCCTGAATATATTCAGGAAAAAACGCATACGCCCTTTTTGGCCAACCAAGCAAGCTTGCAAAGGAAATCTGCACTACAATGAAGTCTCACTTCCCCCCGGTCAAAAGGGCAATCTGAAAAAAGTGTAAAATCCAGAAAGGCAGGACAGGCCTTGGAGAACTGGGAGCCTTGTTATGCTGATGGGCGGGATGTAAATTGCCAAAAACCACTCGGGAGAAGTGTATGGTGTTTCCTGAAACATCTAAAAAACAAAGCAACAGAACCTAGGGCACTTCCACTTATGGTCCTATAGCTTAGGGAAATTAAACTCAAAAAGACACAGCCACCCCAAAGTTTGGAACGGCTCTGTTTACAAGAACCACATTTACAGTACAAGTTCAACATCGCCGAAAGTGAAAAATGGAGAAAGAAGTTGTGGTATTTACTTACAAAGCAATATCACTCAGCAATGAAATCTGTGTCATCAGGCCCTTAGCAGCACAATGAGTGGATTCAGGTATGATGGTTCTAACTGAAATAAGTCACACAGAAAAAGAAACATCATAAGATATCAGTAATACACAGAATATAAACTTGGCTACACAGGAACTGAATTACAGAACAGAATAGGGTCTCAAATTTAGAAAACCAACTTATGCTTGCTTAAGGGTAAAGGTGAGTTGGGGTGCTGCATAAAACCAGAGATTGAAATGAGCACAGATAAAGTTCCTTAAGCCAAATATGGAATAGACAAGAGCTACTCCTTGCTCAACGAAATGGACTCAACACCGCATATTAAACGCCTAAGAATGTACCTGACTAGTAAGTATCTTAAAACCTATGGATTGCTATGTCTCCGAAAGAGAATCAAGCATGTGTACAGGGGCATAAACGCAGCAGTGATAGGATTGGAGAGGTTCGGTGAGCAAATGAAGACCCTTTGAAGTCATATTGCATGGTACCCATTACACGGGTCTTAACTCTCCAGGTTTAAGGTATTCTTCCTTCAGCTAAAACATGCATGTGGAAACCAAGTATGATCAACCATGTGATCGGGAGACGTGTTCAAATATGTCTCAGTTTTCTTACCCTGGTACTCGGGTGCAACATTCCAGACGCCTTAGTAACACTCTCCCACTTGGAGAGTCAGTCCCTTTAACCTCCTGTTTGGCCCAGTTTGCAATTTCTGTGGAAGATGAACAGGAATAGCGAGAACCAATGAGAGACTAGCTGGAGGTGTCTGGATGGGCAAATTTAACTCTCATTTCCCACCAGGAAGAGGAAATAACCAAAGGCTCAGCGTGCCGTGCCAGAACCAGATTAGGGCCTGAAGACATCCTGCGGTGTTGCGGCCAGGTCACAAGAAAGCGAGTTGAAGAAAGGAGCTCAGGGGCACTGTAATTCACAAACCTGCAGAGTTATAAATGACAGCTATCGTCCAAAAATAGACTGAAGTAAGGCTGCCAAGAGGACTTGAAAGCGGGGCAGAATTGCAGGAAACTGATTTCAGGAGGTAGACTGGAATTGCATTGAAAGCATAGGAAAAGAGGCAGAACGTCCACAATGATGCACTTGGCCAAAAAGGACGTATGCGTTTTTTCCTGAATATATTCAGGAAAAAACGCATACGCCCTTTTTTGCCAACCAAGCAAACTTGAAAAGGAAATCTGCACTACAATGAAGTCTCACTTCTCCCCGGTCAAAAGGGCCATCTGAAAAAAGTGTAAAATCCAGAAAGGCAGGACAGGCCATGGAGAACTGGGAGCCTTGTTATGCTGATGGGCGGGATGTAAATTGCCAACAGACACTCAGGAGAAGTGTATGGTGTTTCCTGAAACATCTAAAAAACAAAGCAACAGAGCCTAGGGCACTTCCACTTATGGTCCTATAGCTTAGGGAAATTAAAATCAAAAAGACACAGCCACCCCAAAGTTTGGGACGCCTCCGTTTACAAGAACCTCGTTTACCGTACAAGTTCAATATCACAGAAAGTGAAAAATGGATAAAGAACTTGTGGTACTTACGTACAATGCAGTATCACTCAGCAATGAAATCTATGTCATCAGGCCCGTAGCAGCATAATGAGTGGATTCAGGTACGATGATTCTAACTGAAATAAGTCACACAGAAAAAGAAACATCATAAGATATCACTAATACACGGAATGTAAACTTGGCTACACAGGAACTGCATTCCAAAACAGAACAGGGTCTCAAATTTAGAAAACCAACTTATGCTTGCTTAAGGGGAAAGGTGAGTTGGGGTGCTGCATAAAACCAGAGATTGAAATGAGCACAGATAAAGTTCCTTAAGCCAAATATGGAATAGACAAGAGCTACTTCTTGCTCAACGAAATGGACTCAAAACCCCATATTAAACGCCTAAGAATGTACCTGACTAGTAAGTATCTTAAAACCTATGGATTGCTATGTCTCCAAAAGAGAATCAAGCGTGTGTACAGGGGCATAAACGCAGCAGTGATAGGATTGGAGAGGTTCGGTGAGCAAATGAAGACCCTTTGAAGTCATATTGCATGGTACCCATTACACGGGTCTCAACTCTCCAGGTTTAAGGTATTCTTCCTTCAGCTAAAACATGCATGTGGAACCCAGAGTATGATCAACCATGTGAACGGGAGACGTGTTCAAATATGTCTCACTTTTCCTCCCCTGGTACTCGGGTGCAACATTCCAGACGCTTTACTAACACTCTCCCGACTTGGAGAGTCAGTCCCTTTAACCTCCTGTTTGGCCCAGTTTGCAATATATGCGGAAGATGAACAGGAATAGCGAGAACCAATGAGAGGCTAGCTGGAGGTGTCTGCACGGGCAAATTTAACTCTCATTTCCCACCAGGAAGAGGAATTAACCAAAGGCTCAGCATGCCGGGCCGGAACCAGATTAGGGCCTGAAGCCATCCTGCGGTGTTGCGGCCAGGTCACAAGAAAGCGAGTTGAAGAAAGGAGCTCTGGGGCACTGTAATTCATAAACCTGCAGAGTTATAAATGACAGCTATCGTCCAAAAATAGACTGAAGTAAGGCTGCCAAGAGGACTTGAAAGCGGGGCAGAATTGCAGGAAACTGATTTCAGGAGGTAGACTGGAATTGCATTGAAAGCATAGGAAAAGAGGCAGAACGTCCACAATGATGCACTTGGCCAAAAAGGGCGTATGCGTTTTTTCCTGAATATATTCAGGAAAAAACGCATACGCCCTTTTTGGCCAACCAAGCAAGCTTGCAAAGGAAATCTGCACTACAATGAAGTCTCACTTCCCCCCGGTCAAAAGGGCAATCTGAAAAAAGTGTAAAATCCAGAAAGGCAGGACAGGCCTTGGAGAACTGGGAGCCTTGTTATGCTGATGGGCGGGATGTAAATTGCCAAAAACCACTCGGGAGAAGTGTATGGTGTTTCCTGAAACATCTAAAAAACAAAGCAACAGAACCTAGGGCACTTCCACTTATGGTCCTATAGCTTAGGGAAATTAAACTCAAAAAGACACAGCCACCCCAAAGTTTGGAACGGCTCTGTTTACAAGAACCACATTTACAGTACAAGTTCAACATCGCCGAAAGTGAAAAATGGAGAAAGAAGTTGTGGTATTTACTTACAAAGCAATATCACTCAGCAATGAAATCTGTGTCATAAGGCCCTTAGCAGCACAATGAGTGGATTCAGGTATGATGGTTCTAACTGAAATAAGTCACACAGAAAAAGAAACATCATAAGATATCAGTAATACACAGAATATAAACTTGGCTACACAGGAACTGAATTACAGAACAGAATAGGGTCTCAAATTTAGAAAACCAACTTATGCTTGCTTAAGGGGAAAGGTGAGTTGGGGTGCTGCATAAAACCAGAGATTGAAATGAGCACAGATAAAGTTCCTTAAGCCAAATATGGAATAGACAAGAGCTACTCCTTGCTCAACGAAATGGACTCAACACCGCATATTAAACGCCTAAGAATGTACCTGACTAGTAAGTATCTTAAAACCTATGGATTGCTATGTCTCCGAAAGAGAATCAAGCATGTGTACAGGGGCATAAACGCAGCAGTGATAGGATTGGAGAGGTTCGGTGAGCAAATGAAGACCCTTTGAAGTCATATTGCATGGTACCCATTACACGGGTCTTAACTCTCCAGGTTTAAGGTATTCTTCCTTCAGCTAAAACATGCATGTGGAACCCAAGTATGATCAACCATGTGATCGGGAGACGTGTTCAAATATGTCTCAGTTTTCTTACCCTGGTACTCGGGTGCAACATTCCAGACGCCTTAGTAACACTCTCCCACTTGGAGAGTCAGTCCCTTTAACCTCCTGTTTGGCCCAGTTTGCAATTTCTGTGGAAGATGAACAGGAATAGCGAGAACCAATGAGAGACTAGCTGGAGGTGTCTGGATGGGCAAATTTAACTCTCATTTCCCACCAGGAAGAGGAAATAACCAAAGGCTCAGCGTGCCGTGCCAGAACCAGATTAGGGCCTGAAGACATCCTGCGGTGTTGCGGCCAGGTCACAAGAAAGCGAGTTGAAGAAAGGAGCTCAGGGGCACTGTAATTCACAAACCTGCAGAGTTATAAATGACAGCTATCGTCCAAAAATAGACTGAAGTAAGGCTGCCAAGAGGACTTGAAAGCGGGGCAGAATTGCAGGAAACTGATTTCAGGAGGTAGACTGGAATTGCATTGAAAGCATAGGAAAAGAGGCAGAACGTCCACAATGATGCACTTGGCCAAAAAGGACGTATGCGTTTTTTCCTGAATATATTCAGGAAAAAACGCATACGCCCTTTTTTGCCAACCAAGCAAACTTGAAAAGGAAATCTGCACTACAATGAAGTCTCACTTCTCCCCGGTCAAAAGGGCCATCTGAAAAAAGTGTAAAATCCAGAAAGGCAGGACAGGCCATGGAGAACTGGGAGCCTTGTTATGCTGATGGGCGGGATGTAAATTGCCAACAGACACTCAGGAGAAGTGTATGGTGTTTCCTGAAACATCTAAAAAACAAAGCAACAGAGCCTAGGGCACTTCCACTTATGGTCCTATAGCTTAGGGAAATTAAAATCAAAAAGACACAGCCACCCCAAAGTTTGGGACGCCTCCGTTTACAAGAACCTCGTTTACCGTACAAGTTCAATATCACAGAAAGTGAAAAATGGATAAAGAACTTGTGGTACTTACGTACAATGCAGTATCACTCAGCAATGAAATCTATGTCATCAGGCCCGTAGCAGCATAAAGAGTGGATTCAGGTACGATGATTCTAACTGAAATAAGTCACACAGAAAAAGAAACATCATAAGATATCACTAATACACGGAATGTAAACTTGGCTACACAGGAACTGCATTCCAAAACAGAACAGGGTCTCAAATTTAGAAAACCAACTTATGCTTGCTTAAGGGGAAAGGTGAGTTGGGGTGCTGCATAAAACCAGAGATTGAAATGAGCACAGATAAAGTTCCTTAAGCCAAATATGGAATAGACAAGAGCTACTCCTTGCTCAACGAAATGGACTCAAAACCCCATATTAAACGCCTAAGAATGTACCTGACTAGTAAGTATCTTAAAACCTATGGATTGCTATGTCTCCAAAAGAGAATCAAGCGTGTGTACAGGGGCATAAACGCAGCAGTGATAGGATTGGAGAGGTTCGGTGAGCAAATGAAGACCCTTTGAAGTCATATTGCATGGTACCCATTACACGGGTCTCAACTCTCCAGGTTTAAGGTATTCTTCCTTCAGCTAAAACATGCATGTGGAACCCAGAGTATGATCAACCATGTGAACGGGAGACGTGTTCAAATATGTCTCACTTTTCCTCCCCTGGTACTCGGGTGCAACATTCCAGACGCTTTACTAACACTCTCCCGACTTGGAGAGTCAGTCCCTTTAACCTCCTGTTTGGCCCAGTTTGCAATTTCTGTGGAAGATGAACAGGAATAGCGAGAACCAATGAGAGGCTAGCTGGAGGTGTCTGGACGGGCAAATTTAACTCTCATTTCCCACCAGGAAGAGGAATTAACCAAAGGCTCAGCATGCCGGGCCGGAACCAGATTAGGGCCTGAAGCCATCCTGCGGTGTTGCGGCCAGGTCACAAGAAAGCGAGTTGAAGAAAGGAGCTCAGGGGCACTGTAATTCACAAACCTGCAGAGTTATAAATGACAGCTATCGTCCAAAAATAGACTGAAGTAAGGCTGCCAAGAGGACTTGAAAGCGGGGCAGAATTGCAGGAAACCGATTTCAGGAGGTAGACTGGAATTGCATTGAAAGCATAGGAAAAGAGGCAGAACGTCCACAATGATGCACTTGGCCAAAAAGGGCATATGCGTTTTTTCCTGAATATATTCAGGAAAAAACGCATACGCCCTTTTTGGCCAACCAAGCAAGCTTGCAAAGGAAATCTGCACTACAATGAAGTCTCACTTCCCCCCGGTCAAAAGGGCCATCTGAAAAAAGTGCAAAATCCAGAAAGGCAGGACAGGCCATGGAGAACTGGGAGCCTTGTTATGCTGAAGGGCGGGATGTAAATTGTCAACAGACACTCGGGAGAAGTGTATGGTGTTTCTGAAACATCTAAAAAACAAAGCAACAGAGCCTAGGGCACTGCCGCTTATGGTCCTATAGCTTAGGCAATTTAAAATCAAAAAGACACAGCCACCCCAAAGTTTGGAACGGCTCTGTTTACAAGAACCTCGTTTACAGTACAAGTTCAACATCGCAGAAATTGAAAAATGGATAAAGAAGTTGTGGTATTTACTTACAAAGCAATATCACTCAGCAATGAAATCTGTGTCATCAGGCCCTTAGCAGCACAATGAGTGGATTCAGGTATGATGATTCTAACTGAAATAAGTCACACAGAAAAAGAAACATCAAAACATATCAGTAATACACGGAATGTAAACTTGGCTACACAGGAACTGAATTACAGAACAGAACAGGGTCTCAAATTTAGAAAACCAACTTATGCTTGCTTAAGGGGAAAGGTGAGTTGGGGTGCTGCATAAAACCAGAGATTGAAATGAGCACAGATAAAGTTCCTTAAGCCAAATATGGAATAGACAAGAGCTACTCCTTGCTCAACGAAATGGACTCAACACCGCATATTAAACGCCTAAGAATGTACCTGACTAGTAAGTATCTTAAAACCTATGGATTGCTATGTCTCTGAAAGAGAATCAAGCATGTGTACAGGGGCATAAACGCAGCAGTGATAGGATTGGAGAGGTTCGGTGAGCAAATGAAGACCCTTTGAAGTCATATTGCATGGTACCCATTCCACGGGTTTCAACTACCCAGGTTTTAGGTTTTCTTCCTTCAGCTAAAACGTGCATGTGGAACCCAGAGTATGATCAACCATGTGATCGGGAGACGTGTTCAAATATGTCTCAGTTTTCCTCCCCTGGTACTCGGGTGCAACATTCCAGACGCTTTACTAACACTCTCCCCACTTGGAGAGTCAGCGCCTTTAACCTCCTGTTTGGCACAGTTGGCAATTTCTGCGGAAGATGAACAGGAATAGCGAGAACCAATGAGAGGCTAGCTGGAGGTGTCTGGACGGGCAAATTTAACTCTCATTTCCCACCAGGAAGAGGAAATAACCAAAGGCTCAGCGTGCCGTACCGGAACCAGATTAGGGCCTGAAGCCATCCTGCGGTGTTGCGGCCAGCTCACAAGAAAGCGAGTTGAAGAAAGGAGCTCAGGGGCACTGTAATTCACAAACCTGCAGAGTTATAAATGACAGCTATCGTCCAAAAATAGACTGAAGTAAGGCTGCCAAGAGAATTTGAAAGCGGGGCAGAATTGCACGAAACCGATTTCAGGAGGTAGAATGGAATTGCATTGAAAGCATAGGAAAAGAGGCAGAACGTCCACAATGATGCACTTGGCCAAAAAGGGCGTATGCGTTTTTTCCTGAATATATTCAGGAAAAAACGCATACGCCCTTTTTGGCCAACCAAGCAAGCTTGCAAAGGAAATCTGCACTACAATGAAGTCTCACTTCCCCCCGGTCAAAAGGGCCATCTGAAAAAAGTGTAAAATCCAGAAAGGCAGGACAGGCCATGGAGAACTGGGAGCCTTGTTATGCTGATGGGCGGGATGTAAATTGCCAACAACCACTCGGGAGAAGTGTATGGTGTTTCCTGAAACATCTAAAAAACAAAGCAACAGAGCCTAGGGCACTTCCACTTATGGTCCTATAGCTTAGGGAAATTAAAATCAAAAAGACACAGCCACCCCAAAGTTTGGGACGCCTCTGTTTACAAGAACCTCGTTTACAGTACAAGTTCAACATCGCAGAAAGTGAAAAATGGATAAAGAAGTTGTGGTATTTACTTACAAAGCAATATCACTCAGCAATGAAATCTATGTCATCAGGCCCTTAGCAGCATAAAGAGTGGATTCAGGTATGATGATTCTAACTGAAATAAGTCACACAGAAAAAGAAACATCATAAGATATCACTAATACACGGAATGTAAACTTGGCTACACAGGAACTGCATTCCAAAACAGAACAGGGTCTCAAATTTAGAAAACCAACTTATGCTTGCTTAAGGGGAAAGGTGAGTTGGGGTGCTGCATAAAACCAGAGATTGAAATGAGCACAGATAAAGTTCCTTAAGCCAAATATGGAATAGACAAGAGCTACTCCTTGCTCAACGAAATGGACTCAAAACCCCATATTAAACGCCTAAGAATGTACCTGACTAGTAAGTATCTTAAAACCTATGGATTGCTATGTCTCCAAAAGAGAATCAAGCGTGTGTACAGGGGCATAAACGCAGCAGTGATAGGATTGGAGAGGTTCGGTGAGCAAATGAAGACCCTTTGAAGTCATATTGCATGGTACCCATTACACGGGTCTCAACTCTCCAGGTTTAAGGTATTCTTCCTTCAGCTAAAACATGCATGTGGAACCCAGAGTATGATCAACCATGTGAACGGGAGACGTGTTCAAATATGTCTCACTTTTCCTCCCCTGGTATTCGGGTGCAACATTCCAGACGCTTTACTAACACTCTCCCGACTTGGAGAGTCAGTCCCTTTAACCTCCTGTTTGGCCCAGTTTGCAATTTCTGTGGAAGATGAACAGGAATAGCGAGAACCAATGAGAGGCTAGCTGGAGGTGTCTGGACGGGCAAATTTAACTCTCATTTCCCACCAGGAAGAGGAATTAACCAAAGGCTCAGCATGCCGGGCCGGAACCAGATTAGGGCCTGAAGCCATCCTGCGGTGTTGCGGCCAGGTCACAAGAAAGCGAGTTGAAGAAAGGAGCTCAGGGGCACTGTAATTCACAAACCTGCAGAGTTATAAATGACAGCTATCGTCCAAAAATAGACTGAAGTAAGGCTG
Organism: Delphinus delphis; assembly: GCF_949987515.2. NCBI lineage: Eukaryota > Metazoa > Chordata > Mammalia > Artiodactyla > Delphinidae > Delphinus > Delphinus delphis. Next base: position 1,075,913 of record NW_027192653.1, on the reverse strand, counting down.
CCAAGAGGACTTGAAAGCGGGGCAGAATTGCAGGAAACCGATTTCAGGAGGTAGACTGGAATTGCATTGAAAGCATAGGAAAAGAGGCAGAACGTCCACAATGATGCACTTGGCCAAAAAGGGCGTATGCGTTTTTTCCTGAATATATTCAGGAAAAAACGCATACGCCCTTTTTGGCCAACCAAGCAAGCTTGCAAAGGAAATCTGCACTACAATGAAGTCTCACTTCCCCCCGGTCAAAAGGGCCATCTGAAAAAAGTGTAAAATCCAGAAAGGCAGGACAGGCCATGGAGAACTGGGAGCCTTGTTATGCTGAAGGGCGGGATGTAAATTGTCAACAGACACTCGGGAGAAGTGTATGGTGTTTCTGAAACATCTAAAAAACAAAGCAACAGAGCCTAGGGCACTGCCGCTTATGGTCCTATAGCTTAGGCAATTTAAAATCAAAAAGACACAGCCACCCCAAAGTTTGGAACGGCTCTGTTTACAAGAACCTCGTTTACAGTACAAGTTCAACATCGCAGAAATTGAAAAATGGATAAAGAAGTTGTGGTATTTACTTACAAAGCAATATCACTCAGCAATGAAATCTGTGTCATCAGGCCCTTAGCAGCACAATGAGTGGATTCAGGTATGATGATTCTAACTGAAATAAGTCACACAGAAAAAGAAACATCAAAAGATATCAGTAATACACGGAATGTAAACTTGGCTACACAGGAACTGAATTACAGAACAGAACAGGGTCTCAAATTTAGAAAACCAACTTATGCTTGCTTAAGGGGAAAGGTGAGTTGGGGTGCTGCATAAAACCAGAGATTGAAATGAGCACAGATAAAGTTCCTTAAGCCAAATATGGAATAGACAAGAGCTACTCCTTGCTCAACGAAATGGACTCAAAACCCCATATTAAACGCCTAAGAATGTACCTGACTAGTAAGTATCTTAAAACCTATGGATTGCTATGTCTCCAAAAGAGAATCAAGCGTGTGTACAGGGGCATAAACGCAGCAGTGATAGGATTGGAGAGGTTCGGTGAGCAAATGAAGACCCTTTGAAGTCATATTGCATGGTACCCATTACACGGGTCTCAACTCTCCAGGTTTAAGGTATTCTTCCTTCAGCTAAAACATGCATGTGGAACCCAGAGTATGATCAACCATGTGAACGGGAGACGTGTTCAAATATGTCTCACTTTTCCTCCCCTGGTATTCGGGTGCAACATTCCAGACGCTTTACTAACACTCTCCCGACTTGGAGAGTCAGTCCCTTTAACCTCCTGTTTGGCCCAGTTTGCAATTTCTGTGGAAGATGAACAGGAATAGCGAGAACCAATGAGAGGCTAGCTGGAGGTGTCTGGACGGGCAAATTTAACTCTCATTTCCCACCAGGAAGAGGAATTAACCAAAGGCTCAGCATGCCGGGCCGGAACCAGATTAGGGCCTGAAGCCATCCTGCGGTGTTGCGGCCAGGTCACAAGAAAGCGAGTTGAAGAAAGGAGCTCAGGGGCACTGTAATTCACAAACCTGCAGAGTTATAAATGACAGCTATCGTCCAAAAATAGACTGAAGTAAGGCTGCCAAGAGGACTTGAAAGCGGGGCAGAATTGCAGGAAACCGATTTCAGGAGGTAGACTGGAATTGCATTGAAAGCATAGGAAAAGAGGCAGAACGTCCACAATGATGCACTTGGCCAAAAAGGGCGTATGCGTTTTTTCCTGAATATATTCAGGAAAAAACGCATACGCCCTTTTTGGCCAACCAAGCAAGCTTGCAAAGGAAATCTGCACTACAATGAAGTCTCACTTCCCCCCGGTCAAAAGGGCCATCTGAAAAAAGTGTAAAATCCAGAAAGGCAGGACAGGCCATGGAGAACTGGGAGCCTTGTTATGCTGAAGGGCGGGATGTAAATTGTCAACAGACACTCGGGAGAAGTGTATGGTGTTTCTGAAACATCTAAAAAACAAAGCAACAGAGCCTAGGGCACTGCCGCTTATGGTCCTATAGCTTAGGCAATTTAAAATCAAAAAGACACAGCCACCCCAAAGTTTGGAACGGCTCTGTTTACAAGAACCTCGTTTACAGTACAAGTTCAACATCGCAGAAATTGAAAAATGGATAAAGAAGTTGTGGTATTTACTTACAAAGCAATATCACTCAGCAATGAAATCTGTGTCATCAGGCCCTTAGCAGCACAATGAGTGGATTCAGGTATGATGATTCTAACTGAAATAAGTCACACAGAAAAAGAAACATCAAAAGATATCAGTAATACACGGAATGTAAACTTGGCTACACAGGAACTGAATTACAGAACAGAACAGGGTCTCAAATTTAGAAAACCAACTTATGCTTGCTTAAGGGGAAAGGTGAGTTGGGGTGCTGCATAAAACCAGAGATTGAAATGAGCACAGATAAAGTTCCTTAAGCCAAATATGGAATAGACAAGAGCTACTCCTTGCTCAACGAAATGGACTCAAAACCCCATATTAAACGCCTAAGAATGTACCTGACTAGTAAGTATCTTAAAACCTATGGATTGCTATGTCTCCAAAAGAGAATCAAGCGTGTGTACAGGGGCATAAACGCAGCAGTGATAGGATTGGAGAGGTTCGGTGAGCAAATGAAGACCCTTTGAAGTCATATTGCATGGTACCCATTACACGGGTCTCAACTCTCCAGGTTTAAGGTATTCTTCCTTCAGCTAAAACATGCATGTGGAACGCAGAGTATGATCAACCATGTGAACGGGAGACGTGTTCAAATATGTCTCAGTTTTCCTCCCCTGGTACTCGGGTGCAACATTCCAGACGCTTTACTAACACTCTCCCGACTTGGAGAGTCAGTCCCTTTAACCTCCTGTTTGGCCCAGTTTGCAATATATGCGGAAGATGAACAGGAATAGCGAGAACCAATGAGAGACTAGCTGGAGGTGTCTGGACGGGCAAATTTAACTCTCATTTCCCACCAGGAAGAGGAATTAACCAAAGGCTCAGCATGCCGGGCCGGAACCAGATTAGGGCCTGAAGCCATCCTGCGGTGTTGCGGCCAGCTCAAAAGAAAGCGAGTTGAAGAAAGGAGCTCTGGGGCACTGTAATTCACAAACCTGCAGAGTTATAAATGACAGCTATCGTCCAAAAATAGACTGAAGTAAGGCTGCCAAGAGGACTTGAAAGCGGGGCAGAATTGCAGGAAACCGATTTCAGGAGGTAGACTGGAATTGCATTGAAAGCATAGGAAAAGAGGCAGAACGTCCACAATGATGCACTTGGCCAAAAAGGGCGTATGCGTTTTTTCCTGAATATATTCAGGAAAAAACGCATACGCCCTTTTTGGCCAACCAAGCAAGCTTGCAAAGGAAATCTGCACTACAATGAAGTCTCACTTCCCCCCGGTCAAAAGGGCCATCTGAAAAAAGTGTAAAATCCAGAAAGGCAGGACAGGCCTTGGAGAACTGGGAGCCTTGTTATGTTGATGGGCGGGATGTAAATTGCCAATAACCACTCGGGAGAAGTGTATGGTGTTTCCTGAAACATCTAAAAAACAAAGCAACAGAACCTAGGGCACTTCCACTTATGGTCCTATAGCTTAGGGAAATTAAACTCAAAAAGACACAGCCACCCCAAAGTTTGGAACGGCTCTGTTTACAAGAACCTCGTTTACAGTACAAGTTCAACATCGCCGAAAGTGAAAAATGGAGAAAGAAGTTGTGGTATTTACTTACAAAGCAATATCACTCAGCAATGAAATCTGTGTCATCAGGCCCTTAGCAGCACAATGAGTGGATTCAGGTATGATGGTTCTAACTGAAATAAGTCACACAGAAAAAGAAACATCATAAGATATCAGTAATACACAGAATGTAAACTTGGCTACACAGGAACTGAATTACAGAACAGAACAGGGTCTCAAATTTAGAAAACCAACTTATGCTTGCTTAAGGGGAAAGGTGAGTTGGGGTGCTGCATAAAACCAGAGATTGAAATGAGCACAGATAAAGTTCCTTAAGCCAAATATGGAATAGACAAGAGCTACTCCTTGCTCAACGAAATGGACTCAACACCGCATATTAAACGCCTAAGAATGTACCTGACTAGTAAGTATCTTAAAACCTATGGATTGCTATGTCTCCGAAAGAGAATCAAGCATGTGTACAGGGGCATAAACGCAGCAGTGATAGGATTGGAGAGGTTCGGTGAGCAAATGAAGACCCTTTGAAGTCATATTGCATGGTACCCATTACACGGGTCTTAACTCTCCAGGTTTAAGGTATTCTTCCTTCAGCTAAAACATGCATGTGGAACCCAAGTATGATCAACCATGTGATCGGGAGACGTGTTCAAATATGTCTCAGTTTTCGTACCCTGGTACTCGGGTGCAACATTCCAGACGCCTTAGTAACACTCTCCCACTTGGAGAGTCACTCCCTTTAACCTCCTGTTTGGCCCAGTTTGCAATTTCTGTGGAAGATGAACAGGAATAGCGAGAACCAATGAGAGACTAGCTGGAGGTGTCTGGATGGGCAAATTTAACTCTCATTTTCCACCAGGAAGAGGAAATAACCAAAGGCTCAGCGTGCCGTGCCAGAACCAGATTAGGGCCTGAAGACATCCTGCGGTGTTGCGGCCAGGTCACAAGAAAGCGAGTTGAAGAAAGGAGCTCAGGGGCACTGTAATTCACAAACCTGCAGAGTTATAAATGACAGCTATCGTCCAAAAATAGACTGAAGTAAGGCTGCCAAGAGGACTTGAAAGCGGGGCAGAATTGCAGGAAACTGATTTCAGGAGGTAGACTGGAATTGCATTGAAAGCATAGGAAAAGAGGCAGAACGTCCACAATGATGCACTTGGCCAAAAAGGGCGTATGCGTTTTTTCCTGAATATATTCAGGAAAAAACGCATACGCCCTTTTTTGCCAACCAAGCAAACTTGAAAAGGAAATCTGCACTACAGTGAAGTCTCACTTCTCCCCGGGCAAAAGGGCCATCTGAAAAAAGTGTAAAATCCAGAAAGGCAGGACAGGCCATGGAGAACTGGGAGCCTTGTTATGCTGATGGGCGGGATGTAAATTGCCAACAGACACTCAGGAGAAGTGTATGGTGTTTCCTGAAACATCTAAAAAACAAAGCAACAGAGCCTAGGGCACTTCCACTTATGGTCCTATAGCTTAGGGAAATTAAAATAAAAAAGACACAGCCACCCCAAAGTTTGGGACACCTCCGTTTACAAGAACCTCATTTACCGTACAAGTTCAATATCACAGAAAGTGAAAAATTGATAAAGAACTTGTGGTACTTACGTACAATGCAGTATCACTCAGCAATGAAATCTATGTCATCAGGCCCATAGCAGCATAATGAGTGGATTCAGGTACGATGATTCTAACTGAAATAAGTCACACAGAAAAAGAAACATCATAAGATATCAGTAATACACGGAATGTAAACTTGGCTACACAGGAACTGAATTACAGAACAGAACAGGGTCTCAAATTTAGAAAACCAACTTATGCTTGCTTAAGGGTAAAGGTGAGTTGGGGTGCTGCATAAAACCAGAGATTAAAATGAGCACAGATAAAGTTCCTTAAGCCAAATATGGAATAGACAAGAGCTACTCTTTGCTCAACGAAATGGACTCAAAACCCCATATTAAACTCCTAAGAATGTACCTGACTAGTAAGTATCTTAAAACCTATGGATTGCTATGTCTCCGAAAGAGAATCAAGCATGTGTACAGGGGCATAAACGCAGCAGTGATAGGATTGGAGAGGTTCGGTGAGCAAATGAAGACCCTTTGAAGTCATATTGCATGGTACCCATTCCACGGGTTTCAACTACCCAGGTTTTAGGTTTTCTTCCTTCAGCTAAAACGTGCATGTGGAACCCAGAGTATGATCAACCATGTGATCGGGAGACGTGTTCAAATATGTCTCAGTTTTCCTCCCCTGGTACTCGGGTGCAACATTCCAGACGCTTTACTAACACTCTCCCCACTTGGAGAGTCAGCGCCTTTAACCTCCTGTTTGGCACAGTTTGCAATTTCTGCGGAAGATGAACAGGAATAGCGATAACCAATGAGAGGCTAGCTGGAGGTGTCTGGACGGGCAAATTTAACTCTCATTTCCCACCAGGAAGAGGAAATAACCAAAGGCTCAGCGTGCCGTACCGGAACCAGATTAGGGCCTGAAGCCATCCTGCGGTGTTGCGGCCAGCTCAAAAGAAAGCGAGTTGAAGAAAGGAGCTCAGGGGCACTGTAACTCACAAACGTGCAGAGTTACAAATGACAGCTATCGTCCAAAGATAGACTGAAGTAAGGCTGCCAAGAGGACTTGAAAGCGGGGCAGAATTGCAGGAAACCGATTTCAGGAGGTAGACTGGAATTGCATTGAAAGCATAGGAAAAGAGGCAGAACGTCCACAATGATGCACTTGGCCAAAAAGGGCGTATGCGTTTTTTCCTGAATATATTCAGGAAAAAACGCATACGCCCTTTTTGGCCAACCAAGCAAGCTTGCAAAGGAAATCTGCACTACAATGAAGTCTCACTTCCCCCCGGTCAAAAGGGCCATCTGAAAAAAGTGTAAAATCCAGAAAGGCAGGACAGGCCATGGAGAACTGGGAGCCTTGTTATGCTGATGGGCGGGATGTAAATTGCCAACAACAACTGGAGAGAAGTGTATGGTGTTTCCTGACACATCTAAAAAACAAAGCAACAGAACCTAGGGCACTTCCACTTATGGTCCTATAGCTTAGGGAAATTAAAATCAAAAAGACACAGCCATCCCAAAGTTTGGAACGGCTCTGTTTACAAGAACCTCGTTTACAGTACAAGTTCAACATCGCAGAAAGTGAAAAATGGATAAAGAAGTTGTGGTATTTACTTACAAAGCAATATCACTCAGCAATGAAATCTGTGTCATCAGGCCCTTAGCAGCACAATGAGTGGATTCAGGTATGATGATTCTAACTGAAATAAGTCACACAGAAAAAGAAACATCATAAGATATCAGTAATACACGGAATGTAAACTTGGCTACACAGGAACTGAATTACAGAACAGAACAGGGTCTCAAATTTAGAAAACCAACTTATGCTTGCTTAAGGGGAAAGGTGAGTTGGGGTGCTGCATAAAACCAGAGATTGAAATGAGCACAGATAAAGTTCCTTAAGCCAAATATAGAATAGACAAGAGCTACTCCTTGCTCAACAAAATGGACTCAACACCGCATATTAAACGCCTAAGAATGTACCTGACTAGTAAGTATCTTAAAACCTATGGATTGCTATGTCTCCGAAAGAGAATCAAGCATGTGTACAGGGGCATAAACGCAGCAGTGATAGGATTGGAGAGGTTCGGTGAGCAAATGAAGACCCTTTGAAGTCATATTGCATGGTACCCATTACACGGGTCTTAACTCTCCAGGTTTAAGGTATTCTTCCTTCAGCTAAAACATGCATGTGGAACCCAAGTATGATCAACCATGTGATCGGGAGACGTGTTCAAATATGTCTCAGTTTTCGTACCCTGGTACTCGGGTGCAACATTCCAGACGCCTTAGTAACACTCTCCCACTTGGAGAGTCACTCCCTTTAACCTCCTGTTTGGCCCAGTTTGCAATTTCTGTGGAAGATGAACAGGAATAGCGAGAACCAATGAGAGACTAGCTGGAGGTGTCTGGATGGGCAAATTTAACTCTCATTTTCCACCAGGAAGAGGAAATAACCAAAGGCTCAGCGTGCCGTGCCAGAACCAGATTAGGGCCTGAAGACATCCTGCGGTGTTGCGGCCAGGTCACAAGAAAGCGAGTTGAAGAAAGGAGCTCAGGGGCACTGTAATTCACAAACCTGCAGAGTTATAAATGACAGCTATCGTCCAAAAATAGACTGAAGTAAGGCTGCCAAGAGGACTTGAAAGCGGGGCAGAATTGCAGGAAACTGATTTCAGGAGGTAGACTGGAATTGCATTGAAAGCATAGGAAAAGAGGCAGAACGTCCACAATGATGCACTTGGCCAAAAAGGGCGTATGCGTTTTTTCCTGAATATATTCAGGAAAAAACGCATACGCCCTTTTTTGCCAACCAAGCAAACTTGAAAAGGAAATCTGCACTACAGTGAAGTCTCACTTCTCCCCGGGCAAAAGGGCCATCTGAAAAAAGTGTAAAATCCAGAAAGGCAGGACAGGCCATGGAGAACTGGGAGCCTTGTTATGCTGATGGGCGGGATGTAAATTGCCAACAGACACTCAGGAGAAGTGTATGGTGTTTCCTGAAACATCTAAAAAACAAAGCAACAGAGCCTAGGGCACTTCCACTTATGGTCCTATAGCTTAGGGAAATTAAAATAAAAAAGACACAGCCACCCCAAAGTTTGGGACACCTCCGTTTACAAGAACCTCATTTACCGTACAAGTTCAATATCACAGAAAGTGAAAAATTGATAAAGAACTTGTGGTACTTACATACAATGCAGTATCACTCAGCAATGAAATCTATGTCATCAGGCCCATAGCAGCATAATGAGTGGATTCAGGTACGATGATTCTAACTGAAATAAGTCACACAGAAAAAGAAACATCATAAGATATCACTAATACACGGAATGTAAACTTGGCTACACATGAACTGCATTCCAAAACAGAACAGGGTCTCAAATTTAGAAAACCAACTTATGCTTGCTTAAGGGGAAAGGTGAGTTGGGGTGCTGCATAAAACCAGAGATTGAAATGAGCACAGATAAAGTTCCTTAAGCCAAATATGGAATAGACAAGAGCTACTCCTTGCTCAACGAAATGGACTCAAAACCCCATATTAAACGCCTAAGAATGTACCTGACTAGTAAGTATCTTAAAACCTATGGATTGCTATGTCTCCAAAAGAGAATCAAGCGTGTGTACAGGGGCATAAACGCAGCAGTGATAGGATTGGAGAGGTTCGGTGAGCAAATGAAGACCCTTTGAAGTCATATTGCATGGTACCCATTACACGGGTCTCAACTCTCCAGGTTTAAGGTATTCTTCCTTCAGCTAAAACATGCATGTGGAACCCAGAGTATGATCAACCATGTGAACGGGAGACGTGTTCAAATATGTCTCAGTTTTCCTTCCCTGGTACTCGGGTGCAACATTCCAGACGCTTTACTAACACTCTCCCCACTTGGAGAGTCAGTCCCTTTAACCTCCTGTTTGGCCCAGTTTGCAATTTCTGTGGAAGATGAACAGGAATAGCGAGAACCAATGAGAGACTAGCTGGAGGTGTCTGGACGGGCAAATTTAACTCTCATTTCCCACCAGGAAGAGGAATTAACCAAAGGCTCAGCATGCGGGGCCGGAACCAGATTAGGGCCTGAAGCCATCCTGCGGTGTTGCGGCCAGGTCACAAGAAAGCGAGTTGAAGAAAGGAGCTCAGGGGCACTGTAATTCACAAACCTGCAGAGTTATAAATGACAGCTATCGTCCAAAAATAGACTGAAGTAAGGCTGCCAAGAGGACTTGAAAGCGGGGCAGAATTGCAGGAAACCGATTTCAGGAGGTAGACTGGAATTGCATTGAAAGCATAGGAAAAGAGGCAGAACGTCCACAATGATGCACTTGGCCAAAAAGGGCGTATGCGTTTTTTCCTGAATATATTCAGGAAAAAACGCATACGCCCTTTTTGGCCAACCAAGCAAGCTTGCAAAGGAAATCTGCACTACAATGAAGTCTCACTTCCCCCCGGTCAAAAGGGCCATCTGAAAAAAGTGTAAAATCCAGAAAGGAAGGACAGGCCATGGAGAACTGGGAGACTTGTTATGCTGAAGGGCGGGATGTAAATTGCCAACAACCACTCGGGAGAAGTGTATGGTGTTTCTGAAACATCTAAAAAACAAAGCAACAGAGCCTAGGGCACTGCCACTTATGGTCCTATAGCTTAGGCAATTTAAAATCAAAAAGACACAGCCACCCCAAAGTTTGGAACGGCTCTGTTTACAAGAACCTCGTTTACAGTACAAGTTCAACATCGCAGAAATTGAAAAATGGATAAAAAAGTTGTGGTATTTACTTACAAAGCAATATTACTCAGCAATGAAATCTGTGTCATCAGGCCCTTAGCAGAACAATGAGTGGATTCAGGTATGATGATTCTAACTGAAATAAGTCACACAGAAAAAGAAACATCATAAGATATCAGTAATACACGGAATGTAAACTTGGCTACACAGGAACTGAATTACAGAACAGAACAGGGTCTCAAATTTAGAAAACCAACTTATGCTTGCTTAAGGGTAAAGGTGAGTTGGGGTGCTGCATAAAACCAGAGATTGAAATGAGCACAGATAAAGTTCCTTAAGCCAAATATGGAATAGACAAGAGCTACTCTTTGCTCAACGAAATGGACTCAAAACCCCATATTAAACTCCTAAGAATGTACCTGACTAGTAAGTATCTTAAAACCTATGGATTGCTATGTCTCCGAAAGAGAATCAAGCATGTGTACAGGGGCATAAACGCAGCAGTGATAGGATTGGAGAGGTTCGGTGAGCAAATGAAGACCCTTTGAAGTCATATTGCATGGTACCCATTACACGGGTCTTAACTCTCCAGGTTTAAGGTATTCTTCCTTCAGCTAAAACATGTATGTGGAACCCAAGTATGATCAACCATGTGAACGGGAGACGTGTTCAAATATGTCTCAGTTTTCCTCCCCTGGTACTCGGGTGCAACATTCCAGACGCTTTACTAACACTCTCCCCACTTGGAGAGTCAGCGCCTTTAACCTCCTGTTTGGCCCAGTTTGCAATTTCTGCGGAAGATGAACAGGAATAGCGAGAACCAATGAGAGACTAGCTGGAGGTGTCTGGACGGGCAAATTTAACTCTCATTTCCCACCAGGAAGAGGAAATAACCAAAGGCTCAGCGTGCCGTGCCAGAACCAGATTAGGGCCTGAAGCCATCCTGCGGTGTTGCGGCCAGCTCACAAGAAAGCGAGTTGAAGAAAGGAGCTCAGGGGCACTGTAATTCACAAACCTGCAGAGATATAAATGACAGCTATCGTCCAAAAATAGACTGAAGTAAGGCTGCCAAGAGGACTTGAAATCGGGGCAGAATTGCAGGAAACCGATTTCAGGAGGTAGACTGGAATTGCATTGAAAGCATAGGAAAAGAGGCAGAACGTCCACAGTGATGCACGTGGCCAAAAAGGGCGTATGCGTTTTTTCCTGAATATATTCAGGGAAAAACGCATACGCCCTTTTTGGCCAACCAAGCAAGCTTGCAAAGGAAATCTGCACTACAATGAAGTCTCACTTCCCCCCGGTCAAAAGGGCCATCTGAAAAAAGTGTAAAATCCAGAAAGGCAGGACAGGTCATGGATAACTGGGAGCCTTGTTATGTTGATGGGCGGGATGTAAATTGCCAATAACCACTCAGGAGAAGTGTATGGTGTTTCCTGAAACATCTAAAAAACAAAGCAACAGAACCTAGGGCACTTCCACATATGGTCCTATAGCTTAGGGAAATTAAAATCAAAAAGACACAGCCACCCCAAAGTTTGGAACGGCTCTGTTTACAAGAACCTCGTTTATAGTACAAGTTCAACATCGCAGAAAGTGAAAAATGGATAAAGAAGTTGTGGTATTTACTTACAAAGCAATATCACTCAGCAATGAAATCTATGTCATCAGGCCCTTAGCAGAACAATGAGTGGATTCAGGTATGATGATTCTAACTGAAATAAGTCACACAGAAAAAGAAACATCATAAGATATCAGTAATACACGGAATGTAAACTTGGCTACACAGGAACTGAATTACAGAACAGAACAGGGTCTCAAATTTAGAAAACCAACTTATGCTTGCTTAAGGGTAAAGGTGAGTTGGGGTGTTGCATAAAACCAGAGATTGAAATGAGCACAGATAAAGTTCCTTATGCCAAATATGGAATAGACAAGAGCTACTCCTTGCTCAACGAAATGGACTCAACAACGCATATTAAACGCCTAAGAATGTACCTGACTAGTAAGTATCTTAAAACCTATGGATTGCTATGTCTCCGAAAGAGAATCAAGCATGTGTACAGGGGCATAAACGCAGCAGTGATAGGATTGGAGAGGTTCGTGAACAAATGAAGACCCTTTGAAGTCATATTGCATGGTACCCATTCCACGGGTTTCAACTACCCAGGTTTAAGGTATTCTTCCTTCAGCTAAAACATGCATGTGGAACCTAGAGTATGATCAACCATGTGATCGGGAGACGTGTTAAAATATGTCTCAGTTTTCGTACCCTGGTACTCGGGTGCAACATTCCAGACGCTTTACTAACACTCTCCCCACTTGGAGAGTCAGTCCCTTTAACCTCCTGTTTGGCCCAGTTTGCAATTTCTGTGGAAGATGAACAGGAATAGCGAGAACCAATGAGAGACTAGCTGGAGGTGTCTGGATGGGCAAATTTAACTCTCATTTCCCACCAGGAAGAGGAATTAACCAAAGGCTCAGCGTGCCGTGCCAGAACCAGATTAGGGCCTGAAGACATCCTGCGGTGTTGCGACCAGGTCACAAGAAAGCGAGTTGAAGAAAGGAGCTCAGGGGCACTGTAATTCACAAACCTGCAGAGTTATAAATGACAGCTATCGTCCAAAAATAGACTGAAGTAAGGCTGCCAAGAGGACTTGAAAGCGGGGCAGAATTGCAGGAAACCGATTTCAGGAGGTAGACTGGAATTGCATTGAAAGCATAGGAAAAGAGGCAGAACGTCCACAATGATGCACTTGGCCAAAAAGGGCGTATGCGTTTTTTCCTGAATATATTCAGGAAAAAACGCATACGCCCTTTTTGGCCAACCAAGCAAACTTGCAAAGGAAATCTGCACTAAAATGAAGTCTCACTTCTCCCCGGTCAAAAGGGCCATCTGAAAAAAGTGTAAAATCCAGAAAGGCAGGACAGGCCATGGAGAACTGGGAGCCTTGTTATGCTGATGGGCGGGATGTAAATTGCCAACAACCACTGGAGAGAAGTGTATGGTGTTTCCTGAAACATCTAAAAAACAAAGCAACAGAACCTAGGGCACTTCCACTTATGGTCCTATAGCTTAGGGAAATTAAAATCAAAAAGACACAGCCACCCCAAAGTTTGGGACGCCTCTGTTTACAAGAACCTCGTTTACAGTACAAGTTCAACATCGCAGAAAGTGAAAAATGGATAAAGAAGTTGTGGTATTTACTTACAAAGCAATATCACTCAGCAATGAAATCTGTGTCATCAGGCCCTTAGCAGCACAATGAGTGGATTCAGGTATGATGATTCTAACTGAAATAAGTCACACAGAAAAAGAAACATCATAAGATATCAGTAATACATGGAATGTAAACTTGGCTACACAGGAACTGAATTACAGAACAGAACAGGGTCTCAAATTTAGAAAACCAACTTATGCTTGCTTAAGGGTAAAGGTGAGTTGGGGTGCTGCATAAAACCAGAGCTTGAAATGAGCACAGATAAAGTTCCTTAAGTCAAATATGGAATAGACAAGAGCTACTCCTTGCTCAACGAAATGGACTCAACACCGCATATTAAACGCCTAAGAATGTACCTGACTAGTAAGTATCTTAAAACCTATGGATTGCTATGTCTCCGAAAGAGAATCAACCATGTGTACAGGGGCATAAACGCAGCAGTGATAGGATTGGACAGGTTCGGTGAGCAAATGAAGACCCTTTGAAGTCATATTGCATGGTACCCATTACACGGGTCTTAACTCTCCAGGTTTAAGGTATTCTTCCTTCAGCTAAAACATGTATGTGGAACCCAAGTATGATCAACCATGTGAACGGGAGACGTGTTCAAATATGTCTCACTTTTCCTCCCCTGGTACTCGGGTGCAACATTCCAGACGCTTTACTAACACTCTCCCCACTTGGAGAGTCAGGGCCTTTAACCTCCTGTTTGGCCCAGTTTGCAATTTCTGCGGTAGATGAACAGGAATAGCGAGAACCAATGAGAGACTAGCTGGAGGTGTCTGGACGGGCAAATTTAACTCTCATTTCCCACCAGGAAGAGGAAATAACCAAAGGCTCAGCGTGCCGTGCCGGAACCAGATTAGGGCCTGAAGCCATCCTGCGGTGTTGCGGCCAGCTCACAAGAAAGCGAGTTGAAGAAAGGAGCTCAGGGGCACTGTAACTCACAAACCTGCAGAGTTAAAAATGACAGCTATCGTCCAAAAATACACTGAAGTAAGGCTGCCAAGAGGACTTGAAATCGGGGCAGAATTGCAGGAAACCGATTTCAGGAGGTAGACTGGAATTGCATTGAAAGCATAGGAAAAGAGGCAGAACGTCCACAGTGATGCACTTGGCCAAAAAGGGCATATGCGTTTTTTCCTGAATATATTCAGGAAAAAACGCATACGCCCTTTTTGGCCAACCAAGCAAGCTTGCAAAGGAAATCTGCACTACAATGAAGTCTCACTTCCCCCCGGTCAAAAGGGCCATCTGAAAAAAGTGTAAAATCCAGAAAGGCAGGACAGGTCATGGAGAACTGGGAGCCTTGTTATGCTGATGGGCGGGATGTAAATTGCCAACAGACACTCGGGAGAAGTGTATGGTGTTTCCTGAAACATCTAAAAAACAAAGCAACAGAACCTAGGGCACTTCCACTTATGGTCCTATAGCTTAGGGAAATTAAACTCAAAAAGACACAGCCACCCCAAAGTTTGGAACGGCTCTGTTAACAAGAACCTCGTTTACAGTACAAGTTCAACATCGCAGAAAGTGAAAAATGGATAAAGAAGTTGTGGTACTTACGTACAATGCAGTATCACTCAGCAATGAAATCTATGTCATCAGGCCCGTAGGAGCATAATGAGTGGATTCAGGTACGATGATTCTAATTGAAATAAGTCACACAGAAAAAGAAACATCATAAGATATCAGTAATACACGGAATGGAAACTTGGCTACACAGGAACTGAATTACAGAACAGAACAGGGTCTCAAATTTAGAAAACCAACTTATGCTTGCTTAAGGGGAAAGGTGAGTTGGGGTGCTGCATAACACCAGAGATTGAAATGAGCACAGATAAAGTTCCTTAAGCCAAATATGGAATAGACAAGAGGTACTCCTTGCTCAACGAAATGGACTCAACACCGCATATTAAACGCCTAAGAATGTACCTGACTAGTAAGTATCTTAAAACCTATAGATTGCTATGTCTCCGAAAGAGAATCAAGCATGTGTACAGGGGCATAAACGCAGCAGTGATAGGATTGGAGAGGTTCGTGAACAAATGAAGACCCTTTGAAGTCATATTGCATGGTACCCATTACACGGTTCTTAACTCTCCAGGTTTAAGGTATTCTTCCTTCAGCTAAAACATGTATGTGGAACCCAAGTATGATCAACCATGTGAACGGGAGACGTGTTCAAATATGTCTCAGTTTTCGTACCCTGGTACTCGGGTGCAACATTCCAGACGCTTTACTAACACTCTCCCGACTTGTAGAGTCAGCGCCTTTAACCTCCTGTTTGGCCCAGTTTGCAATTTCTGCGGAAGATGAACAGGAATAGCGAGAACCAATGAGAGACTAGCTGGAGGTGTCTGGACGGGCAAATTTAACTCTCATTTCCCACCAGGAAGAGGAATTAACCAAAGGCTCAGCGTGCAGTGCCAGAACCAGATTAGGGCCTGAAGCCATCCTGCGGTGTTGCGGCCAGGTCACAAGAAAGCGACTTGAAGAAAGGAGATCAGGGGCACTGTAATTCACAAACCTGCAGAGTTATAAATGACAGCTATCGTCCAAAAATAGACTGAAGTAAGGCTGCCAAGAGGACTTGAAAGCGGGGCAGAATTGCAGGAAACCGATTTCAGGAGGTAGACTGGAATTGCATTGAAAGCATAGGAAAAGAGGCAGAACGTCCACAATGATGCACTTGGTCAAAAAGGGCGTATGCGTTTTTTCCTGAATATATTCAGGAAAAAACGCATACGCCCTTTTTGGCCAACCAAGCAAACTTGCAAAGGAAATCTGCACTACAATGAAGTCTCACTTCTCCCCGGTCAAAAGGGCCATCTGAAAAAAGTGTAAAATCCAGAAAGGCAACAGGCCATTGAGAACTGGCAGCCTTGTTATGCTGATGGGCGGGATGTAAATTGCCAACAGACACTTGGGAGAAGTGTATGGTGTTTCCTGAAACATCTAAAAAACAAAGCAACAGAGCCTAGGGCACTTCCACTTATGGTCCTATAGCTTAGGGAAATTAAAATCAAAAAGACACAGCCACCCCATAGTTTGGGACGCCTCTGTTTACAAGAACCTCGTTTACAGTACAAGTTCAACATCGCAGAAAGTGAAAAATGGATAAAGAAGTTGTGGTATTTACTTACAAAGCAATATCACTCAGCAATGAAATCTGTTTCATCAGGCCCTTAGCAGCACAATGAGTGGATTCAGGTAGGATGATTCTAACTGAAATAAGTCACACAGAAAAAGAAACATCATAAGATATCAGTAATACACGGAATGTAAACTTGGCTACACAGGAACTGAATTACAGAACAGAACAGGGTCTCAAATTTAGAAAACCAACTTATTCTTGCTTAAGTGTAAAGTTGAGTTGGGGTGCTGCATAAAACCAGAGATTGAAATGAGCACAGATAAAGTTCCTGAAGCCAAATATGGAATAGACAAGAGCTACTCCTTGCTCAACGAAATGGACTCAACACCCCATATTAAACACCTAAGAATGTACCTGACTAGTAAGTATCTTAAAACCTATGGATTGCTATGTCTCCGAAAGAGAATCAAGCATGTGTACAGGGGCATCAACGCAGCAGTGATAGGATTGGAGAGGTTCGGTGAGCAAATGAAGACCCTTTGAAGTCATATTGCATGGTACCCATTACACGGGTCTTAACTCTCCAGGTTTAAGGTATTCTTCCTTCAGCTAAAACATGCATGTGGAACCCAAGTATGATCAACCATGTGAACGGGAGACGTGTTCAAATATGTCTCAGTTTTTGTACCCTGGTACTCGGGTGCAACATTCCAGACGCTTTACTAACACTCTCCCCACTTGGAGAGTCAGCGCCTTTAACCTCCTGTTTGGTCCAGTTTGAAATTTCTGCGGAAGATGAACAGGAATAGCAAGAACCAATGAGAAATTAGCTGGAGGTGTCTGGACGGGAAAATTTAACTCTCATTTCCCACCAGGAAGAGGAAATAACCAAAGGCTCAGCGTACCGTGCCAAAACCAGATTAGGGCCTGAAGCCATCCTGCGGTGTTGCGGCCAGGTCAGAAGAAAGCGAGTTGAAGAAAGGAGCTCAGGGGCACTGTAATTCACAAACCTGCAGAGGTATAAATGACAGCTATCATCCAAAAATATACTGAAGTAAGGCTGCCAAGAGGACTTGAAAGCGGGGCAGAATTGCAGGAAACCGATTTCAGGAGGTAGACTGGAATTGCATTGAAAGCATAGGAAAAGAGGCAGAACGTCCACAATGATGCACTTGGCCAAAAAGGGCGTATGCGTTTTTTCCTGAATATATTCAGGAAAAAATGCATACGCCCTTTTTGGCCAACCAAGCAAGCTTGCAAAGGAAATCTGCACTACAATGAAGTCTCACTTCCCCCCGGTCAAAAGGGCCATCTGAAAAAAGTGTAAAATCCAGAAAGGCAGGTCAGGCCATGGAGAACTGGGAGCCTTGTTATGCTGATGGGCGGGATGTAAATTGCCAACAACCACTCGGGAGAAGTGTATGGTGTTTCCTGAAACATCTAAAAAACAAAGCAACAGAACCTAGGGCACTTCCACTTATGGTCCTATAGCTTAGGGAAATTAAAATCAAAAAGACACAGCCACCCCAAAGTTTGGAACGGCTCTGTTTACAAGAACCTCGTTTACAGTACAAGTTCAACATCACAGAAAGTGAAAAATGGATAAAGAAGTTGTGGTATTTACTTACAAAGCAATATCACTCAGCAATGAAATCTGTGTCAACAGGCCCTTAGCAGCACAATGAGTGGATTCAGGTATGATGATTCTAAGTGAAATAAGTCACACAGAAAAAGAAACATCATAAGATATCAGTAATACATGGAATGGAAACTTAGCTACACAGGAACTGAATTACAGAACAGAACAGGGTCTCAAATTTAGAAAACCAACTTATGCTTGCTTAAGGGGAAAGGTGAGTTGGGGTGCTGCATAAAACCAGAGATTGAAATGAGCACAGATAAAGTTCCTTAAGCCAAATATGGAATAGACAAGAGCTACTCCTTGCTCAACGAAATGGACTCAACACCGCATATTAAACGCCTAAGAATGTACCTGACTAGTAAGTATCTTAAAACCTATGGATTGCTATGTCTCCGAAAGAGAATCAAGCATGTGTACAGGGGCATAAACGCAGCAGTGATAGGATTGGAGAGGTTCGGTGAGCAAATGAAGACCCTTTGAAGTCATATTGCATGGTACCCATTACACGGGTCTTAACTCTCCAGGTTTAAGGTATTCTTCCTTCAGCTAAAACATGTATGTGGAACCCAAGTATGATCAACCATGTGAACGGTAGACGTGTTCAAATATGTCTCAGTTTTCCTCCCCTGGTACTCGGGTGCAACATTCCAGACGCTTTACTAACACTCTGCCCACTTGGAGAGTCAGCGCCTTTAACCTCCTGTTTGGCCCAGTTTGCAATTTCTGCGGAAGATGAACAGGAATAGCGAGAACCAATGAGAGACTAGCTGGAGGTGTCTGGACGGGCAAATTTAACTCTCATTTCCCACCAGGAAGAGGAAATAACCAAAGGCTCAGCATGCCGTGCCGGAACCAGATTAGGGCCTGAAGCCATCCTGCGGTGTTGCGGCCAGGTCACAAGAAAGCGAGTTGAAGAAAGGAGCTCAGGGGCACTGTAATTCACAAACCTGCAGAGTTATAAATGACAGCTATCGTCCAAAAATAGACTGAAGTAAGGCTGCCAAGAGGACTTGAAAGCGGGACAGAATTGCAGGAAACCGATTTCAGGAGGTAGACTGGAATTGCATTGAAAGCATAGGAAAACAGGCAGAACGTCCACAATGATGCACTTGGCCAAAAAGGGCGTATGCGTTTTTTCCTGAATATATTCAGGAAAAAACGCATACGCCCTTTTTGGCCAACCAAGCAAGCTTGCAAAGGAAATCTGCACTACAATGAAGTCTCACTTCCCCCCGGTCAAAAGGGCCATCTGAAAAAAGTGTAAAATCCAGAAAGGCAGGACAGGCCATGGAGAACTGGGAGCCTTGTTATGCTGATGGGCGGGATGTAAATTGCCAACAGACACTCGGGAGAAGTCTATGGTGTTTCCTGAAACATCTAAAAAACAAAGCAACAGAGCCTAGGGCACTTCCACTTATGGTCCTATAGCTTAGGGAAATTAAAATCAAAAAGACACAGCCACCCCAAAGTTTGGGACGCCTCTGTTTACAAGAACCTCGTTTACAGTACAAGTTCAACATCGCAGAAAGTGAAAAATGGATAAAGAAGTTGTGGTATTTACTTACAAAGCAATATCACTCAGCAATGAAATCTGTGTCATCAGGCCCTTAGCAGCACAATGAGTGGATTCAGGTAGGATAATTCTAACTGAAATAAGTCACACAGAAAAAGAAACATCATAAGATATCAGTAATACACGGAATGTAAGCTTGGCTACACAGGAACTGAATTACAGAACAGAACAGAGTCTCAAATTTAGAAAACCAACTTATTCTTGCTTAAGGGTAAAGTTGAGTTGGGGTGCTGCATAAAACCAGAGATTGAAATGAGCACAGATAAAGTTCCTGAAGACAAATATGGAATAGACAAGAGCTACTCCTTGCTCAACGAAATGGACTCAACACCGCATATTAAACGCCTAAGAATGTACCTGACTAGTAAGTATCTTAAAACCTATGGATTGCTATGTCTCCGAAAGAGAATCAAGCATGTGTACAGGGGCATCAACGCAGCAGTGATAGGATTGGAGAGGTTCGGTGAGCAAATGAAGACCCTTTGAAGTCATATTGCATGGTACCCATTCCACGGGTTTCAACTACCCAGGTTTAAGGTATTCTTCCTTCAGCTAAAACATGCATGTGGAACCCAAGTATGATCAACCATGTGAACGGGAGACGTGTTCAAATATGTCTCAGTTTTTGTACCCTGGTACTCGGGTGCAACATTCCAGACGCTTTACTAACACTGTCCCCACTTGGAGAGTCAGCGCCTTTAACCTCCTGTTTGGTCCAGTTTGCAATTTCTGCGGAAGATGAACAGGAATAGCGAGAACCAATGAGAAACTAGCTGGAGGTGTCTGAACCGGCAAATTTAACTCTCATTTCCCACCAGGAAGAGGAAATAACCAAAGGCTCAGCGTGACGTGCCGGAACCACATTAGGGCCTGAAGCCATCCTGCGGTGTTGCGGCCAGGTCACAAGAAAGCGAGTTGAAGAAAGGAGCTCAGGAGCACTGTAATTCACAAACCTGCAGAGTTATAAATGACAGCTATCGTCCAAAAATAGACTGAAGTAAGGCTGCCAAGAGGACTTGAAAGCGGGGCAGATTGCAGGAAACCGATTTCAGGAGGTAGACTGGAATTGCATTGAAAGCATAGGAAAAGAGGCAGAACGTCCACAATGATGCACTTGGCCAAAAAGGGCGTATGCGTTTTTTCCTGAATATATTCAGGAAAAAACGCATACGCCCTTTTTGGCCAACCAAGCAAGCTTGCAAAGGAAATCTGCACTACAATGAAGTCTCACTTCCCCCCGGTCAAAAGGGCCATCTGAAAAAAGTGTAAAATCCAGAAAGGCAGGACAGGCCATGGAGAACTGGGAGCCTTGTTATGCTGATGGGCGGGATGTAAATTGCCAACAGACACTCGGGAGAAGTGTATGGTGTTTCCTGAAACATCTAAAAAACAAAGCAACAGAGCCTAGGGCACTTCCACTTATGGTCCTATAGCTTAGGGAAATTAAAATCAAAAAGACACAGCCACCCCAAAGTTTGGGATGCCTCTGTTTACAAGAACCTCGTTTACAGTACAAGTTCAATATCACAGAAAGTGAAAAATGGATAAAGAAGTTGTGGTATTTACTTACAAAGCAATATCACTCAGCAATGAAATCTGTGTCATCAGGCCCTTAGCAGCACAATGAGTGGATTCAGGTATGATGATTCTAACTGAAATAAGTCACACAGAAAAAGAAACATCATAAGATATCAGTAATACACGGAATGGAAACTTGGCCACACAGGAACTGAATTACAGAACAGAACAGGGTCTCAAATTTAGAAAACCAACTTATGCTTGCTTAAGGGTAAAGGTGAGTTGGGGTGCTGCATAAAACCAGAGATTGAAATGAGCACAGATAAAGTTCCTTAAGCCAAATATGGAATAGACAAGAGCTACTCCTTGCTCAACGAAATGTACTCAACACCGCATATTAAACACCTAAGAATGTACCTGACTAGTAAGTATCTTAAAACCTATGGATTGCTATGTCTCCGAAAGAGAATCAAGCATGTGTACAGGGGCATAAACGCAGCAGTGATAGGATTGGAGAGGTTCGGTGAGCAAATGAAGACCCTTTGAAGTCATATTGCATGGTACCCATTACACGGGTCTTAACTCTCCAGGTTTAAGGTATTCTTCCTTCAGCTAAAACATGCATGTGGAACCCAAGTATGATCAACCATGTGAACGGGAGACGTGTTCAAATATATCTCAGTTTTTGTACCCTGGTACTCGGGTGCAACATTCCAGACACTTTACTAACACTCTCCCCACTTGGAGAGTCAGCGCCTTTAACCTCCTGTTTGGTCCAGTTTGCAATTTCTGCGGAAGATGAACAGGAATAGCGAGAACCAATGAGAGACTAGCTGGAGGTGTCTGGACGGGCAAATTTAACTCTCATTTCCCACCAGGAAGAGGAAATAACCAAAGGCTCAGCGAGCCGTGCCAGAACCAGATTAGGGCCTGAAGCCATCCTGCGGTGTTGCGGCCAGGTCACAAGAAAGCTAGTTGAAGAAAGGGCTCAGGGGCACTGTAATTCACAAACCTGCAGAGTTATAAATGACAGCTATCGTCCAAAAATAGACTGAAGTAAGGCTGCCAAGAGGACTTGAAAGCGGGGCAGAATTGCAGGAAACCGATTTCAGGAGGTAGACTGGAATTGCATTGAAAGCATAGGAAAAGAGGCAGAACGTCCACAATGATGCACTTGGCCAAAAAGGGCGTATGCGTTTTTTCCTGAATATATTCAGGAAAAAACGCATACGCCCTTTTTGGCCAACCAAGCAAGCTTGCAAAGGAAATCTGCACTACAATGAAGTCTCACTTCCCCCCGGTCAAAAGGGCCATCTGAAAAAAGTGTAAAATCCAGAAAGGCAGGACAGGCCATGGAGAACTGAGAGCCTTGTTATGCTGATGGGCGGGATGTAAATTGCCAACAGACACTTGGGAGAAGTGTATGGTGTTTCCTGAAACATCTAAAAAACAAAGCAACAGAGCCTAGGGCACTTCCACTTATGGTCCTACAGCTTAGGGAAATTAAAATCAAAAAGACACAGCCACCCCAAAGTTTGGGACGCCTCTGTTTACAAGAACCTCGTTTACAGTTAAGTTCAACATCGCAGAAAGTGAAAAATTGATAAAGAACTTGTGGTACTTACGTACAGTGCAGTACCACTCAGCAATGAAATCTATCTCATCAGGCCCGTAGCAGCATAATGAGTGGATTCAGGTACGATGATTCTAACTGAAATAAGTCACACAGAAAAAGAAACATCATAAGATATCACTAATACACGGAATGTAAACTTGGCTACACAGGAACTGCATTCCAAAACAGAACAGGGTCTCAAATTTAGAAAACAAACTTATGCTTGCTTAAGGGGAAAGGTGAGTTGGGGTGCTGCATAAAACCAGAGATTGAAATGAGCACAGATAAAGTTCCTTAAGCCAAATATGGAATAGACAAGAGCTACTCCTTGCTCAACGAAATGTACTCAACACCGCATATTAAACACCTAAGAATGTACCTGACTAGTAAGTATCTTAAAACCTATGGATTGCTATGTCTCCGAAAGAGAATCAAGCATGTGTACAGGGGCATAAACGCAGCAGTGATAGGATTGGAGAGGTTCGGTGAGCAAATGAAGACCCTTTGAAGTCATATTGCATGGTACCCATTACACGGGTCTTAACTCTCCAGGTTTAAGGTATTCTTCCTTCAGCTAAAACATGCATGTGGAACCCAAGTATGATCAACCATGTGAACGGGAGACGTGTTCAAATATATCTCAGTTTTTGTACCCTGGTACTCGGGTGCAACATTCCAGACACTTTACTAACACTGTCCCCACTTGGAGAGTCAGCGCCTTTAACCTCCTGTTTGGTCCAGTTTGCAATTTCTGCGGAAGATGAACAGGAATAGCGAGAACCAATGAGAGACTAGCTGGAGGTGTCTGGACGGGCAAATTTAACTCTCATTTCCCACCAGGAAGAGGAAATAACCAAAGGCTCAGCGAGCCGTGCCAGAACCAGATTAGGGCCTGAAGCCATCCTGCGGTGTTGCGGCCAGGTCACAAGAAAGCTAGTTGAAGAAAGGGCTCAGGGGCACTGTAATTCACAAACCTGCAGAGTTATAAATGACAGCTATCGTCCAAAAATAGACTGAAGTAAGGCTGCCAAGAGGACTTGAAAGCGGGGCAGAATTGCAGGAAACCGATTTCAGGAGGTAGACTGGAATTGCATTGAAAGCATAGGAAAAGAGGCAGAACGTCCACAATGATGCACTTGGCCAAAAAGGGCGTATGCGTTTTTTCCTGAATATATTCAGGAAAAAACGCATACGCCCTTTTTGGCCAACCAAGCAAGCTTGCAAAGGAAATCTGCACTACAATGAAGTCTCACTTCCCCCCGGTCAAAAGGGCCATCTGAAAAAAGTGTAAAATCCAGAAAGGCAGGACAGGCCATGGAGAACTGAGAGCCTTGTTATGCTGATGGGCGGGATGTAAATTGCCAACAGACACTCAGGAGAAGTGTATGGTGTTTCCTGAAACATCTAAAAAACAAAGCAACAGAGCCTAGGGCACTGCCACTTATGGTTCTACAGCTTAGGGAAATTAAAATCAAAAAGACACAGCCACCCCAAAGTTTGGGACGCCTCTGTTTACAAGAACCTCGTTTACAGTACAAGTTCAACATCGCAGAAAGTGAAAAATGGATAAAGAACTTGTGGTACTTACGTACAGTGCAGTATCACTCAGCAATGAAATCTATCTCATCAGGCCCGTAGCAGCATAATGAGTGGATTCAGGTACGATGATTCTAACTGAAATAAGTCACACAGAAAAAGAAACATCATAAGATATCACTAATACACGGAATGTAAACTTGGCTACACAGGAACTGCATTCCAAAACACAACAGGGTCTCAAATTTAGAAAACCAACTTATGCTTGCTTAAGGGGAAAGGTGAGTTGGGGTGCTGCATAAAACCAGAGATTGAAATGAGCACAGATAAAGTTCCTGAAGCCAAATATGGAATAGACAAGAGCTACTCCTTGCTCAACGAAATGGACTCAACACCGCATATTAAACGCCTAAGAATGTACCTGACTAGTAAGTATCTTAAAACCTATGGATTGCTATGTCTCCGAAAGAGAATCAAGCATGTGTACAGGGGCATAAACGCAGCAGTGATAGGATTGGAGAGGTTCGGTGAGCAAATGAAGACCCTTTGAAGTCATATTGCATGATACCCATTACACGGGTCTTAACTCTCCAGGTTTAAGGTATTCTTCCTTCAGCTAAAACATGCATGTGGAACCCAAGTATGATCAACCATGTGAACGGGAGACGTGTTCAAATATGTCTCAGTTTTTGTACCCTGGTACTCGGGTGCAACATTCCAGACACTTTACTAACACTCTCCCCACTTGGAGAGTCAGCGCCTTTAACCTCCTGTTTGGTCCAGTTTGCAATTTCTGCGGAAGATGAACAGGAATAGCGAGAACCAATGAGAGACTAGCTGGAGGTGTCTGGACGGGCAAATTTAACTCTCATTTCCCACCAGGAAGAGGAAATAACCAAAGGCTCAGCGTGCCGTGCCAGAACCAGATTAGGGCCTGAAGCCATCCTGCGGTGTTGCGGCCAGGTCACAAGAAAGCGAGTTGAAGAAAGGAGCTCAGGGGCACTGTAATTCACAAACCTGCAGAGTTATAAATGACAGCTATCGTCCAAAAATAGACTGAAGTAAGGCTGCCAAGAGGACTTGAAAGCGGGGCAGAATTGCAGGAAACCGATTTCAGGAGGTAGACTGGAATTGCATTGAAAGCATAGGAAAAGAGGCAGAACGTCCACAATGATGCACTTGGCCAAAAAGGGCGTATGCGTTTTTTCCTGAATATATTCAGGAAAAAACACATACGCCCTTTTTGGCCAACCAAGCAAGCTTGCAAAGGAAATCTGCACTACAATGAAGTCTCACTTCCCCCCGGTCAAAAGGGCCATCTGAAAAAAGTGTAAAATCCAGAAAGGCAGGACAGGCCATGGAGAACTGAGAGCCTTGTTATGCTGATGGGCGGGATGTAAATTGCCAACAGACACTCAGGAGAAGTGTATGGTGTTTCCTGAAACATCTAAAAAACAAAGCAACAGAGCCTAGGGCACTGCCACTTATGGTTCTACAGCTTAGGGAAATTAAAATCAAAAAGACACAGCCACCCCAAAGTTTGGGATGCCTCTGTTTACAAGAACCTCGTTTACAGTACAAGTTCAACATCACAGAAAGTGAAAAATGGATAAAGAAGTTGTGGTATTTACTTACAAAGCAATATCACTCAGCAATGAAATCTGTGTCATCAGGCCCTTAGCAGCACAATGAGTGGATTCAGGTATGATGATTCTAACTGAAATAAGTCACACAGAAAAAGAAACATCATAAGATATCAGTAATACACGGAATGGAAACTTGGCTACACAGGAACTGATTTACAGAACAGAACAGGGTCTCAAATTTAGAAAACCAACTTATGCTTGCTTAAGGGTAAAGGTGAGTTGGGGTGCTGCATAAAACCAGAGATTGAAATGAGCACAGATAAAGTTCCTGAAGCCAAATATGTAATAGACAAGAGCTACTCCTTGCTCAACGAAATGGACTCAACACCGCATATTAAACGCCTAAGAATGTACCTGACTAGTAAGTATCTTAAAACCTATGGATTGCTATGTCTCCGAAAGAGAATCAAGCATGTGTACAGGGGCATCAACGCAGCAGTGATAGGATTGGAGAGGTTCGGTGAGCAAATGAAGACCCTTTGAAGTCATATTGCATGGTACCCATTACACGGGTCTTAACTCTCCAGGTTTAAGGTATTCTTCCTTCAGCTAAAACATGCATGTGGAACCCAAGTATGATCAACCATGTGAACGGGAGACGTGTTCAAATATGTCTCAGTTTTTGTACCCTGGTACTCGGGTGCAACATTCCAGACGCTTTACTAACACTCTCCCCACTTGGAGAGTCAGCGCCTTTAACCTCCTGTTTGGTCCAGTTTTGCAATTTCTGCGGAAGATGAACAGGAATAGCGAGAACCAATGAGAAACTAGCTGGAGGTGTCTGGACGGGCAAATTTAACTCTCATTTCCCACCAGGAAGAGGAAATAACCAAAGGCTCAGCGTGACGTGCCGGAACCACATTAGGGCCTGAAGCCATCCTGCGGTGTTGCGGCCAGGTCACAAGAAAGCGAGTTGAAGAAAGGAGCTCAGGGGCACTGTAATTCACAAACCTGCAGAGTTATAAATGACAGCTATCGTCCAAAAATAGACTGAAGTAAGGCTGCCAAGAGGACTTGAAAGCGGGGCAGAATTGCAGGAAACCGATTTCAGGAGGTAGACTGGAATTGCATTGAAAGCATAGGAAAACAGGCAGAACGTCCACAATGATGCACTTGGCCAAAAAGGGCGTATGCGTTTTTTCCTGAATATATTCAGGAAAAAACGCATACGCCCTTTTTGGCCAACCAAGCAAGCTTGCAAAGGAAATCTGCACTACAATGAAGTCTCACTTCCCCCCGGTCAAAAGGGCCATCTGAAAAAAGTGTAAAATCCAGAAAGGCAGGACAGGCCATGGAGAACTGGGAGCCTTGTTATGCTGATGGGCGGGATGTAAATTGCCAACAGACACTCGGGAGAAGTGTATGGTGTTTCCTGAAACATCTAAAAAACAAAGCAACAGAGCCTAGGGCACTTCCACTTATGGTCCTATAGCTTAGGGAAATTAAAATCAAAAAGACACAGCCACCCCAAAGTTTGGGATGCCTCTGTTTACAAGAACCTCGTTTACAGTACAAGTTCAATATCACAGAAAGTGAAAAATGGATAAAGAAGTTGTGGTATTTACTTACAAAGCAATATCACTCAGCAATGAAATCTGTGTCATCAGGCCCTTAGCAGCACAATGAGTGGATTCAGGTATGATGATTCTAACTGAAATAAGTCACACAGAAAAAGAAACATCATAAGATATCAGTAATACACGGAATGGAAACTTGGCTACACAGGAACTGAATTACAGAACAGAACAGGGTCTCAAATTTAGAAAACCAACTTATGCTTGCTTAAGGGTAAAGGTGAGTTGGGGTGCTGCATAAAACCAGAGATTGAAATGAGCACAGATAAAGTTCCTTAAGCCAAATATGGAATAGACAAGAGCTACTCCTTGCTCAACGAAATGGACTCAACACCGCATATTAAACGCCTAAGAATGTACCTGACTAGTAAGTATCTTAAAACCTATGGATTGCTATGTCTCCGAAAGAGAATCAAGCATGTGTACAGGGGCATCAACGCAGCAGTGATAGGATTGGAGAGGTTCGGTGAGCAAATGAAGACCCTTTGAAGTCATATTGCATGGTACCCATTACACGGGTCTTAACTCTCCAGGTTTAAGGTATTCTTCCTTCAGCTAAAACATGCATGTGGAACCCAAGTATGATCAACCATGTGAACGGGAGACGTGTTCAAATATGTCTCAGTTTTTGTACCCTGGTACTCGGGTGCAACATTCCAGACGCTTTACTAACACTCTCCCCACTTGGAGAGTCAGCGCCTTTAACCTCCTGTTTGGTCCAGTTTTGCAATTTCTGCGGAAGATGAACAGGAATAGCGAGAACCAATGAGAAACTAGCTGGAGGTGTCTGGACGGGCAAATTTAACTCTCATTTCCCACCAGGAAGAGGAAATAACCAAAGGCTCAGCGTGACGTGCCGGAACCACATTAGGGCCTGAAGCCATCCTGCGGTGTTGCGGCCAGGTCACAAGAAAGCGAGTTGAAGAAAGGAGCTCAGGGGCACTGTAATTCACAAACCTGCAGAGTTATAAATGACAGCTATCGTCCAAAAATAGACTGAAGTAAGGCTGCCAAGAGGACTTGAAAGCGGGGCAGAATTGCAGGAAACCGATTTCAGGAGGTAGACTGGAATTGCATTGAAAGCATAGGAAAACAGGCAGAACGTCCACAATGATGCACTTGGCCAAAAAGGGCGTATGCGTTTTTTCCTGAATATATTCAGGAAAAAACGCATACGCCCTTTTTGGCCAACCAAGCAAGCTTGCAAAGGAAATCTGCACTACAATGAAGTCTCACTTCCCCCCGGTCAAAAGGGCCATCTGAAAAAAGTGTAAAATCCAGAAAGGCAGGACAGGCCATGGAGAACTGGGAGCCTTGTTATGCTGATGGGCGGGATGTAAATTGCCAACAGACACTCGGGAGAAGTGTATGGTGTTTCCTGAAACATCTAAAAAACAAAGCAACAGAGCCTAGGGCACTTCCACTTATGGTCCTATAGCTTAGGGAAATTAAAATCAAAAAGACACAGCCACCCCAAAGTTTGGGATGCCTCTGTTTACAAGAACCTCGTTTACAGTACAAGTTCAATATCACAGAAAGTGAAAAATGGATAAAGAAGTTGTGGTATTTACTTACAAAGCAATATCACTCAGCAATGAAATCTGTGTCATCAGGCCCTTAGCAGCACAATGAGTGGATTCAGGTATGATGATTCTAACTGAAATAAGTCACACAGAAAAAGAAACATCATAAGATATCAGTAATACACGGAATGGAAACTTGGCTACACAGGAACTGAATTACAGAACAGAACAGGGTCTCAAATTTAGAAAACCAACTTATGCTTGCTTAAGGGTAAAGGTGAGTTGGGGTGCTGCATAAAACCAGAGATTGAAATGAGCACAGATAAAGTCCCTTAAGCCAAATATGGAATAGACAAGAGCTACTCCTTGCTCAACGAAATGGACTCAACACCGCATATTAAACGCCTAAGAATGTACCTGACTAGTAAGTATCTTAAAACCTATGGATTGCTATGTCTCCGAAAGAGAATCAAGCATGTGTACAGGGGCATAAACGCAGCAGTGATAGGATTGGAGAGGTTCGGTGAGCAAATGAAGACCCTTTGAAGTCATATTGCATGGTACCCATTACACGGGTCTTAACTCTCCAGGTTTAAGGTATTCTTCCTTCAGCTAAAACATGCATGTGGAACCCAAGTATGATCAACCATGTGAACGGGAGACATGTTCAAATATGTCTCAGTTTTTGTACCCTGGTACTCGGGTGCAACATTCCAGACACTTTACTAACACTCTCCCCACTTGGAGAGTCAGCGCCTTTAACCTCCTGTTTGGTCCAGTTTGCAATTTCTGCGGAAGATGAACAGGAATAGCGAGAACCAATGAGAGACTAGCTGGAGGTGTCTGGAAGGGCAAATTTAACTCTCATTTCCCACCAGGAAGAGGAAATAACCAAAGGCTCAGCGTGCCGTGCCAGAACCAGATTAGGGCCTGAAGCCATCCTGCGGTGTTGCGGCCAGGTCACAAGAAAGCTAGTTGAAGAAAGGGCTCAGGGGCACTGTAATTCACAAACCTGCAGAGTTATAAATGACAGCTATCGTCCAAAAATAGACTGAAGTAAGGCTGCCAAGAGGACTTGAAAGCGGGGCAGAATTGCAGGAAACCGATTTCAGGAGGTAGACTGGAATTGCATTGAAAGCATAGGAAAAGAGGCAGAACGTCCACAATGATGCACTTGGCCAAAAAGGGCGTATGCGTTTTTTCCTGAATATATTCAGGAAAAAACACATACGCCCTTTTTGGCCAACCAAGCAAGCTTGCAAAGGAAATCTGCACTACAATGAAGTCTCACTTCCCCCCGGTCAAAAGGGCCATCTGAAAAAAGTGTAAAATCCAGAAAGGCAGGACAGGCCATGGAGAACTGAGAGCCTTGTTATGCTGATGGGCGGGATGTAAATTGCCAACAGACACTCAGGAGAAGTGTATGGTGTTTCCTGAAACATCTAAAAAACAAAGCAACAGAGCCTAGGGCACTGCCACTTATGGTTCTACAGCTTAGGGAAATTAAAATCAAAAAGACACAGCCACCCCAATGTTTGGGACGCCTCTGTTTACAAGAACCTCGTTTACAGTACAAGTTCAACATCGCAGAAAGTGAAAAATGGATAAAGAACTTGTGGTACTTACGTACAGTGCAGTATCACTCAGCAATGAAATCTATCTCATCAGGCCCGTAGCAGCATAATGAGTGGATTCAGGTACGATGATTCTAACTGAAATAAGTCACACAGAAAAAGAAACATCATAAGATATCACTAATACACGGAATGTAAACTTGGCTACACAGGAACTGCATTCCAAAACAGAACAGGGTCTCAAATTTAGAAAACCAACTTATGCTTGCTTAAGGGGAAAGGTGAGTTGGGGTGCTGCATAAAACCAGAGATTGAAATGAGCACAGATAAAGTTCCTGAAGCCAAATATGGAATAGACAAGAGCTACTCCTTGCTCAACGAAATGGACTCAACACCGCATATTAAACGCCTAAGAATGTACCTGACTAGTAAGTATCTTAAAACCTATGGATTGCTATGTCTCCGAAAGAGAATCAAGCATGTGTACAGGGGCATAAACGCAGCAGTGATAGGATTGGAGAGGTTCGGTGAGCAAATGAAGACCCTTTGAAGTCATATTGCATGGTACCCATTACACGGGTCTTAACTCTCCAGGTTTAAGGTATTCTTCCTTCAGCTAAAACATGCATGTGGAACCCAAGTATGATCAACCATGTGAACGGGAGACGTGTTCAAATATGTCTCAGTTTTTGTACCCTGGTACTCGGGTGCAACATTCCAGACACTTTACTAACACTCTCCCCACTTGGAGAGTCAGCGCCTTTAACCTCCTGTTTGGTCCAGTTTGCAATTTCTGCGGAAGATGAACAGGAATAGCGAGAACCAATGAGAGGCTAGCTGGAGGTGTCTGGACGGGCAAATTTAACTCTCATTTCCCACCAGGAAGAGGAATTAACCAAAGGCTCAGCATGCCGGGCCGGAACCAGATTAGGGCCTGAAGCCATCCTGCGGTGTTGCGGCCAGGTCACAAGAAAGCGAGTTGAAGAAAGGAGCTCAGGAGCACTGTAATTCACAAACCTGCAGAGTTATAAATGACAGCTATCGTCCAAAAATAGACTGAAGTAAGGCTGCCAAGAGGACTTGAAAGCGGGGCAGAATTGCAGGAAACCGATTTCAGGAGGTAGACGGGAATTGCATTGCAAGCATAGGAAAAGAGGCAGAACGTCCACAATGATGCACTTGGCCAAAAAGGGCGTATGCGTTTTTTCCTGAATATATTCAGGAAAAAACGCATACGCACTTTTTGGCCAACCAAGCAAGCTTGCAAAGGAAATCTGCACTACAATGAAGTCTCACTTCCCCCCGGTCAAAAGGGCCATCTGAAAAAAGTGTAAAATCCAGAAAGGCAGGACAGGCCATGGAGAACTGGGAGCCTTGTTATGCTGATGGGCGGGATGTAAATTGCCAACAGACACTCGGGAGAAGTGTATGGTGTTTCCTGAAACATCTAAAAAACAAAGCAACAGAACCTAGGGCACTTCCACTTATGGTCCTATAGCTTAGGGAAATTAAAATCAAAAAGACACAGACACCCCAAAGTTTGGAACGGCTCTGTTTACAAGAACCTCGTTTACAGTACAAGTTCAACATCGCAGAAAGTGAAAAATGGATAAAGAAGTTGTGGTATTTACTTACAAAGCAATATCACTCAGCAATGAAATCTGTGTCATCAGGCCCTTAGCAGCACAATGAGTGGATTCAGGTATGATGATTCTAACTGAAATAAGTCACACAGAAAAAGAAACATCATAAGATATCAGTAATACACGGAATGGAAACTTGGCTACACAGGAACTGAATTACAGAACAGAACAGGGTCTCAAATTTAGAAAACCAACTTATGCTTGCTTAAGGGGAAAGGTGAGTTGGGGTGCTGCATAAAACCAGAGATTGAAATGAGCACAGATAAAGTTCCTTAAGCCAAATATGGAATAGACAAGAGCTACTCCTTGCTCAACGAAATGGACTCAACACCCCATATTAAACGCCTAAGAATGTACCTGACTAGTAAGTATCTTAAAACCTATGGATTGCTATGTCTCCGAAAGAGAATCAAGCATGTGTACAGGGGCATCAACGCAGCAGTGATAGGATTGGAGAGGTTCGGTGAGCAAATGAAGACCCTTTGAAGTCATATTGCATGGTACCCATTACACGGGTCTTAACTCTCCAGGTTTAAGGTATTCTTCCTTCAGCTAAAACATGCATGTGGAACCCAAGTATGATCAACCATGTGAACGGGAGACGTGTTCAAATATGTCTCAGGTTTTGTACCCTGTTACTCGGGTGCAACATTCCAGACGCTTTACTAACACTCTCCCCACTTGGAGAGTCAGCGCCTTTAACCTCCTGTTTGGTCCAGTTTGCAATTTCTGAGGAAGATGAACAGGAATAGCGAGAACCAATGAGAGACTAGCTGGAGGTGTCTGGACGGGCAAATTTAACTCTCATTTCCCACCAGTAAGAGGAAATAACCAAAGGCTCAGCGTGCCGTGCCAGAACCAGATTAGGGCCTGAAGCCATCCTGCGGTGTTGCGCCCAGGTCACAAGAAAGCTAGTTGAAGAAAGGAGCTCAGGGGCACTGTAATTCACAAACCTGCAGAGTTGTAAATGACAGCTATCGTCCAAAAATAGACTGAAGTAAGGCTGCCAAGAGGACTTGAAAGCGGGGCAGAATTGCAGGAAACCGATTTCAGGAGGTAGACTGGAATTGCATTGAAAGCATAGGAAAAGAGGCAGAACGTCCACAATGATGCACTTGGCCAAAAAGGGAGTATGCGTTTTTTCCTGAATATATTCAGGAAAAAACGCATACGCCCTTTTTGGCCAACCAAGCAAGCCTGCAAAGGAAATCTGCACTACAATGAAGTCTCACTTCCCCCCGGTCAAAAGGGCCATCTGAAAAAAGTGTAAAATCCAGAAAGGAAGGACAGGCCATGGAGAACTGAGAGCCTTGTTATGCTGATGGGCGGGATGTAAATTGCCAACAGACACTTGGGAGAAGTGTATGGTGTTTCCTGAAACATCTAAAAAACAAAGCAACAGAGCCTAGGGCACTGCCACTTATGGTCCTACAGCTTAGTGAAATTAAAATCAAAA
Source organism: Delphinus delphis (assembly GCF_949987515.2). NCBI lineage: Eukaryota > Metazoa > Chordata > Mammalia > Artiodactyla > Delphinidae > Delphinus > Delphinus delphis. Next base: position 1,042,311 of record NW_027192653.1, on the reverse strand, counting down.
AGACACAGCCACCCCAAAGTTTGGGACGCCTCTGTTTACAAGAACCTCGTTTACAGTACAAGTTCAACATCGCAGAAAGTGAAAAATGGATAAAGAACTTCTGGTACTTACGTACAATGCAGTATCACTCAGCAATGAAATCTATCTCATCAGGCCCGTAGCAGCATAATGAGTGGATTCAGGTACGATGATTCTAACTGAAATAAGTCACACAGAAAAAGAAACATCATAAGATATCACTAATACACGGAATGTAAACTTGGCTACACAGGAACTGCATTCCAAAACAGAACAGGGTCTCAAATTTAGAAAACCAACTTATGCTTGCTTAAGGGGAAAGGTGAGTTGGGGTGCTGCATAAAACCAGAGATTGAAATGAGCACAGATAAAGTTCCTTAAGCCAAATATGGAATAGACAAGAGCTACTCCTTGCTCAACGAAATGGACTCAAAACCCCATATTAAACGCCTAAGAATGTACCTGACTAGTAAGTATCTTAAAACCTATGGATTGCTATGTCTCCAAAAGAGAATCAAGCATGTGTACAGGGGCATAAACGCAGCAGTGATAGGATTGGAGAGGTTCGGTGAGCAAATGAAGACCCTTTGAAGTCATATTGCATGGTACCCATTACACGGGTCTCAACTCTCCAGGTTTAAGGTATTCTTCCTTCAGCTAAAACATGCATGTGGAACCCAGAGTATGATCAACCATGTGAACGGGAGACGTGTTCAAATATGTCTCAGTTTTCCCCCCCTGGTACTCGGGTGCAACATTCCAGACGCTTTACTAACACTCTCCCGACTTGGAGAGTCAGTCCCTTTAACCTCCTGTTTGGTCCAGTTTGCAATTTCTGCGGAAGATGAACAGGAATAGCGAGAACCAATGAGAGGCTAGCTGGAGGTGTCTGGACGGGCAAATTTAACTCTCATTTCCCACCAGGAAGAGGAATTAACCAAAGGCTCGGCATGCCGGGCCGGAACCAGATTAGGGCCTGAAGCCATCCTGCGGTGTTGCGGCCAGGTCACAAGAAAGCGAGTTGAAGAAAGGAGCTCAGGGGCACTGTAATTCACAAACCTGCAGAGTTATAAATGACAGCTATCGTCCAAAAATAGACTGAAGTAAGGCTGCCAAGAGGACTTGAAAGCGGGGCAGAATTGCAGGAAACCGATTTCAGGAGGTAGACTGGAATTGCATTGAAAGCATAGGAAAAGAGGCAGAACGTCCACAATGATGCACTTGGCCAAAAAGGGCGTATGCGTTTTTTCCTGAATATATTCAGGAAAAAACGCATACGCCCTTTTTGGCCAACCAAGCAAGCTTGCAAAGGAAATCTGCACTACAATGAAGTCTCACTTCCCCCCGGTCAAAAGGGCCATCTGAAAAAAGTGTAAAATCCAGAAAGTCAACAGGCCATTGAGAACTGGGAGCCTTGTTATGCTGATGGGCGGGATGTAAATTGCCAACAGACACTTGAGAGAAGTGTATGGTGTTTCCTGAAATATCTAAAAAACAAAGCAACAGAGCCTAGGGCACTGCCACTTATGGTCCTATAGCTTAGGGAAATTAAAATCAAAAAGACACAGCCACCCCAAAGTTTGGAACGGCTCTGTTTACAAGAACCTCGTTTACAGTACAAGTTCAACATCGCAGAAAGTGAAAAATGGATAAAGAAGTTGTGGTATTCACTTACAAAGCAATATCACTCAGCAATGGAATCTATGTCATCAGGCCCTTAGCAGCACAATGAGTGGACTCAGGTATGATGATTCTAACTGAAATAAGTCACACAGAAAAAGAAACATCATAAGATATCAGTAATACACGGAATGGAAACTTGGCTACACAGGAACTGAATTACAGAACAGAACAGGGTCTCAAATTTAGAAAACCAACTTATGCTTGCTTAAGGGTAAAGGTGAGTTGGGGTGCTGCATAAAACCAGAGATTGAAATGAGCACAGATAAAGTTCCTTAAGCCAAACATGGAATAGACAAGAGCTACTCCTTGCTCAACGAAATGGACTCAACACCGCATATTAAACGCCTAAGAATGTACCTGATTAGTAAGTATCTTAAAACCTATGGATTGCTATGTCTCCGAAAGAGAATCAAGCATGTGTACAGGGGCATAAATGCAGCAGTGATAGGATTGGAGAGGTTCGGTGAGCAAATGAAGACCCTTTGAAGTCATATTGCATGGTACCCATTCCACGGGTTTCAACTACCAAGGTTTAAGGTATTCTTCCTTCAGCTAAAACATGCATGTGGAACCTAGAGTATGATCAACCATGTGATCGGGAGACGTGTTCAAATATGTCTAAATTTTTCTCCCCTGGTACTCGGGTGCAACATTCCAGACGCTTTACTAGCACTCTCCCCACTTGGAGAGTCAGTCCCTTTAACCTCCTGTTTGGCCCAGTTTGCAATTTCTGCGGAACATGAACAGGAATAGCGAGAACAAATGAGAGGCTAGCTGGAGGTGTCTGGACGGGCAAATTTAACTCTCATTTCCCACCAGGAAGAGGAATTAACCAAAGGCTCAGCGTGCCGTGCCGGAACCAGATTAGGGCCTGAAGCCATCCTGCGGTGTTGCGGCCAGGTCACAAGAAAGCGAGTTGAAGAAAGGAGCTCAGGGGCACTGTAATTCACAAACCTGCAGAGTTATAAATGACAGCTATCATCCAAAAATAGACTGAAGTAAGGCTCCCAAGAGGACTTGAAAGCGGGGCAGAATTGCAGGAAACCGATTTCAGGAGGTAGACTGGAATTGCATTGAAAGCATAGGAAAAGAGGCAGAACGTCCACAATGATGCACTTGGCCAAAAAGGGCGTATGCGTTTTTTTCTGAATATATTCAGGAAAAAACGCATACGCCCTTTTTGGCCAACCAAGCAAGCTTGCAAAGGAAATCTGCACTACAATGAAGTCTCACTTCCCCCCGGTCAAAAGGGCCATCTGAAAAAAGTGTAAAATCCAGAAAGGCAGGACAGGCCATGGAGAACTGAGAGCCTTGTTATGCTGATGGGCGGGATGTAAATTGCCAACAGACACTTGGGAGAAGTGTATGGTGTTTCCTGAAACATCTAAAAAACAAAGCAACAGAGCCTAGGGCACTGCCACTTATGGTCCTACAGCATAGGGAAATTAAAATCAAAAAGACACAGCCACCCCAAAGTTTGGGACGCCTCTGTTTACAAGAACCTCGTTTACAGTACAAGTTCAACATCGCAGAAAGTGAAAAATGGATAAAGAACTTGTGGTACTTACGTACAATGCAGTATCACTCAGCAATGAAATCTATGTCATCAGGCCCGTAGCAGCATAATGAGTGGATTCAGGTACGATGATTCTAACTGAAATAAGTCACACAGAAAAAGAAACATCATAAGATATCACTAATACACGGAATGTAAACTTGGCTACACAGGAACTGCATTCCAAAACAGAACAGGGTCTCAAATTTAGAAAACCAACTTATGCTTGCTTAAGGGGAAAGGTGAGTTGGGGTGCTGCATAAAACCAGAGATTGAAATGAGCACAGATAAAGTTCCTTAAGCCAAATATGGAATAGACAAGAGCTACTCCTTGCTCAACGAAATGGACTCAAAACCCCATATTAAACGCCTAAGAATGTACCTGACTAGTAAGTATCTTAAAACCTATGGATTGCTATGTCTCCAAAAGAGAATCAAGCGTGTGTACAGGGGCATAAACGCAGCAGTGATAGGATTGGAGAGGTTCGGTGAGCAAATGAAGACCCTTTGAAGTCATATTGCATGGTACCCATTCCACGGGTTTCAACTACCCAGGTTTAAGGTATTCTTCCTTCAGCTAAAACATGCATGTGGAACCCAGAGTATGATCAACCATGTGATCGGGAGACGTGTTCAAATATGTCTCAGTTTTCCTCCCCTGGTACTCGGGTCCAACATTCCAGACACTTTACTAACACTCTCCCCACTTGGAGAGTCAGCGCCTTTAACCTCCTGTTTGGCCCAGTTTGCAATTTCTGCGGAAGATGAACAGGAATAGCGAGAACCAATGAGAGGCTAGCTGGAGGTGTCTGGACGGGCAAATTTAACTCTCATTTCCCACCAGGAAGAGGAAATAACCAAAGGCTCAGCGTGCCGTACCGGAACCAGATTAGGGCCTGAAGCCATCCTGCGGTGTTGCGGCCAGCTCAAAAGAAAGCGAGTTGAAGAAAGGAGCTCAGGGGCACTGTAATTCACAAACCTGCAGAGTTATAAATGACAGCTATCGTCCAAAAATAGACTGAAGTAAGGCTGCCAAGAGGACTTGAAAGCGGGGCAGAATTGCAGGAAACCGATTTCAGGAGGTAGACTGGAATTGCATTGAAAGCATAGGAAAAGAGGCAGAACGTCCACAATGATGCACTTGGCCAAAAAGGGCGTATGCGTTTTTTCCTGAATATATTCAGGAAAAAACGCATACGCCCTTTTTGGCCAACCAAGCAAACTTGCAAAGGAAATCTGCACTACAATGAAGTCTCACTTCCCCCCGGTCAAAAGGGCCATCTGAAAAAAGTGTAAAATCCAGAAAGGCAGGACAGGCCATGGAGAACTGGGAGCCTTGTTATGCTGATGGGCGGGATGTAAATTGCCAACAACCACTCGGGAGAAGTGTATGGTGTTTCCTGAAACATCTAAAAAACAAAGCAACAGAACCTAGCGCACTTCCACTTATGGTCCTATAGCTTAGGGAAATTAAAATCAAAAAGACACAGACACCCCAAAGTTTGGAACGGCTCTGTTTACAAGAACCTCGTTTACAGTACAAGTTCAACATCGCAGAAAGTGAAAAATGGATAAAGAAGTTGTGGTATTTACTTACAAAGCAATATCACTCAGCAATGAAATCTGTGTCATCAGGCCCTTAGCAGCACAATGAGTGGATTCAGGTATGATGATTCTAACTGAAATAAGTCACACAGAAAAAGAAACATCATAAGATATCAGTAATACACGGAATGTAAACTTGGCTACACAGGAACTGAATTACAGAACAGAACAGGGTCTCAAATTTAGAAAACCAACTTATTCTTGCTTAAGGGTAAAGGTGAGTTGGGGTGCTGCATAAAACCAGAGATTGAAATGAGCACAGATAAAGTTCCTTAAGCCAAATATGGAATAGACAAGAGCTACTCCTTGCTCAACGAAATGGACTCAACACCGCATATTAAACGCCTAAGAATGTACCTGACTAGTAAGTATCTTAAAACCTATGGATTGCTATGTCTCCGAAAGAGAATCAAGCATGTGTACAGGGGCATAAACGCAGCAGTGATAGGATTGGAGAGGTTCGGTGAGCAAATGAAGACCCTTTGAAGTCATATTGCATGGTACCCATTCCACGGGTTTCAACTACCCAGGTTTAAGGTATTCTTCCTTCAGCTAAAACATGCATGTGGAACCTAGAGTATGATCAACCATGTGATCGGGAGACGTGTTCAAATATGTCTCAGTTTTCGTACCCTGGTACTCGGGTGCAACATTCCAGACGCTTTACTAACACTCTCCCGACTTGGAGAGTCAGTCCCTTTAACCTCCTGTTTGGCCCAGTTTGCAATTTCTGCGGAAGATGAACAGGAATAGCGAGAACCAATGAGAGGCTAGCTGGAGGTGTCTGGACGGGCAAATTTAACTCTCATTTCCCACCAGGAAGAGGAAATAACCAAAGGCTCAGCGTGCCGTGCCGGAACCAGATTAGGGCCTGAAGCCATCCTGCGGTGTTGCGGCCAGGTCACAAGAAAGCAAGTTGAAGAAAGGAGCTCAGGGGCACTGTAATTCACAAACCTGCAGAGTTATAAATGACAGCTATCGTCCAAAAATAGAATGAAGGAAGGCTGCCAAGAGGACTTGAAAGCGGGGCAGAATTGCAGGAAACCGATTTCAGGAGGTAGACTGGAATTGCATTGAAAGCATAGGAAAAGAGGCAGAACGTCCACAATGATGCACTTGGCCAAAAAGGGCGTATGCGTTTTTTCCTGAATATATTCAGGAAAAAACGCATACGCCCTTTTTGGCCAACCAAGCAAGCTTGCAAAGGAAATCTGCACTACAATGAAGTCTCACTTCCCCCCGGTCAAAAGGGCCATCTGAAAAAAGTGTAAAATCCAGAAAGGCAGGACAGGCCATGGAGAACTGGGAGCCTTGTTATGCTGATGGGCGGGATGTAAATTGCCAACAGACACTCGGGAGAAGTGTATGGTGTTTCCTGAAACATCTAAAAAACAAACCAATAGAGCCTAGGGCACTGCCACTTATGGTCCTATAGCTTAGGGAAATTAAAATCAAAAAGACACAGCCACCCCAAAGTTTGGGACGCCTCTGTTTACAAGAACCTCGTTTACAGTACAAGTTCAACATCGCAGAAAGTGAAAAATGGATAAAGAAGTGGTGGTATTTACTTACAAAGCAATATCATTCAGCAATGAAATCTGTGTCATCAGGCCCTTAGCAGCACAATGAGTGGATTCAGGTATGATGATTCTAACTGAAATAAGTCACACAGAAAAAGAAACATCATAAGATATCAGTAATACATGGAATGTAAACTTGGCTACACAGGAACTGAATTACAGAACAGAACAGGGTCTCAAATTTAGAAAACCAACTTATGCTTGCTTAAGGGTAAAGGTGAGTTGGGGTGCTACATAAAACCAGAGATTGAAATGAGCACAGATAAAGTTCCTTAAGCCAAATATGGAATAGACAAGAGCTACTCCTTGCTCAACGAAATGGACTCAACACCGCATATTAAACGCCTAAGAATGTACCTGACTAGTAAGTATCTTAAAACCTATGGATTGCTATGTCTCTGAAAGAGAATCAAGCATGTGTACAGGGGCATAAACGCAGCAGTGATAGGATTGGAGAGGTTCGGTGAGCAAATGAAGACCCTTTGAAGTCATATTGCATGGTACCCATTCCACGGGTTTCAACTACCCAGGTTTAAGGTATTCTTCCTTCAGCTAAAACATGCATGTGGAACCCAAGTATGATCAACCATGTGAATGGGAGACGTGTTCTAATATGTCTCAGTTTTCCTCCCCTGGTACTCGGGTGCAACATTCCAGACGCTTTACTAACACTCTCCCCACTTGGAGAGTCAGTGCCTTTAACCTCCTGTTTGGCCCAGTTTGCAATTTCTGCGGAAGATGAACAGGAATAGCGAGAACCAATGAGAGGCTAGCTGGAGGTGTCTGGACGGACAAATTTAACTCTCATTTCCCACCAGGAAGAGGAAATAACCAAAGGCTCAGCGTGCCGTGCCGGAACCAGATTAGAGCCTGAAGCCATACTGCGGTGTTGCGGCCAGGTCACAAGAAAGCAAGTTGAAGAAAGGAGCTCAGGGGCACTGTAATTCACAAACCTGCAGAGTTATAAATGACAGCTATCGTCCAAAAATAGACTGAAGTAAGGCTGCCAAGAGGACTTGAAAGCGGGGCAGAATTGCAGGAAACCGATTTCAGGAGGTAGACGGGAATTGCATTGAAAGCATAGGAAAAGAGGCAGAACGTCCACAATGATGCACTTGGCCAAAAAGGGCGTATGCTTTTTTTCCTGAATATATTCAGGAAAAAAAGCATACGCCCTTTTTGGCCAACCAAGCAAGCTTGCAAAGGAAATCTGCACTACAATGAAGTCTCACTTCCCCCCGGTCAAAAGGGCCATCTGAAAAAAGTGTAAAATCCAGAAAGGCAGGACAGGCCATGGAGAACTGGGAGCCTTGTTATGCTGATGGGCGGGATGTAAATTGCCAACAGACACTCGGGAGAAGTGTATGGTGTTTCCTGAAACATCTAAAAACCAAAGCAACAGAGCCTAGGGCACTTCCACTTATGGTCCTTTAGCTTAGGGAAATTAAAATCAAAATGACACAGCCACACCAAAGTTTGGGACGCCTCTGTTTACAAGAACCTCGTTTACCGTACAAGTTCAACATCGCAGAAAGTGAAAAATGGATAAAGAACTTGTGGTACTTACGTACAATGCAGTATCACTCAGCAATGAAATCTATGTCATCAGGCCCGTAGCAGCATAATGAGTAGATTCAGGTACAATGATTCTAACTGAAATAAGTCACACAGAAAAAGAAACATCATAAGATATCACTAATACACGGAATGTAAACTTGGCTACACAGGAACTGCATTCCAAAACAGAACAGGTTCTCAAATTTAGAAAACCAATTTATGCTTGCTTAAGGGGAAACGTGAGTTGGGTTGCTGCATAAAACCAGAGATTGAAATGAGCACAGATAAAGTTCCTTAAGCCAAATATGGAATAGAAAAGAGCTACTCCTTGCTCAACGAAATGGACTCAACACCGCATATTAAACGCCTAAGAATGTACCTGACTAGTAAGTATCTTAAAACCTATGGATTGCTATGTCTCCGAAAGAGAATCAAGCATGTGTACAGGGGCATAAACGCAGCAGTGATAGGATTGGAGAGGTTCAGTGAGCAAATGAAGACCCTTTGAAGTCATATTGCATGGTACCCATTCCACGGGTTTCAACTACCCAGGTTTTAGGTATTCTTCCTTCAGCTAAAACATGCATGTGGAACCCAGAGTATGATCAACCATGTGATCGGGAGACGTGTTCAAATATGTCTCAGTTTTCCTCCCCTGGTACTCGGGTCCAACATTCCAGACACTTTACTAACACTCTCCCCACTTGGAGAGTCAGCGCCTTTAACCTCCTGTTTGGCCCAGTTTGCAATTTCTGCGGAAGATGAACAGGAATAGCGAGAACCAATGAGAGGCTAGCTGGAGGTGTCTGGACGGGCAAATTTAACTCTCATTTCCCACCAGGAAGAGGAAATAACCAAAGGCTCAGCGTGCCGTACCGGAACCAGATTAGGGCCTGAAGCCATCCTGCGGTGTTGCGGCCAGCTCAAAGAAAGCGAGTTGAAGAAAGGAGCTCAGGGGCACTGTAATTCACAAACCTGCAGAGTTATAAATGACAGCTATCGTCCAAAAATAGACTGAAGTAAGGCTGCCAAGAGGACTTGAAAGCGGGGCAGAATTGCAGGAAACCGATTTCAGGAGGTAGACTGGAATTGCATTGAAAGCATAGGAAAAGAGGCAGAACGTCCACAATGATGCACTTGGCCAAAAAGGGCGTATGCGTTTTTTCCTGAATATATTCAGGAAAAAACGCATACGCCCTTTTTGGCCAACCAAGCAAGCTTGCAAAGGAAATCTGCACTACAATGAAGTCTCACTTCCCCCCGGTCAAAAGGGCCATCTGAAAAAAGTGTAAAATCCAGAAAGGCAGGACAGGCCATGGAGAACTGGGAGCCTTGTTATGCTGATGGGCGGGATGTAAATTGCCAACAACCACTCGGGAGAAGTGTATGGTGTTTCCTGAAACATCTAAAAAACAAAGCAACAGAACCTAGGGCACTTCCACTTATGGTCCTATAGCTTAGGGAAATTAAAATCAAAAAGACACAGACACCCCAAAGTTTGGAACGGCTCTGTTTACAAGAACCTCGTTTACAGTACAAGTTCAACATCGCAGAAAGTGAAAAATGGATAAAGAAGTTGTGGTATTTACTTACAAAGCAATATCACTCAGCAATGAAATCTGTGTCATCAGGCCCTTAGCAGCACAATGAGTGGATTCAGGTATGATGATTCTAACTGAAATAAGTCACACAGAAAAAGAAACATCATAAGATATCAGTAATACACGGAATGTAAACTTGGCTACACAGGAACTGAATTACAGAACAGAACAGGGTCTCAAATTTAGAAAACCAACTTATGCTTGCTTAAGGGGAAAGGTGAGTTGGGGTGCTGCATAAAACCAGAGATTGAAATGAGCACAGATAAAGTTCCTTAAGCCAAATATGGAATAGACAAGAGCTACTCCTTGCTCAACGAAATGGACTCAACACCGCATATTAAACGCCTAAGAATGTACCTGACTAGTAAGTATCTTAAAACCTATGGATTGCTATGTCTCCGAAAGAGAATCAAGCGTGTGTACATGGGCATAAACGCAGCAGTGATAGGATTGGAGAGGTTCGGTGAGCAAATGAAGACCCTTTGAAGTCATATTGCATGGTACCCATTACACGGGTCTCAACTCTCCAGGTTTAAGGTATTCTTCCTTCAGCTAAAACATGCATGTGGAACCCAGAGTATGATCAACCATGTGAACGGGAGACGTGTTCAAATATGTCTCAGTTTTCCTCCCCTGGTACTCGGGTACAACATTCCAGACGCTTTACTAACACTCTCCCCACTTGGAGAGTCAGTCCCTTTAACCTCCTGTTTGGCCCAGTTTGCAATTTCTGCGGAAGATGAACAGGAATAGCGAGAACCAATGAGAGACTAGCTGGAGGTGTCTGGACCGGCAAATTTAACTCTCATTTCCCACCAGGAAGAGGAATTAACCAAAGGCTCAGCGTGCCATGCCGGAACCAGATTAGGACCTGAAGCCATCCTGCGGTGTTTCGGCCAGCTCAAAAGAAAGCGAGTTGAAGAAAGGAGCTCAGGGGCACTGTAATTCACAAACCTGCAGAGTTATAAATGACAGCTATCGTCCATAAATAGACTGAAGTAAGGCTGCCAAGAGGACTTGAAAGCGGGGCAGAATTGCAGGAAACCGATTTCAGGAGGTAGACTGGAATTGCATTGAAAGCATAGGAAAAGAGGCAGAACGTCCACAATGATGCACTTGGCCAAAAAGGGCGTATGCGTTTTTTCCTGAATATATTCAGGAAAAAACGCATACGCCCTTTTTGGCCAACCAAGCAAGCTTGCAAAGGAAATCTGCACTACAATGAAGTCTCACTTCCCCCCCGGTCAAAAGGGCCATCTGAAAAAAGTGTAAAATCCAGAAAGGCAGGACAGACCATGGAGAACTGGGAGCCTTGTTATGCTGATGGGCGGGATGTAAATTGCCAACAACCACTCGGGAGAAGTGTATGGTGTTTCCTGAAACATCTAAAAAACAAAGCAACAGAGCCTAGGGCACTGCCACTTATGGTCCTATAGCTTAGGCAATTTAAAATCAAAAAGACACAGCCACCCCAAAGTTTGGAACGGCTCTGTTTACAAGAACCTCGTTTACAGTACAAGTTCAACATCGCAGAAAGTGAAAAATGGATAAGGAAGTTGTGGTATTTACTTACAAAGCAATATCACTCAGCAATGAAATCTGTGTCATCAGGCCCTTAGCAGCACAATGAGTGGATTCAGGTATGATGATTCTAACTGAAATAAGTCACACAGAAAAAGAAACATCATAAGATATCAGTAATACACGGAATGGAAACTTGGCTACACCGGAACTGAATTACAGAACAGAACAGGGTCTCAAATTTAGAAAACCAACTTATGCTTGCTTAAGGGGAAAGGTGAGTTGGGGTGCTGCATAAAACCAGAGATTGAAATGAGCACAGATAAAGTTCCTTAAGCCAAATATGGAATAGACAAGAGCTACTCCTTGCTCAACGAAATGGACTCAACACCGCATATTAAACGCCTAAGAATGTACCTGACTAGTAAGTATCTTAAAACCTATGGATTGCTATGTCTCCGAAAGAGAATCAATCATGTGTACAGGGGCATAAACGCAGCAGTGATAGGATTGGAGAGGTTCGGTGAGCAAATGAAGACCCTTTGAAGTCATATTGCATGCTACCCATTCCACGGGTTTCAACTACCCAGGTTTAAGGTATTCTTCCTTCAGCTAAAACATGCATGTGGAACCCAGAGTATGATCAACCATGTGATCGGGAGACGTGTTCAAATATGTCTCAGTTTTCGTACCCTGGTACTCGGGTGCAACATTCCAGACGCTTTACTAACACTCTCCCGACTTGGGGAGTCAGTCCCTTTAACCTCCTGTTTGGCCCAGTTTGCAATTTCTGTGGAAGATGAACAGGAATAGCGAGAACCAATGAGAGACTAGCTGGAGGTGTCTGGATGGGCAAATTTAACTCTCATTTCCCACCAGGAAGAGGAATTAACCAAAGGCTCAGCGTGCCGTGCCAGAACCAGATTAGGCCTGAAGACATCCTGCGGTGTTGCGGCCAGCTCAAAAGAAAGCGAGTTGAAGAAAGGAGCTCAGGGGCACTGTAATTCACAAACCTGCAGAGTTATAAATGACAGCTATCGTCCAAAAATATACTGAAGTAAGGCTGCCAAGAGGACTTGAAAGCGGGGCACAATTGCAGGAAACCGATTTCAGGAGGTAGACTGGAATTGCATTGAAAGCATAGGAAAAGAGGCAGAACGTCCACAATGATGCACTTGGCCAAAAAGGGCGTATGCGTTTTTTCCTGAATATATTCAGGAAAAAACGCATACGCCCTTTTTGGCCAACCAAGCAAACTTGCAAAGGAAATCTGCACTACAATGAAGTCTCACTTCCCCCCGGTCAAAAGGGCATCTGAAAAAAGTGTAAAATCCAGAAAGGCAGGACAGGCCATGGAGAACTGGGAGCCTTGTTATGCTGATGGGCGGGATGTAAATTGCCAACAGACACTCAGGAGAAGTGTATGGTGTTTCCTGAAACATCTAAAAAACAAAGCAACAGAGCCTAAGGCACTTCCACTTATGGTCCTATAGCTTAGGGAAATTAAAATCAAAAAGACACAGCCACCCCAATGTTTGGGACGCCTCCATTTACAAGAACCTCGTTTACCGTACAAGTTCAATATCACAGAAAGAGAAAAATAGATAAAGAACTTGTGGTACTTACGTACAATACAGTATCACTCAGCAATGAAATCTATGTCATCAGGCCCGTAGCAGCATAATGAGTGGATTCAGGTACGATGATTCTAACTGAAATAAGTCACACAGAAAAAGAAACATCATAAGATATCACTAATACACGGAATGTAAACTTGGCTACACAGGAACTGCATTCCAAAACAGAACAGGGTCTCAAATTTAGAAAACCAACTTATGCTTGCTTAAGGGGAAAGGTGAGTTGGGGTGCTGCATAAAACCAGAGATTGAAATGAGCACAGATAAAGTTCCTTAAGCCAAATATGGAATAGACAAGAGCTACTCCTTACTCAACGAAATGGACTCAAAACCCCATATTAAACGCCTAAGAATGTACCTGACTAGTAAGTATCTTAAAACCTATGGATTGCTTTGTCTCCAAAAGAGAATCAAGCGTGTGTACAGGGGCATAAACGCAGCAGTGATAGGATTGGAGAGGTTCGGTGAGCAAATGAAGACCCTTTGAAGTCATATTGCATGGTACCCATTACACGGGTCTCAACTCTCCAGGTTTAAGGCATTCTTCCTTCAGCTAAAACATGCATGTGGAACCCAGAGTATGATCAACCATGTGAACGGGAGACGTGTTCAAATATGTCTCAGTTTTCGTACCCTGGTACTCGGGTGCAACATTCCAGACGCTTTACTAACGCTCTCCCGACTTGGAGAGTCAGTCCCTTTAACCTCCTGTTTGGCCCATTTTGCAATTTCTGTGGAAGATGAACAGGAATAACGAGAACCAATGAGAGACTAGCTGGAAGTGTCTGGACGGGCAAATTTAACTCTCATTTCCCACCAGGAAGAGGAATTAACCAAAGGCTCAGCATGCCGGGCCGGAACCAGATTAGGGCCTGAAGACATCCTGCGGTGTTGCGGCCAGGTCACAAGAAACGAGTTGAAGAAAGGAGCTCAGGGGCACTGTAATTCACAAACCTGCAGAGTTATAAATGACAGCTATCGTCCATAAATAGACTGAAGTAAGGCTGCCAAGAGGACTTGAAAGCGGGGCAGAATTGCAGGAAACCGATTTCAGGAGGTAGACTGGAATTGCATTGAAAGCATAGGAAAAGAGGCAGAACGTCCACAATGATGCACTTGGCCAAAAAGGGCGTATGCGTTTTTTCCTGAATATATTCAGGAAAAAACGCATACGCCCTTTTTGGCCAACCAAGCAAGCTTGCAAAGGAAATCTGCACTACAATGAAGTCTCACTTCCCCCCCGGTCAAAAGGGCCATCTGAAAAAAGTGTAAAATCCAGAAAGGCAGGACAGACCATGGAGAACTGGGAGCCTTGTTATGCTGATGGGCGGGATGTAAATTGCCAACAACCACTCGGGAGAAGTGTATGGTGTTTCCTGAAACATCTAAAAAACAAAGCAACAGAGCCTAGGGCACTGCCACTTATGGTCCTATAGCTTAGGCAATTTAAAATCAAAAAGACACAGCCACCCCAAAGTTTGGAACGGCTCTGTTTACAAGAACCTCGTTTACAGTACAAGTTCAACATCGCAGAAAGTGAAAAATGGATAAGGAAGTTGTGGTATTTACTTACAAAGCAATATCACTCAGCAATGAAATCTGTGTCATCAGGCCCTTAACAGCACAATGAGTGGATTCAGGTATGATGATTCTAACTGAAATAAGTCACACAGAAAAAGAAACATCATAAGATATCAGTAATACACGGAATGGAAACTTGGCTACACCGGAACTGAATTACAGAACAGAACAGGGTCTCAAATTTAGAAAACCAACTTATGCTTGCTTAAGGGGAAAGGTGAGTTGGGGTGCTGCATAAAACCAGAGATTGAAATGAGCACAGATAAAGTTCCTTAAGCCAAATATGGAATAGACAAGAGCTACTCCTTGCTCAACGAAATGGACTCAACACCGCATATTAAACGCCTAAGAATGTACCTGACTAGTAAGTATCTTAAAACCTATGGATTGCTATGTCTCCGAAAGAGAATCAAGCATGTGTACAGGGGCATAAACACAGCAGTGATAGGATTGGAGAGGTTCGTAAGCAAATGTAGACCCTTTGAAGTCATATTGCATGGTACCCATTCCACCGGTTTCAACTACCCAGGTTTAAGGTATTCTTCCTTCAGCTAAAACATGCATGTGGAACCTAGAGTATGATCAACCATGTGATCGGGAGACGTGTTCAAATATGTCTCAGTTTTCGTACCCTGGTACTCGGGTGCAACATTCCAGACGCTTTACTAACACTCTCCCGACTTGGAGAGTCAGTCCCTTTAACCTCCTGTTTGGCCCAGTTTGCAATTTCTGCGGAAGATGAACAGGAATAGCGAGAACCAATGAGAGGCTAGCTGGAGGTGTCTGGACGGGCAAATTTAACTCTCATTTCCCACCAGGAAGAGGAATTAACCAAAGGCTCAGCGTGCCGTGCCGGAACCAGATTAGGGCCTGAAGACATCTTGTGGTGTTGCGGCCAGGTCACAAGAAAGCGAGTTGAAGAAAGGAGCTCAGGGGCACTGTAATTCACAAACCTGCAGAGTTATAAATGACAGCTATCGTCCAAAAATATACTGAAGTAAGGCTGCCAAGAGGACTTGAAAGCGGGGCAGAATTGCAGGAAACCGATTTCAGGAGGTAGACTGGAATTGCATTGAAAGCATAGGAAAAGAGGCAGAACGTCCACAATGATGCACTTGGCCAAAAAGGGCGTATGCGTTTTTTCCTGAATATATTCAGGAAAAAACGCATACGCCCTTTTTGGCCAACCAAGCAAGCTTGCAAAGGAAATCTGCACTACAATGAAGTCTCACTTCCCCCCGGTCAAAAGGGCATCTGAAAAAAGTGTAAAATCCAGAAAGGCAGGACAGGCCATGGAGAACTGGGAACCTTGTTATGCTGATGGGCGGGATGTAAATTGCCAACAGACACTCGGGAGAAGTGTATGGTGTTTCCTGAAACATCTAAAAACCAAAGCAACAGAGCCTAGGGCACTTCCACTTATGGTCCTATAGCTTAGGGAAATTAAAATCAAAAAGACACAGCCACCCCAAAGTTTGGAACGGCTCTGTTTACAAGAACCTTGTTTACAGTACAAGTTCAACATCGCAGAAAGTGAAAAATGGATAAAGAAGTTGTGGTATTTACTTACAAAGCAATATCACTCAGCAATGAAATCTGTGTCATCAGGCCCTTAGCAGCACAATGAGTGGATTCAGGTATGATGATTCTAACTGAAATAAGTCACACAGAAAAAGAAACATCATAAGATATCAGTAATACACGGAATGGAAACTTGGCTACACAGGAACTGAATTACAGAACAGAACAGGGTCTCAAATTTAGAAAACCAACTTATGCTTGCTTACGGGGAAAGGTGAGTTGGGGTGCTGCATAAAACCAGAGATTGAAATGAGCACAGATAAAGTTCCTTAAGTCAAATATGGAATAGACAAGAGCTACTCCTTGCTCAACGAAATGGACTCAACACCGCATATTAAACGCCTAAGAATGTACCTGACTAGTAAGTATCGTAAAACCTA
Source organism: Delphinus delphis (assembly GCF_949987515.2). NCBI lineage: Eukaryota > Metazoa > Chordata > Mammalia > Artiodactyla > Delphinidae > Delphinus > Delphinus delphis. The sequence goes on along the minus strand of NW_027192653.1, from coordinate 1,026,012 downwards.
TGGATTGCTATGTCTCCGAAAGAGAATCAAGCATGTGTACAGGGGCATAAACGCAGCAGTGATAGGATTGGAGAGGTTCGGTGAGCAAATGAAGACACTTTGAAGTCATATTGCATGGTACCCATTACACGGGTCTTAACTCTCCAGGTTTAAGGTATTCTTCTTTCAGCTAAAACATGTATGTGGAACCCAAGTATGATCAACCATGTGAACGGGAGACGTGTTCAAATATGTCTCAGTTTTCCTCCCCTGGTACTCGGGTGCAACATTCCAGACGCTTTACTAACACTCTCCCCACTTGGAGAGTCAGCGCCTTTAACATCCTGTTTGGCCCAGTTTGCAATTTCTGCGGAAGATGAACAGGAATAGCGAGAACCAATGAGAGGCTAGCTGGAGGTGTCTGGACGGGCAAATTTAACTCTCATTTCCCACCAGGAAGAGGAAATAACCAAAGGCTCAGCGTGCCGTACCGGAACCAGATTAGGGCCTGAAGCCATCCTGCGGTGTTGCGGCCAGGTCACAAGAAAGCGAGTTGAAGAAAGGAGCTCAGGGGCACTGTAAATCACAAACCTGCAGAGTTATAAATGACAGCTATCGTCCAAAAATAGACTGAAGTAAGGCTGCCAAGAGGACTTGAAAGTGGGGCAGAATTGCAGGAAACCGATTTCAGGAGGTAGACTGGAATTGCATTGAAAGCATAGGAAAAGAGGCAGAACGTCCACAATGATGCACTTGGCCAAAAAGGGCGTATGCGTTTTTTCCTGAATATATTCAGGAAAAAACGCATACGCCCTTTTTGGCCAACCAAGCAACTTGCAAAGGAAATCTGCACTACAATGAAGTCTCACTTCCCCCCGGTCAAAAGGGCCATCTGAAAAAAGTGTAAAATCCAGAAAGGCAGGACAGGCCATGGAGAACTGGGAGCCTTGTTATGCTGATGGGCGGGATGTAAATTGCCAACAACCACTCGGGAGAAGTGTATGGTGTTTCCTGAAACATCTAAAAAACAAAGCAACAGAACCTAGGGCACTTCCACTTATGGTCCTATAGCTTAGGGAAATTAAAATCAAAAAGACACAGCCACCCCAAAGTTTGGAACGGCTCTGTTTACAAGAACCTCGTTTACAGTACAAGTTCAACATCGCAGAAAGTGAAAAATGGATAAAGAAGTTGTGGTATTTACTTACAAAGCAATATCACTCAGCAATGAAATCTATGTCAACAGGCCCTTAGCAGCACAATGAGTGGATTCAGGTATGATGATTCTAACTGAAATAAGTCACACAGAAAAAGAAACATCATAAGATATCAGTAATACACGGAATGGAAACTTGGCTACACAGGAACTGAATTACAGAACAGAACAGGGTCTCAAATTTAGAAAACCAACTTATGCTTGCTTAAGGGGAAAGGTGAGTTGGGGTGCTGCATAAAACCAGAGATTGAAATGAGCACAGATAAAGTTCCTTAAGCCAAATATGGAATAGACAAGAGCTACTCCTTGCTCAAGGAAATGGACTCAACACCCCATATTAAACGCCTAAGAATGTACCTAACTAGTAAGTATCTTAAAACCTATAGATTGCTATGTCTCCGAAAGAGAATCAAGCATGTGTACAGGGGCATAAACGCAGCAGTGATAGTATTGGAGAGGTTCGTGAGCAAATGAAGTCCCTTTGAAGTCATATTGCATGGTACCCATTCCAAGGGTTTCAACTACCCAGGTTTAAGGTATTCTTCTTTCAGCTAAAACATGCATGTGGAACCTAGAGTATGATCAACCATGTGATCAGGAGACGTGTTCAAATATGTCTCAATTTTCGTACCCTGGTACTCGGGTGCAACATTCCAGACGCTTTACTAACACTCTCCCGACTTGGAGAGTCAGTCCCTTTAACCTCCTGTTTGGCCCAGTTTGCAATTTCTGCGGAAGATGAACAGGAATAGCGAGAACCAATGAGAGACTAGCTGGAGGTGTCTGAACCGGCAAATTTAACTCTCATTTCCCACCAGGAAGAGGAATTAACCAAAGGCTCAGCGTGCCGTGCCGGAACCAGATTAGGGCCTGAAGACATCCTGCGGTGTTGCGGCCAGGTCACAAGAAAGCGAGGTGAAGAAAGGAGCTCAGGGGCACTGTAATTCACAAACCTGCAGAGTTATAAATGACAGCTATCGTCCAAAAATATACTGAAGTAAGGCTGCCAAGAGGACTTGAAAGCGGGGCAGAATTGCAGGAAACCGATTTCAGGAGGTAGACTGGAATTGCATTGAAAGCATAGGAAAAGAGGCAGAATGTCCACAATGATGCACTTGGCCAAAAAGGGCGTATGCGTTTTTTCCTGAATATATTCAGGAAAAAACGCATACGCCCTTTTTGGCCAACCAAGCAAGCTTGCAAAGGAAATCTGCACTACAATGAAGTCTCACTTCCCCCCGGTCAAAAGGGCCATCTGAAAAAAGTGTAAAATCCAGAAAGGCAGGACAGGCCATGGAGAACTGGGAGCCTTGTTATGCTGATGGGCGGGATGTAAATTGCCAACAGACACTCGGGAGAAGTGTATGGTGTTTCCTGAAACATCTAAAAAACAAAGCAACAGAGCCTAGGGCACTTCCACTTATGGTCCTATAGCTTAGGGAAATTAAAATCAAAAAGACACAGCCACCCCAAAGTTTGGGACGCCTCTGTTTACAAGAACCTCGTTTACCGTACAAGTTCAATATCACAGAAAGTGAAAAATGGATAAAGAACTTGTGGTACTTACGTACAATGCAGTATCACTCAGCAATGAAATCTATGTCATCAGGCCCGTAGCAGCATAATGAGTGGATTCAGGTACGATGATTCTAACTGAAATAAGTCACACAGAAAAAGAAACATCATAAGATATCAGTAATACACGGAATGGAAACTTGGCTACACAGGAACTGAATTCCAAAACAGAACAGGTTCTTAAATTTAGAAAACCAACTTATGCTTGCTTAAGGGGAAAGGTGAGTGGGTTGCTGCATAAAACCAGAGATTGAAATGAGCACAGATAAAGTTCCTTAAGCCAAATATGGAATAGACAAGAGCTACTCCTTGCTCAACGAAATGGACTCAACACCGCATATTAAACGCCTAAGAATGTACCTGACTAGTAAGTATCTTAAAACCTATAGATTGCTATGTCTCCGAAAGAGAATCAAGCATGTGTACAGGGGCATAAACGCAGCAGTGATAGGATTGGAGAGGTTCGGTGAGCAAATGAAGACCCTTTGAAGTCATATTGCATGGTACCCATTCCACGGGTTTCAACTACCCAGGTTTTAGGTATTCTTCCTTCAGCTAAAACATGCATGTGGAACCCAGAGTATGATCAACCATGTGATTGGGAGACGTGTTCAAATATGTCTCAGTTTTCCTCCCCTGGTACTCGGGTGCAACATTCCAGACGCTTTACTAACACTCTCCCCACTTGGAGAGTCAGCGCCTTTAACCTCCTGTTTGGCCCAGTTTGCAATTTCTGCGGAAGATGAACAGGAATAGCGAGAACCAATGAGAGGCTAGCTGGAGGTGTCTGGAAGGGCAAATTTAACTCTCATTTCCCACCAGGAAGAGGAAATAACCAAAGGCTCAGCGTGCCGTACCGGAACCAGATTAGGGCCTGAAGCCATCCTGCGGTGTTGCGGCCAGCTCAAAAGAAAGCGAGTTGAAGAAAGGAGCTCAGGGGCACTGTAATTCACAAACCTGCAGAGTTATAAATGACAGCTATCGTCCAAAAATAGACTGAAGTAAGGCTGCCAAGAGGACTTGAAAGCGGGGCAGAATTGCAGGAAACCGATTTCAGGAGGTAGACTGGAATTGCATTGAAAGCATAGGAAAAGAGGCAGAACGTCCACAATGATGCACTTGGCCAAAAAGGGCGTATGCGTTTTTTCCTGAATATATTCAGGAAAAAACGCATACGCCCTTTTTGGCCAACCAAGCAAGCTTGCAAAGGAAATCTGCACTACAATGAAGTCTCACTTCCCCCCGGTCAAAAGGGCCATCTGAAAAAAGTGTAAAATCCAGAAAGGCAGGACAGGCCATGGAGAACTGGGAGCCTTGTTATGCTGATGGGCGGGATGTAAATTGCCAACAACCACTCGGGAGAAGTGTATGGTGTTTCCTGAAACATCTAAAAAACAAAGCAACAGAACCTAGGGCACTTCCACTTATGGTCCTATAGCTTAGGGAAATTAAAATCAAAAAGACACAGACACCCCAAAGTTTGGAACGGCTCTGTTTACAAGAACCTCGTTTACAGTACAAGTTCAACATCGCAGAAAGTGAAAAATGGATAAAGAAGTTGTGGTATTTACTTACAAAGCAATATCACTCAGCAATGAAATCTGTGTCATCAGGCCCTTAGCAGCACAATGAGTGGATTCAGGTATGATGATTCTAACTGAAATAAGTCACACAGAAAAAGAAACATCATAAGATATCAGTAATACACGGAATGTAAACTTGGCTACACAGGAACTGAATTACAGAACAGAACAGGGTCTCAAATTTAGAAAACCAACTTATGCTTGCTTAAGGGGAAAGGTGAGTTGGGGTGCTGCATAAAACCAGAGATTGAAATGAGCACAGATAAAGTTCCTTAAGCCAAATATGGAATAGACAAGAGCTACTCCTTGCTCAACGAAATGGACTCAACACCGCATATTAAACGCCTAAGAATGTACCTGACTAGTAAGTATCTTAAAACCTATGGATTGCTATGTCTCCGAAAGAGAATCAAGCGTGTGTACATGGGCATAAACGCAGCAGTGATAGGATTGGAGAGGTTCGGTGAGCAAATGAAGACCCTTTGAAGTCATATTGCATGGTACCCATTACACGGGTCTCAACTCTCCAGGTTTAAGGTATTCTTCCTTCAGCTAAAACATGCATGTGGAACCCAGAGTATGATCAACCATGTGAACGGGAGACGTGTTCAAATATGTCTCAGTTTTCCTCCCCTGGTACTCGGGTACAACATTCCAGACGCTTTACTAACACTCTCCCCACTTGGAGAGTCAGTCCCTTTAACCTCCTGTTTGGCCCAGTTTGCAATTTCTGCGGAAGATGAACAGGAATAGCGAGAACCAATGAGAGACTAGCTGGAGGTGTCTGGACCGGCAAATTTAACTCTCATTTCCCACCAGGAAGAGGAATTAACCAAAGGCTCAGCGTGCCATGCCGGAACCAGATTAGGACCTGAAGCCATCCTGCGGTGTTTCGGCCAGCTCAAAAGAAAGCGAGTTGAAGAAAGGAGCTCAGGGGCACTGTAATTCACAAACCTGCAGAGTTATAAATGACAGCTATCGTCCATAAATAGACTGAAGTAAGGCTGCCAAGAGGACTTGAAAGCGGGGCAGAATTGCAGGAAACCGATTTCAGGAGGTAGACTGGAATTGCATTGAAAGCATAGGAAAAGAGGCAGAACGTCCACAATGATGCACTTGGCCAAAAAGGGCGTATGCGTTTTTTCCTGAATATATTCAGGAAAAAACGCATACGCCCTTTTTGGCCAACCAAGCAAGCTTGCAAAGGAAATCTGCACTACAATGAAGTCTCACTTCCCCCCCGGTCAAAAGGGCCATCTGAAAAAAGTGTAAAATCCAGAAAGGCAGGACAGACCATGGAGAACTGGGAGCCTTGTTATGCTGATGGGCGGGATGTAAATTGCCAACAACCACTCGGGAGAAGTGTATGGTGTTTCCTGAAACATCTAAAAAACAAAGCAACAGAGCCTAGGGCACTGCCACTTATGGTCCTATAGCTTAGGCAATTTAAAATCAAAAAGACACAGCCACCCCAAAGTTTGGAACGGCTCTGTTTACAAGAACCTCGTTTACAGTACAAGTTCAACATCGCAGAAAGTGAAAAATGGATAAGGAAGTTGTGGTATTTACTTACAAAGCAATATCACTCAGCAATGAAATCTGTGTCATCAGGCCCTTAGCAGCACAATGAGTGGATTCAGGTATGATGATTCTAACTGAAATAAGTCACACAGAAAAAGAAACATCATAAGATATCAGTAATACACGGAATGGAAACTTGGCTACACCGGAACTGAATTACAGAACAGAACAGGGTCTCAAATTTAGAAAACCAACTTATGCTTGCTTAAGGGGAAAGGTGAGTTGGGGTGCTGCATAAAACCAGAGATTGAAATGAGCACAGATAAAGTTCCTTAAGCCAAATATGGAATAGACAAGAGCTACTCCTTGCTCAACGAAATGGACTCAACACCCCATATTAAACGCCTAAGAATGTACCTGACTAGTAAGTATCTTAAAACCTATGGATTGCTATGTCTCCGAAAGAGAATCAAGCATGTGTACAGGGGCATAAACACAGCAGTGATAGGATTGGAGATGTTCAGTTAGCAAATGAAGACCCTTTGAAGTCATATTGTATGGTACCCATTCCACGGGTTTCAAATACCCAGGTTTAAGGTATTCTTCCTTCAGCTAAAACATGCATGTGGAACCTAGAGTATGATCAACCATGTGATCGGGAGACGTGTTCAAATATGTCTCAGTTTTCGTACCCTGGTACTCGGGTGCAACATTCCAGACGCTTTACTAACACTCTCCCAACTTGGAGAGTCAGTCCCTTTAACCTCCTGTTTGGCCCAGTTTGCAATTTCTGTGGAAGATGAACAGGAATAGCGAGAACCAATGAGAGACTAGCTGGAGGTGTCTGGACGGGCAAATTTAACTCTCATTTCCCACCAGGAAGAGGAATTAACCAAAGGCTCAGCATGCCGTGCCAGAACCAGATTAGGGCCTGAAGCCATCCTGTGGTGTTTCGGCCAGGTCACAAGAAAGCGAGTTGAAGAAAGGAGCTCAGGGGCACTGTAATTCACAAACCTGCAGAGTTATAAATGACAGCTATCGTCCAAAAATAGACTGAAGTAAGGCTGCCAATAGGACTTGAAAGCGGGGCAGAATTGCAGGAAACCGATTTCAGGAGGTAGACTGGAATTGCATTGAAAGCATAGGAAAAGAGGCAGAACGTCCACAATGATGCACTTGGCCAAAAAGGGCGTATGCGTTTTTTCCTGAATATATTCAGGAAAAAACGTATACGCCCTTTTTGGCCAACCAAGCAAGCTTGCAAAGGAAATCTGCACTACAATGAAGTCTCACTTCCACCCGGTCAAAAGGGCCATCTGAAAAAAGTGTAAAATCCAGAAAGGCAGGACAGGCCATGGAGAACTGGGAGCCTTGTTATGCTGATGGGCGGGATGTAAATTGCCAACAACCACTCGGGAGAAGTGTATGGTGTTTCCTGAAACATCTAAAAAACAAAGCAACAGAACCTAGGGCACTTCCACTTATGGTCCTATAGCTTAGGGAAATTAAAATCAAAAAGACACAGCCACCCCAAAGTTTGGAACGGCTCTGTTTACAAGAACCTCGTTTACCGTACAAGTTCAACATCGCAGAAAGTGAAAAATGGATAAAGAAGTTGTGGTATTTACTTACAAAGCAATATCACTCAGCAATGAAATCTGTGTCATCAGGCCCTTAGCAGCACAATGAGTGGATTCAGCTATGATGATTCTAACTGAAATAAGTCACACAGAAAAAGAAACATCATAAGATATCAGTAATACACGGAATGTAAACTTGGCTACACAGGAACTGAATTACAGAACAGAACAGGGTCTCAAATTTAGAAAACCAACTTATTCTTGCTTAAGGGTAAAGGTGAGTTGGGGTGCTGCATAAAACCAGAGATTGAAATGAGCACAGATAAAGTTCCTTAAGCCAAATATGGAATAGACAAGAGCTACTCCTTGCTCAACGAAATGGACTCAACACCCCATATTAAACGCCTAAGAATGTACCTGACTAGTAAGTATCTTAAAACCTATGGATTGCTATGTCTCCGAAAGAGAATCAAGCATGTGTACAGGGGCATAAACGCAGCAGTGATAGGATTGGAGAGGTTCGGTGAGCAAATGAAGACCCTTTGAAGTCATATTGCATGGTACCCATTCCAAGGGTTTCAACTACCCAGGTTTAAGGTATTCTTCCTTCAGCTAAAACATGCATGTGGAACCTAGAGTATGATCAACCATGTGATCGGGAGACGTGTTCAAATATGTCTCAGTTTTCGTACCCTGGTACTCGGGTGCAACATTCCAGAATCTTTACTAACACTCTCCCGACTTGGAGAGTCAGTCCCTTTAAACTCCTGTTTGGCCCAGTTTGCAATTTCTGCGGAAGATGAACAGGAATAGCGAGAACCAATGAGAGCCTAACTGGAGGTGTCTGGACGGGCAAATTTAACTCTCATTTCCCACCAGGAAGAGGAAATAACCAAAGGCTCAGCGTGCCGTGCCGGAACCAGATTAGGGCCTGAAGCCATCCTGCGGTGTTGCGGCCAGGTCACAAGAAAGCGAGTTGAAGAAAGGAGCTCAGGGGCACTGTAATTCACAAACCTGCAGAGTTATAAATGACAGCTATCGTCCAAAAATAGACTGAAGTAAGGCTGCCAAGAGGACTTGAAAGCGGGGCAGAATTGCAGGAAACCGATTTCAGGAGGTAGACTGGAATTGCATTGAAAGCATAGGAAAAGAGGCAGAACGTCCACAATGATGCACTTGGCCAAAAATGGCGTATGCGGTTTTTCCTGAATATATTCAGGAAAAAACGCATACGCCCTTTTTGGCCAACCAAGCAAACTTGCAAAGGAAATCTGCACTACAATGAAGTCTCACTTCTCCCCGGTCAAAAGGGCCATCTGAAAAAAGTGTAAAATCCAGAAAGGCAGGACAGGCCATGGAGAACTGGGAGCCTTGTTATGCTGATGGGCGGGATGTAAATTGCCAACAGACACTCAGGAGAAGTGTATGGTGTTTCCTGAAACTTCTAAAAAACAAAGCAACAGAGCCTAGGTCACTTCCATTTATGGGCCTATAGCTTAGGGAAATTAAAATCAAAAAGACACAGCCACCCCAAAGTTTGGGACGCCTCTGTTTACAAGAACCTCGTTTACAGTACAAGTTCAACATCACAGAAAGTGAAAAATGGATAAAGAAGTTGTGGTACTTACGTACAATGCATTATCACTCAGCAATGAAATCTACGTCATCAGGCCCGTAGCAGTATAATGAGTGGATTCAGGTACGATGATTCTAACTGAAATAAGTCACACAGAAAAAGAAACATCATAAGATATCAGTAACACACGGAATGTAAACTTGGCTACACAGGAACTGAATTACAGAACAGAACAGGGTCTCAAATTTAGAAAACCAACTTATGCTTGCTTAAGGGGAAAGGTGAGTTGGGGTGCTGCATAAAACCAGAGATTGAAATGAGCACAGATAAAGTTCCTTAAGCCAAATATGGAATAGACAAGAGCTACTCCTTGCTCAACGAAATGGACTCAACACCGCATATTAAACGCCTAAGAATGTACCTGACTAGTAAGTATCTTAAAACCTATGGATTTCTATGTCTCCAAAAGAGAATCAAGCATGTGTACATTGGCATAAACGCAGCGGTGATAGGATTCGAGAGGTTCGTGAGCAAATGAAGACCCTTTGAAGTCATATTGTATGGTACCCATTCCACGGGTTTCAACTACCCAGGTTTAAGGTATTCTTCCTTCAGCTAAAACATGCATGTGGAACCTAGAGTATGATCAACCATGTGATCGGGAGACGTGTTCAAATGTGTCTCAGTTTTCGTACCCTGGTACTCGGGTGCAACATTCCAGACGCTTTACTAACACTCTCCCCACTTGGAGAGTCAGTCCATTTAACCTCCTGTTTGGCCCAGTTTGCAATTTCTGTGGAAGATGAACAGGAATAGCGAGAACTAATGAGAGACTAGCTGGAGGTGTCTGGACGGGCAAATTTAACTCTCATTTCCCACCAGGAAGAGGAATTAACCAAAGGCTCAGCGTGCCGTGCCAGAACCAGATTAGGGCCTGAAGCCATCCTGCGGTGTTGCGGCCAGGTCACAAGAAAGCGAGTTGAAGAAAGGAGCTCAGGGGCACTGTAATTCACAAACCTGCAGAGTTATAAATGACAGCTATCGTCCAAAAATAGACTGAAGTAAGGCTGCCAAGAGGACTTGAAAGCGGGGCAGAATTGCAGGAAACCGATTTCAGGAGGTAGACTGGAATTGCATTGAAAGCATAGGAAAAGAGGCAGAACGTCCACAATGATGCACTTGGCCAAAAAGGGCGTATGCGTTTTTTCCTGAATATATTCAGGAAAAAACGCATACGCCCTTTTTGGCCAACCAAGCAAGCTTGCAAAGGAAATCTGCACTATAATGAAGTCTCACTTCCCCCCGGTCAAAAGGGCCATCTGAAAAAAGTGTAAAATCCAGAAAGGCAGGACAGGCCATGGAGAACTGGGAGCCTTGTTATGCTGATGGGCGGGATGTAAATTGCCAACAGACACTCGGGAGAAGTGTATGGTGTTTCCTGAAACATCTAAAAAACAAAGCAACAGAGCCTAGGGCACTGCCACTTATGGTCCTATAGCTTAGGGAAATTAAAATCAAAAAGACACAGCCACCTCAAAGTTTGGAACGGCTCTGTTTACAAGAACCTCGTTTACAGTACAAGTTCAACATCACAGAAAGTGAAAAATGGATAAAGAAGTTGTGGTATTTACTTACAAAGCAATATCACTCAGCAATGAAATCTGTGTCATCAGGCCCTTAGCAGCACAATGAGTGGATTCAGGTATGATGATTCTAACTGAAATAAGTCACACAGAAAAAGAAACATCATAAGATATCAGTAATACACGGAATGTAAACTTGGCTACACAGGAACTGAATTACAGAACAGAACAGGGTCTCAAATTTAGAAAACCAACTTATGCTTGCTTAAAGGTAAAGGTGAGTTGGGGTGCTGCATAAAACCAGAGATTGAAATGAGCACAGATAAAGTTCCTTAAGCCAAATATGGAATAGACAAGAGCTACTCCTTGCTCAACGAAATGGACTCAACACCGCATATTAAACGCCTAAGAATGTACCTGCCTAGTAAGTATCTTAAAACCTATGGATTGCTATGTCTCCGAAAGAGAATCAAGCATGTGTACAGGGGCATAAACGCAGCAGTGATAGGATTGGAGAGGTTCGTGAGCAAATGAAGACCCTTTGAAGTCATATTGCATGGTACCCATTCCACGGGTTTCAACTACCCAGGTTTAAGGTATTCTTCCTTCAGCTAAAACATGCATGTGGAACCTAGAGTATGATCAACCATGTGATCGGGAGACGTGTTCAAATATGTCTCAGTTTTCGTACCCTGGTACTCGGGTGCAACATTCCAGACACTTTACTAACACTCTCCCCACTTGGAGAGTCAGCGCCTTTAACCTCCTGTTTGGCCCAGTTTGCAATTTCCATGGAAGATGAACAGGAATAGCGAGAACCAATGAGAGACTAGCTGGAGGTGTCTGGATGGGCAAATTTAACTCTCATTTCCCACCAGGAAGAGGAAATAACCAAAGGCTCAGCGTGCCGTGCCGGAACCAGATTAGGGCCTGAAGCCATCCGGCGGTGTTGCGGCCTGCTCAAAAGAAAGCGAGTTGAAAAAAGGAGCTCAGGGGCACTGTAATTCACAAACCTGCAGAGTTATAAATGACAGCTATCGTCCAAAAATAGACTGAAGTAAGGCTGCCAAGAGGACTTGAAAGCAGGGCAGAATTGCAGGAAACCGATTTCAGGAGGTAGACTGGAATTGCATTGAAAGCATAGGAAAAGAGGCAGAACGTCCACAATGATGCACTTGGCCAAAAAGGGCGTATGCGTTTTTTCCTGAATATATTCAGGAAGAAACGCATACGCCCTTTTTGGCCAACCAAGCAAACTTGCAAAGGAAATCTGCACTACAATGAAGTCTCACTTCTCCCCGGTCAAAAGGGCCATCTGAAAAAAGTGTAAAATCCAGAAAGGCAGGACAGGCCATGGAGAACTGGGAGCCTTGTTATGCTGATGGGCAGGATGTAAATTGCCAACAGACACTCAGGAGAAGTGTATGGTGTTTCCTGAAACATCTAAAAACAAAGCAACAGAGCCTAGGGCACTTCCACTTATGGTCCTATAGCTTAGGGAAATTAAAATCAAAAAGACACAGCCACCCCAAAGTTTGGGACGCCTCCGTTTACAAGATCCTCGTTTACCGTACAAGTTCAATATCACAGAAAATGAAAAATGGATAAAGAACTTGTGGTACTTACGTACAATGCAGTATCACTCAGCAATGAAATCTATGTCATCAGGCCCGTAGCAGCATAATGAGTGGATTCAGGTATGATGATTCTAACTGAAATAAGTCACACAGAAAAAGAAACATCATAAGATATCAGTAATACACGGAATGGAAACTTGGCTACACAGGAACTGAATTACAGAACAGAACAGGGTCTCAAATTTAGAAAACCAACTTATGCTTGCTTAAGGGTAAAGGTGAGTTGGGGTGCTGCATAAAACCAGAGATTGAAATGAGCACAGATAAAGTTCCTTAAGCCAAATATGGAATAGACAAGAGCTACTCCTTGCTCAACGAAATGGACTCAACACCGCATATTAAACGCCTAAGAATGTACCTGACTAGTAAGTATCTTAAAACCTATAGATTGCTATGTCTCCGAAAGAGAATCAAGCATGTGTACGGGGGCATAAACGCAGCAGTGATAGGATTGGAGAGGTTCGGTGAGCAAATGAAGACCCTTTGAAGTCATATTGCATGGTACCCATTCCACGGGTTTCAACTACCCAGGTTTTAGGTATTCTTCCTTCAGCTAAAACATGCATGTGGAACCCAGAGTATGATCAACCATGTGATCGGGAGACGTGTTCAAATATGTCTCAGTTTTCCTCCCCTGGTAATCGGGTGCAACATTCCAGACGCTTTACTAACACTCTCCCCACTTGGAGAGTCAGCGCCTTTAACCTCCTGTTTGGCCCACTTTGCAATTTCTGCGGAAGATGAACAGGAATAGCGAGAACCAATGAGAGGCTAGCTGGAGGTGTCTGGACGGGCAAATTTAACTCTCATTTCCCACCAGGAAGAGGAATTAACCAAAGGCTCAACGTGCCGTGCCTGAACCAGATTAGGGCCTGAAGCCATCCTGCGGTGTTGCGGCCAGGTCACAAGAAAGCGAGTTGAAGAAAGGAGCTCAGGGGCACTGTAATTCACAAACCTGCAGAGTTATAAATGACAGCTATCGTCCAAAAATAGACTGAAGTAAGGCTGCCAAGAGGACTTGAAAGCGGGGCAGAATTGCAGGAAACCGATTTCAGGAGGTAGACTGGAATTGCATTGAAAGCATAGGAAAAGAGGCAGAACGTCCACAATGATGCACTTGGCCAAAAAGGGCGTATGCGTTTTTTCCTGAATATATTCAGGAAAAAACGCATACGCCCTTTTTGGCCAACCAAGCAAACTTGCAAAGGAAATCTGCACTACAATGAAGTCTCACTTCTCCCTGGTCAAAAGGGCCATCTGAAAAAAGTGTAAAATCCAGAAAGGCAGGACAGGCCATGGAGAACTGGGAGCCTTGTTATGCTGATGGGCGGGATGTAAATTGCCAACAACCACTCGGGAGAAGTGTATGGTGTTTCCTGAAACATCTAAAAAACAAAGCAACAGAGCCTAGGGCACTTCCACTTATGGTCCTATAGCTTAGGGAAATTAAAATCAAAAAGACACAGCCACCCCAAAGTTTGGGACGCCTCCGTTTACAAGAACCTCGTTTACCGTTCAAGTTCAATATCACAGAAAGTGAAAAATGGATAAAGAACTTGTGGTACTTACGTACAATGCAGTATCATTCAGCAATGAAATCTATGTCATCAGGCCCGTAGCAGGATAATGAGTGGATTCAGGTACGATGATTCTAACTGAAATAAGTCACACAGAAAAAGAAACATCATAAGATATCAGTAATACACGGAATGTAAACTTGGCTACACAGGAACTGAATTACAGAACAGAACAGGGTCTCAAATTTAGAAAACCAACTTATGCTTGCTTAAGGGTAAAGGTGAGTTGGGGTGCTGCATAAAACCAGAGATTGAAATGAGCACAGATAAAGTTCCTTAAGCCAAATATGGAATAGACAAGAGCTACTCCTTGCTCAACGAAATGGACTCAACCCCGCATATTAAACGCCTAAGAATGTACCTGCCTAGTAAGTATCTTAAAACCTATGGATTGCTATGTCTCCGAAAGAGAATCAAGCATGTGTACAGGGGCATAAACGCAGCAGTGATAGGATTGGAGAGCTTCGTGAGCAAATGAAGACCCTTTGAAGTCATATTGCATGGTACCCATTCCACGGGTTTCAACTACCCAGGTTTAAGGTATTCTTCCTTCAGCTAAAACATGCATGTGGAACCTAGAGTATGATCAACCATGTGATCGGGAGACGTGTTCAAATATGTCTCAGTTTTCGTACCCTGGTACTCGGGTGCAACATTCCAGACGCTTTACTAACACTCTCCCCACTTGGAGAGTCAGCACCTTTAACCTCCTGTTTGGCCCAGTTTGCAATTTCCGTGGAAGATGAACAGGAATAGCGAGAACCAATGAGAGACTAGCTGGAGGTGTCTGGATGGGCAAATTTAACTCTCATTTCCCACCAGGAAGAGGAAATAACCAAAGGCTCAGCGTGCCGTGCCGGAACCAGATTAGGGCCTGAAGCCATCCGGCGGTGTTGCAGCCTGCTCAAAAGAAAGCGAGTTGAAAAAAGGAGCTCAGGGGCACTGTAATTCACAAACCTGCAGAGTTATAAATGACAGCTATCGTCCAAAAATATACTGAAGTAAGGCTGCCAAGAGGACTTGAAAGCAGGGCAGAATTGCAGGAAACCGATTTCAGGAGGTAGACTGGAATTGCATTGAAAGCATAGGAAAAGAGGCAGAAGGTCCACAATGATGCACTTGGCCAAAAAGGGCGTATGCGTTTTTTCCTGAATATATTCAGGAAAAAACGCATACGCCCTTTTTGGCCAACCAAGCAAACTTGCAAAGGAAATCTGCACTACAATGAAGTCTCACTTCTCCCCGGTCAAAAGGGCCATCTGAAAAAAGTGTAAAATCCAGAAAGGCAGGACAGGCCATGGAGAACTGGGAGCCTTGTTATGCTGATGGGCAGGATGTAAATTGCCAACAGACACTCAGGAGAAGTGTATGGTGTTTCCTGAAACATCTAAAAACAAAGCAACAGAGCCTAGGGCACTTCCACTTATGGTCCTATAGCTTAGGGAAATTAAAATCAAAAAGACACAGCCACCCCAAAGTTTGGGACGCCTCCGTTTACAAGATCCTCGTTTACCGTACAAGTTCAATATCACAGAAAATGAAAAATGGATAAAGAACTTGTGGTACTTACGTACAATGCAGTATCACTCAGCAATGAAATCTATGTCATCAGGGCCGTAGCAGCATAATGAGTGGATTCAGGTATGATGATTGTAACTGAAATAAGTCACACAGAAAAAGAAACATCATAAGATATCAGTAATACACGGAATGTAAACTTGGCTACACAGGAACTGAATTACAGAACAGAACATGGTCTCAAATTTAGAAAACCAACTTATGCTTGCTTAAGGGTAAAGGTGAGTTGGGGTGCTGCATAAAAGCAGAGATTGAAATGAGCACAGATAAAGTTCCTTAAGCCAAATATGGAATAGACAAGAGCTACTCCTTGCTCAACGAAATGGACTCAACACCCCATATTAAACGCCTAAGAATGTAACTGACTAGTAAGTATCTTAAAACCTATGGATTGCTATGTCTCCAAAACAGAATCAAGCGTGTGTACAAGGGCATAAACGCAGCAGTGATAGGATTGGAGAGGTTCGGTGAGCAAATGAAGACCCTTTAGGTCATATTGCATGGTACCCATTACAAGGGTCTCAACTCTCCAGGTTTAAGGTATTCTTCCTTCAGCTAAAACATGCATGTGGAACCCAGAGTATGATCAACCGTGTGAACGGGAGACGTATTCAAATATGTCTCAGTTTTCCTCCCCTGGTACTCGGGTGCAACATTCCAGACGCTTTACTAACACTCTCCCCACTTGGAGAGTCAGCACCTTTAACCTCCTGTTTGGCCCCGTTTGCAATTTCGGCGGAAGATGAACAGGAATAGGGAGAACCAATGAGAGACTAGCTGGAGGTGTCTGCACGGGCAAATATAACTCTCATTTCCCACCAGAAAGAGGAAATAACCAAAGGCTCAGCATGCCGTGCCGGAACCAGATTAGGGCCTGAAGCCATCCAGCGGTCTTGCGGCCAGCTCACAAGAAAACGAGTTGAAGAAAGGAGCTCAGGGGCACTGTAATTCACAAACCTGCAGAGTTATAAATGACAGCTATCGTCCAAAAATAGACTGAAGTAAGGCTGCCAAGAGGACTTGAAAGCGGGGCAGAATTGCAGGAAACCGATTTCAGGAGGTAGACTGGAATTGCATTGAAAGCATAGGAAAAGAGGCAGAACGTCCACAATGATGCACTTGGCCAAAAAGGGCGTATGCGTTTTTTCCTGAATATATTCAGGAAAAAACGCATACGCCCTTTTTGGCCAACCAAGCTAACTTGCAAAGGAAATCTGCACTACAATGAAGTCTCACTTCCCCCCGGTCAAAAGGGCCATCTGAAAAAAGTGTAAAATCCAGAAAGGCAGGACAGGCCATGGAGAACTGGGAGCCTTGCTATGCTGATGGGCGGGATGTAAATTGCCAACAGACACTCAGGAGAAGTGTATGGTGTTTCCTGAAACATCTAAAACACAAAGCAACAGAGCCTAGGGCACTTCCACTTATGGTCCTATAGCTTAGGGAAATTAAAATCAAAAAGACACAGCCACCCCAAAGTTTGGAACGGCTCTGTTTACAAGAACCTCGTTTACAGTACAAGTTCAACATCGCAGAAAGTGAAAAATGGATAAAGAAGTTGTGGTATTCACTTACAAAGCAATATCACTCAGCAATGAAATCTATGTCATCAGGCCCTTAGCAGCACAATGAGTGGATTCAGGTATGATGATTGTAACTGAAATAAGTCACACAGAAAAAGAAACATCATAAGATATCAGTAATACACGGAATGGAAACTTGGCTACACAGGAACTGAATTACAGAACAGAACAGGGTCTCAAATTTAGAAAACCAACTTATGCTTGCTTAAGGGGAAAGGTGAGTTGGGGTGCTGCATAAAACCAGAGATTGAAATGAGCACAGATAAAGTTCCTTAAGTCAAATATGGAATAGACAAGAGCTACTCCTTGCTCAACGAAATGGACTCAACACCACATATTAAACGCCTAAGAATGTACCTGACTAGTAAGTATCGTAAAACCTATGGATTGCTATGTCTCCAAAAGAGAATCAAGCGTGTGTACAGGGGCATAAACGTAGTAGTGATAGGATTGGAGAGGTTCGGTGAGCAAATGAAGACCCTTTGAAGTCATATTGCATGGTACCCATTACACGGGTCTCAACTACCCAGGTTTAAGGTATTCTTCCTTCAGCTAAAACATGCATGTGGAACCCAAGTATGATCAACCATGGGAACGGGAGACGTGTTCAAATATGTCTCAGTTTTCCTCCCCTGGTACTTGGGTGCAACATTCCAGACGCTTTACTAACACTCTCCCCACTTGGAGAGTTAGCGCCTTTAACCTCCTGTTTGGCTCAGTTTGCAATTTCTGCGGAAGATGAACAGGAATAGCGAGAACCAATGAGAGGCTAGCTGGAGGTGTCTGGACGGGCAAATTTAACTCTCATTTCCCACCAGGAAGAGGAAATAACCAAAGGCTCAGTGTGCCGTGCCGGAACCAGATTAGGGCCTGAAACCATCCTGCGGTGTTGCGGCCAGCTCAAAAGAAAGCGAGTTGAAGAAAGGAGTTCAGGGGCACTGTAATTCACAAACCTGCAGAGTTATAAATGACAGCTATCGTCCAAAAATAGACTGAAGTAAGGCTGCCAAGAGGACTTGAAAGCGGGGCAGAATTGCAGGAAACCGATTTCAGGAGGTAGACTGGAATTACATTGAAAGCATAGGAAAAGAGGCAGAACGTCCACAATGATGCACTTGGCCAAAAAGGGCGTATGCGTTTTTTCCTGAATATATTCAGGAAAAAACGCATACGCCCTTTTTGGCCAACCAAGCAAGCTTGCAAAGGAAATCTGCACTACAATGAAGTCTCACTTCCCCCCGGTCAAAAGGGCCATCTGAAAAAAGTGTAAAATCCAGAAAGGCAGGACAGGCCATGGAGAACTGGGAGCCTTGTTATGCTGATGGGCGGGATGTAAATTGCCAACAACCACTCGGGAGAAGTGTATGGTGTTTCCTGAAACATCTAAAAAACAAAGCAACAGAGCCTAGGGCACTTCCACTTATGGTCCTATAGCTTAGGGAAATTAAAATCAAAAAGACACAGCCACCCCAAAGTTTGGAACGGCTCTGTTTACAAGAACCTCGTTTACAGTACAAGTTCAACATCGCAGAAAGTGAAAAATGCATAAAAAAGTTGTGGTATTTACTTACAAAGCAATATCACTCAGCAATGAAATCTGTGTCATCAGGCCCTTGCAGCACAATGAGTGGATTCAGGTATGATGATTCTAACTGAAATAAGTCACACAGAAAAAGAAACATCATAAGATATCAGTAATACACGGAATGGAAACTTGGCTACACAGGAACTGAATTACAGAACAGAACAGGGTCTCAAATTTAGAAAACCAATTTATGCTTGCTTAAGGGGAAAGGTGAGTTGGGGTGCTGCATAAAACCAGAGATTGAAATGAGCACAGATAAAGTTCCTTAAGCCAAATATGGAATAGACAAGAGCTACTCCTTGCTCAACGAAATGGACTCAACACCGCATATTAAACGCCTAAGAATGTACCTGCCTACTAAGTATCTTAAAACCTATGGATTGCTATGTCTCCGAAAGAGAATCAAGCATGTGTACAGGGGCATAAACGCAGCAGTGATAGGATTGGAGAGGTTCGGTGAGCAAATGAAGACCCTTTGAAGTCATATTGCATGGTACCCATTCCACGGGTTTCAACTACCCAGGTTTAAGGTATTCTTCCTTCAGCTAAAACATGCATGTGGAACCTACAGTATGATCAACCATGTGATCGGGAGACGTGTTCAAATATGTCTCAGTTTTCGTACCCTGGTACTCGGGTGCAACATTCCAGACGCTTTACTAACACTCTCCCGACTTGGAGAGTCAGTCCCTTTAACCTCCCGTTTGGCCCAGTTTGCAATTTCTGCGGAAGATGAACAGGAATAGCGAGAACCAATGAAAGACTAGCTGGAGGTGTCTGGACGGGCAAATTTAACTCTCATTTCCCACCAGGAAGAGGAAATAACCAAAGGCTCAACGTGCCGTGCCGGAACCAGATTAGGGCCTGAAGCCATCCTGCGGTGTTGCGGCCAGGTCACAAGAAAGCGAGTTGAAGAAAGGAGCTCAGGGGCACTGTAATTCACAAACCTGCAGAGTTATAAATGACAGCTATCGTCCAAAAATAGACTGAAGTAAGGCTGCCAAGAGGACTTGAAAGCGGGGCAGAATTGCAGGAAACCGATTTCAGGAGGTAGACTGGAATTGCATTGAAAGCATAGGAAAAGAGGCAGAACGTCCACAATGATGCACTTGGCCAAAAAGGGCATATGCGTTTTTTCCTGAATATATTCAGGAAAAAACGCATACGCCCTTTTTGGCCAACCAAGCAAGCTTGCAAAGGAAATCTGCACTACAATGAAGTCTCACTTCCCCCCGGTCAAAAGGGCCATCTGAAAAAAGTGTAAAATCCAGAAAGGCAGGACAGGCCATGGAGAACTGGGAGCCTTGTTATGCTGATGGGCGGGATGTAAATTGCCAACAACCACTCGGGAGAAGTGTATGGTGTTTCCTGAAACATCTAAAAAACAAAGCAACAGAACCTAGGGCACTTCCACTTATGGTCCTATAGTTTAGGGAAATTAAAATCAAAAAGACACAGCCACCCCAAAGTTTGGAACGGCTCTGTTTACAAGAACCTCGTTTACCGTACAAGTTCAACATCGCAGAAAGTGAAAAATGGATAAAGAAGTTGTGGTATTTACTTACAAAGCAATATCACTCAGCAATGAAATCTGTGTCATCAGGCCCTTAGCAGCACAATGAGTGGATTCAGGTATGATGATTCTAACTGTAATAAGTCACACAGAAAAAGAAACATCATAAGATATCAGTAATACACGGAATGTAAACTTGGCTACACAGGAACTGAATTACAGAACAGAACAGGGTCTCAAATTTAGAAAACCAACTTATGCTTGCTTAAGGGTAAAGGTGAGTTGGGGTGCTGCATAAAACCAGAGATTGAAATGAGCACAGATAAAGTTCCTTAAGCCAAATATGGAATAGACAAGAGCTACTCCTTGCTCAACGAAATGGACTCAACACCCCATATTAAACGCCTAAGAATGTACCTGACTAGTAAGTATCTTAAAACCTATGGATTGCTATGTCTCCGAAAGAGAATCAAGCATGTGTACAGGGGCATAAACGCAGCAGTGATAGGATTGGAGAGCTTCGTGAGCAAATGAAGACCCTTTGAAGTCATATTGCATGGTACCCATTCCACGGGTTTCAACTACCCAGGTTTAAGGTATTCTTCCTTCAGCTAAAACATGCATGTGGAACCTAGAGTATGATCAACCATGTGATCGGGAGACGTGTTCAAATATGTCTCAGTTTTCGTACCCTGGTACTCGGGTGCAACATTCCAGACGCTTTACTAACACTCTCCCCACTTGGAGAGTCAGCACCTTTAACCTCCTGTTTGGCCCAGTTTGCAATTTCCGTGGAAGATGAACAGGAATAGCGAGAACCAATGAGAGACTAGCTGGAGGTGTCTGGATGGGCAAATTTAACTCTCATTTCCCACCAGGAAGAGGAAATAACCAAAGGCTCAGCGTGCCGTGCCGGAACCAGATTAGGGCCTGAAGCCATCCGGCGGTGTTGCAGCCTGCTCAAAAGAAAGCGAGTTGAAAAAAGGAGCTCAGGGGCACTGTAATTCACAAACCTGCAGAGTTATAAATGACAGCTATCGTCCAAAAATATACTGAAGTAAGGCTGCCAAGAGGACTTGAAAGCAGGGCAGAATTGCAGGAAACCGATTTCAGGAGGTAGACTGGAATTGCATTGAAAGCATAGGAAAAGAGGCAGAAGGTCCACAATGATGCACTTGGCCAAAAAGGGCGTATGCGTTTTTTCCTGAATATATTCAGGAAAAAACACATACGCCCTTTTTGGCCAACCAAGCAAACTTGCAAAGGAAATCTGCACTACAATGAAGTCTCACTTCTCCCCGGTCAAAAGGGCCATCTGAAAAAAGTGTAAAATCCAGAAAGGCAGGACAGGCCATGGAGAACTGGGAGCCTTGTTATGCTGATGGGCAGGATGTAAATTGCCAACAGACACTCAGGAGAAGTGTATGGTGTTTCCTGAAACATCTAAAAACAAAGCAACAGAGCCTAGGGCACTTCCACTTATGGTCCTATAGCTTAGGGAAATTAAAATCAAAAAGACACAGCCACCCCAAAGTTTGGGACGCCTCCGTTTACAAGATCCTCGTTTACCGTACAAGTTCAATATCACAGAAAATGAAAAATGGATAAAGAACTTGTGGTACTTACGTACAATGCAGTATCACTCAGCAATGAAATCTATGTCATCAGGGCCGTAGCAGCATAATGAGTGGATTCAGGTATGATGATTGTAACTGAAATAAGTCACACAGAAAAAGAAACATCATAAGATATCAGTAATACACGGAATGTAAACTTGGCTACACAGGAACTGAATTACAGAACAGAACATGGTCTCAAATTTAGAAAACCAACTTATGCTTGCTTAAGGGTAAAGGTGAGTTGGGGTGCTGCATAAAAGCAGAGATTGAAATGAGCACAGATAAAGTTCCTTAAGCCAAATATGGAATAGACAAGAGCTACTCCTTGCTCAACGAAATGGACTCAACACCCCATATTAAACGCCTAAGAATGTAACTGACTAGTAAGTATCTTAAAACCTATGGATTGCTATGTCTCCAAAACAGAATCAAGCGTGTGTACAAGGGCATAAACGCAGCAGTGATAGGATTGGAGAGGTTCGGTGAGCAAATGAAGACCCTTTAGGTCATATTGCATGGTACCCATTACAAGGGTCTCAACTCTCCAGGTTTAAGGTATTCTTCCTTCAGCTAAAACATGCATGTGGAACCCAGAGTATGATCAACCGTGTGAACGGGAGACGTATTCAAATATGTCTCAGTTTTCCTCCCCTGGTACTCGGGTGCAACATTCCAGACACTTTACTAACACTCTCCCCACTTGGAGAGTCAGCACCTTTAACCTCCTGTTTGGCCCCGTTTGCAATTTCGGCGGAAGATGAACAGGAATAGGGAGAACCAATGAGAGACTAGCTGGAGGTGTCTGCACGGGCAAATATAACTCTCATTTCCCACCAGAAAGAGGAAATAACCAAAGGCTCAGCATGCCGTGCCGGAACCAGATTAGGGCCTGAAGCCATCCAGCGGTCTTGCGGCCAGCTCACAAGAAAACGAGTTGAAGAAAGGAGCTCAGGGGCACTGTAATTCACAAACCTGCAGAGTTATAAATGACAGCTATCGTCCAAAAATAGACTGAAGTAAGGCTGCCAAGAGGACTTGAAAGCGGGGCAGAATTGCAGGAAACCGATTTCAGGAGGTAGACTGGAATTGCATTGAAAGCATAGGAAAAGAGGCAGAACGTCCACAATGATGCACTTGGCCAAAAAGGGCGTATGCGTTTTTTCCTGAATATATTCAGGAAAAAACGCATACGCCCTTTTTGGCCAACCAAGCTAACTTGCAAAGGAAATCTGCACTACAATGAAGTCTCACTTCCCCCCGGTCAAAAGGGCCATCTGAAAAAAGTGTAAAATCCAGAAAGGCAGGACAGGCCATGGAGAACTGGGAGCCTTGCTATGCTGATGGGCGGGATGTAAATTGCCAACAGACACTCAGGAGAAGTGTATGGTGTTTCCTGAAACATCTAAAACACAAAGCAACAGAGCCTAGGGCACTTCCACTTATGGTCCTATAGCTTAGGGAAATTAAAATCAAAAAGACACAGCCACCCCAAAGTTTGGAACGGCTCTGTTTACAAGAACCTCGTTTACAGTACAAGTTCAACATCGCAGAAAGTGAAAAATGGATAAAGAAGTTGTGGTATTCACTTACAAAGCAATATCACTCAGCAATGAAATCTATGTCATCAGGCCCTTAGCAGCACAATGAGTGGATTCAGGTATGATGATTGTAACTGAAATAAGTCACACAGAAAAAGAAACATCATAAGATATCAGTAATACACGGAATGGAAACTTGGCTACACAGGAACTGAATTACAGAACAGAACAGGGTCTCAAATTTAGAAAACCAACTTATGCTTGCTTAAGGGGAAAGGTGAGTTGGGGTGCTGCATAAAACCAGAGATTGAAATGAGCACAGATAAAGTTCCTTAAGTCAAATATGGAATAGACAAGAGCTACTCCTTGCTCAACGAAATGGACTCAACACCACATATTAAACGCCTAAGAATGTACCTGACTAGTAAGTATCGTAAAACCTATGGATTGCTATGTCTCCAAAAGAGAATCAAGCGTGTGTACAGGGGCATAAACGTAGTAGTGATAGGATTGGAGAGGTTCGGTGAGCAAATGAAGACCCTTTGAAGTCATATTGCATGGTACCCATTACACGGGTCTCAACTACCCAGGTTTAAGGTATTCTTCCTTCAGCTAAAACATGCATGTGGAACCCAAGTATGATCAACCATGGGAACGGGAGACGTGTTCAAATATGTCTCAGTTTTCCTCCCCTGGTACTTGGGTGCAACATTCCAGACGCTTTACTAACACTCTCCCCACTTGGAGAGTTAGCGCCTTTAACCTCCTGTTTGGCTCAGTTTGCAATTTCTGCGGAAGATGAACAGGAATAGCGAGAACCAATGAGAGGCTAGCTGGAGGTGTCTGGACGGGCAAATTTAACTCTCATTTCCCACCAGGAAGAGGAAATAACCAAAGGCTCAGTGTGCCGTGCCGGAACCAGATTAGGGCCTGAAACCATCCTGCGGTGTTGCGGCCAGCTCAAAAGAAAGCGAGTTGAAGAAAGGAGTTCAGGGGCACTGTAATTCACAAACCTGCAGAGTTATAAATGACAGCTATCGTCCAAAAATAGACTGAAGTAAGGCTGCCAAGAGGACTTGAAAGCGGGGCAGAATTGCAGGAAACCGATTTCAGGAGGTAGACTGGAATTACATTGAAAGCATAGGAAAAGAGGCAGAACGTCCACAATGATGCACTTGGCCAAAAAGGGCGTATGCGTTTTTTCCTGAATATATTCAGGAAAAAACGCATACGCCCTTTTTGGCCAACCAAGCAAGCTTGCAAAGGAAATCTGCACTACAATGAAGTCTCACTTCCCCCCGGTCAAAAGGGCCATCTGAAAAAAGTGTAAAATCCAGAAAGGCAGGACAGGCCATGGAGAACTGGGAGCCTTGTTATGCTGATGGGCGGGATGTAAATTGCCAACAACCACTCGGGAGAAGTGTATGGTGTTTCCTGAAACATCTAAAAAACAAAGCAACAGAGCCTAGGGCACTTCCACTTATGGTCCTATAGCTTAGGGAAATTAAAATCAAAAAGACACAGCCACCCCAA
This sequence comes from Delphinus delphis, assembly GCF_949987515.2. Lineage (NCBI taxonomy): Eukaryota > Metazoa > Chordata > Mammalia > Artiodactyla > Delphinidae > Delphinus > Delphinus delphis. The sequence continues at coordinate 1,001,236 of NW_027192653.1, read as the reverse complement.
AGTTTGGAACGGCTCTGTTTACAAGAACCTCGTTTACAGTACAAGTTCAACATCGCAGAAAGTGAAAAATGCATAAAAAAGTTGTGGTATTTACTTACAAAGCAATATCACTCAGCAATGAAATCTGTGTCATCAGGCCCTTGCAGCACAATGAGTGGATTCAGGTATGATGATTCTAACTGAAATAAGTCACACAGAAAAAGAAACATCATAAGATATCAGTAATACACGGAATGGAAACTTGGCTACACAGGAACTGAATTACAGAACAGAACAGGGTCTCAAATTTAGAAAACCAATTTATGCTTGCTTAAGGGGAAAGGTGAGTTGGGGTGCTGCATAAAACCAGAGATTGAAATGAGCACAGATAAAGTTCCTTAAGCCAAATATGGAATAGACAAGAGCTACTCCTTGCTCAACGAAATGGACTCAACACCGCATATTAAACGCCTAAGAATGTACCTGCCTACTAAGTATCTTAAAACCTATGGATTGCTATGTCTCCGAAAGAGAATCAAGCATGTGTACAGGGGCATAAACGCAGCAGTGATAGGATTGGAGAGGTTCGGTGAGCAAATGAAGACCCTTTGAAGTCATATTGCATGGTACCCATTCCACGGGTTTCAACTACCCAGGTTTAAGGTATTCTTCCTTCAGCTAAAACATGCATGTGGAACCTACAGTATGATCAACCATGTGATCGGGAGACGTGTTCAAATATGTCTCAGTTTTCGTACCCTGGTACTCGGGTGCAACATTCCAGACGCTTTACTAACACTCTCCCGACTTGGAGAGTCAGTCCCTTTAACCTCCCGTTTGGCCCAGTTTGCAATTTCTGCGGAAGATGAACAGGAATAGCGAGAACCAATGAAAGACTAGCTGGAGGTGTCTGGACGGGCAAATTTAACTCTCATTTCCCACCAGGAAGAGGAAATAACCAAAGGCTCAACGTGCCGTGCCGGAACCAGATTAGGGCCTGAAGCCATCCTGCGGTGTTGCGGCCAGGTCACAAGAAAGCGAGTTGAAGAAAGGAGCTCAGGGGCACTGTAATTCACAAACCTGCAGAGTTATAAATGACAGCTATCGTCCAAAAATAGACTGAAGTAAGGCTGCCAAGAGGACTTGAAAGCGGGGCAGAATTGCAGGAAACCGATTTCAGGAGGTAGACTGGAATTGCATTGAAAGCATAGGAAAAGAGGCAGAACGTCCACAATGATGCACTTGGCCAAAAAGGGCATATGCGTTTTTTCCTGAATATATTCAGGAAAAAACGCATACGCCCTTTTTGGCCAACCAAGCAAGCTTGCAAAGGAAATCTGCACTACAATGAAGTCTCACTTCCCCCCGGTCAAAAGGGCCATCTGAAAAAAGTGTAAAATCCAGAAAGGCAGGACAGGCCATGGAGAACTGGGAGCCTTGTTATGCTGATGGGCGGGATGTAAATTGCCAACAACCACTCCGGAGAAGTGTATGGTGTTTCCTGAAACATCTAAAAAACAAAGCAACAGAACCTAGGGCACTTCCACTTATGGTCCTATAGTTTAGGGAAATTAAAATCAAAAAGACACAGCCACCCCAAAGTTTGGAACGGCTCTGTTTACAAGAACCTCGTTTACCGTACAAGTTCAACATCGCAGAAAGTGAAAAATGGATAAAGAAGTTGTGGTATTTACTTACAAAGCAATATCACTCAGCAATGAAATCTGTGTCATCAGGCCCTTAGCAGCACAATGAGTGGATTCAGGTATGATGATTCTAACTGTAATAAGTCACACAGAAAAAGAAACATCATAAGATATCAGTAATACACGGAATGTAAACTTGGCTACACAGGAACTGAATTACAGAACAGAACAGGGTCTCAAATTTAGAAAACCAACTTATGCTTGCTTAAGGGTAAAGGTGAGTTGGGGTGCTGCATAAAACCAGAGATTGAAATGAGCACAGATAAAGTTCCTTAAGCCAAATATGGAATAGACAAGAGCTACTCCTTGCTCAACGAAATGGACTCAACACCCCATATTAAACGCCTAAGAATGTACCTGACTAGTAAGTATCTTAAAACCTATGGATTGCTATGTCTCCGAAAGAGAATCAAGCATGTGTACAGGGGCATAAACACAGCAGTGATAGGATTGGAGAGGTTCGGTGAGGAAATGAAGACCCTTTGAAGTCATATTGTATGGTACCCATTCCACGGGTTTCAAATACCCAGGTTTAAGGTATTCTTCCTTCAGCTAAAACATGCATGTGGAACCTAGAGTATGATCAACCATGTGATCGGGAGACGTGTTCAAATATGTCTCAGTTTTCGTACCCTGGTACTCGGGTGCAACATTCCAGACGCTTTACTAACACTCTCCCAACTTGGAGAGTCAGTCCCTTTAACCTCCTGTTTGGCCCAGTTTGCAATTTCTGTGGAAGATGAACAGGAATAGCGAGAACCAATGAGAGACTAGCTGGAGGTGTCTGGACGGGCAAATTTAACTCTCATTTCCCACCAGGAAGAGGAATTAACCAAAGGCTCAGCATGCCGTGCCAGAACCAGATTAGGGCCTGAAGCCATCCTGTGGTGTTTCGGCCAGGTCACAAGAAAGCGAGTTGAAGAAAGGAGCTCAGGGGCACTGTAATTCACAAACCTGCAGAGTTATAAATGACAGCTATCGTCCAAAAATAGACTGAAGTAAGGCTGCCAATAGGACTTGAAAGCGGGGCAGAATTGCAGGAAACCGATTTCAGGAGGTAGACTGGAATTGCATTGAAAGCATAGGAAAAGAGGCAGAACGTCCACAATGATGCACTTGGCCAAAAAGGGCGTATGCGTTTTTTCCTGAATATATTCAGGAAAAAACGTATACGCCCTTTTTGGCCAACCAAGCAAGCTTGCAAAGGAAATCTGCACTACAATGAAGTCTCACTTCCACCCGGTCAAAAGGGCCATCTGAAAAAAGTGTAAAATCCAGAAAGGCAGGACAGGCCATGGAGAACTGGGAGCCTTGTTATGCTGATGGGCGGGATGTAAATTGCCAACAACCACTCGGGAGAAGTGTATGGTGTTTCCTGAAACATCTAAAAAACAAAGCAACAGAACCTAGGGCACTTCCACTTATGGTCCTATAGCTTAGGGAAATTAAAATCAAAAAGACACAGCCACCCCAAAGTTTGGAACGGCTCTGTTTACAAGAACCTCGTTTACCGTACAAGTTCAACATCGCAGAAAGTGAAAAATGGATAAAGAAGTTGTGGTATTTACTTACAAAGCAATATCACTCAGCAATGAAATCTGTGTCATCAGGCCCTTAGCAGCACAATGAGTGGATTCAGGTATGATGATTCTAACTGAAATAAGTCACACAGAAAAAGAAACATCATAAGATATCAGTAATACACGGAATGTAAACTTGGCTACACAGGAACTGAATTACAGAACAGAACAGGGTCTCAAATTTAGAAAACCAACTTATTCTTGCTTAAGGGTAAAGGTGAGTTGGGGTGCTGCATAAAACCAGAGATTGAAATGAGCACAGATAAAGTTCCTTAAGCCAAATATGGAATAGACAAGAGCTACTCCTTGCTCAACGAAATGGACTCAACACCCCATATTAAACGCCTAAGAATGTACCTGACTAGTAAGTATCTTAAAACCTATGGATTGCTATGTCTCCGAAAGAGAATCAAGCATGTGTACAGGGGCATAAACGCAGCAGTGATAGGATTGGAGAGGTTCGGTGAGCAAATGAAGACCCTTTGAAGTCATATTGCATGGTACCCATTCCAAGGGTTTCAACTACCCAGGTTTAAGGTATTCTTCCTTCAGCTAAAACATGCATGTGGAACCTAGAGTATGATCAACCATGTGATCGGGAGACGTGTTCAAATATGTCTCAGTTTTCGTACCCTGGTACTCGGGTGCAACATTCCAGAATCTTTACTAACACTCTCCCGACTTGGAGAGTCAGTCCCTTTAACCTCCTGTTTGGCCCAGTTTGCAATTTCTGCGGAAGATGAACAGGAATAGCGAGAACCAATGAGAGCCTAGCTGGAGGTGTCTGGACGGGCAAATTTAACTCTCATTTCCCACCAGGAAGAGGAAATAACCAAAGGCTCAGCGTGCCGTGCCGGAACCAGATTAGGGCCTGAAGCCATCCTGCGGTGTTGCGGCCAGGTCACAAGAAAGCGAGTTGAAGAAAGGAGCTCAGGGGCACTGTAATTCACAAACCTGCAGAGTTATAAATGACAGCTATCGTCCAAAAATAGACTGAAGTAAGGCTGCCAAGAGGACTTGAAAGCGGGGCAGAATTGCAGGAAACCGATTTCAGGAGGTAGACTGGAATTGCATTGAAAGCATAGGAAAAGAGGCAGAACGTCCACAATGATGCACTTGGCCAAAAATGGCGTATGCGGTTTTTCCTGAATATATTCAGGAAAAAACGCATACGCCCTTTTTGGCCAACCAAGCAAACTTGCAAAGGAAATCTGCACTACAATGAAGTCTCACTTCTCCCCGGTCAAAAGGGCCATCTGAAAAAAGTGTAAAATCCAGAAAGGCAGGACAGGCCATGGAGAACTGGGAGCCTTGTTATGCTGATGGGCGGGATGTAAATTGCCAACAGACACTCAGGAGAAGTGTATGGTGTTTCCTGAAACTTCTAAAAAACAAAGCAACAGAGCCTAGGTCACTTCCATTTATGGGCCTATAGCTTAGGGAAATTAAAATCAAAAAGACACAGCCACCCCAAAGTTTGGGACGCCTCTGTTTACAAGAACCTCGTTTACAGTACAAGTTCAACATCACAGAAAGTGAAAAATGGATAAAGAAGTTGTGGTACTTACGTACAATGCATTATCACTCAGCAATGAAATCTACGTCATCAGGCCCGTAGCAGTATAATGAGTGGATTCAGGTACGATGATTCTAACTGAAATAAGTCACACAGAAAAAGAAACATCATAAGATATCAGTAATACACGGAATGTAAACTTGGCTACACAGGAACTGAATTACAGAACAGAACAGGGTCTCAAATTTAGAAAACCAACTTATGCTTGCTTAAGGGGAAAGGTGAGTTGGGGTGCTGCATAAAACCAGAGATTGAAATGAGCACAGATAAAGTTCCTTAAGCCAAATATGGAATAGACAAGAGCTACTCCTTGCTCAACGAAATGGACTCAACACCGCATATTAAACGCCTAAGAATGTACCTGACTAGTAAGTATCTTAAAACCTATGGATTTCTATGTCTCCAAAAGAGAATCAAGCATGTGTACATTGGCATAAACGCAGCGGTGATAGGATTCGAGAGGTTCGTGAGCAAATGAAGACCCTTTGAAGTCATATTGTATGGTACCCATTCCACGGGTTTCAACTACCCAGGTTTAAGGTATTCTTCCTTCAGCTAAAACATGCATGTGGAACCTAGAGTATGATCAACCATGTGATCGGGAGACGTGTTCAAATGTGTCTCAGTTTTCGTACCCTGGTACTCGGGTGCAACATTCCAGACGCTTTACTAACACTCTCCCCACTTGGAGAGTCAGTCCATTTAACCTCCTGTTTGGCCCAGTTTGCAATTTCTGTGGAAGATGAACAGGAATAGCGAGAACTAATGAGAGACTAGCTGGAGGTGTCTGGACGGGCAAATTTAACTCTCATTTCCCACCAGGAAGAGGAATTAACCAAAGGCTCAGCGTGCCGTGCCAGAACCAGATTAGGGCCTGAAGCCATCCTGCGGTGTTGCGGCCAGGTCACAAGAAAGCGAGTTGAAGAAAGGAGCTCAGGGGCACTGTAATTCACAAACCTGCAGAGTTATAAATGACAGCTATCGTCCAAAAATAGACTGAAGTAAGGCTGCCAAGAGGACTTGAAAGCGGGGCAGAATTGCAGGAAACCGATTTCAGGAGGTAGACTGGAATTGCATTGAAAGCATAGGAAAAGAGGCAGAACGTCCACAATGATGCACTTGGCCAAAAAGGGCGTATGCGTTTTTTCCTGAATATATTCAGGAAAAAACGCATACGCCCTTTTTGGCCAACTAAGCAAGCTTGCAAAGGAAATCTGCACTACAATGAAGTCTCACTTCCCCCCGGTCAAAAGGGCCATCTGAAAAAAGTGTAAAATCCAGAAAGGCAGGACAGGCCATGGAGAACTGGGAGCCTTGTTATGCTGATGGGCGGGATGTAAATTGCCAACAGACACTCGGGAGAAGTGTATGGTGTTTCCTGAAACATCTAAAAAACAAAGCAACAGAGCCTAGGGCACTGCCACTTATGGTCCTATAGCTTAGGGAAATTAAAATCAAAAAGACACAGCCACCCCAAAGTTTGGAACGGCTCTGTTTACAAGAACCTCGTTTACAGTACAAGTTCAACATCACAGAAAGTGAAAAATGGATAAAGAAGTTGTGGTATTTACTTACAAAGCAATATCACTCAGCAATGAAATCTGTGTCATCAGGCCCTTAGCAGCACAATGAGTGGATTCAGGTATGATGATTCTAACTGAAATAAGTCACACAGAAAAAGAAACATCATAAGATATCAGTAATACACGGAATGTAAACTTGGCTACACAGGAACTGAATTACAGAACAGAACAGGGTCTCAAATTTAGAAAACCAACTTATGCTTGCTTAAAGGTAAAGGTGAGTTGGGGTGCTGCATAAAACCAGAGATTGAAATGAGCACAGATAAAGTTCCTTAAGCCAAATATGGAATAGACAAGAGCTACTCCTTGCTCAACGAAATGGACTCAACACCGCATATTAAACGCCTAAGAATGTACCTGCCTAGTAAGTATCTTAAAACCTATGGATTGCTATGTCTCCGAAAGAGAATCAAGCATGTGTACAGGGGCATAAACGAAGCAGTGATAGGATTGGAGAGGTTCGTGAGCAAATGAAGACCCTTTGAAGTCATATTGCATGGTACCCATTCCACGGGTTTCAACTACCCAGGTTTAAGGTATTCTTCCTTCAGCTAAAACATGCATGTGGAACCTAGAGTATGATCAACCATGTGATCGGGAGACGTGTTCAAATATGTCTCAGTTTTCGTACCCTGGTACTCGGGTGCAACATTCCAGACACTTTACTAACACTCTCCCCACTTGGAGAGTCAGCGCCTTTAACCTCCTGTTTGGCCCAGTTTGCAATTTCCATGGAAGATGAACAGGAATAGCGAGAACCAATGAGAGACTAGCTGGAGGTGTCTGGATGGGCAAATTTAACTCTCATTTCCCACCAGGAAGAGGAAATAACCAAAGGCTCAGCGTGCCGTGCCGGAACCAGATTAGGGCCTGAAGCCATCCGGCGGTGTTGCGGCCTGCTCAAAAGAAAGCGAGTTGAAAAAAGGAGCTCAGGGGCACTGTAATTCACAAACCTGCAGAGTTATAAATGACAGCTATCGTCCAAAAATAGACTGAAGTAAGGCTGCCAAGAGGACTTGAAAGCAGGGCAGAATTGCAGGAAACCGATTTCAGGAGGTAGACTGGAATTGCATTGAAAGCATAGGAAAAGAGGCAGAAGGTCCACAATGATGCACTTGACCAAAAAGGGGGTATGCGTTTTTTCCTGAATATATTCAGGAAAAAACGCATACGCCCTTTTTGGCCAACCAAGCAAACTTGCAAAGGAAATCTGCACTACAATGAAGTCTCACTTCTCCCCGGTCAAAAGGGCCATCTGAAAAAAGTGTAAAATCCAGAAAGGCAGGACAGGCCATGGAGAACTGGGAGCCTTGTTATGCTGATGGGCAGGATGTAAATTGCCAACAGACACTCAGGAGAAGTGTATGGTGTTTCCTGAAACATCTAAAAACAAAGCAACAGAGCCTAGGGCACTTCCACTTATGGTCCTATAGCTTAGGGAAATTAAAATCAAAAAGACACAGCCACCCCAAAGTTTGGGACGCCTCCGTTTACAAGATCCTCGTTTACCGTACAAGTTCAATATCACAGAAAATGAAAAATGGATAAAGAACTTGTGGTACTTACGTACAATGCAGTATCACTCAGCAATGAAATCTATGTCATCAGGGCCGTAGCAGCATAATGAGTGGATTCAGGTATGATGATTGTAACTGAAATAAGTCACACAGAAAAAGAAACATCATAAGATATCAGTAATACACGGAATGTAAACTTGGCTACACAGGAACTGAATTACAGAACAGAACATGGTCTCAAATTTAGAAAACCAACTTATGCTTGCTTAAGGGTAAAGGTGAGTTGGGGTGCTGCATAAAAGCAGAGATTGAAATGAGCACAGATAAAGTTCCTTAAGCCAAATATGGAATAGACAAGAGCTACTCCTTGCTCAACGAAATGGACTCAACACCGCATATTAAACGCCTAAGAATGTACCTGACTAGTAAGTATCTTAAAACCTATAGATTGCTATGTCTCCGAAACAGAATCAAGCATGTGTACGGGGGCATAAACGCAGCAGTGATAGGATTGGAGAGGTTCGGTGAGCAAATGAAGACCCTTTGAAGTCATATTGCATGGTACCCATTCCACGGGTTTCAACTACCCAGGTTTTAGGTATTCTTCCTTCAGCTAAAACATGCATGTGGAACCCAGAGTATGATCAACCATGTGATCGGGAGACGTGTTCAAATATGTCTCAGTTTTCCTCCCCTGGTACTCGGGTGCAACATTCCAGACGCTTTACTAACACTCTCCCCACTTGGAGAGTCAGGGCCTTTAACCTCCTGTTTGGCCCAGTTTGCAATTTCTGCGGAAGATGAACAGGAATAGCGAGAACCAATGAGAGGCTAGCTGGAGGTGTCTGGACGGGCAAATTTAACTCTCATTTCCCACCAGGAAGAGGAATTAACCAAAGGCTCAGCGTGCCGTGCCAGAACCAGATTAGGGCCTGAAGCCATCCTGCGGTGTTGCGGCCAGGTCACAAGAAAGCGAGTTGAAGAAAGGAGCTCAGGGGCACTGTAATTCACAAACCTGCAGAGTTATAAATGACAGCTATCGTCCAAAAATAGACTGAAGTAAGGCTGCCAAGAGGACTTGAAAGCGGGGCAGAATTGCAGGAAACCGATTTCAGGAGGTAGACTGGAATTGCATTGAAAGCATAGGAAAAGAGGCAGAACGTCCACAATGATGCACTTGGCCAAAAAGGGCGTATGCGTTTTTTCCTGAATATATTCAGGAAAAAACGCATACGCCCTTTTTGGCCAACCAAGCAAACTTGCAAAGGAAATTTGCACTACAATGAAGTCTCACTTCTCCCTGGTCAAAAGGGCCATCTGAAAAAAGTGTAAAATCCAGAAAGGCAGGACAGGCCATGGAGAACTGGGAGCCTTGTTATGCTGATGGGCGGGATGTAAATTGCCAACAGACACTCAGGAGAAGTGTATGGTGTTTCCTGAAACATCTAAAAAACAAAGCAACAGAGCCTAGGGCACTTCCACTTATGGTCCTATAGCTTAGGGAAATTAAAATCAAAAAGACACAGCCACCCCAAAGTTTGGGACGCCTCCGTTTACAAGAACCTCGTTTACCGTTCAAGTTCAATATCACAGAAAGTGAAAAATGGATAAAGAACTTGTGGTACTTACGTACAATGCAGTATCATTCAGCAATGAAATCTATGTCATCAGGCCCGTAGCAGCATAATGAGTGGATTCAGGTACGATGATTCTAACTGAAATAAGTCACACAGAAAAAGAAACATCATAAGATATCAGTAATACACGGAATGTAAACTTGGCTACAGAGGAACTGCATTCCAAAACAGAACAGGGTCTCAAATTTAGAAAACCAACTTATGCTTGCTTAAGGGGAAAGGTGAGTTGGGGTGCTGCATAAAACCAGAGATTGAAATGAGCACAGATAAAGTTCCTTAAGCCAAATATGGAATAGACAAGAGCTACTCCTTGCTCAATGAAATGGACTCAAAACCCCATATTAAACGCCTAAGAATGTACCTGACTAGTAAGTATCTTAAAACCTATGGATTGCTATGTCTCCAAAAGAGAATCAAGCCTGTGTACAGGGGCATAAACGCAGCAGTGATAGGATTGGAGAGGTTCGGTGAGCAAATGAAGACCCTTTGAAGTCATATTGCATGGTACCCATTCCACGGGTTTCAACTGCCCAGGTTTAAGGTATTCTTCCTTCAGCTAAGACATGCATGTGGAACCTAGAGTATGATCAACCATGTGATCGGGAGACGTGTTCAAATATGTCTCAGTTTTCGTACCCTGGTACTCGGGTGCAACATTCCAGATGCTTTACTAACACTCTCCCGACTTGGAGAGTCAGTCCCTTTAACCTCCTGTTTGGCCCAGTTTGCAATTTCTGCGGAAGATGAACAGGAATAGCGAGAACCAATGAGAGACTAGCTGGAGGGGTCTGGATGGGCAAATTTAACTCTCATTTCCCACCAGGAAGAGGAAATAACCAAAGGCTCAGCGTGCCGTGCCGGAACCAGATTAGGGCCTGAAGCCATCCTGCGGTGTTGCGGCCTGCTCAAAAGAAAGCGAGTTGAAAAAAGGAGCTCAGGGGCACTGTAATTCACAAACCTGCAGAGTTATAAATGACAGCTATCGTTCAAAAATATACTGAAGTAAGGCTGCCAAGAGGACTTGAAAGCGGGGCAGAATTGCAGGAAACCGATTTCAGGAGGTAGACTGGAATTACATTGAAAGCATAGGAAAAGAGGCAGAACGTCCACAATGATGCACTTGGCCAAAAAGGGCGTATGCGTTTTTTCCTGAATATATTCAGGAAAAAACGCATACGCCCTTTTTGGCCAACCAAGCAAACTTGCAAAGGAAATCTGCACTACAATGAAGTCTCACTTCCCCCCGGTCAAAAGGGCCATCTGAAAAAAGTGTAAAATCCAGAAAGGCAGGACAGGCCATGGAGAACTGGGAGCCTTGTTATGCTGATGGGCGGGATGTAAATTGCCAACAGACACTCGGGAGAAGTGTATGGTGTTTCCTGAAACATCTAAAAAACAAAGCAACAGAGCCTAGGGCACTGCCACTTATGGTCCTATAGCTTAGGGAAATTAAAATCAAAAAGACACAGCCACCCCAAAGTTTGGAACGGCTCTGTTTACAAGAACCTCGTTTACAGTACAAGTTCAACATCGCAGAAAGTGAAAAATGGATAAAGAAGTTGTGGTATTTACTTACAAAGCAATATCACTCAGCAATGAAATCTATGTCATCAGGCCCTTAGCAGCACAATGAGTGGATTCAGGTATGATGATTCTAACTGAAATAAGTCACACAGAAAAAGAAACATCATAAGATATCAGTAATACACGGAATGGAAACTTGGCTACACAGGAACTGAATTACAGAACAGAACAGGGTCTCAAATTTAGATAACCAACTTATGCTTGCTTAAGGGGAAAGGTGAGTTGGGGTGCTGCATAAAACCAGAGATTGAAATGAGCACAGATAAAGTTCCTTAAGCCAAATATGGAATAGACAAGAGCTACTCCTTGCTCAACGAAATGGACTCAACACCGCATATTAAACGCCTAAGAATGTACCTGCCTAGTAAGTATCTTAAAACCTATGGATTGCTATGTCTCCGAAAGAGAATCAAGCATGTGTACAGGGGCATAAACGCAGCAGTGATAGGATTGGAGAGGTTCGTGAGCAAATGAAGACCCTTTGAAGTCATATTGCATGGTACCCATTCCACGGGTTTCAACTACCCAGGTTTAAGGTATTCTTCCTTCAGCTAAAACATGCATGTGGAACCTAGAGTATGATCAACCATGTGATCGGGAGACGTGTTCAAATATGTCTCCGTTTTCGTACCCTGGTACTCGGGTGCAACATTCCAGACGCTTTACTAACACTCTCCCCACTTGGAGAGTCAGTCCCTTTAACCTCCTGTTTGGCCCAGTTTGCAATTTCCGTGGAAGATGAACAGGAATAGTGAGAACCAATGAGAGACTAGCTGGAGGTGTCTGGATGGGCAAATTTAACTCTCATTTCCCACCAGGAAGAGGAAATAAGCAAAGGCTCAGTGTGCCGTGCCGGAACCAGATTAGGGCCTGAAGCCATCCTGCGGTGTTGCGGCCTGCTCAGAAGAAAGCGAGTTGAAAAAAGGAGCTCAGGGGCACTGTAATTCACAAACCTGCAGAGTTATAAATGACAGGTATCGTCCAAAAATAGACTGAAGTAAGGCTGCCAAGAGGACTTGAATGCGGGGCAGAATTGCAGGAAACCGATTTCAGGAGGTAGACTGGAATTACATTGAAAGCATAGGAAAAGAGGCAGAACGTCCACAATGATGCACTTGGCCAAAAACGGCGTATGCGTTTTTTCCTGAATATATTCAGGAAAAAACGCATACGCCCTTTTTGGCCAACCAAGCAAACTTGCAAAGAAAATCTGCACTACAATGAAGTCTCACTTCTCCCCGGTCAAAAGGGTCATCTGAAAAAAGTGTAAAATCCAGAAAGGCAGGACAGGCCATGGAGAACTGGGAGCCTTGTTATGCTGATGGGCAGGATGTAAATTGCCAACAGACACTCAGGAGAAGTGTATGGTGTTTCCTGAAACATCTAAAAACAAAGCAACAGAGCCTAGGGCACTTCCACTTATGGTCCTATAGCTTAGGGAAATTAAAATCAAAAAGACACAGCCACCCCAAAGTTTGGGACGCCTCCGTTTACAAGATCCTCGTTTACCGTACAAGTTCAATATCACAGAAAATGAAAAATGGATAAAGAACTTGTGGTACTTACGTACAATGCAGTATCACTCAGCAATGAAATCTATGTCATCAGGCCCGTAGCAGCATAATGAGTGGATTCAGGTATGATGATTCTAACTGAAATAAGTCACACAGAAAAAGAAACATCAAAAGATATCACTAATACACGGAATGTAAACTTCGCTACACAGGAACTGCATTCCAAACAGAACAGCGTCTCAAATTTAGAAAACCAACTTATGCTTGTTTAAGGGGAAAGGTGAGTTGGGGTGCTGCATAAAACCAGAGATTGAAATGAGCACAGATAAAGTTTCTTAAGCCAAATATGGAATAGACAAGAGCTACTCCTTGCTCAACGAAATGGACTCAACACCGCATATTAAACGCCTAAGAATGTACCTGACTAGTAAGTATCTTAAAACCTATGGATTGCTATGTCTCCGAAAGAGAATCAAGCATGTGTACAGGGCCATAAACGCAGCAGTTATAGGATTGGAGAGGTTCGGTGAGCAAATGAAGACCCTTTGAAGTCATATTGCATGGTACCCATTACACGGGTCTCAACTCTCCAGGTTCAAGGTATTCTTCCTTCAGCTAAAACATGCATTTGGACCCCAGAGTATGATCAACCATGTGAACGGGAGACGTGTTCAAATATGTCTCAGTTTTCCTCCCCTGGTACTCGGGTGTAACATTCCAGACGCTTTACAAACACTCTCCCGACTTGGAGAGTCAGTCCCTTTAACCTCCTGTTTGGCGCAGTTTGCAATTTCTGCGGAAGATGAACAGGAATAGCGAGAACCAATGAGAGGCTAGCTGGAGGTGTCTGGACGGGCAAATTTAACTCTCATTTCCCACCAGGAAGAGGAATTAACCAAAGGCTCAGCGTGCCGGGCCGGAAGCAGATTAGGGCCTGAAGCCATCCTGCGGTGTTGCGGCCAGCTCACAAGAAAGCGAGTTGAAGAAAGGAGCTCAGGGGCACTGTAATTCACAAACCTGCAGAGTTATAAATGACAGCTATCGTCCAAAAATAGACTGAAGTAAGGCTGCCAAGAGGACTTGAAAGCGGGGCAGAATTGCAGGAAACCGATTTCAGGAGGTAGACTGGAATTGCATTGAAAGCATAGGAAAAGAGGCAGAACGTCCACAATGATGCACTTGGCCAAAAAGGGCGTATGCGTTTTTTCCTGAATATATTCAGGAAAAAACGCATACGCCCTTTTTGGCCAACCAAGCAAGCTTGCAAAGGAAATCTGCACTACAATGAAGTCTCACTTCCCCCCGGTCAAAAGGGCCATCTGAAAAAAGTGTAAAGTCCAGAAAGGCAGGACAGGCCATGAAGAACTGGGAGCCTTGTTATGCTGATGGGCGGGTTGTAAATTGCCAACAACCACTCCTGAGAAGTGTATGGTGTTTCCTGAAACATCTAAAAAACAAAGCAACAGAGCCTAGGGCACTTCCACTTATGGTCCTATAGCCTAGGGAAATTAAAATCAAAAAGACACAGCCACCCCAAAGTTTGGGACGCCTCTGTTTACAAGAACCTCGTTTACCGTACAAGTTCTATATCACAGAAAGTGAAAAATGGATAAAGAACTTGTGGTACTTACGTACAATGCAGTATCACTCAGCAATGAAATCTATGTCATCAGGCCCGTACCAGCATAATGAGTGGATTCAGGTACGATGATTCTAACTGAAATAAGTCACACAGAAAAAGAAACATCATAAGATATCAGTAATACACGGAATGTAAACTTGGCTACACAGGAACTGAATTACAGAACAGAACAGGGTCTCAAATTTAGAAAACCAACTTATGCTTGCTTAAGGGGAAAGGTGAATTGGGGTGCTGCATAAAACCAGAGATTGAAATGAGCACAGATAAAGTTCCTTAAGCCAAATATGGAACAGACAAGAGCTACTCCTTGCTCAACGAAATGGACTCAACACCCCATATTAAATGCCTAAGAATGTACCTGACTAGTAAGTATCTTAAAACCTATGGATTGCTATGTCTCCGAAAGAGAATCAAGCATGTGTACAGGGGCATAAACGCAGCAGTCATAGGATTGGAGAGGTTCGGTGAGCAAATGAAGACCCTTTGAAGTCATATTGCATGGTACCCATTCCACGGGTCTCAACTCTCCAGGTTTAAGGTATTCTTCCTTCAGCTAAAACATGCATGTGGAACCCAAGTATGATCAACCATGTGAACGGGAGACGTGTTCAAATATGTCTCAGTTTTCCTCCCCTGGTACTCGGGTGCAACATTCCAGACACTTTACTAACACTCTCCCCACTTGGACAGTCAGTGCCTTTAACCTCCTGTTTGGCCCAGTTTGCAATTTCTGCGGAAGATGAACAGGAATAGGGAGAACCAATGAGAGACTAGCTGGAGGTGTCTGAACGGGCAAATTTAACTCTCATTTCCCACTAGGAAGAGGAATTAACCAAAGGCTCAGCGTGCCGTGCCGGAAACAGATTAGGGCCTGAAGCCATCCTGCGGTGTTGCGGGCAGCTCACAAGAAAGTGAGTTGAAGAAAGGAGCTCAGGGGCTCTGTAATTCACAAACCTGCAGAGTTATAAATGACAGCTATCGTCCAAAAATATACTGAAGTAAGGCTGCCAAGAGGACTTGAAAGCGGGGCAGAATTGCAGGATACCGATTTCAGGAGGTAGACTGGAATTGCATTGAAAGCGTAGGAAAAGAGGCAGAACGTCCACAATGATGCACTTTGCCAAAAGGGCATATGCGTTTTTTCCTGAATATATTCAGGAAAAAACGCATACGCCCTTTTTGGCCAACCAAGCAAGCTTGCAAAGGAAATCTGCACTACAATGAAGTCTCACTTCCCCCCGGTCAAAAGGGCCATCAGAATAAAGTGTAAAATCCAGAAAGGCAGGACAGGCCATGGAGAACTGGAAGCCTTGTTATGCTGATGGGCGGGATGTAAATTGCCAACAGACACTCGGGACAAGTGTATGGTGTTTCCTGAAACATCTAAAAAACAAAGCAACAGAGCCTAGGGCACTTCCACTTATGGTCCTATAGCTTAGGGAAATTAATATCAAAAAGACACAGCGACCCCAAAATTTGGGACGGCTCTTTTTACAGGAATCTCTTCTACGGCACAAGTTAAATATCCCAGAGAGCAAATAATGCATAAAGAAGTTGCGGTACTTATGTACAACAGAATACCACTCAGCAATGAAATCTATGTCACCAGGCCCGTACCAGCATAATGAGTGGATTGAGGCACGATGATTCTAAGTGAAATAAGTCACACAGAAAAAGAAATATCATAAGGTATCACTAATACACGGAATGTGAACTTGGCTACACATGAACTGAATTACAAAACAGAACAGGGTCTCAAGTTTGGAAAACCAACTTATGCCTGCTTAAGGGGGAAGGTGAGTTGGGGTGCTGCATAAAAGCAGAGTTTGAAATTAGCACAGATACCGTTCCATAAGGCAAATATGTAATAGACAAGAGCTACCCCTTGCTCAACGAAATGGATTCAACAATGAGGTATCACCTCACACCTGGTAGAATAGGCATCATTGAAAATCTACAAACAAAAAATGCTGGAAAGGGTGTGGAGAAAAGGAACCCTCTCCCACTATTGTTGGGAATATAAATTGATACAGTCATTATGGAGAACAATATGGAATTTCTTAAGAAACTAACAATAGAATTACCATATGATACAGCAATCCCAGTACTGGACATATACCCAGACAAAACCATAAATCAAAAAGAGTCATTCACCGCAATGTTCATTGCATCACTATTTACAATATCGAGGTAATGGAAGCAACCTAAATGCCCACAGACAGACGAATGCATAAAGCTGTGGTACATATATAAAATGGAATATTACTAAGCCATGAAAAGGCATGAAATTGGGTCATTTGTAGAGACGTCGATGGATCTAGAGACTGTCATACAGAGTGAAGTAAGTCAGAAAGAGAAAAACAAATCTTGTATATTCATGCATATATGTGGAACCTAGAAAAACTGTACAGATTAACCATTTTGCAAGGCATAAATAGAGCAACAGATGTAGACAACAAACGTATGGACAACAAGGGGGGAAAGCTGTTGGGGGGTGGTGGTGGGAGGAGTTGAGAGACTGGGATTGGCATGTATACATTTATATGTATAAAATAGATAACCAATAAGAACCTGCTGTATAAAAATATAAAATAAAATTCAAAATTAAAAAGAAATAAAATTTAAAAAATAAAACAGAAAAAACAATTATTCCCTGCACATACATGTATTTATATGAATAAATTATTTCCATGCTTATATCTGTAAATACAAAAAAGAGGAATAAAATCTACCTTGAACCAAAAACGAAAAAGAGAAAAAAAACACAGAACCCACCAGTTACACAGAGGAAAACCGTATCAGGGCACTTGCTCCAGTTGTAAACAATTCTGAAGTTGGTCAGTGGTGGGGAATCGTCTCCCATTCAGCCAGCAGCCCCCACGCAACAAGCGTCCTCATTGCAAAGCTGGGGCACCGTGCCGAGGCATCTGTGAGTAAACGTGAGCTGAGCCCCAGGCCAGTTGCTGCTGAACTATTCCCACCCGTCCCAGGTAAAACACCTGAATATATACAAGGACTTGAAAGCCTAGAGGAAGGGCCATAGAGCCACACGAGTGACAGCATGCCGGCCGACTTGGTGCCTGCAGGCCAGCCAGGATGGTCCTGGCCCTGGGTGCTCTTCTGGAAGATTTCCATTTCCCTGCCTGAGATACCTGTCCTGTCCCTGCCCCCACTGCTTTTTTCCTTCCTCACCTCTGCCCAGGGAGAAATTCCAGCAGCAGGTATGGGTGACACATCCTCTTCTTTAGCAGGTGGCAGCCTGGCAACTGCTGCAGAAAGTCCAGCAGAGCCCCACTCACACTGGGCCACCCACAAAGCCGTGGCCTCTCACTCCCTCCCACCAGCCCAGCCCCGAGACTGCTGACAGGGCAGAGAAAATGGCGTCAGGCACGGCTGCAGGGGCTCTTGCTGCCTGGAGTGGTATTTATATTGATCTCAACCCAGGCACACCTGGGGAGGGCTGGCCGGCACGGTAAGGCTGCCCAGGTCAGCCAATCATCACCCCTCAGGGGCTCACAGTTGCAGAAAATGGAACTTGCTGAACCGGCCAGGTCCAAGGAACAGGTGTGGGCTCCTGAGAGTCAGGATAGACAAGGGGCTGCAGCTTTGGCTTGTTTTCTAATCATTTTATCTGGCCCATGAGTGGGAGACAACTTCAAGAAAACCCTCTCCTAATGAGAGGAACCCAGGAGTCAGGGAGAGGAGGGGTGGGTGGTGGTTGGAGACAGAGGCCTGGTGCCCCGGGTGCAGTGGAAGTCTCTGGAAGACCAGGTGGAGGGAGGCCTCACGGAGTGATGCCCAGGGTCACAGACCTGTCGCAGCTGCTGTTTGTTAGTTCAAGTCCTGCTCTGAGGTGCTCTGTGTCAGCTCTGAGCGACAGGTGAGCTGGGGGTGCTCTGCAATGAGGGCTATGTGCACGGTTCCTGTGTGCCCAGCCCTGCCACGGTACCTGCAAGGGTAGCTCTGTATCCTGGGAGGGGCCTGACCACGAGAGCCCTGTGGGCTGGCGTGGGGGTGGGGTACCTGCCCAGGTGAGCTCCATATTCTGGGATTGGTCTGACCACGAGAGCCCCATGGGCTGCTGGGGACCTGGTAAATGATGTCAGGACAGTCAGTGAAGCCACCGAGGATGTACCTCCAGTTGCTCCTAATTCCTACACCCTGCTGGTCATTCTACCAACCACCAGGACATGGTATTCTGTATTAGTCTTCAATGATGCCTTCTTTTGTATTCCATTAGTCCCAGAGTCACAAGAAATTTTGGCTTGTGAGTGGCAGGACTCAACATACAACTAAAACAATACTTCCGGGCCGTCTGGCCCCAAGGGTGCAAAAATTCCCACACCATCTTTGGGGAAAGCTTAGCTAAAGACCTAAAAGTTCTACCTCTGGAAAAGGAAACCCTCCTTCAATATGCAGACGACATTCTGATCACCAGCCCTACTAAGGAGGCCTCTGAACTACCAAGCCAATAAAGGATAGAAGTTGTCCAAGAAAAAGCTCAAATATCACAGACTGCGGTGACCTGCCTGGGCTTCATTCTCACAGGAGGTCAGAGAAGCCCATCCCAGGAAAGGGAAGAAACCATTTTCAGCCTTACCCCTTTCTAAAACTAGAAGACAGCTTAGGGGTTCCTGGGGAGGCCAGGGTTTGCTGCTTCTGGATCCCTAACTACAGTCTACTAGCTGGGCCTCTATATGAAACACTGAAAGGAAAAGATGATGATCCTTTTGAATAGAATCCAGAAGTGGCCTTTCAAGAATGGAAAGAGCAGTCAATTCAGACCCTTGCCCTGGAACTCCCTAATTTAGCTAAACCCTTTGACCTTTACATTCCCGGTGAAAGGTGAATCGCCATTGGAGAATTAGTGCAAAAACTGGGACCACTTGAAATGGAACAATGCAAGAATGCCATCCAGGTAGGATAAACTACGGTCACTAAGGGGCTTGGCCCACTGCCACATCTGGCCAAGATACTGGCGGTATCTAAAAACCTGGAAATCAGCAGCCCAAAAGGCCACCTCCCTCCTAAGGGAAAAGGACCCCACGTGGTGATCCTAACCACCAACCATGCCCTGAAGTTGCAGGGTTCGCTCCGTGGGCACACCGACCTCGAGTGAGGAGGCCCTCCAACTCCAACATCCAGAGAGATAACCGGGGGCAACAGGGCACCATGACGACTCGTGTGAACATCACTTGACCTGGAGTTTCTCTCATAAAACAACAAGAGTGTGTCCCAAAAGAGTAGACTACTGCTTGCAGGACTTACTGCACCCAGAGGGGAGCTAATAATCTTGGCGGGGGAACAGTATACCACACTGTCACCATAGAAAAGCCTACAGACACCGTGATGATGGTGGCCAATAAGACCGGCTGGACTCCTGTTTACTTCAAAAGGCTGTTGACTCAGTAGCCATCATGGTCCTTGATCACCACTGACCCTGGACTGTCTGGGAGTTGAGCGGGCAGGGCTCTGACACCTGGTGCTGTTTGTACGTTAATTCAGGGGCCTAATTGAAGAAAGCGCAGACTACTGGTCAGAGCATCTAGGCTGGCAGAGACGGTCAGCCTAAGGTGGCCGAACAAATGTGGGGCGGGGTGAAACCGGCCCCCACAGCGTCTCTGCACATCTCTTTCCTGGACCCTTAAAGGTCATTAGAATCTATAACACTTCCAATGCTGGTGCTCAGGTGGACGAGCAGGGAGGCAGGGGTCCTGGGGACAATCAACGTCACCGGGAGGCTGCTGGGGAGAAGCTCTGAGCCTCGCCCCAGGGTATGAGGGCTCCCAACTCAGCACTCAGCAGTTACAGAAGAAGGGTCTGCACCCTCAGCACTCCAAGAATGAGGAACGGGACAAAAGGCAGAGGAGGGGTTTGTCCCCAGCAAAGCCCATTAAAAATCCCTGGGAGATAAAAATAGAATCTGGGCAATAAAGTCAAGTCTAACCTTTTTTATCCTTTGTGCTTTGTCTAATTTCACGTGCTCCTAGGGTCCCGCATGCAGAGGTTCCACACCCGGCACTTCAGACCAGATTTCCTAGTGCAGAATGGCTGGGTCGACACCTCAGCTCCTGGGGCCCAGTGCAGACTCCACGATATAGAGCCTGAGCTACAGCCAACCCGGCCCTCGAGAGCTCCGCCGCCTCCCTCCCTCCCACTGACTCTGACAGGATCTCTACACAGCAGCCCAGCCCACAGCCCACGGGGTAGTGCATGCTCTCACCTCTCCATTCTCTGATCAAAATATAAAGTTTCCTTTGCTTGTGAACCAAACTCAGTCTCGATCTGTTGGCCCCAATGACACTGGGCAGGGGGACACTTGTTGGGGTCCACTCTGGAGGATCAGTAACAGAAATTGAGACTATTGTAACCTCAATGAACAGATGTGTGAGCCAAACTGTAGTTAACATAGAACAGTGTATAAGGCTCGGGTAAAATAAGATGTTTCTAACACTTCCATTTGATATTTCCATCACTTTATTATAAGCAAGTTCAGTGAAAAGGTTTGTCTTATTTTTCAGGTCAATATTAGAGAAATGAAGTGATTTCTTTCCAAGGATGTACATCTAATAATCTTGGTTAAACCTTCAATCTTGTTTTAAATGCTTTTCCATTGAAAATGATACCTCTCTTTCAGCTCCCCCATTTCTGAGAAGTATAAAATCTTATAATTTATTATTACCAAAGGGGAAAGGTGGGAGGAGGGATAAATTAACAGTTTGGAATGAACACATACACACTGCTATGTATAAAATAGATCATCAACAAGGAACTACTGTATAGCACAGGGAACTACACTCAACATTTTGCAATAACCTATAAGGGGAAATAATCTGAAAAAGAATAGATATTTTTATTGACATCATCTATCAATGACAGTTAAAGTGTAGCCTAAGAGAAGCTGGTGGTGAGTGCTTCTGACCCTGAAGACTTCAATCATCTAAAGTTTGGACTCTGCCTACTTCCCAAGGCCCTTAATGAACATATGTGTAGCTGTAGCTTAAAAAATTCCCCAGTTTGGGTTTCGGGGAGACACTGATTTTGAAAAAGCCCTGGTGTTCTCCTTACATGAATGGGACTCTTCCTACTGCTAAAACATGTCTGTCACACCCAGAGGATGTTATACCGTCTGATCGGGAAGAGTTTGGAAAAGGCATCTCATCTCCTCATCTCCTGGTGCTCGGGTTCACCCCTCCAGCGTCTTTACTAACAGTCTCCCCACTTGGAGATGTCAGCACTGTCAACATCCTCTTGCGTACAGTTTGGAATTTGTCCAGAGGATGAAGCGGAAGGATGAGGAACAATGAGAGACAAGTCCTAGGTGTTCAGACAGGCACATGTCACTCTAATTTCCAATCAGGAAGACGAATTGACCAAAGGCTAGGGTTGCCCATGGAAACAGTATAGGGCTTGAGGAAATCCCGCTGCTTTGTGGCCAGTTCCCATAAACACAAGTTGAACAATGGAACTCAGGGGCAGTAAAATTCACAAAACTGCAGAGTTGAAAATATCCATCACTGAAAAATGTCTTGAGGAAAGTCAGAGAAAAGGACTTGTAAGCAAGGGAGAATGGCAGGAAAGGGATTTGAGGAGGTAGAAAGGACTCGCCATTAAGCACAAGAAAAGGAGCTGAACATTGCCAACATTGCAGTTGGCCAAAAAGGGTGTATGCGTTCTTTTCTGTATATATTCAAGAAAAGGGCATACACTTTTTTAGCCAACCAAACAGATGGGCACTGGAAGTCAATACTACAAAAGATATCACTTCGCATCAGTCAGAAGAGCCATCCTCATAAAGCGTAAACAAGAGAAATGCAGGACAGGGCAACGAGAAGAGGGAGCCCTGTGAGACTTATAGTGGAAATGTATATTGCCAACGGCCATTCTGGAGAAGTGTATTGTGTTTACTAAAGCATCTAAAAAATGAGCTACAGAGCATAGGGCACTTGCACTCATGGGCGTATATCTTGGGAAAAACAAAAATCGAGAGGACACAGGCACCCCAATGTTTACCCCCTCTCTGTTTAAAAGATCCTCGACTAGGATATAACTTAAATGTCTCTGGAGGGAAAAAATGGATAGAGATGTGGTACTTAGGTAGAGTGGAATATTATTCAGCCTGGAAATCAATGAAATATGGCCAGTTGTAACAACTCCGGAGGAGTTACGTATGATCATTCTAAGTGACAGAATTCAAAAAGAAAAAGACACATATCATAAGATATCACTTAAAGGTGGAATCCAAAATGGCTACACATGAAATAAATTACAAAACAAAAACATAGTCAAATATGTAGAAAACACGCATAAGGCTGCTAAACGGGAAAGGTGGGGAGGGGTGAGGCATCATCCAAGAGGTTGAAATTAGCAAAGATACCATTCCAAATACCAAACTGATAATCAACAAGGCCTACACGGTAGCTAAAAGAACTGCACTCAGCACACTCAAGTCACCGGAAAAGAATATATACGACTGGTAAGAATCTGAAAAAGAATTTATTGATGTCTCTCTGTACGTGAATCAAGTGGATGTACAGCAGCAAGAAACAGAGCTTTGAAAATCAGCTGTAACCAATATAGTAATAAATTGAAAAAAATAAACGACAGAGAGACAGAGAAAACCTCTTACAACTTTTCCTCAGGGACGGTGATGCAACATGGATTGAACACATCTAGACCCACAGCAGGATGAGACATAAGGCTGGAAACTGTTTGCGCTAAGAGAAATGTGAGGTTGGGTGAGGAAATGCACACCCTTTAAAGTAATACTACCTGGTACCCATTCAATGGGTCCCAAATCTGCAGGTTCAAGGGATCTTCCTACAGCTAAAACATGCATGGAAAACCCAGAGGACTGTACACCATGTGATCGGGAGATGTGTCTAAAATGCACCTCATTTATCCTCTCCTGGTGCTCCTGTTCACCATTCCAGCCACGCTACTTAGAATCTCCCCACTTGGAGAATCAGCACATTTAAACTTCTGTTTCACACATTTTGCAAATTGTGAGGAGGATGAACGGGAAGAGGGGGAACCAATGAGAGAAGAGTTGTAGGGGTTTGGACGGGCACATATCACTCTAATTTCCCATTAAGAATAAGAATTAAAGAAAGGCTCAGCCTGCCTCGCCGGAGCCAAAATAGGGCCTGAAGCAATCCTGCGGGTTTGAGGCCAGCTCACAAAAGAGCAACTTAAAAAATGGAGCTCAGGGTCACTGCAATTCACAAACCTGCAGAGTTATAAATGAAAACTAACGTCCAAAAATATGTTGAGGTAAGGCAAAGAAGAGGATCTGAATGCAAGACAGAATTGCAAGAAACAGATTTCAAGAGATAGATTGGACTCGTCTTTAACGCACATGAAAAGCGGCAGAATTTCGACAATGATGCAGTTGGCCCAAAAGGGCGTATGCGTTTTTTCCTGATTATATCCAGGAAAAAACGCATACGCACTTTATGGGCAACGAAGCAAGCAAGCAATGCAAATGTGCACAACAAAGAAGTCTCACTTCCCCCCGGTCAAAAGGGCCATCCTAAAAAATTGTAAAAACCAGAAATGCAGGACAGGCCATGGAGAACAGGGAGCCTTTATACGCTGATGGGCAGTGTGTGAACTGCCGAGAGCCACTCTGGAGAAGTGTATGGTGGTTCCTAAATCATCTAAAAAACAGAGCTACAGAGCATAGGACACTTCCAATCATGGGAGTATATCTAGGGAAGTCTAAAAATCAACAAGACACAAGCACACCACAGTTTAGGGCTACTCTGTTTACAAGAACCTCAACTTCAGTACACCTTAAATATCCCAGGAAAGAGAACAATGGATAAAGAAGATGTGGTACTTATGTACAATGGAATATCTCTTCACCATGAAATCAATGTAATAAGGCTAGTAGAAGGATAAAGAGTGGATTTAGGTCCGATAATACTACTTGAAATAAGTCAAACAGAAAAAGAAACATATCATAAGATATCACTTATAGAGGGAGGGTAAATATGGCTGCACAAGAAAAGAATTACAGAACAGAACACTGTCTCACATTTAGAAAACACACTTATGTCAGCTTAAGGGGAAAGGAGAGGTGGGGTGATGCATAAAACCAGAGTTTGAAATTAGCACAGATACCGTTCAATAAACCAAATAGGTATTAGACAAGATCTACACCTTGCTCAATGAACTGGCCTCAACACACCCTATACACCGCAGAGAAATATATCTGAGGAATAAGAATCTTAAAACCCATGTATTGATATATCTCCATAAGGGAATCAAGTGTGTGCAGAGCGGCACAAACACAGCAGTGAAAAGGAGCTAAACCCCATTATAGAAATAAATTTTAAAAACAAAATGCTGAAACAATGAAAGAGAGAAAAATTCTTACAAAATTCGCTCAGGGGCTGTGATGCAACCTGGATTGACCACATATAAACCCACAGCTGGATAAGACATAAGGCTGGACACTTGGGGCTGACAGGATTGGTGAGCTTTGGTGAGCAACTGCCGAAAGTTTAATGCAATACTTCATGCTATTCATTCCAAGGGTCCCAACACTCCAGGTAGAAGGGAATCTTCCTACAGCTAAACCATGCTTGGGAAACCCAGCGACTGGTATACCATATGATCGGGAAAGGTTTCTAAAACGCACCTCATTTTTCCTCTCCTGGGGCTCCGGATCGACATTCCAGCCGCTTTACTAACAACATCCCCACATGGAGTCAATGCCTTTAAGTTCTGGTATCGCACAGTCTGCAGTTAGTGCAGAGGATGAATGGGAATAGGGGGAACCAGTGAGAAACTAGCTGTAGCGGTTTCAATGGGCACATGTCACTCTAATATCACATCAGTAAGAAGAATTAACCAAAGGCACAGCAAGATGCCCCAGAAGAAAAATAGGGCTTCAAGGAATCCTGTGGTTACGGGGCAAGACCACAAAAATAAGAGCTAAAAAATGGAGCTAAGGGCCACTGCAATTCAAAAACCTGCAGAGTTATAAAGGCCAACTATTTTTAAAAAATATATTGAGGTAAGGCTATGAAGAGGCATTGAAAGCAAGGCAGAATTGCAGGAAACCGATTTCAGGAGGTAGACTGGAATTGCATTGAAAACATATGAAGAGAGTCAGAAACTCGACAATGATGCACTTGGCCAAAAAGGGCGTATGTGTTTTTTCCTGAATATATTCAGGAAAAAACGCATATGCACTTTTTGGCCAACCAAGCAAGCTTGCAAAGGAAATCTGCACTACAATGAAGTCTCACTTCCACCTGGTCAAAAGGGCCATCTGAAAAAAGTGTAAAATCCATAAAGGCACGACAGGCCATGGAGAACTGGGAGCCTTCTTATGCTGATGGGCGGGATGTAAATTGCCAACAGCCAATCTGGAGAAGTGTATGGTGTTTCCTGAAACATCTAAAAAACAAAGCAACAGAGCCTAGGGCACTTCCACTTATGGTCCTATAGCTTAGGGAAATTAAAATCAAAAAGACACAGCCACCCCAAAGTTTGGGACAGCTCTGTTTACAAGAACCTCGTTTACAGTACAAGTTCAATATCGCAGAAAGTGAAAAATGGATAAAGAACTTGTGGTACTTATGTACAATGCAATATCACTCAGCAATGAAATCTATGTAATCAGGCCCGTAGCAGCATAATGAGTGGATTCAGGTATGATGATTCGAACTGAAATAAGTCACACAGAAAAGAAACATCATAAGGTATCACTAATACACAGAATGTGAACTTGGCTACACATGAACTGAATTACAAAACAGAACAGTGTCTCAAGTTTAGAAAACCAACTTATGCTTGCTTAAGGGGGAAGGTGAGTTGGGGTGCTGCATAAAACCAGAGATTGAAATGAGCACAGATAAAGTTCCTTAAGCCAAATATGGAATAGACAAGAGCTACTCCTTGCTCAACGAAATGGACTCAACACCCCATATTAAACGCCTAAGAATGTAACTGACTAGTAAGTATCTTAAAACCTATGGATTGCTATGTCTCCAAAAGAGAATCAAGCGTGTGTACAAGGGCATAAACGCAGCAGTGATAGGATTGGAGAGGTTCGGTGAGCAAATGAAGACCCTTTAGGTCATATTGCATGGTACCCATTACAAGGGTCTCAACTCTCCAGGTTTAAGGTATTCTTCCTTCAGCTAAAACATGCATGTGGAACCCAGAGTATGATCAACCGTGTGAACGGGAGACGTATTCAAATATGTCTCAGTTTTCCTCCCCTGGTACTCGGGTGCAACATTCCAGACGCTTTACTAACACTCTCCCCACTTGGAGAGTCAGCACCTTTAACCTCCTGTTTGGCCCCGTTTGCAATTTCGGCGGAAGATGAACAGGAATAGGGAGAACCAATGAGAGACTAGCTGGAGGTGTCTGCACGGGCAAATTTAACTCTCATTTCCCACCAGAAAGAGGAAATAACCAAAGGCTCAGCATGCCGTGCCGGAACCAGATTAGGGCCTGAAGCCATCCAGCGGTCTTGCGGCCAGCTCACAAGAAAACGAGTTGAAGAAAGGAGCTCAGGGGCACTGTAATTCACAAACCTGCAGAGTTATAAATGACAGCTATCGTCCAAAAATAGACTGAAGTAAGGCTGCCAAGAGGACTTGAAAGCAGGGCAGAATTGCAGGAAACCGATTTCAGGAGGTAGACTGGAATTGCATTGAAAGCATAGGAAAAGAGGCAGAACGTCCACAATGATGCACTTGGCCAAAAAGGGCGTATGCGTTTTTTCCTGAATATATTCAGGAAAAAACGCATACGCCCTTTTTGGCCAACCAAGCTAACTTGCAAAGGAAATCTGCACTACAATGAAGTCTCACTTCCCCCCGGTCAAAAGGGCCATCTGAAAAAAGTGTAAAATCCAGAAAGGCAGGACAGGCCATGGAGAACTGGGAGCCTTGCTATGCTGATGGGCGGGATGTAAATTGCCAACAGACACTCAGGAGAAGTGTATGGTGTTTCCTGAAACATCTAAAACACAAAGCAACAGAGCCTAGGGCACTTCCACTTATGGTCCTATAGCTTAGGGAAATTAAAATCAAAAAGACACAGCCACCCCAAAGTTTGGAACGGCTCTGTTTACAAGAACCTCGTTTACAGTACAAGTTCAACATCGCAGAAAGTGAAAAATGGATAAAGAAGTTGTGGTATTCACTTACAAAGCAATATCACTCAGCAATGAAATCTACGTCATCAGGCCCTTAGCAGCACAATGAGTGGATTCAGGTATGATGATTCTAACTGAAATAAGTCACACAGAAAAAGAAACATCATAAGATATCAGTAATACACGGAATGGAAACTTGGCTACACAGGAACTGAATTACAGAACAGAACAGGGTCTCAAATTTAGAAAACCAACTTATGCTTGCTTAAGGGGAAAGGTGAGTTGGGGTGCTGCATAAAACCAGAGATTGAAATGAGCACAGATAAAGTTCCTTAAGTCAAATATGGAATAGACAAGAGCTACTCCTTGCTCAACGAAATGGACTCAACACCACATATTAAACGCCTAAGAATGTACCTGACTAGTAAGTATCGTAAAACCTATGGATTGCTATGTCTCCAAAAGAGAATCAAGCGTGTGTACAGGGGCATAAACATAGTAGTGATAGGATTGGAGAGGTTCGGTGAGCAAATGAAGACCCTTTGAAGTCATATTGCATGGTACCCATTACACGGGTCTCAACTACCCAGGTTTAAGGTATTCTTCCTTCAGCTAAAACATGCATGTGGAACCCAAGTATGATCAACCATGGGAACGGGAGAAGTGTTCAAATATGTCTCAGTTTTCCTCCCCTGGTACTCGGGTGCAACATTCCAGACGCTTTACTAACACTCTCCCCACTTGGAGAGTCAGCGCCTTTAACCTCCTGTTTGGCTCAGTTTGCAATTTCTGCGGAAGATGAACAGGAATAGCGAGAACCAATGCGAGGCTAGCTGGAGGTGTCTGGACGGGCAAATTTAACTCTCATTTCCCACCAGGAAGAGGAAATAACTAAAGGCTCAGTGTGCCGTGCCGGAACCAGATTAGGGCCTGAAGCCATCCTGCGGTGTTGCGGCCAGCTCAAAAGAAAGCGAGTTGAAGAAAGGAGCTCAGGGGCACTGTAATTCACAAACCTGCAGAGTTATAAATGACAGCTATCATCCAAAAATAGACTGAAGTAAGGCTGCCAAGAGGACTTGAAAGCGGGGCAGAATTGCAGGAAACCGATTTCAGGAGGTAGACTGGAATTGCATTGAAAGCATAGGAAAAGAGGCAGAACGTCCACAATGATGCACTTGGCCAAAAAGGGCGTATGCGTTTTTTCCTGAATATATTCAGGAAAAAACGCATACGCCCTTTTTGGCCAACCAAGCAAGCTTGCAAAGGAAATCTGCACTACAATGAACTCGCACTTCCCCCCGGTCAAAAGGGCCATCTGAAAAAAGTGTAAAATCCAGAAAGGCAGGACAGGCCATGGAGAACTGGGAGCCTTGTTATGCTGAAGGGCGGGATGTAAATTGCCAACAACCACTCGGGAGAAGTGTATGGTGTTTCCTGAAACATCTAAAAAACAAAGCAACAGAGCCTAGGGCACTTCCACTTATGGTCCTATAGCTTAGGGAAATTAAAATCAAAAAGACACAGCCACCCCAAAGTTTGGAACGGCTCTGTTTACAAGAACCTCGTTTACAGTACAAGTTCAACATCGCAGAAAGTGAAAAATGGATAAAAAAGTTGTGGTATTTACTTACAAAGCAATATCACTCAGCAATGAAATCTGTGTCATCAGGCCCTTGCAGCACAATGAGTGGATTCAGGTATGATGATTCTAACTGAAATAAGTCACACAGAAAAAGAAACATCATAAGATATCAGTAATACACGGAATGTAAACTTGGCTACACAGGAACTGAATTACAGAACAGAACAGGGTCTCAAATTTAGAAAACCAACTTATGCTTGCTTAAGGGTAAAGGTGAGTTGGGGTGCTGCATAAAACCAGAGATTGAAATGAGCACAGATAAAGTTCCTTAAACCAAATATGGAATAGACAAGAGCTCCTCCTTGCTCAACGAAATGGACTCAACACCGCATATTAAACGCCTAAGAATGTAGCTGCCTACTAAGTATCTTAAAACCTATGGATTGCTATGTCTCCGAAAGAGAATCAAGCATGTGTACAGGGGCATAAACGCAGCAGTGATAGGATTGGAGAGGTTCGGTGAGCAAATGAAGACCCTTTGAAGTCATATTGCATGGTACCCATTCCACGGGTTTCAACTACCCAGGTTTAAGGTATTCTTCCTTCAGCTAAAACATGCATGTGGAACCTAGAGTATGATCAACCATGTGATCGGGAGACGTGTTCAAATATGTCTCAGTTTTCGTACCCTGGTACTCGGGTGCAACATTCCAGACGCTTTACTAACACTCTCCCGACTTGGAGAGTCAGTCCCTTTAACCTCCCATTTGGCCCAGTTTGCAATTTCTGCGGAAGATGAACAGGAATAGCGAGAACCAATGAAAGACTAGCTGGAGGTGTCTGGACGGGCAAATTTAACTCTCATTTCCCACCAGGAAGAGGAAATAACCAAAGGCTCAGCGTGCCGTGCCGGAACCAGATTAGGGCCTGAAGCCATCCTGCGGTGTTGCGGCCAGGTCACAAGAAAGCGAGTTGAAGAAAGGAGCTCAGGGGCACTGTAATTCACAAACCTGCAGAGTTATAAATGACAGCTATCGTCCAAAAATAGACTGAAGTAAGGCTGCCAAGAGGAATTGAAAGCGGGGCAGAATTGCAGGAAACCGATTTCAGGAGGTAGACTGGAATTGCATTGAAAGCATAGGAAAAGAGTCAGAACGTCCACAATGATGCACTTGGCCAAAAAGGGCGTATGCGTTTTTTCCTGAATATATTCAGGAAAAAACGCATACGCCCTTTTTGGCCAACCAAGCAAGCTTGCAAAGGAAATCTGCAATACAATGAAGTCTCACTTCCCCCCGGTCAAAAGGGCCATCTGAAAAAAGTGTAAAATCCAGAAAGGCAGGACAGGCCATGGAGAACTGGGAGCCTTGTTATGCTGATGGGTGGGATGTAATTTGCCAACAACCACTTGGGAGAAGTGTATGGTGTTTCCTGAAACATCTAAAAAACAAAGCAACAGAACCTAGGGCACTTCCACTTATGGTCCTATAGCTTAGGGAAATTAAAATCAAAAAGACACAGCCACCCCAAAGTTTGGAACGGCTCTGTTTACAAGAACCTCGTTTACAGTACAAGTTCAACATCACAGAAAGTGAAAAATGGAGAAAGAAGTTGTGGTATTTACTTACAAAGCAATATCACTCAGCAATGAAATCTGTGTCATCAGGCCCTTAGCAGCACAATGAGTGGATTCAGGTATGATGATTCTAACTGAAATAAGTCACACAGAAAAAGGAACATCATAAGATATCAGTAATATACGGAATGTAAACTTGGCTACACAGGAACTGAATTACAGAACAGAACAGGGTCTCAAATTTAGAAAACCAACTTATGCTTGCTTAAGGGGAAAGGTGAGTTGGGGTGCTGCATAAAACCAGAGATTGAAATGAGCACAGATAAAGTTCCTTAAGCCAAATATGGAATAGACAAGAGCTACTCCTTGCTCAACGAAATGGACTCAACACCCCATATTAAACGCCTAAGAATGTACCTGACTAGTAAGTATCTTAAAACCTATGGATTGCTATGTCTCCGAAAGAGAATCAAGCATGTGTACAGGGGCATAAACGCAGCAGTGATAGGATTGGAGAGGTTCGGTGAGCAAATGAAGACCATTTGAAGTCATATCGCATAGTACCCATTACACGGGTCTCAACTCTCCAGGTTTAAGGTATTCTTCCTTCAGCTAAAACATGCATGTGGAAACCAAGTATGATGAACCATGTGAACGGGAGAAGTGTTCAAATATGTCTCAGTTTTCCTCCCCTGGTACTCGGGTGCAACATTCCAGACGCTTTACTAACACTCTCCCCACTTGGAGAGTCAGCGCCTTTAACCTCCTGTTTGGCCCAGTTTGCAATTTCTACGGAAGATGAACAGGAATAGCGAGAACCAATGAGAGGCTAGCTGGAGGTGTCTGGACGGGCAAATTTAACTCTCATTTCCCACCAGGAAGAGGAAATAACCAAAGGCTCAGTGTGCCGTGCCAGAATCAGATTAGGGCCTGAAGCCATCCTGCGGTGTTGCGGCCAGCTCAAAAGAAAGCGAGTTGAAGAAAGGAGCTCAGGGGCACTGTAATTCACAAACCTGCAGAGTTATAAATGACAGCTATCGTCCAAAAATAGACTGAAGTAAGGCTGCCAAGAGGACTTGAAAGCGGGGCAGAATTGCAGGAAACCGATTTCAGGAGGTAGACTGGAATTGCATTGAAAGCATAGGAAAAGAGGCAGAACGTCCACAATGATGCACTTGGCCAAAAAGGGCGTATGCATTTTTTCCTGAATATATTCAGGAAAAAACGTATACGCCCTTTTTGGCCAACCAAGCAAGCTTGCAAAGGAAATCTGCACTACAATGAAGTCTCACTTCCCCCCGGTCAAAAGGGCCATCTGAAAAAAGTGTAAAATCCAGAAAGGCAGGACAGGCCATGGAGAACTGGGAGCCTTGTTATGCTGATGGGCGGGATGTAAATTGCCAACAACCACTCGGGAGAAGTGTATGGTGTTTCCTGAAACATCTAAAAAACAAAGCAACAGAACCTAGGGCACTTCCACTTATGGTCCTATAGCTTAGGGAAATTAAAATCAAAAAGACACAGCCACCCCAAAGTTTGAAACGGCTCTGTTTACAAGAACCTCGTTTACCATACAAGTTCAACATCGCAGAAAGTGAAAAATGGATAAAGAAGTTGTGGTATTTACTTACAAAGCAATATCACTCAGCAATGAAATCTGTGTCATCAGGCCCTTAGCAGCACAATGAGTGGATTCAGGTATGATGATTCTAACTGAAATAAGTCACACAGAAAAAGAAACATCATAAGATATCAGTAATACACGGAATGTAAACTTGGCTACACAGGAACTGAATTACAGAACAGAACAGGGTCTCAAATTTAGAAAACCAACTTATTCTTGCTTAAGGGTAAAGGTGAGTTGGGGTGCTGCATAAAACCAGAGATTGAAATGAGCACAGATAAAGTTCCTTAAGCCAAATATGGAATAGACAAGAGCTACTCCTTGCTCAACGAAATGGACTCAACACCCCATATTAAACGCCTAAGAATGTACCTGACTAGTAAGTATCTTAAAACCTATGGATTGCTATGTCTCCGAAAGAGAATCAAGCATGTGTACAGGGGCATAAACGCAGCAGTGATAGGATTGGAGAGGTTCGGTGAGCAAATGAAGACCCTTTGAAGTCATATTGCATGGTACCCATTCCACGGGTTTCAACTACCCAGGTTTAAGGTATTCTTCCTTCAGCTAAAACATGCATGTGGAACCTAGAGTATGATCAACCATGTGATCGGGAGACGTGTTCAAATATGTCTCAGTTTTCGTACCCTGGTACTCGGGTGCAACATTCCAGATGCTTTACTAACACTCTCCCGACTTGGAGAGTCAGTCCCTTTAACCTCCTGTTTGGCCCAGTTTGCAATTTCTGCGGAAGATGAACAGGAATAGCGAGAACCAATGAGAGCCTAGCTGGAGGTGTCTGGATGGGCAAATTTAACTCTCATTTCCCACCAGGAAGAGGAAATAACGAAAGGCTCAGAGTGCCGTGCCGGAACCAGATTAGGGCCTGAAGCCATCCTGCGGTGTTGCGGCCAGGTCACAAGAAAGCGAGTTGAAGAAAGGAGCTCAGGGGCACTGTAATTCACAAACCTGCAGAGTTATAAATGACAGCTATCGTCCAAAAATAGACTGAAGTAAGGCTGCCACGAGGACTTGAAAGTGGGGCAGAATTGCAGGAAACCGATTTCAGGAGGTAGACTGGAATTGCATTGAAAGCATAGGAAAAGAGGCAGAACGTCCACAATGATGCACTTGGCCAAAAAGGGCGTAAGCGTTTTTTCCTGAATATATTCAGGAAAAAACGCATACGCCCTTTTTGGCCAACCAAGCAAACTTGCAAAGGAAATCTGCACTACAATGAAGTCTCACTTCTCCCCGGTCAAAAGGGCCATCTGAAAAAAGTGTAAAATCCAGAAAGGCAGGACAGGCCATGGAGAACTGGGAGCCTTGTTATGCTGATGGGCGGGATGTAAATTGCCAACAACCACTCCGGAGAAGTGTATGGTGTTTCCTGAAACATCTAAAAAACAAAGCAACAGAACCTAGGGCACTTCCACTTATGGTCCTATAGCTTAGGGAAATTAAAATCAAAAAGACACAGCCACCCCAAATTTGGAACGGCTCTGTTTACAAGAA
This sequence comes from Delphinus delphis, assembly GCF_949987515.2. Lineage (NCBI taxonomy): Eukaryota > Metazoa > Chordata > Mammalia > Artiodactyla > Delphinidae > Delphinus > Delphinus delphis. Next base: position 967,498 of record NW_027192653.1, on the reverse strand, counting down.
CCTCGTTTACAGTACAAGTTCAACATCGCAGAAAGTGAAAAATGGATAAAGAAGATGTGGTATTTACTTACAAAGCAATATCACTCAGCAATGAAATCTGTGTCATCAGGCCCTTAGCAGCACAATGAGTGGATTCAGGTATGATGATTCTAACTGAAATAAGTCACACAGAAAAAGAAACATCATAAGATATCAGTAATACACGGAATGGAAACTTGGCTACACAGGAACTGAATTACAGAACAGAACAGGGTCTCAAATTTAGAAAACCAACTTATGCTTGCTTAAGGGTAAAGGTGAGTTGGGATGCTGCATAAAACCAGAGATTGAAATGAGCACAGATAAAGTTCCTTAAGCCAAATATGGAATAGACAAGAGCTACTCCTTGCTCAACGAAATGGACTCAACACCGCATATTAAACGCCTAAGAATGTACCTGACTAGTAAGTATCTTAAAACCTATGGATTGCTATGTCTCCGAAAGAGAATCAAGCATGTGTACAGGGGCATAAACGCAGCAGTGATAGGATTGGAGAGGTTCGGTGAGCAAATGAAAACCCTTTGAAGTCATATTGCATGGTACCCATTCCACGGGTTTCAACTACCCAGGTTTTAGGTATTCTTCCTTCAGCTAAAACATGCATGTGGAACCCAGAGTATGATCAACCATGTGATCGGGAGACGTGTTCAAATATGTCTCAGTTTTCGTACCCTGGTACTCGGGTGCAACATTCCAGACACTTTACTAACACTCTCCCGACTTGGAGAGTCAGTCCCTTTAAACTCCTGTTTGGCCCAGTTTGCAATTTCTGCGGAAGATGAACAGGAATAGCGAGAACCAATGAGAGACTAGCTGGAGGTGTCTGGACGGGCAAATTTAACTCTCATTTCCCACCAGGAAGAGGAATTAACCAAAGGCTCAGCGTGCCGTGCCGGAACCAGATTAGGGCCTGAAGCCATCCTGTGGTGTTTCGGCCAGCTCACAAGAAAGCGAGTTGAAGAATGGAGCTCAGGGGCACTGTAATTCACAAACCTCAGAGTTATAAATGACAGCTATCGTCCAAAAATAGACTGAAGTAAGGCTGCCAAGAGGACTTGAAAGCGGGGCAGAATTGCAGGAAACCGATTTCAGGAGGTAGACTGGAATTGCATTGAAAGCATAGGAAAAGAGGCAGAACGTCCACAATGATGCACTTGGCGAAAAAGGGCGTATGCGGTTTTTCCTGAATATATTCAGGAAAAAAGGCATACGCCCTTTTTGGCCAAGCAAGCAAACTTGCAAAGGAAATCTGCACTACAATGAAGTCTCACTTCCCCCCGGTCAAAAGGGCCATCTGAAAAAAGTGTAAAATCCAGAAAGGCAGGACAGGCCATGGAGAACTGGGAGCATTGTTATGCTGATGGGCGGGATGTAAATTGCCAACAACCACTCGGGAGAAGTGTATGGTGTTTCCTGAAACTTCTAAAAAACAAAGCAACAGAGCCTAGGTCACTTCCACTTATGGGCCTATAGCTTAGGGAAATTAAAATCAAAAAGACACAGCCACCCCAAAGTTTGGAACGGCTCTGTTTACAAAACCTCGTTTACAGTACAAGTTCAACATCGCAGAAAGTGAAAAATGGATAAAGAAGTTGTGGTACTTACGTACAATGCAGTATCACTCAGAAATGAAATCTATGTCATCAGGCCCGTAGCAGTATAATGAGTGGATTCAGGTACGATGATTCTAACTGAAATAAGTCACACAGAAAAAGAAACATCATAAGATATCAGTAATACACGGAATGTAAACTTGGCTACACAGGAACTGAATTACAGAACAGAACAGGGTCTCAAATTTAGAAAACCAACTTATGCTTGCTTAAGGGTAAAGGTGAGTTGGGGTGCTGCATAAAACCAGAGATTGAAATGAGCACAGATAAAGTTCCTTAAGTCAAATATGGAATAGACAAGAGCTACTCCTTGCTCAACGAAATGGACTCAACACCGCATATTAAACGCCTAAGAATGTACCTGACTAGTAAGTATCTTAAAACCTATGGATTGCTATGTCTCCGAAAGAGAATCAAGCATGTGTACAGGGGCATAAACGCAGCAGTGATAGGATTGGAGAGGTTCGGTGAGCAAATGAAGACCCTTTGAAGTCATATTGCATGGTACCCATTACACGGGTCTTAACTCTCCAGGTTTAAGGTATTCTTCCTTCAGCTAAAACATGTATGTGGAACCCAGAGTATGATCAACCATGTGAACGGGAGACGTGTTCAAATATGTCTCAGTTTTCCTCCCCTGGTACTCGGGTGCAACATTCCAGACGCTTTACTAACACTCTCCCGACTTGGAGAGTCAGTCCCTTTAACCTCCTGTTTGGCCCAGTTTGCAATTTCTGCGGAAGATGAACAGGAATAGCGAGAACCAATGAGAGCCTAGCTGGAGGTGTCTGGATGGGCAAATTTAACTCTCATTTCCCACCAGGAAGAGGAAATAACCAAAGGCTCAGAGTGCCGTGCCGGAACCAGATTAGGGCCTGAAGCCATCCTGCGGTGTTGCGGCCAGGTCACAAGAAAGCGAGTTGAAGAAAGGAGCTCAGGGGCACTGTAATTCACAAACCTGCAGAGTTATAAATGACAGCTATCGTCCAAAAATAGACTGAAGTAAGGCTGCCACGAGGACTTGAAAGCGGGGCAGAATTGCAGGAAACCGATTTCAGGAGGTAGACTGGAATTGCATTGAAAGCATAGGAAAAGAGGCAGAACGTCCACAATGATGCACTTGGCCAAAAAGGGCGTAAGCATTTTTTCCTGAATATATTCAGGAAAAAACGCATACGCCCTTTTTGGCCAACCAAGCAAACTTGCAAAGGAAATCTGCACTACAATGAAGTCTCACTTCTCCCCGGTCAAAAGGGCCATCTGAAAAAAGTGTAAAATCCAGAAAGGCAGGACAGGCCATGGAGAACTGAGAACCTTGTTATGCTGATGGGCGGGATGTAAATTGCCAACAACCACTCCGGAGAAGTGTATGGTGTTTCCTGAAACATCTAAAAAACAAAGCAACAGAACCTAGGGCACTTCCACTTATGGTCCTATAGCTTAGGGAAATTAAAATCAAAAAGACACAGCCACCCCAAAGTTTGGAACGGCTCTGTTTACAAGAACCTCGTTTACAGTACAAGTTCAACATCGCAGAAAGTGAAAAATGGATAAAGAAGTTGTGGTATTTACTTACAAAGCAATATCACTCAGCAATGAAATCTGTGTCATCAGGCCCTTAGCAGCACAATGAGTGGATTCAGGTATGATGATTCTAACTGAAATAAGTCACACAGAAAAAGAAACATCATAAGATATCAGTAATACACGGAATGGAAACTTGGCTACACAGGAACTGAATTACAGAACAGAACAGGGTCTCAAATTTAGAAAACCAACTTATGCTTGCTTAAGGGTAAAGGTGAGTTGGGATGCTGCATAAAACCAGAGATTGAAATGAGCACAGATAAAGTTCCTTAAGCCAAATATGGAATAGACAAGAGCTACTCCTTGCTCAACGAAATGGACTCAACACCGCATATTAAACGCCTAAGAATGTACCTGACTAGTAAGTATCTTAAAACCTATGGATTGCTATGTCTCCGAAAGAGAATCAAGCATGTGTACAGGGGCATAAACGCAGCAGTGATAGGATTGGAGAGGTTCGGTGAGCAAATGAAAACCCTTTGAAGTCATATTGCATGGTACCCATTACACGGGTTTCAACTACCCAGGTTTTAGGTATTCTTCCTTCAGCTAAAACATGCATGTGGAACCCAGAGTATGATCAACCATGTGATCGGGAGACGTGTTCAAATATGTCTCAGTTTTCGTACCCTGGTACTCGGGTGCAACATTCCAGACGCTTTACTAACACTCTCCCGACTTGGAGAGTCAGTCCCTTTAAACTCCTGTTTGGCCCAGTTTGCAATTTCTGCGGAAGATGAACAGGAATAGCGAGAACCAATGAGAGACTAGCTGGAGGTGTCTGGACGGGCAAATTTAACTCTCATTTCCCACCAGGAAGAGGAATTAACCAAAGGCTCAGCGTGCCGTGCCGGAACCAGATTAGGGCCTGAAGCCATCCTGTGGTGTTTCGGCCAGCTCACAAGAAAGCGAGTTGAAGAATGGAGCTCAGGGGCACTGTAATTCACAAACCTGCAGAGTTATAAATGACAGCTATCGTCCAAAAATAGACTGAAGTAAGGCTGCCAAGAGGACTTGAAAACGGGGCAGAATTGCAGGAAACCGATTTCAGGAGGTAGACTGGAATTGCATTGAAAGCATAGGAAAAGAGGCAGAACGTCCACAATGATGCACTTGGCGAAAAAGGGCGTATGCGGTTTTTCCTGAATATATTCAGGAAAAAAGGCATACGCCCTTTTTGGCCAAGCAAGCAAACTTGCAAAGGAAATCTGCACTACAATGAAGTCTCACTTCCCCCCGGTCAAAAGGGCCATCTGAAAAAAGTGTAAAATCCAGAAAGGCAGGACAGGCCATGGAGAACTGGGAGCCTTGTTATGCTGATGGGCGGGATGTAAATTGCCAACAACCACTCGGGAGAAGTGTATGGTGTTTCCTGAAACTTCTAAAAAACAAAGCAACAGAGCCTAGGTCACTTCCACTTATGGGCCTATAGCTTAGGGAAATTAAAATCAAAAAGACACAGCCACCCCAAAGTTTGGGACGCCTTTGTTTACAAAACCTCGTTTACAGTACAAGTTCAACATCGCAGAAAGTGAAAAATGGATAAAGAAGTTGTGGTACTTACGTACAATGCAGTATCACTCAGAAATGAAATCTATGTCATCAGGCCCGTAGCAGTATAATGAGTGGATTCAGGTACGATGATTCTAACTGAAATAAGTCACACAGAAAAAGAAACATCATAAGATATCAGTAATACACGGAATGTAAACTTGGCTACACAGGAACTGAATTACAGAACAGAACAGGGTCTCAAATTTAGAAAACCAACTTATGCTTGCTTAAGGGTAAAGGTGAGTTGGGGTGCTGCATAAAACCAGAGATTGAAATGAGCACAGATAAAGTTCCTTAAGTCAAATATGGAATAGACAAGAGCTACTCCTTGCTCAACGAAATGGACTCAACACCGCATATTAAACGCCTAAGAATGTACCTGACTAGTAAGTATCTTAAAACCTATGGATTGCTATGTCTCCGAAAGAGAATCAAGCATGTGTACAGGGGCATAAACGCAGCAGTGATAGGATTGGAGAGGTTCGGTGAGCAAATGAAGACCCTTTGAAGTCATATTGCATGGTACCCATTACACGGGTCTTAACTCTCCAGGTTTAAGGTATTCTTCCTTCAGCTAAAACATGTATGTGGAACCCAGAGTATGATCAACCATGTGAACGGGAGACGTGTTCAAATATGTCTCAGTTTTCCTCCCCTGGTACTCGGGTGCAACATTCCAGACGCTTTACTAACACTCTCCCGACTTGGAGAGTCAGTCCCTTTAACCTCCTGTTTGGCCCAGTTTGCAATTTCTGCGGAAGATGAACAGGAATAGCGAGAACCAATGAGAGGCTAGCTGGAGGTGGCTGGACGGGCAAATTTAACTCTCATTTCCCACCAGGAAGAGGAATTAACCAAGGCTCAGCATGCCGGGCCGGAACCAGATTAGGGCCTGAAGCCATCCTGCGGTGTTGCGGCCAGGTCACAAGAAAGCGAGTTGAAGAAAGGAGCTCAGGGGCACTGTAATTCACAAACCTGCAGAGTTATAAATGACAGCTATCGTCCAAAAATAGACTGAAGTAAGGCTGCCAAGAGGACTTGAAAGCGGGGCAGAATTGCAGGAAACCGATTTCAGGAGGTAGACTGGAATTGCATTGAAAGCATAGGAAAAGAGGCAGAACGTCCACAATGATGCACTTGGCCAAAAAGGGCGTATGCGTTTTTTCCTGAATATATTCAGGAAAAAACGCATACGCCCTTTTTGGCCAACCAAGCAAGCTTGCAAAGGAAATCTGCACTACAATGAAGTCTCACTTCCCCCCGGTCAAAAGGGCCATCTGAAAAAAGTGTAAAATCCAGAAAGGCAGGACAGGCCATGGAGAACTGGGAGCCTTGTTATGCTGATGGGCGGGATGTAAATTGCCAACAACCACTCGGGAGAAGTGTATGGTGTTTCCTGAAACATCTAAAAAACAAAGCAACAGAACCTAGGGCACTTCCACTTATGGTCCTATAGCTTAGGGAAATTAAAATCAAAAAGACACAGCCACCCCAAAGTTTGGAACGGCTCTGTTTACAAGAACCTCGTTTACAGTACAAGTTCAACATCGCAGAAAGTGAAAAATGGATAAAGAAGTTGTGGTATTTACTTACAAAGCAATATTACTCAGCAATGAAATCTGTGTCATCAGGCCCTTAGCAGCACAATGAGTGGATTCAGGTATGATGATTCTAACTGAAATAAGTCACACAGAAATAGAAACATCATAAGATATCAGTAATACACGGAATGGAAACTTGGCTACACAGGAACTGAATTACAGAACAGAACAGGGTCTCAAATTTAGAAAACCAACTTATGCTTGCTTAAGGGTAAAGGTGAGTTGGGGTGCTGCATAAAACCAGAGATTGAAATGAGCACAGATAAAGTTCCTTAAGCCAAATATGGAATAGACAAGAGCTACTCCTTGCTCAACGAAATGGACTCAACACCGCATATTAAACGCCTAAGAATGTACCTGACTAGTAAGTATCTTAAAACCTATGGATTGCTATGTCTCCGAAAGAGAATCAAGCATGTGTACAGGGGCATAAACGCAGCAGTGATAGGATTGGAGAGGTTCGGTGAGCAAATGAAGACCCTTTGAAGTCATATTGCATGGTACCCATTCCACGGGTTTCAAATACCCAGGTTTAAGGTATTCTTCCTTCAGCTAAAACATGCATGTGGAACCTAGAGTATGATCAACCATGTGATCGGGAGACGTGTTCAAATATGTCTCAGTTTTCGTACCCTGGTACTCGGGTGCAACATTCCAGACGCTTTACTAACACTCTCCTGACTTGGAGAGTTAGTCCCTTTAAACTCCTGTTTGGCCCAGTTTGCAATTTCTGCGGAAGATGAACAGGAATAGCGAGAACCAATGAGAGACTAGCTGGAGGTGTCTGGACGGGCAAATTTAACTCTCATTTCCCACCAGGAAGAGGAATTAACCAAAGGCTCAGCGTGCCGTGCCGGAACCAGATTAGGGCCTGAAGCCATCCTGTGGTGTTTCGGCCAGCTCACAAGAAAGCGAGTTGAAGAATGGAGCTCAGGGGCACTGTAATTCACAAACCTGCAGAGTTATAAATGACAGCTATCGTCCAAAAATAGACTGAAGTAAGGCTGCCAAGAGGACTTGAAAGCGGGGCAGAATTGCAGGAAACCGATTTCAGGAGGTAGACTGGAATTGCATTGAAAGCATAGGAAAAGAGACAGAACGTCCACAATGATGCACTTGGCCAAAAAGGGCGTATGCGTTTTTTCCTGAATATATTCAGGAAAAAACGCATACGCCCTTTTTGGCCAACCAAGCAAGCTTGCAAAGGAAATCTGCACTACAATGAAGTCTCACTTCCCCCCGGTCAAAAGGGCCATCTGAAAAAAGTGTAAAATCCAGAAAGGCAGGACAGGCCATGGAGAACTGGGAGTCTTGTTATGCTGATGGGCGGGATGTAAATTGCCAACAGACACTCAGGAGAAGTGTATGGTGTTTCCTGAAACATCTAAAAAACAAAGCAAGAGAGCCTAGGGCACTTCCACTTATGGTCCTATAGCTTAGGGAAATTAAAATAAAAAAGACACAGCCACCCCAAAGTTTGGGACACCTCCGTTTACAAGAACCTCGTTTACCGTACAAGTTCAATATCACAGAAAGTGAAAAATGGATAAAGAACTTGTGGTACTTACGTACAATGCAGTATCACTCAGCAATGAAATCTATGTCATCAGGCCCGTAGCAGCATAATGAGTGGATTCAGGTACGATGATTCTAACTGAAATAAGTCACACAGAAAAAGAAACATCATAAGATATCAGTAATACACGGAATGTAAACTTGGCTACACAGGAACTGCATTCCAAAACAGAACAGGGTCTCAAATTTAGAAAACCAACATATGCTTGCTTAAGGGGAAAGGTGAGTTGGGGTGCTGCATAAAACCAGAGATTGAAATGAGCACAGATAAAGTTCCTTAAGTCAAATATGGAATAGACAAGAGCTACTCCTTGCTCAACGAAATGGACTCAAAACCCCATATTAAACGCCTAAGAATGTACCTGACTAGTAAGTATCTTAAAACCTATGGATTGCTATGTCTCCAAAAGAGAATCAAGCGTGTGTACAGGGGCATAAACGCAGCAGTGATAGGATTGGAGAGGTTCGGTGAGCAAATGAAGACCCTTTGAAGTCATATTGCATGGTACCCATTACACGGGTCTCAACTCTCCAGGTTTAAGGTATTCTTCCTACAGCTAAAACATGCATGTGGAACCCAGAGTATGATCAACCATGTGAACGGGAGACGTGTTCAAATATGTCTCAGTTTTCCTCCCCTGGTACTCGGGTGCAACATTCCAGACGCTTTACTAACACTCTCCCGACTTGGAGAGTCAGTCCCTTTAACCTCCTGTTTGGCCCATTTTGCAATATATGCGGAAGATGAACAGGAATAGCGAGAACCAATGAGAGGCTAGCTGGAGGTGTCTGGACGGGCAAATTTAACTCTCATTTCCCACCAGGAAGAGGAATTAACCAAAGGCTCATCATGCCGGGCCGGAACCAGATTAGGGCCTGAAGCCATCCTGCGGTGTTGCGGCCAGCTCACAAGAAAGCGAGTTGAAGAAAGGAGCTCAGGGGCACTGTAATTCACAAACCTGCAGAGTTATAAATGACAGCTATCGTCCAAAAATAGACTGAAGTAAGGCTGCCAAGAGGACTTGAAAGCGGGGCAGAATTGCAGGAAACTGATTTCAGGAGGTAGACTGGAATTGCATTGAAAGCATAGGAAAAGAGGCAGAACGTCCACAATGATGCACTTGGCCAAAAAGGGCGTATGCGTTTTTTCCTGAATATATTCAGGAAAAAATGCATACGCCCTTTTTGGCCAACCAAGCAAGCTTGCAAAGGAAATCTGCACTACAATGAAGTCTCACTTCCCCCCGGTCAAAAGGGCCATCTGAAAAAAGTGTAAAATCCAGAAAGGCAGGACAGGCCATGGAGAACTGGGAGCCTTGTTATGCTGATGGGCGGGATGTAAATTGCCAACAACCACTCGGGAGAAGTGTATGGTGTTTCCTGAAACATCTAAAAAACAAAGCAACAGAACCTAGGGCACTTCCACTTATGGTCCTATAGCTTAGGGAAATTAAAATAAAAAAGACACAGCCACCCCAAAGTTTGGAACGGCTCTGTTTACAAGAACCTCGTTTACAGTACAAGTTCAACATCGTAGAAAGTGAAAAATGGATAAAGAAGTTGTGGTATTCACTTACAAAGCAATATCACTCAGCAATGAAATCTGTGACATCAGGCCCTTAGCAGCACAATGAGTGGATTGAGGTATGATGATTCTAACTGAAATAAGTCACACAGAAAAAGAAACATCATAAGATATCAGTAATACACGGAATGTAAACTTGGCTACACAGGAACTGAATTACAGAACAGAACAGGGTCTCAAATTTAGAAAACCAACTTATGCTTGCTTAAGGGTAAAGGTGAGTTGGGGTGATGCATAAAACCAGAGATTGAAATGAGCACAGATAAAGTTCCTTAAGTCAAATATGGAATAGACAAGAGCTACTCCTTACTCAACTAAATGGACTCAACACCGCATATTAAACGCCTAAGAATGTACCTGACTAGTAAGTATCTTAAAACCTATGGATTGCTATGTCTCCGAAAGAGAATCAAGCATGTGTACAGGGGCATAAACGCAGCAGTGATAGGATTGGAGAGGTTCGGTGAGCAAATGAAGACCCTTTGAAGTCATATTGCATGGTACCCATTCCACGGGTTTCAACTACCCAGTTTTAAGGTATTCTTCCTTCAGCTAAAACATGCATGTGGAACCTAGAGTATGATCAACCATGTGATTGGGAGACTTGTTCAAATATGTCTCAGTTTTCCTCTCCTGGTACTCGGGTGCAACATTCCAGACGCTTTACTAACACTCTCCCGACTTGGAGAGTCAGTCCCTTTAACCTCCTGTTTGGCCCAGTTTGCAATTTCTGCGGAAGATGAACAGGAATAGCGAGAACCAATGAGAGTGTAGCTGGAGGTGTCTGGACGGGGAAATTTAACTCTCATTTCCCACCAGGAAGAGGAATTAACCAAAGGCTCAGCGTGCCGTGCCGGAACCAGATTAGGGCCTGAAGCCATCCTGCGGTGTTGCGGCCAGCTCACAAGAAAGCGAGTTGAAGAAAGGAGCTCAGGGGCACTGTAATTCACAAACCTGCAGAGTTATAAATGACAGCTATCGTCCAAAAATAGACTGAAGTAAGGCTGCCAACAGGACTTGAAAGCGGGGTAGAATTGCAGGAAACCGATTTCAGGAGGTAGACTGGAATTGCATTGAAAGCATAGGAAAAGAGGCAGAACGTCCGCAAAGATGCACTTGGCCAAAAAGGGCGTATGCGTTTTTTCCTGAATATATTCAGGAAAAAACGCATACGCCCTTTTTGGCCAACCAAGCAAACTTGCAAAGGAAATCTGCACTACAATGAAGTCTCACTTCCCCCCGGTCAAAAGGGCCATCTGAAAAAAGTGTAAAATTCAGAAAGGCAGGACAGGCCATGGAGAACTGGGAGCCTTGTTATGCTGATGGGCGGGATGTAAATTGCCAACAACCACTCGGGAGAAGTGTATGGTGTTTCCTGAAACATCTAAAAAACAAAGCAACAGAGCCTAGGGCACTTCCACTTATGGTCCTATAGCTTAGGGAAATTAAAATCAAAAAGACACAGCCACCCCAAAGTTTGGGACGCCTCTGTTTACAAGAACCTCGTGTACCGTACAAGTTCAATATCACAGAAAGTGAAAAATGGATAAAGAACTTGTGGTACTTACGTACAATGCAGTATCACTCAGCAATGAAATCTATGTCATCAGGCCCTTAGCAGCACAATGAGTGGATTCAGGTACGATGATTCTAACTGAAATAAGTCACACAGAAAAAGAAACATCATAAGATATCAGTAATACACGGAATGTAAACTTGGCTACACAGGAACTGAATTACAGAACAGAACAGGGTCTCAAATTTAGAAAACCAACTTATGCTTGCTTAAGGGTAAAGGTGAGTTGGGGTGCTGCATAAAACCAGAGATTGAAATGAGCACAGATAAAGTTCCTTAAGTCAAATATGGAATAGACAAGAGCTACTCCTTGCTCAACGAAATGGACTCAACACCGCATATTAAACGCCTAAGAATGTACCTGACTAGTAAGTATCTTAAAACCTATGGATTGCTATGTCTCCGAAAGAGAATCAAGCATGTGTACAGGGGCATAAACGCAGCAGTGATAGGATTGGAGAGGTTCGGTGAGCAAATGAAGACCCTTTGAAGTCATATTGCATGGTACCCATTCCACGGGTTTCAACTACCCAGGTTTAAGGTATTCTTCCTTCAGCTAAATCATGCATGTGGAACCTAGAGTATGATCAACCATGTGATCGGGAGACGTGTTCAAATATGTCTCAGTTTTCGTACCCTGGTACTCGGGTGCAACATTCCAGACGCTTTACTAACACTCTCCCGACTTGGAGAGTCAGTCCCTTTAACCTCCTGTTTGGCCCAGTTTGCAATTTCTGCGGAAGATGAACAGGAATAGCGAGAACCAATGAGAGGCTAGCTGGAGGTGTCTGGACGGGCAAATTTAACTCTCATTTCCCACCAGGAAGAGGAATTAACCAAAGGTTCAGCGTGCCGTGCCGGAACCAGATTAGGGCCTGAAGCCATCCTGTGGTGTTGCGGCCAGCTCAAAAGAAAGCGAGTTGAAGAAAGGAGCTCCGGGGCACTGTAATTCACAAACCTGCAGAGTTATAAGTGACAGCTATCGTCCAAAAATAGACTGAAGTAAGGCTGCCAAGAGGACTTGAAAGCGGGGCAGAATTGCAGGAAACCGATTTCAGGAGGTAGACTGGAATTGCATTGAAAGCATAGGAAAAGAGGCAGAACGTCCACAATGATGCACTTGGCCAAAAAGGGCGTATGCGTTTTTTCCTGAATATATTCAGGAAAAAACGCATACGCCCTTTTTGGCCAACCAAGCAAGCTTGCAAAGGAAATCTGCACTACAATGAAGTCTCACTTCCCCCCGGTCAAAAGGGCCATCTGAAAAAAGTGTAAAATCCAGAAAGGCAGGACAGGCCATGGAGAACTGGGAGCCTTGTTATGCTGATGGGCGGGATGTAAATTCCCAACAGACACTCAGGAGAAGTGTATGGTGTTTCCTGAAACATCTAAAAAACAAAGCAACAGAGCCTAGGGCACTTCCACTTATGGTCCTATAGCTTAGGGAAATTAAAATAAAAAAGACACAGCCACCGCAAAGTTTGGAACGGCTCTGTTTACAAGAACCTTGTTTACAGTACAAGTTCAACATCGCAGAAAGTGAAAAATGGATAAAGAAGTTGTGGTATTTACTTACAAAGCAATATCACTCAGCAATGAAATCTGTGTCATCAGGCCCGTAGCAGCACAATGAGTGGATTCAGGTATGATGATTCTAACTGAAATAAGTCACACAGAAAAAGAAACATCATAAGATATCAGTAATACACGGAATGTAAACTTGGCTACACAGGAACTGAATTACAGAACAGAACAGCGTCTCAAATTTAGAAAACCATCTTATTCTTGCTTAAGGGTAAAGGTGAGTTGGGGTGCTGCATAAAACCAGAGATTGAAATGAGCACAGATAAAGTTCCTTAAGCCAAATATGGAATAGACAAGAGCTAATCCTTGCTCAACGAAATGGACTCAACACCCCATATTAAACGCCTAAGAATGTACCTGACTAGTAAGTATCTTAAAACCTATGGATTGCTATGTCTCCGAAAGAGAATCAAGCATGTGTACAGGGGCATAAACGCAGCAGTGATAGGATTGGAGAGGTTCGGTGAGCAAATGAAGACCCTTTGAAGTCATATTGCATGGTACCCATTCCACGGGTTTCAACTACCCAGGTTTAAGGTATTCTTCCTTCAGCTAAACCATGCATGTGGAACCTAGAGTATGATCAACCATGTGATCGGGAGACGTGTTCAAATATGTCTCAGTTTTCGTACCCTGGTACTCGGGTGCAACATTCCAGACGCTTTACTAACACTCTCCCGACTTGGAGAGTCAGTCCCTTTAACCTCCTGTTTGGCCCAGTTTGCAATTTCTGCGGAAGATGAACAGGAATAGCGAGAACCAATGAGAGGCTAGCTGGAGGTGTCTGGACCGGCAAATTTAACTCTCATTTCCCACCAGGAAGAGGAATTAACCAAAGGCTCAGCGTGCCGTGCCGGAACCAGATTAGGGCCTGAAGCCATCCTGCAGTGTTGCGGCCAGCTCAAAAGAAAGCGAGTTGAAGAAAGGAGCTCAGGGGCACTGTAATTCACAAACCTGCAGAGTTATAAATGACAGCTATCGTCCAAAAATAGACTGAAGTAAGGCTGCCAAGAGGACTTGAAAGCGGGGCAGAATTGCAGGAAACCGATTTCAGGAGGTAGACTGGAATTGCATTGAAAGCATAGGAAAAGAGGCAGAACGTCCACAATGATGCACTTGGCCAAAAAGGGCGTATGCGTTTTTTCCTGAATATATTCAGGAAAAAACGCATACGCCCTTTTTGGCCAACCAAGCAAGCTTGCAAAGGAAATCTGCACTACAATGAAGTCTCACTTCCCCCCGGTCAAAAGGGCCATCTGAAAAAAGTGTAAAATCCAGAAAGGCAGGACAGGCCATGGAGAACTGGGAGCCTTGTTATGCTGATGGGCGGGATGTAAATTGCCAACAGACACTCAGGAGAAGTGTATGGTGTTTCCTGAAACATCTAAAAAACAAAGCAACAGAGCCTAGGGCACTTCCACTTATGGTCCTATAGCTTAGGGAAATTAAAATCAAAAAGACACAGCCACCCCAAAGTTTGGGACGCCTCCGTTTACAAGAACCTCGTTTACCGTACAAGTTCAATATCACAGAAAGTGAAAAATGGATAAAGAACTTGTGGTACTTACGTACAATGCAGTATCACTCAGCAATGAAATCTGTGTCATCAGGCCTGTAGCAGTATAATGAGTGGATTCAGGTATGATGATTCTAACTGAAATAAGTCACACAGAAAAAGAAACATCATAAGATATCAGTAATACACGGAATGTAAACTTGGCTACACAGGAACTGCATTCCAAAACAGAACAGGGTCTCAAATTTAGAAAACCAACTTATGCTTGCTTAAGGGTAAAGGTGAGTTGGGGTGCTGCATAAAACCAGAGATTGAAATGAGCACAGATAAAGTTCCTTAAGTCAAATATGGAATAGACAAGAGCTACTCCTTGCTCAACGAAATGGACTCAACACCGCATATTAAACGCCTAAGAATGTACCTGACTAGTAAGTATCTTAAAACCTGTGGATTGCTATGTCTCCGAAAGAGAATCAAGCATGTGTACAGGGGCATAAACGCAGCAGTGATAGGATTGGAGAGGTTCGGTGAGCAAATGAAGACCCTTTGAAGTCATATTGCATCGTACCCATTCCAAGGGTTTCAACTCTCCAGGTTTAAGGTATTCTTCCTTCAGATAAAACATACATGTGGAACCCAGAGTATGATCAACCATGTGAACGGGAGACGTGTTCAAATATGTCTCAGTTTTCCTCCCCTGGTACTCGGGTGAAACATTCCAGACGCTTTACTAACACTCTCCCGACTTGGAGAGTCAGTCCCTTTAACCTCCTGTTTGGCCCAGTTTGCAATATATGCGGAAGATGAACAGGAATAGCGAGAACCAATGAGAGGCTAGCTGGAGGTGTCCGGACGGGCAAATTTAACTCTCATTTCCCACCAGGAAGAGGAATTAACCAAAGGCTCAGCATGCCGGGCCGGAACCAGATTAGGGCCTGAAGCCATCCTGCGGTGTTGCGGCCAGCTCACAAGAAAGCGAGTTGAAGAAAGGAGCTCCGGGGCACTGTAATTCACAAACCTGCAGAGTTATAAATGACAGCTATCGTCCAAAAATAGACTGAAGTAAGGCTGCCAAGAGGACTTGAAAGCGGGGCAGAATTGCAGGAAACCGATTTCAGGAGGTAGACTGAAATTGCATTGATAGCATAGGAAAAGAGGCAGAACGTCCACAATGATGCACTTGGCCAAAAAGGGCGTATGCGTTTTTTCCTGAATATATTCAGGAAAAAACGCATACGCCCTTTTTGGCCAACCAAGCAAGCTTGCAAAGGAAATCTGCACTACAATGAAGTCTCACTTCCCCCCGGTCAAAAGGGCCATCTGAAAAAAGTGTAAAATCCAGAAAGGCAGGACAGGCCATGGAGAACTGGGAGCCTTGTTATGCTGATGGGCGGGATGTAAATTGCCAACAACCACTCGGGAGAAGTGTATGGTGTTTCCTGAAACATCTAAAAAACAAAGCAACAGAACCTAGGGCACTTCCACTTATGGTCCTATAGCTTAGGGAAATTAAAATCAAAAAGACACAGCCACCCCAAAGTTTGGAACGGCTCTGTTTACAAGAACCTCGTTTACAGTACAAGTTCAACATCGTAGAAAGTGAAAAATGGATAAAGAAGTTGTGGTATTCACTTACAAAGCAATATCACTCAGCAATGAAATCTGTGACATCAGGCCCTTAGCAGCACAATGAGTGGATTCAGGTATGATGATTCTAACTGAAATAAGTCACACAGAAAAAGAAACATCATAAGATATCAGTAATACACGGAATGGAAACTTGGCTACACAGGAACTGAATTACAGAACAGAACAGGGTCTCAAATTTAGAAAACCAACTTATGCTTGCTTAAGGGTAAAGGTGAGTTGGGGTGCTGCATAAAACCAGAGATTGAAATGAGCACAGATAAAGTTCCTTAAGTCAAATATGGAATAGACAAGAGCTACTCCTTGCTCAATGAAATGGACTCAACACCGCATATTAAACGCCTAAGAATGTACCTGACTAGTAAGTATCTTAAAACCTATGGATTGCTATGTCTCCGAAAGAGAATCAAGCATGTGTACAGGGGCATAAATGCAGCAGTGATAGGATTGGAGAGGTTCGGTGAGCAAATGAAGACCCTTTGAAGTCATATTGCATGGTACCCATTCCACGGGTTTCAACTACCCAGGTTTAAGGTATTCTTCCTTCAGCTAAAACATGCATGTGGAACCTAGAGTATGATCAACCATGTGATCGGGAGACGTGTTCAAATATGTCTCAGTTTTCCTCCCCTGGTACTCGGGTGCAACATTCCAGACGCTTTACTGACACTCTCCCCACTTGGATAGTCAGCGCCTTTAACCTCCTGTTTGGCCCAGTTTGCAATTTCTGCGGAAGATGAACAGGAATAGCGAGAACCAATGAGAGGCTAGCTGGAGGTGTCTGGACGGGCAAATTTAACTCTCATTTCCCACCAGGAAGAGGACATAACCAAAGGCTCAGCGTGCCGTACCGGAACCAGATTAGGACCTGAAGCCATCCTGCGGTGTTGCGGCCAGCTCACAAGAAAGCGAGTTGAAGAAAGGAGCTCAGGGGCACTGTAATTCACAAACCTGCAGAGTTATAAATGACAGCTATCGTCCAAAAATATACTGAAGTAAGGCTGCCAAGAGGACTTGAAAGTGGGGCAGAATTGCAGGAAACTGATTTCAGGAGGTAGACTGGAATTGCATTGAAAGCATAGGAAAAGAGGCAGAACGTCCACAATGATGCACTTGGCTAAAAAGGGCGTATGCGTTTTTTCCTGAATATATTCAGGAAAAAACGCATACGCCCTTTTTGGCCAACCAAGCAAGCTTGCAAAGGAAATCTGCACTACAATGAAGTCTCACTTCCCCCCGGTCAAAAGGGCCATCTGAAAATAGTGTAAAATCCAGAAAGGCAGGACAGGCCATGGAGAACTGGGAGCCTTGTTATGCTGATGGGCGGGATGTAAATTGCCAACAACCACTCGGGAGAAGTGTATGGTGTTTCCTGAAACATCTAAAAAACAAAGCAACAGAACCTAGGGCACTTCCACTTATGGTCCTATAGCTTAGGGAAATTAAAATCAAAAAGACACAGCCACCCCAAAGTTTGGAACGGCTCTGTTTACAAGAACCTCGTTTACAGTACAAGTTCAACATCGCAGAAAGTGAAAAATGGATAAAGAAGTTGTGGTATTTACTTACAAAGCAATATCACTCAGCAATGAAATCTGTGTCATCAGGCCCTTAGCAGCACAATGAGTGGATTCAGGTATGATGATTCTAACTGAAATAAGTCACACAGAAAAAGAAACATCATAAGATATCAGTAATACACGGAATGGAAACTTGGCTACACAGGAACTGAATTACAGAACAGAACAGGGTCTCAAAATTAGAAAACCAACTTATGCTTGCTTAAGGGTAAAGGTGAGTTGGGGTGCTGCATAAAACCAGAGATTGAAATGAGCACAGATAAAGTTCCTTAAGTCAAATATGGAATAGACAAGAGCTACTCCTTGCTCAACGAAATGGACTCAACACCGCATATTAAACGCCTAAGAATGTACCTGACTAGTAAGTATCTTAAAACCTATGGATTGCTATGTCTCCGAAAGAGAATCAAGCATGTGTACAGGGGCATAAACGCAGCAGTGATAGGATTGGAGAGGTTCGGTGAGCAAATGAAGACCCTTTGAAGTCATATTGCATGGTACCCATTACACGGGTCTTTACTCTCCAGGTTTAAGGTATTCTTCCTTCAGCTAAATCATGCATGTGGAACCCAAGTATAATCAACCATGTGAACGGGAGACGTGTTCAAATATGTCTCAGTTTTCCTCCCCTGGTACTCGGGTGCAACATTCCAGACGCTTTACTAACACTCTCCCCACTTGGAGAGTCAGCGCCTTTAACCTCCTGTTTGGCCCAGTTTGCAATTTCTGCGGAAGATGAACAGGAATAGTGAGAACCAATGAGAGACTAGCTGGAGGTGTCTGGACGGGCAAATTTAACTCTCATTTCCCACCAGGAAGAGGAAATAACCAAAGGCTCAGCGTGCCGTGCCGGAACCAGATTAGGGCCTGAAGCCATCCTGCGGTGTTGCGGCCAGGTCACAAGAAAGCAAGTTGAAGAAAGGAGCTCAGGGGCACTGTAATTCACAAACCTGCCGAGTTATAAATGACAGCTATCGTCCAAAAATAGACTGAAGTAAGGCTGCCAAGTGGACTTGAAAGCGGGGCAGAATTGCAGGAAACCGATTTCAGGAGGTAGACTGGAATTGCATTGAAAGCATAGGAAAAGAGGCAGAACGTCCACAATGATGCACTTGGCCAAAAAGGGCGTATGCGTTTTTTCCTGAATATATTCAGGAAAAAACGCATACGCCCTTTTTGGCCAACCAAGCAAGCTTGCAAAGGAAATCTGCACTACAATGAAGTCTCACTTCCCCCCGGTCAAAAGGGCCATCTGAAAAAAGTGTAAAATCCAGAAAGGCAGGACAGGCCATGGAGAACTGGGAGCCTTGTTATGCTGATGGGCGGGATGTAAATTGCCAACAGACACTCGGGAGAAGTGTATGGTGTTTCCTGAAACATCTAAAAAACAAAGCAACAGAGCCTAGGGCACTGCCACTTATGGTCTTATAGCTTAGGGAAATTAAAATCAAAAAGACACAGCCACCCCAAAGTTTGGGACGCCTCTGTTTACAAGAACCTCATTTACAGTACAAGTTCAACATCGCAGAAAGTGAAAAATGGAGAAAGAAGTTGTGGTATTTACTTACAAAGCAATATCACTCAGCAATGAAATCTGTGTCATCAGGCCCTTAGCAGCACAATGAGTGGATTCAGGTATGATGATTCTAACTGAAATAAGTCACACAGAAAAAGAAACATCATAAGTTCAGTAATACACGGAATGTAAACTTGGCTACACAGGAACTGAATTACAGAACAGAACAGGGTCTCAAATTTAGAAAACCAACTTATGCTTCCTTAAGTGGAAAGGTGAGTTGGGGTGCTGCATAAAACCAGAGATTGAAATGAGCACAGATAAAGTTCCTTAAGCCAAATATGGAATAGACAAGAGCTACTCCTTGCTCAACGAAATGGACTCAACACCGCATATTAAACGCCTAAGAATGTACCTGACTAGTAAGTATCTTAAAACCTATGGATTGCTATGTCTCCGAAAGAGAATCAAGCATGTGTACAGGGGCATAAACGCAGCAGTGATAGGATTGGAGAGGTTCGGTGAGCAAATGAAGACCCTTTGAAGTCATATTGCATGGTACCCATTCCACGGTTTTCAACTGCCCAGGTTTAAGGTATTCTTCCTTCAGCTAAAACATGCATGTGGAACCTAGAGTATGATCAACCATGTGATCGGGAGACGTGTTCAAATATGTCTCAGTTTTCCTCCCCTGGTACTCGGGTGCAACATTCCAGACGCTTTACTAACACTCTACCCACTTGGAGAGTCAGTCCCTTTAACCTCCTGTTTGGCCCAGTTTACAATTTCTGTGGAAGATGAACAGGAATAGCGAGAACCAATGAGAGACTAGCTGGAGGTGTCTGGATGGGCAAATTTAACTCTCATTTCCCACCAGGAAGAGGAAATAACCAAAGGCTCAGCGTGCCATTCCAGAACCAGATTAGGGCCTGAAGACATCCTGCGGTGTTGCGGCCAGGTCACAAGAAAGCGAGTTGAAGAAAGGAGCTCAGGGACACTGTAATTCACAAACCTGCAGAGTTATAAATGACAGCTATCGTCCAAAAATATACTGAAGTAAGGCTGCCAAGAGGACTTGAAAGTGGGGCAGAATTGCAGGAAACCAATTTCAGGAGGTAGACTGGAATTGCATTAAAAGCATAGGAAAAGAGGCAGAACGTCCACAATGATGCACTTGGCCAAAAAGGGCGTATGCGTTTTTTCCTGAATATATTCAGGAAAAAAGGCATACGCCCTTTTTGGCCAACCAAGCAAACTTGCAAAGGAAATCTGCACTACAATGAAGTCTCACTTCTCCCCGGTCAAAAGGGCCATCTGAAAAAAGTGTAAAATCCAGAAAGGCAGGACAGGCCATGGAGAACTGGGAGCCTTGTTATGCTGATGGGCGGGATGTAAATTGCCAACAGACACTCAGGAGAACTGTATGGTGTTTCCTGAAACATCTAAAAAACAAAGCAACAGAGCCTAGGGCACTTCCACTTATGGTCCTATAGCTTAGGGAAATTAAAATAAAAAGACACAGCCACCCCAATGTTTGGGACACCTCCGTTTACAAGAACCTCGTTTACCGTACAAGTTCAATATCACAGAAAGTGAAAAATGGATAAAGAACTTGTGGTACTTACGTACAATGCAGTATCACTCAGCAATGAAATCTATGTCATCAGGCCCGTAGCAGCATAATGAGTGGATTCAGGTACGATGATTCTAACTGAAATAAGTCACACAGAAAAAGAAACATCATAAGATATCAGTAATACACGGAATGTAAACTTGGCTACAGAGGAACTGCATTCCAAAACAGAACAGGGTCTCAAATTTAGAAAACCAACTTATGCTTGCTTAAGGGTAAAGGTGAGTTGGGGTGCTGCATAAAACCAGAGATTGAAATGAGCACAGATAAAGTTCCTTAAGCCAAATATGGAATAGACAAGAGCTACTCCTTGCTCAACGAAATGGACTCAAAACCCCATATTAAACGCCTAAGAATGTACCTGACTAGTAAGTATCTTAAAACCTATGGATTGCTATGTCTCCAAAAGAGAATCAAGCATGTGTACAGGGGCATAAACGCAGCAGTGATAGTATTGTAGAGGTTCGTGAGCAAATGAAGACCCTTTGAAGTCATATTGCATGGTACCCATTCCATGGGTTTCAACTACCCAGGTTTAAGGTATTCTTCCTTCAGCTAAAACATGCATGTGGAACCTAGAGTATGATCAACCATGTGATCGGGAGACGTGTTCAAATATGTCTCAGTTTTCCTCCCCTGGTACTCGGGTGCAACATTCCAGACGCTTTACTAACACTCTCCCCACTTGGAGAGTCAGTCCCTTTAACCTCCTTTTTGGCCCAGTTTGCAATTTCTGCGGAAGATGAACAGGAATAGCGAGAACCAATGAGAGAGTAGCTGGAGGTGTCTGGACGGGCAAATTTAACTCTCATTTCCCACCAGGAAGACGAAATAACCAAAGGCTCAGCGTGCCGTGCCGGAACCAGATTAGGGCCTGAAGCCATCCTGCGGTGTTGGGGCCAGGTCACAAGAAAGCAAGTTGAAGAAAGGAGCTCAGGGGCACTGTAATTCACAAACCTGCAGAGTTATAAATGACAGCTATCGTCCAAAAATAGACTGAAGTAAGGCTGCCAAGAGGACTTGAAAGCGGGGCAGAATTGCAGGAAACCGATTTCAGGAGGTAGACTGGAATTGCATTGAAAGCATAGGAAAAGAGGCAGAACGTCCACAATGATGCACTTGGCCAAAAAGGGCGTATGCGTTTTTTCCTGAATATATTCAGGAAAAAACGCATACGCCCTTTTTGGCCAACCAAGCAAGCTTGCAAAGGAAATCTGCACTACAATGAAGTCTCACTTCCCCCCGGTCAAAAGGGCCATCTGAAAAAAGTGTAAAATCCAGAAAGGCAGGACAGGCCATGGAGAACTGGGAGCCTTGTTATGCTGATGGGCGGGATGTAAATTGCCAACAGACACTCGGGAGAAGTGTATGGTGTTTCCTGAAACATCTAAAAAACAAAGCAACAGAGCCTAGGGCACTGCCACTTATGGTCTTATAGCTTAGGGAAATTAAAATCAAAAAGACACAGCCACCCCAAAGTTTGGGACGCCTCTGTTTACAAGAACCTCATTTACAGTACAAGTTCAACATCGCAGAAAGTGAAAAATGGATAAAGAAGTTGTGGTATTTACTTACAAAGCAATATCACTCAGCAATGAAATCTGTGTCATCAGGCCCTTAGCAGCACAATGAGTGGATTCAGGTATGATGATTCTAACTGAAATAAGTCACACAGAAAAAGAAACATCATAAGTTCAGTAATACACGGAATGTAAACTTGGCTACACAGGAACTGAATTACAGAACAGAACAGGGTCTCAAATTTAGAAAACCAACTTATGCTTCCTTAAGGGGAAAGGTGAGTTGGGGTGCTGCATAAAACCAGAGATTGAAATGAGCACAGATAAAGTTCCTTAAGCCAAATATGGAATAGACAAGAGCTACTCCTTGCTCAACGAAATGGACTCAACACCGCATATTAAACGCCTAAGAATGTACCTGACTAGTAAGTATCTTAAAACCTATGGATTGCTATGTCTCCGAAAGAGAATCAAGCATGTGTACAGGGGCATAAACGCTGCAGTGATAGGATTGGAGAGGTTCGTGAGCAAATGAAGACCCTTTGAAGTCATATTGCATGGTACCCATTCCACGGGTTTCAACTGCCCAGGTTTAAGGTATTCTTCCTTCAGCTAAAACATGCATGTGGAACCTAGAGTATGATCAACCATGTGATCGGGAGACGTGTTCAAATATGTCTCAGTTTTCCTCCCCTGGTACTCGGGTGCAACATTCCAGACGCTTTACTAACACTCTCCCGACTTGGAGAGTCAGTCCCTTTAACCTCCTGTTTGGCCCAGTTTGCAATTTCTGCGGAAGATGAACAGGAATAGCGAGAACCAATGAGAGGCTAGCTGGAGGTGTCTGGACGGGCAAATTAACTCTCATTTTCCACCAGGAAGAGGAATTAACCAACGGCTCAGCATGCCGGGCCGGAACCAGATTAGGGCCTGAAGCCATCCTGCGGTGTTGCGGCCAGCTCAAAAGAAAGCGAGTTGAGGAAAGGAGCTCAGGGGCACTGTAATTCACAAACCTGCAGAGTTATAAATGACAGCTATCGTCCAAAAATAGACTGAAGTAAGGCTGCCAAGAGGACTTGAAAGCGGGGCAGAATTGCAGGAAACCGATTTCAGGAGGTAGACTGGAATTGCATTGAAAGCATAGGAAAAGAGGCAGAACGTCCACAATGATGCACTTGGCCAAAAAGGGCGTATGCGTTTTTTCCTGAATATATTCAGGAAAAAACGCATACGCCCTTTTTGGCCAACCAAGCAAGCTTGCAAAGGAAATCTGCACTACAATGAAGTCTCACTTCCCCCAGGTCAAAAGTGCCATCTGAAAAAAGTGTAAAATCCAGAAAGGCAGGACAGGCCATGGAGAACTGGGAGCCTTGTTATGCTGATGGGCGGGATGTAAACTGCCAACAACCACTCGGGAGAAGTGTATGGTGTTTCCTGAAACATCTAAAAAACAAAGCAACAGAACCTAGGGCACTTCCACTTATGGTCCTATAGCTTAGGGAAATTAAAATCAAAAAGACACAGCCACCCCAAAGTTTGGAACGGCTCTGTTTACAAGAACCTCGTTTACAGTACAAGTTCAACATCACAGAAAGTGAAAAATGGATAAAGAAGTTGTGGTATTTACTTACAAAGCAATATCACTCAACAATGAAATCTGTGTCATCAGGCCCTTAGCAGCACAATGAGTGGATTCAGGTATGATGATTCTAACTGAAATAAGTCACACAGAAAAAGAAACATCATAAGATATCAGTAATACACGGAATGTAAACTTGGCTACACAGGAACTGAATTACAGAACAGAACAGGGTCTCAAATTTAGAAAACCAACTTATGCTTGCTTAAGGGTAAAGGTGAGTTGGGGTGCTGCATAAAACCAGAGATTGAAATGAGCACAGATAAAGTTCCTTAAGCCAAATATGGAATAGACAAGAGCTGCTCCTTTCTCAACGAAATGGACTTAACACCGCATATTAAACGCCTAAGAATGTACCTGACTAGTAAGTATCTTAAAACCTATGGATTGCTATGTCTCCGAAAGAGAATCAAGCATGTGTACAGGGGCATAAACGCAGCAGTGATAGGATTGGAGAGGTTCGGTGAGCAAATGAAGACCCTTTGAAGTCATATTGCATGGTACCCATTACACGGGTCTTAACTCTCCAGGTTTAAGGTATTCTTCCTTCAGCTAAAACATGCATGTGGAACCCAAGTATAATCAACCATGTGAACGGGAGACGTGTTCAAATATGTCTCAGTTTTCCTCCCCTGGTACTCGGGTGCAACATTCCAGACGCTTTACTAACACTCTCCCCACTTGGAGAGTCAGCGCCTTTAACCTCCTGTTTGGCCCAGTTTGCAATTTCTGCGGAAGATGAACAGGAATAGCGAGAACCAATGAGAGACTAGCTGGAGGTGTCTGGACGGGCAAATTTAACTCTCATTTCCCACCAGGAAGAGGAATTAACCAAAGGCTCAGCGTGCCGTGCCGGAACCAGATTAGGGCCTGAAGCCATCCTGCGGTGTTGCGGCCAGGTCACAAGAAAGCAAGTTGAAGAAAGGAGCTCAGGGGCACTGTAATTCACAAACCTGCAGAGTTATAAATGACAGCTATCGTCCAAAAATAGACTGAAGTAAGGCTGCCAAGAGGACTTGAAAGTGGGGCAGAATTGCAGGAAACCGATTTCAGGAGGTAGACTGGAATTGCATTGAAAGCATAGGAAAAGAGGCAGAACGTCCACAATGATGCACTTGGCCAAAAAGGGCGTATGCGTTTTTTCCTGAATATATTCAGGAAAAAACGCATACGCCCTTTTTGGCCAACCAAGCAAACTTGCAAAGGAAATCTGCACTACAATGAAGTCTCACTTCCCCCCGGTCAAAAGGGCCATCTGAAAAAATTGTAAAATCCAGAAAGGCAGGACAGACCATGGAGAACTGGGAGCCTTGTTATGCTGATGGGCGGGATGTAAATTGCCAACAACCACTCGGGAGAAGTGTATGGTGTTTCCTGAAACATCTAAAAAACAAAGCAACAGAACCTAGGGCACTTCCGCTTATGGTCCTATAGCTTAGGGAAATTAAAATCAAAAAGACACAACCACCCCAAAGTTTGGGACGCCTCTGTTTACAAGAACCTCGTTTACAGTACAAGTTCAACATCGCAGAAAGTGAAAAATGGATAAAGAAGTTGTGGTATTTACTTACAAAGCAATATCACTCAGCAATGAAATCTGTGTCATCAGGCCCTTAGCAGCACAATGAGTGGATTCAGGTATGATGATTCTAACTGAAATAAGTCACACAGAAAAAGAAACATCATAAGATATCAGTAATACACGGAATGTAAACTTGGCTACACAGGAACTGAATTACAGAACAGAACAGGGTCTCAAATTTAGAAAACCAACTTATGCTTGCTTAAGGGTAAAGGTGAGTTGGGGTGCTGCATAAAACCAGAGATTGAAATGAGCACAGATAAAGTTCCTTAAGCCAAATATGGAATAGACAAGAGCTGCTCCTTGCTCAACGAAATGGACTTAACACCGCATATTAAACGCCTAAGAATGTACCTGACTAGTAAGTATCTTAAAACCTATGGATTGCTATGTCTCCGAAAGAGAATCAAGCATGTGTACAGGGGCATAAACGCAGCAGTGATAGGATTGGAGAGGTTCGGTGAGCAAATGAAGACCCTTTGAAGTCATATTGCATGGTACCCATTACACGGGTCTTAACTCTCCAGGTTTAAGGTATTCTTCCTTCAGCTAAAACATGCATGTGGAACCCAAGTATAATCAACCATGTGAACGGGAGACGTGTTCAAATATGTCTCAGTTTTCGTACCCTGGTACTCGGGTGCAACATTCCAGACGCTTTACTAACACTCTCCCCACTTGGAGAGTCAGCGCCTTTAACCTCCTGTTTGGCCCAGTTTGCAATTTCTGCGGAAGATGAACAGGAATAGCGAGAACCAATGAGAGACTAGCTGGAGGTGTCTGGACGGGCAAATTTAACTCTCATTTCCCACCAGGAAGAGGAATTAACCAAAGGCTCAGCGTGCCGTGCCGGAACCAGATTAGGGCCTGAAGCCATCCTGCGGTGTTGCGGCCAGGTCACAAGAAAGCAAGTTGAAGAAAGGAGCTCAGGGGCACTGTAATTCACAAACCTGCAGAGTTATAAATGACAGCTATCGTCCAAAAATAGACTGAAGTAAGGCTGCCAAGAGGACTTGAAAGTGGGGCAGAATTGCAGGAAACCGATTTCAGGAGGTAGACTGGAATTGCATTGAAAGCATAGGAAAAGAGGCAGAACGTCCACAATGATGCACTTGGCCAAAAAGGGCGTATGCGTTTTTTCCTGAATATATTCAGGAAAAAACGCATATGCCCTTTTTGGCCAACCAAGCAAACTTGCAAAGGAAATCTGCACTACAATGAAGTCTCACTTCCCCCCGGTCAAAAGGGCCATCTGAAAAAATTGTAAAATCCAGAAAGGCAGGACAGACCATGGAGAACTGGGAGCCTTGTTATGCTGATGGGCGGGATGTAAATTGCCAACAACCACTCGGGAGAAGTGTATGGTGTTTCCTGAAACATCTAAAAAACAAAGCAACAGAACCTAGGGCACTTCCGCTTATGGTCCTATAGCTTAGGGAAATTAAAATCAAAAAGACACAACCACCCCAAAGTTTGGGACGCCTCTGTTTACAAGAACCTCGTTTACAGTACAAGTTCAACATTGCAGAAAGTGAAAAATGGATAAAGAAGTTGTGGTATTTACTTACAAAGCAATATCACTCAGGAATGAAATCTGTGTTCAGGCCCTTAGCAGCACAATGAGTGGATTCAGGTATGATGATTCTAACTGAAATAAGTCACACAGAAAAAGAAACATCATAAGATATCAGTAATACACGGAATGTAAACTTGGCTACACAGGAACTGAATTACAGAACAGAACAGGGTCTCAAATTTAGAAAACCAACTTATGCTTGCTTAAGGGTAAAGGTGAGTTGGGGTGCTGCATAAAACCAGAGATTGAAATGAGCACAGATAAAGTTCCTTAAGTCAAATATGGAATAGACAAGAGCTACTCCTTGCTCAACGAAATGGACTCAACACCGCATATTAAACGCCTAAGAATGTACCTGACTAGTAAGTATCTTAAAACCTATGGATTGCTATGTCTCCGAAAGAGAATCAAGCATGTGTACAGGGGCATAAACGCAGCAGTGATAGGATTGGAGAGGTTCGGTGAGCAAATGAAGACCCTTTGAAGTCATATTGCATGGTACCCATTACACGGGTCTTTACTCTCCAGGTTTAAGGTATTCTTCCTTCAGCTAAATCATGCATGTGGAACCCAAGTATAATCAACCATGTGAACGGGAGACGTGTTCAAATATGTCTCAGTTTTCCTCCCCTGGTACTCGGGTGCAACATTCCAGACGCTTTACTAACACTCTCCCCACTTGGAGAGTCAGCGCCTTTAACCTCCTGTTTGGCCCAGTTTGCAATTTCTGCGGAAGATGAACAGGAATAGCGAGAACCAATGAGAGACTAGCTGGAGGTGTCTGGACGGGCAAATTTAACTCTCATTTCCCACCAGGAAGAGGAATTAACCAAAGGCTCAGCGTGCCGTGCCGGAACCAGATTAGGGCCTGAAGCCATCCTGCGGTGTTGCGGCCAGGTCACAAGAAAGCAAGTTGAAGAAAGGAGCTCAGGGGCACTGTAATTCACAAACCTGCCGAGTTATAAATGACAGCTATCGTCCAAAAATAGACTGAAGTAAGGCTGCCAAGAGGACTTGAAAGTGGGGCAGAATTGCAGGAAACCGATTTCAGGAGGTAGACTGGAATTGCATTGAAAGCATAGGAAAAGAGGCAGAACGTCCACAATGATGCACTTGGCCAAAAAGGGCGTATGCGTTTTTTCCTGAATATATTCAGGAAAAAACGCATACGCCCTTTTTGGCCAACAAAGCAAACTTGCAAAGGAAATCTGCACTACAATGAAGTCTCACTTCCCCCCGGTCAAAAGGGCCATCTGAAAAAATTGTAAAATCCAGAAAGGCAGGACAGACCATGGAGAACTGGGAGCCTTGTTATGCTGATGGGCGGGATGTAAATTGCCAACAACCACTCGGGAGAAGTGTATGGTGTTTCCTGAAACATCTAAAAAACAAAGCAACAGAACCTAGGGCACTTCCGCTTATGGTCCTATAGCTTAGGGAAATTAAAATCAAAAAGACACAACCACCCCAAAGTCTGGGACGCCTCTGTTTACAAGAACCTCGTTTACAGTACAAGTTCAACATCGCAGAAAGTGAAAAATGGATAAAGAAGTTGTGGTATTTACTTACAAAGCAATATCACTCAGGAATGAAATCTGTGTCATCAGGCCCTTAGCAGCACAATGAGTGGATTCAGGTATGATGATTCTAACTGAAATAAGTCACACAGAAAAAGAAACATCATAAGATATCAGTAATACACGGAATGTAAACTTGGCTACACAGGAACTGAATTACAGAACAGAACAGGGTCTCAAATTTAGAAAACCAACTTATGCTTGCTTAAGGGTAAAGGTGAGTTGGGGTGCTGCATAAAACCAGAGATTGAAATGAGCACAGATAAAGTTCCTTAAGTCAAATATGGAATAGACAAGAGCTACTCCTTGCTCAACGAAATGGACTCAACACCGCATATTAAACGCCTAAGAATGTACCTGACTAGTAAGTATCTTAAAACCTATGGATTGCTATGTCTCCGAAAGAGAATCAAGCATGTGTACAGGGGCATAAACGCAGCAGTGATAGGATTGGAGAGGTTCGGTGAGCAAATGAAGACCCTTTGAAGTTATATTGCATGGTACCCATTACACGGGTCTTAACTCTCCAGGTTTAAGGTATTCTTCCTTCAGCTAAAACATGCATGTGGAACCCAAGTATAATCAACCATGTGAACGGGAGACGTGTTCAAATATGTCTCAGTTTTCCTCCCCTGGTACTCGGGTGCAACATTCCAGACGCTTTACTAACACTCTCCCCACTTGGAGAGTCAGCGCCTTTAACCTCCTGTTTGGCCCAGTTTGCAATTTCTGCGGAAGATGAACAGGAATAGTGAGAACCAATGAGAGACTAGCTGGAGGTGTCTGGACGGGCAAATTTAACTCTCATTTCCCACCAGGAAGAGGAAATAACCAAAGGCTCAGCGTGCCGTGCCGGAACCAGATTAGGGCCTGAAGCCATCCTGCGGTGTTGCGGCCAGGTCACAAGAAAGCAAGTTGAAGAAAGGAGCTCAGGGGCACTGTAATTCACAAACCTGCCGAGTTATAAATGACAGCTATCGTCCAAAAATAGACTGAAGTAAGGCTGCCAAGTGGACTTGAAAGCGGGGCAGAATTGCAGGAAACCGATTTCAGGAGGTAGACTGGAATTGCATTGAAAGCATAGGAAAAGAGGCAGAACGTCCACAATGATGCACTTGGCCAAAAAGGGCGTATGCGTTTTTTCCTGAATATATTCAGGAAAAAACGCATACGCCCTTTTTGGCCAACCAAGCAAGCTTGCAAAGGAAATCTGCACTACAATGAAGTCTCACTTCCCCCCGGTCAAAAGGGCCATCTGAAAAAAGTGTAAAATCCAGAAAGGCAGGACAGGCCATGGAGAACTGGGAGCCTTGTTATGCTGATGGGCGGGATGTAAATTGCCAACAGACACTCGGGAGAAGTGTATGGTGTTTCCTGAAACATCTAAAAAACAAAGCAACAGAGCCTAGGGCAATGCCACTTATGGTCTTATAGCTTAGGGAAATTAAAATCAAAAAGACACAGCCACCCCAAAGTTTGGGACGCCTCTGTTTACAAGAACCTCATTTACAGTACAAGTTCAACATCGCAGAAAGTGAAAAATGGAGAAAGAAGTTGTGGTATTTACTTACAAAGCAATATCACTCAGCAATGAAATCTGTGTCATCAGGCCCTTAGCAACACAATGAGTGGATTCAGGTATGATGATTCTAACTGAAATAAGTCACACAGGAAAAGAAACATCATAAGATATCAGTAATACACGGAATGGAAACTTGGCTACACAGGAACTGAATTACAGAACAGAACAGGGTCTCAAATTTAGAAAACCAACTTATGCTTGCTTAAGGGTAAAGGTGAGTTGGGGTGCTGCATAAAACCAGAGATTGAAATGAGCACAGATAAAGTTCCTTAAGCCAAATATGGAATAGACAAGAGCTACTCCTTGCTCAACGAAATGGACTCAATACCGCATATTAAACGCCTAAGAATGTACCTGACTAGTAAGTATCTTAAAACCTATGGATTGCTATGTCTCCAAAAGAGAATCAAGCATGTGTACAGGGGCATAAACGCAGCAGTGATAGGATTGGAGAGGTTCGGTGAGCAAATGAAGACCCTTTGAAGTCATATTGCATGGTACCCATTACACGGGTCTCAACTCTCCAGGTTTAAGGTATTCTTCCTTCAGCTAAAACATGCATGTGGAACCCAGAGTATGATCAACCATGTGAACGGGAGACGTGTTCAAATATGTCTCAGTTTTCCTCCCCTGGTACTCGGGTGCAACATTCCAGACGCTTTACTAACACTCTCCCCACTTGGAGAGTCAGCGCCTTTAACCTCCTGTTTGGCATAGTTTGCAATTTCTGCGGAAGATGAACAGGAATAGCGAGAACCAATGAGAGGCTAGCTGGAGGTGTCTGGACGGGCAAATTTAACTCTCATTTCCCACCAGGAAGAGGAAATAACCAAAGGCTCAGTGTGCCGTGCCGGAACCAGATTAGGGCCTGAAGCCATCCTGCAGTGTTGCGGCCAGCTCAAAAGAAAGCGAGTTGAAGAAAGGAGCTCAGGGGCACTGTAATTCACAAACCTGCAGAGTTATAAATGACAGCTATCGTCCAAAATAGACTGAAGTAAGGCTGCCAAGAGAACTTGAAAGCGGGGCAGAATTGCAGGAAACCGATTTCAGGAGGTAGACTGGAATTGCATTGAAAGCATAGGAAAAGAGGCAGAACGTCCACAATGATGCACTTGGCCAAAAAGGGCGTATGCGTTTTTTCCTGAATATATTCAGGAAAAAACGCATACGCCCTTTTTGGCCAACCAAGCAAGCTTGCAAAGGAAATCTGCACTACAATGAAGTCTCACTTCCCCCCGGTCAAAAGGGCCATCTGAAAAAAGTGTAAAATCCAAAAAGGCAGGACAGGCCATGGAGAACTGGGAGCCTTGTTATGCTGAAGGGCGGGATGTAAATTGCCAACAACCACTCGGGAGAAGTGTATGGTGTTTCCTGAAACATCTAAAAAACAAAGCAACAGAGCCTAGGTCACTTCCACTTATGGTCCTATAGCTTAGGGAATTTAAAATCAAAAAGACACAGCCACCCCAAAGTTTCGAATGGCTCTGTTTACAAGAACCTCGTTTACAGTACAAGTTCAACATTGCAGAAAGTGAAAAATGGATAAAAAAGTTGTGGTATTTACTTACAAAGCAATATCACTCAGCAATGAAATCTGTGTCTTCAGGCCCTTACCAGCACAATGAGTGGATTCAGGTATGATGATTCTAACTGAAATAAGTCACACAGAAAAAGGAACATCATAAGATATCAGTAATACACGGAATGTAAACTTGGCTACACAGGAACTGAATTACAGAACAGAACAGGGTCTCAAATTTAGAAAACCAACTTATGCTTGCTTAAGGGGAAAGGTGAGTTGGGGTGCTGCATAAAACCAGAGATTGAAATGAGCACAGATAAAGTTCCTTAAGCCAAATATGGAATAGACAAGAGCTACTCCTTGCTCAACGAAATGGACTCAACACCGCATATTAAACGCCTAAGAATGTACCTGACTAGTAAGTATCTTAAAACCTATGGATTGCTATGTCTCCGAAAGAGAATCAAGCATGTGTACAGGGGCATAAACGCAGCAGTGATAGGATTGGAGAGGTTCGGTGAGCAAATGAAGACCCTTTGAAGTCATATTGCATGGTACCCATTCCACGGGTTCAAATACCCAGGTTTAAGGTATTCTTCCTTCAGCTAAATGATGCATGTGGAACCCAAGTATGATCAACCATGTGAACGGGAGACGTGTTCAAATATGTCTCAGTTTTCCTCCCCTGGTACTCGGGTGCAACATTCCAGACGCTTTACTAACACTCTCCCCACTTGGAGAGTCAGCGCCTTTAACCTCCTGTTTGGCCCAGTTTGCAATTTCTGTGGAAGATGAACAGGAATAGCGAGAACCAATGAAAGACTAGCTGGAGGTTTGTGGATGGGCAAATTTAACTCTCATTTCCCACCAGGAAGAGGAATTAACCAAAGGCTCAGCGTGCCATGCCGGAACCACATTAGGGCCTGAAGACATCCTGCGGTGTTGCGGCCAGCTCACAAGAAAGCGAGTTGAAGAAAGGAGCTCAGGGGCACTGTAATTCACAAACCTGCAGAGTTATAAATGACAGCTATCGTCCAAAAATAGACTGAAGTAAGGCTGCCAAGAGGACTTGAAAGCGGGGCAGAATTGCAGGAAACCGATTTCAGGAGGTAGACTGGAATTGCATTGAAAGCATAGGAAAAGAGGCAGAACGTCCACAATGATGCACTTGGCCAAAAAGGGCGTATGCGTTTTTTCCTGATTATATCCAGGAAAAAACGCATACGCACTTTATGGGCAACGAAGCAAGCAAGCAATGCAAATGTGCACAACAAAGAAGTCTCACTTCCCACCGGTCAAAAGGGCCATCCTAAAAAATTGTAAAAACCAGAAATGCAGGACAGGCCATGGAGAACAGGGAGCCTTTATACGCTGATGGGCAGTGTGTGAACTGCCGAGAGCCACTCTGGAGAAGTGTATGGTGGTTCCTAAATCATCTAAAAAACAGAGCTACAGAGCATAGGACACTTCCAATCATGGGAGTATATCTAGGGAAGTCTAAAAATCAACAAGACACAAGCACACCACAGTTTAGGGCTACTCTGTTTACAAGAACCTCAACTTCAGTACACCTTAAATATCCCAGGAAAGAGAACAATGGATAAAGAAGATGTGGTACTTATGTACAATGGAATATCTCTTCACCATGAAATCAATGTAATAAGGCTAGTAGAAGGATAAAGAGTGGATTTAGGTCCGATAATACTACTTGAAATAAGTCAAACAGAAAAAGAAACATATCATAAGATATCACTTATAGAGGGAGGGTAAATATGGCTGCACAAGAAATGAATTACAGAACAGAACAGTGTCTCACATTTAGAAAACACACTTATGTCAGCTTAAGGGGAAAGGAGAGGTGGGGTGATGCATAAAACCAGAGTTTGAAATTAGCACAGATACCGTTCAATAAACTAAATAGGTATTAGACAAGATCTACACCTTGCTCAATGAACAGGCCTCAACACACCCTATATACCGCAGAGAAATATATCTGAGGAATAAGAATCTTAAAACCCATGTATTGATATATCTCCATAAGGGAATCAAGTGTGTGCAGAGCGGCACAAACACAGCAGTGAAAAGGAGCTAAACCCCATTATAGAAATAAATTTTAAAAACAAAACGCTGAAACAATGAAAGAGAGAAAAATTCTTACAAAATTCGCTCAGGGGCTGTGATGCAACCTGGATTGACCACATATAAACCCACAGCTGGATAAGACATAAGGCTGGACACTTGGGGCTGACAGGATTGGTGAGCTTTGGTGAGCAACTGCCGAAAGTTTAATGCAATACTTCATGCTACTCAGTCCAAGGGTCCCAACACTCCAGGTTGAAGGGAATCTTCCTACAGCTAAACCATGCTTGGGAAACCCAGCGACTGGTATACCATATGATCGGGAAAGGTTTCTAAAATGCACCTCATTTTTCCTCTCCTGGGTCTCCGGATCGACATTCCAGCCGCTTTACTAACAACATCCCCACATGGAGTCAATGCCTTTAAGTTCTGGTATCGCACAGTCTGCAGTTAGTGCAGAGGATGAATGGGAATAGGGGGAACCAGTGAGAAACTAGCTGTAGCGGTTTCAATGGGCACATGTCACTCTAATATCACATCAGTAAGAAGAATTAACCAAAGGCACAGCAAGGTGCCCCAGAAGAAAAATAGGGCTTCAAGGAATCCTGTGGTTATGGGGCAAGACCACAAAAATAAGAGCTAAAAAATGGAGCTAAGGGCCACTGCAATTCAAAAACCTGCAGAGTTATAAAGGCCAACTATTTTTAAAAAATATATTGAGGTAAGGCTATGAAGAGGCATTGAAAGCAAGGCAGAATTGCAGGAAACCGATTTCAGGAGGTAGACTGGAATTGCATTGAAAGCATATGAAGAGAGTCAGAAACTCGACAATGATGCACTTGGCCAAAAAGGGCGTATGCGTTTTTTCCTGAATATATTCAGGAAAAAACGCATACGCACTTTTTGGCCAACCAAGCAAGCTTGCAATGGAAATCTGCACTACAATGAAGTCTCACTTCCACCCGGTCAAAAGGGCCAACTGAAAAAAGTGTAAAATCCATAAAGGCACGACAGGCCATGGAGAACTGGGAGCCTTCTTATGCTGATGGGCGGGATGTAAATTGCCAACAGCCACTCTGGAGAAGTGTATGGTGTTTCCTGAAACATCTAAAAAACAAAGCAACAGAGCCTAGGGCACTTCCACTTATGGTCCTATAGCTTAGGGAAATTAAAATCAAAAAGACACAGCCACCCCAAAGTTTGGGATGGCTCTGTTTACAAGAACCTCGTTTACGGTACAAGTTCAATATCGCAGAAAGTGAAAAATGGATAAAGAACCTGTGGTACTTACGTACAATGCAATATCACTCAGCAATGAAATCTATTTCATCAGGCCAGTAGCAGCATAATGAGTGGATTCAGGTATGATGATTCGAACTGAAATAAGTCACACAGAAAAGAAACATCATAAGGTATCACTAATACACAGAATGTGAACTTGACTACACAGGAACTGAATTACAGAACAGAACAGGGTCTCAAATTTAGAAAACCAACTTATGCTTGCTTAAGGGGAAAGGTGAGTTGGGGTGCTGCATAAAACCAGAGATTGAAATGAGCACAGATAAAGTTCCTTAAGCCAAATATGGAATAGACAAGAGCTACTCCTTGCTCAACGAAATGGACTCAACACCGCATATTAAACGCCTAAGAATGTACCTGACTAGTAAGTATCTTAAAACCTATGGATTGCTATGTCTCCGAAAGAGAATCAAGCATGTGTACAGGGGCATAAACGCAGCAGTGATAGGATTGGAGAGGTTCGGTGAGCAAATGAAGACCCTTTGAAGTCATATTGCATGGTACCCATTCCACGGGTTCAAATACCCAGGTTTAAGGTATTCTTCCTTCAGCTAAAAGATGCATGTGGAACCCAAGTATGATCAACCATGTGAACGGGAGACGTGTTCAAATATGTCTCAGTTTTCCTCCCCTGGTACTCGGGTGCAACATTCCAGACGCTTTACTAACACTCTCCCCACTTGGAGAGTCAGCGCCTTTA
Source organism: Delphinus delphis (assembly GCF_949987515.2). NCBI lineage: Eukaryota > Metazoa > Chordata > Mammalia > Artiodactyla > Delphinidae > Delphinus > Delphinus delphis. The sequence continues at coordinate 931,812 of NW_027192653.1, read as the reverse complement.
ACCTCCTGTTTGGCCCAGTTTGCAATTTCTGTGGAAGATGAACAGGAATAGCGAGAACCAATGAAAGACTAGCTGGAGGTTTGTGGATGGGCAAATTTAACTCTCATTTCCCACCAGGAAGAGGAATTAACCAAAGGCTCAGCGTGCCATGCCGGAACCACATTAGGGCCTGAAGACATCCTGCGGTGTTGCGGCCAGCTCACAAGAAAGCGAGTTGAAGAAAGGAGCTCAGGGGCACTGTAATTCACAAACCTGCAGAGTTATAAATGACAGCTATCGTCCAAAAATAGACTGAAGTAAGGCTGCCAAGAGGACTTGAAAGCGGGGCAGAATTGCAGGAAACCGATTTCAGGAGGTAGACTGGAATTGCATTGAAAGCATAGGAAAAGAGGCAGAACGTCCACAATGATGCACTTGGCCAAAAAGGGCGTATGCGTTTTTTCCTGATTATATCCAGGAAAAAACGCATACGCACTTTATGGGCAACGAAGCAAGCAAGCAATGCAAATGTGCACAACAAAGAAGTCTCACTTCCCACCGGTCAAAAGGGCCATCCTAAAAAATTGTAAAAACCAGAAATGCAGGACAGGCCATGGAGAACAGGGAGCCTTTATACGCTGATGGGCAGTGTGTGAACTGCCGAGAGCCACTCTGGAGAAGTGTATGGTGGTTCCTAAATCATCTAAAAAACAGAGCTACAGAGCATAGGACACTTCCAATCATGGGAGTATATCTAGGGAAGTCTAAAAATCAACAAGACACAAGCACACCACAGTTTAGGGCTACTCTGTTTACAAGAACCTCAACTTCAGTACACCTTAAATATCCCAGGAAAGAGAACAATGGATAAAGAAGATGTGGTACTTATGTACAATGGAATATCTCTTCACCATGAAATCAATGTAATAAGGCTAGTAGAAGGATAAAGAGTGGATTTAGGTCCGATAATACTACTTGAAATAAGTCAAACAGAAAAAGAAACATATCATAAGATATCACTTATAGAGGGAGGGTAAATATGGCTGCACAAGAAATGAATTACAGAACAGAACAGTGTCTCACATTTAGAAAACACACTTATGTCAGCTTAAGGGGAAAGGAGAGGTGGGGTGATGCATAAAACCAGAGTTTGAAATTAGCACAGATACCGTTCAATAAACTAAATAGGTATTAGACAAGATCTACACCTTGCTCAATGAACAGGCCTCAACACACCCTATATACCGCAGAGAAATATATCTGAGGAATAAGAATCTTAAAACCCATGTATTGATATATCTCCATAAGGGAATCAAGTGTGTGCAGAGCGGCACAAACACAGCAGTGAAAAGGAGCTAAACCCCATTATAGAAATAAATTTTAAAAACAAAACGCTGAAACAATGAAAGAGAGAAAAATTCTTACAAAATTCGCTCAGGGGCTGTGATGCAACCTGGATTGACCACATATAAACCCACAGCTGGATAAGACATAAGGCTGGACACTTGGGGCTGACAGGATTGGTGAGCTTTGGTGAGCAACTGCCGAAAGTTTAATGCAATACTTCATGCTACTCAGTCCAAGGGTCCCAACACTCCAGGTTGAAGGGAATCTTCCTACAGCTAAACCATGCTTGGGAAACCCAGCGACTGGTATACCATATGATCGGGAAAGGTTTCTAAAATGCACCTCATTTTTCCTCTCCTGGGTCTCCGGATCGACATTCCAGCCGCTTTACTAACAACATCCCCACATGGAGTCAATGCCTTTAAGTTCTGGTATCGCACAGTCTGCAGTTAGTGCAGAGGATGAATGGGAATAGGGGGAACCAGTGAGAAACTAGCTGTAGCGGTTTCAATGGGCACATGTCACTCTAATATCACATCAGTAAGAAGAATTAACCAAAGGCACAGCAAGGTGCCCCAGAAGAAAAATAGGGCTTCAAGGAATCCTGTGGTTATGGGGCAAGACCACAAAAATAAGAGCTAAAAAATGGAGCTAAGGGCCACTGCAATTCAAAAACCTGCAGAGTTATAAAGGCCAACTATTTTTAAAAAATATATTGAGGTAAGGCTATGAAGAGGCATTGAAAGCAAGGCAGAATTGCAGGAAACCGATTTCAGGAGGTAGACTGGAATTGCATTGAAAGCATATGAAGAGAGTCAGAAACTCGACAATGATGCACTTGGCCAAAAAGGGCGTATGCGTTTTTTCCTGAATATATTCAGGAAAAAACGCATACGCACTTTTTGGCCAACCAAGCAAGCTTGCAATGGAAATCTGCACTACAATGAAGTCTCACTTCCACCCGGTCAAAAGGGCCAACTGAAAAAAGTGTAAAATCCATAAAGGCACGACAGGCCATGGAGAACTGGGAGCCTTCTTATGCTGATGGGCGGGATGTAAATTGCCAACAGCCACTCTGGAGAAGTGTATGGTGTTTCCTGAAACATCTAAAAAACAAAGCAACAGAGCCTAGGGCACTTCCACTTATGGTCCTATAGCTTAGGGAAATTAAAATCAAAAAGACACAGCCACCCCAAAGTTTGGGATGGCTCTGTTTACAAGAACCTCGTTTACGGTACAAGTTCAATATCGCAGAAAGTGAAAAATGGATAAAGAACCTGTGGTACTTACGTACAATGCAATATCACTCAGCAATGAAATCTATTTCATCAGGCCAGTAGCAGCATAATGAGTGGATTCAGGTATGATGATTCGAACTGAAATAAGTCACACAGAAAAGAAACATCATAAGGTATCACTAATACACAGAATGTGAACTTGACTACACATGAACTGAATTACAAAACAGAACAGGGTCTCAAGTTTAGAAAACCAACTTACGCTTGCTTAAGGGGGAAGGTGAGTTGGGGTGCTGCATAAAACCAGAGATTGAAATGAGCACAGATAAAGTTCCTTAAGCCAAATATGGAATAGACAAGAGCTACTCCTTGCTCAACGAAATGGACTCAACACCCCATATTAAACGCCTAAGAATGTACCTGACTAGTAAGTATCTTAAAACCTATGGATTGCTATGTCTCCGAAAGAGAATCAAGCGTGTGTACAGGGGCATAAACGCAGCAGTGATAGGATTGGAGAGGTTCGGTGAGCAAATGAAGACCCTTTGAAGTCATATTGCATGGTACCCATTCCACGGGTCTCAACTCTCCAGGTTTAAGGTATTCTTCCTTCAGCTAAAACATGCATGTGGAACCCAGAGTATGATCAACCGTGTGAACGGGAGACGTGTTCAAATATGTCTCAGTTTTCCTCCCCTGGTACTCGGGTGCAACATTCCAGACCCTTTACTAACACTCTCCCAACTTGGAGAGTCAGCGCCTTTAACCTCCTGTTTGGCCCAGTTTGCAATTTCTGCGGAATATGAACAGGAATAGGGAGAACCAATGAGAGACTAGCTGGAGGTGTCTGGACGGGCAAATTTAACTCTCATTTCCCACCAGGAAGAGGAAATAACCAAAGGCTCAGCGTGCCGTGCCGGAACCAGATTAGGGCCTGAAGCCATCCTGCGGTGTTGCGGCCAGCTCAAAAGAAAGCGAGTTGAAGAAAGGAGCTCAGGGTCTCTGTAATTCACAAACCTGCAGAGTTATAAATGACAGCTATCGTCCAAAAATATACTGAAGTAAGGCTTCCAAGAGGACTTGAAAGTGGGGCAGAATTGCAGGATACCGATTTCAGGAGGTAGACTGGAATTGCATTGAAAGCATAGGAAAAGAGGCAGAACGTCCACAATGATGCACTTTGCCAAAAGGGCGTATGCGTTTTTTCCTGAATATATTCAGGAAAAAACGCGTACGCCCTTTTTGGCCAACCAAGCAAGCTTGCAAAGGAAATCTGCACTACAATGAAGTCTCACTTCCCCCCGGTCAAAAGGGCCATCAGAATAAAGTGTAAAATCCAGAAAGGCAGGACAGGCCATGGAGAACTGGGAGCCTTGTTATGCTGATGGGCGGGATGTAAATTGCCAACAGACACTTGGGAGAAGTGTATGGTGTTTCCTGAAACATCTAAAAAACAAAGCAACAGAGCCTAGGGCACTTCCACTTATGGTCCTATAGCTTAGGGAAATTAAAATCAAAAAGACACAGCCACCCCAAAGTTTGGGACGACTCTGTTTACAAGAACCTCGTTTACGGTACAAGTTCAATATCGCAGAAAGTGAAAAATGGATAAAGAACCTGTGGTACTTACGTACAATGCAATATCACTCAGCAATGAAATCTATGTCATCAGGCCAGTAGCAGCATAATGAGTGGATTCAGGTATGATGATTCTAACTGAAATAAGTCACACAGAAAAGAAACATCATAAGGTATCACTAATACACAGAATGTGAACTTGGCTACACATGAACTGAATTACAAAACAGAACAGGGTCTCAAGTTTAGAAAACCAACTTACGCTTGCTTAAGGGGGAAGGTGAGTTGGGGTGCTGCATAAAACCAGAGATTGAAATGAGCACAGATAAAGTTCCTTAAGCCAAATATGGAATAGACAAGAGCTACTCCTTGCTCAACGAAATGGACTCAACACCCCATATTAAACGCCTAAGAATGTACCTGACTAGTAAGTATCTTAAAACCTATGGATTGCTATGTCTCCGAAAGAGAATCAAGCGTGTGTACAGGGGCATAAACGCAGCAGTGATAGGATTGGAGAGGTTCGGTGAGCAAATGAAGACCCTTTGAAGTCATATTGCATGGTACCCATTCCACGGGTCTCAACTCTCCAGGTTTAAGGTATTCTTCCTTCAGCTAAAACATGCATGTGGAACCCAGAGTATAATCAACCGTGTGAACGGGAGACGTGTTCAAATATGTCTCAGTTTTCCTCCCCTGGTACTCGGGTGCAACATTCCAGACCCTTTACTAACACTCTCCCAACTTGGAGAGTCAGCGCCTTTAACCTCCTGTTTGGCCCAGTTTGCAATTTCTGCGGAAGATGAACAGGAATAGGGAGAACCAATGAGAGACTAGCTGGAGGTGTCTGGACGGGCAAATTTAACTCTCATTTCCCACCAGGAAGAGGAAATAACCAAAGGCTCAGCGTGCCGTGCCGGAACCAGATTAGGGCCTGAAGCCATCCTGCGGTGTTGCGGCCAGCTCAAAAGAAAGCGAGTTGAAGAAAGGAGCTCAGGGTCTCTGTAATTCACAAACCTGCAGAGTTATAAATGACAGCTATCGTCCAAAAATATACTGAAGTAAGGCTTCCAAGAGGACTTGAAAGCGGGGCAGAATTGCAGGATACCGATTTCAGGAGGTAGACTGGAATTGCATTGAAAGCGTAGGAAAAGAGGCAGAACGTCCACAATGATGCACTTTGCCAAAAGGGCATATGCGTTTTTTCCTGAATATATTCAGGAAAAAACGCATACGCCCTTTTTGGCCAACCAAGCAAGCTTGCAAAGGAAATCTGCACTACAATGAAGTCTCACTTCCCCCCGGTCAAAAGGGCCATCAGAATAAAGTGTAAAATCCAGAAAGGCAGGACAGGCCATGGAGAACTGGGAGCCTTGTTATGCTGATGGGCGGGATGTAAATTGCCAACACACACTTGGGAGAAGTGTATGGTGTTTCCCGAAACATCTAAAAAACAAAGCAACAGAGCCTAGGGCACTTCCACTTATGGTCCTATAGCTTAGGGAAATTAATATCAAAAAGACACAGCAACCCCAAAATTTGGGATGGCTCTTTTTACAGGAATCTCTTCTACAGCACAAGTTAAATATCCCAGAGAGCAAATAATGGATAAAGAAGTTGCGGTACTTCTGTACAACAGAATACCACTCAGCAATGAAATTTATGTCACCAGGCCCGTACCAGCATAATGAGTGGATTGAGGCACGATGATTCTAAGTGAAATAAGTCACACAGAAAAAGAAACATCATAAGGTATCACTAATACACGGAATGTGAACTTGGCTACACATGAACTGAATTACAAAACAGAACAGGGTCTCAAGTTTAGAAAACCAACTTATGCCTGCTTAAGGGGGAAGGTGAGTTGGGGTGCTGCATAAAAGCAGAGTTTGAAATTAGCACAGATACCGTTCCATAAGCCAAATATGTAATAGACTAGAGCTACCCCTTGCTCAACGAAATGGATTCAACAATGAGGTATCACCTCACACCTGGTAGAATAGGCATCATTGAAAATCTACAAACAAAAAATGCTGGAAAGGGTGTGGAGAAAAGGAACCCTCTTCCACTATTGTTGGGAATATAAATTGATACAGTCATTATGGAGAACAATATGGAATTTCTTAAGAAACTAACAATAGAATTACCATATGATACAGCAATCCCAGTACTGGACATATACCCAGACAAAACCATAAATCAAAAAGAGTCATTCACCGCAATGTTCATTGCATCACTATTTACAATATCGAGGTAATGGAAGCAACCTAAATGCCCACAGACAGACGAATGCATAAAGCTGTGGTACATATATAAAATGGAATATTACTAAGCCATGAAAAGGAATGAAATTGGGTCATTTGTAGAGACGTCGATGGATCTAGAGACTGTCATACAGAGTGAAGTAAGTCAGAAAGAGAAAAACAAATCTTGTATATTCATGCATATATGTGGAACCTAGAAAAACTGTACAGATTAACCATTTTGCAAGGCATAAATAGAGCAACAGATGTAGACAACAAACGTATGGACAACAAGGGGGGAAAGCTGTTGGGGGGGTGGTGGTGGGAGGAGTTGAGAGACTGGGATTGGCATGTATACATTTATATGTATAAAATAGATAACCAATAAGAACCTGCTGTATAAAAATATAAAATAAAATTCAAAATTAAAAAGAAGTAAAATTTAAAAAATAAAACAGAAAAAACAATTATTCCCTGCACATACATGTATTTATATGAATAAATTATTTCCATGCTTATATCTGTAAATACAAAAAAGAGGAATAAAATCTACCTTGAACCAAAAACGAAAAAGAGAAAAAAAACACAGAACCCACCAGTTACACAGAGGAAAACCGTATCAGGGCACTTGCTCCAGTTGTAAACAATTCTGAAGTTGGTCAGTGGTGGGGAATCGTCTCCCATTCAGCCAGCAGCCCCCACGCAACAAGCGTCCTCATTGCAAAGCTGGGGCACCGTGCCGAGGCATCTGTGAGTAAACGTGAGCTGAGCCCCAGGCCAGTTGCTGCTGAACTATTCCCACCCGTCCCAGGTAAAACACCTGAATATATACAAGGACTTGAAAGCCTAGAGGAAGGGCCATAGAGCCACACGAGTGACAGCATGCCGGCCGACTTGGTGCCTGCAGGCCAGCCAGGATGGTCCTGGCCCTGGGTGCTCTTCTGGAAGATTTCCATTTCCCTGCCTGAGATACCCGTCCTGTCCCTGCCCCCACTGCTTTTTTCCTTCCTCACCTCTGCCCAGGGAGAAATTCCAGCAGCAGGTATGGGTGACACATCCTCTTCTTTAGCAGGTGGCAGCCTGGCAACTGCTGCAGAAAGTCCAGCAGAGCCCCACTCACACTGGGCCACCCACAAAGCCGTGGCCTCTCACTCCCTCCCACCAGCCCAGCCCCGAGACTGCTGACAGGGCAGAGAAAATGGCGTCAGGCATGGCTGCAGGGGCTCTTGCTGCCTGGAGTGGTATTTATATTGATCTCAACCCAGGCACACCTGGGGAGGGCTGGCCGGCACGGTAAGGCTGCCCAGGTCAGCCAATCATCACCCCTCAGGGGCTCACAGTTGCAGAAAATGGAACTTGCTGAACCGGCCAGGTCCAAGGAACAGGTGTGGGCTCCTGAGAGTCAGGATAGACAAGGGGCTGCAGCTTTGGCTTGTTTTCTAATCATTTTATCTGGCCCATGAGTGGGAGACAACTTCAAGAAAACCCTCTCCTAATGAGAGGAACCCAGGAGTCAGGGAGAGGAGGGGTGGGTGGTGGTTGGAGACAGAGGCCTGGTGCCCCGGGTGCAGTGGAAGTCTCTGGAAGACCAGGTGGAGGGAGGCCTCACGGAGTGATGCCCAGGGTCACAGACCTGTCGCAGCTGCTGTTTGTTAGTTCAAGTCCTGCTCTGAGGTGCTCTGTGTCAGCTCTGAGCGACAGGTGAGCTGGGGGTGCTCTGCAATGAGGGCTATGTGCACGGTTCCTGTGTGCCCAGCCCTGCCACGGTACCTGCAAGGGTAGCTCTGTATCCTGGGAGGGGCCTGACCACGAGAGCCCCGTGGGCTGGCGTGGGGGTGGGGTACCTGCCCAGGTGAGCTCCATATTCTGGGATTGGTCTGACCACGAGAGCCCCATGGGCTGCTGGGGACCTGGTAAAGGATGTCAGGACAGTCAGTGAAGCCACCGAGGATATACCTCCAGTTGCTCCTAATTCCTACACCCTGCTGGTCATTCTACCAACCACCAGGACATGGTATTCTGTATTAGTCTTCAATGATGCCTTCTTTTGTATTCCATTAGTCCCAGAGTCACAAGAAATTTTGGCTTGTGAGTGGCAGGACTCAACATACAACTAAAACAATACTTCCGGGCCGTCTGGCCCCAAGGGTGCAAAAATTCCCACACCATCTTTGGGGAAAGCTTAGCTAAAGACCTAAAAGTTCTACCTCTGGAAAAGGAAACCCTCCTTCAATATGCAGACGACATTCTGATCACCAGCCCTACTAAGGAGGCCTCTGAACTACCAAGCCAATAAAGGATAGAAGTTGTCCAAGAAAAAGCTCAAATATCACAGACTGCGGTGACCTGCCTGGGCTTCATTCTCACAGAAGGTCAGAGAAGCCCATCCCAGGAAAGGGAAGAAACCATTTTCAGCCTTACCCCTTTCTAAAACTAGAAGACAGCTTAGGGGTTCCTGGGGAGGCCAGGGTTTGCTGCTTCTGGATCCCTAACTACAGTCTACTAGCTGGGCCTCTATATGAAACACTGAAAGGAAAAGATGATGATCCTTTTGAATAGAATCCAGAAGTGGCCTTTCAAGAATGGAAAGAGCAGTCAATTCAGACCCTTGCCCTGGAACTCCCTAATTTAGCTAAACCCTTTGACCTTTACATTCCCGGTGAAAGGTGAATCGCCATTGGAGAATTAGTGCAAAAACTGGGACCACTTGAAATGGAACAATGCAAGAATGCCATCCAGGTAGGATAAACTACGGTCACTAAGGGGCTTGGCCCACTGCCACATCTGGCCAAGATACTGGCGGTATCTAAAAACCTGGAAATCAGCAGCCCAAAAGGCCACCTCCCTCCTAAGGGAAAAGGACCCCACGTGGTGATCCTAACCACCAACCATGCCCTGAAGTTGCAGGGTTCGCTCCGTGGGCACACCGACCTCGAGTGAGGAGGCCCTCCAACTCCAACATCCAGAGAGATAACCGGGGGCAACAGGGCACCATGACGACTCGTGTGAACATCACTTGACCTGGAGTTTCTCTCATAAAACAACAAGAGTGTGTCCCAAAAGAGTAGACTACTGCTTGCAGGACTTACTGCACCCAGAGGGGAGCTAATAATCTTGGCGGGGGAACAGTATACCACACTGTCACCATAGAAAAGCCGACAGACACCGTGATGATGGTGGCCAATAAGACCGGCTGGACTCCTGTTTACTTCAAAAGGCTGTTGACTCAGTAGCCATCATGGTCCTTGGTCACCACTGACCCTGGACTGTCTGGGAGTTGAGCGGGCAGGGCTCTGACACCTGGTGCTGTTTGTACGTTAATTCAGGGGCCTAACTGAAGAAAGCGCAGACTACTGGTCAGAGCATCTAGGCTGGCAGAGACGGTCAGCCTAAGGTGGCCAAACAAATGTGGGGCGGGGTGAAACCGGCCCCCACAGCGTCTCTGCACATCTCTTTCCTGGACCCTTAAAGGTCATTAGAATCTATAACACTTCCAATGCTGGTGCTCAGGTGGACGAGCAGGGAGGCAGGGGTCCTGGGGACAATCAACGTCACCGGGAGGCTGCTGGGGAGAAGCTCTGACCCTCGCCCCAGGGTATGAGGGCTCCCAACTCAGCACTCAGCAGTTACAGAAGAAGGGTCTGCACCCTCAGCACTCCAAGAATGAGGAACGGGACAAAAAGCAGAGGAGGGGTTTGTCCCCAGCAAAGCCCATTAAAAATCCCTGGGAGATAAAAATAGAATCTGGGCAATAAAGTCAAGTCTAACCTTTTTTATCCTTTGTGCTTTGTCTAATTTCACGTGCTCCTAGGGTCCCGCATGCAGAGGTTCCACACCCGGCACTTCAGACCAGATTTCCTAGTGCAGAATGGCTGGGTCGACACCTCAGCTCCTGGGGCCCAGTGCAGACTCCACGATATAGAGCCTGAGCTACAGCCAACCCGGCCCTCGAGAGCTCCGCCACCTCCCTCCCTCCCACTGACTCTGACAGGATCTCTACACAGCAGCCCAGCCCACAGCCCACGGGGTAGTGCATGCTCTCACCTCTCCATTCTCTGATCAAAATATAAAGTTTCCTTTGCTTGTGAACCAAACTCAGTCTCGATCTGTTGGCCCCAATGACACTGGGCAGGGGGACACTTGTTGGGGTCCACTCTGGAGGATCAGTAACAGAAATTGAGACTATTGTAACCTCAATGAACAGATGTGTGAGCCAAACTGTAGTTAACATAGAACAGTGTATAAGGCTCGGGTAAAATAAGATGTTTTTAACACTTCCATTTGATATTTCCATCACTTTTTATAAGCAAGTTCAGTGAAAAGGTTTGTCTTATTTGTCAGGTCAATATTAGAGAAACGAAGTGATTTCTTTCCAAGGATGTACAGCTAATAATCTTGGTTAAACCTTCAATCTTGTTTTAAATGCTTTTCCATTGAAAATGATACCTCTCTTTCAGCTCCCCCATTTCTGAGAAGTATAAAATCTTATAATTTATTATTACCAAAGGGGAAAGGTGGGAGGAGGGATAAATTAACAGTTTGGAATTAACACATACACACTGCTATGTATAAAATAGATCATCAACAAGGAACTACTGTATAGCACAGGGAACTACACTCAACATTTTGCAATAACCTATAAGGGGAAATAATCTGAAAAAGAATAGATATTTTTATTGACATCATCTATCAATGACAGTTAAAGTGTAGCCTAAGGGAAGCTGGTGGTGAGTGCTTCTGACCCTGAAGACTTCAATCATCTAAAGTTTGGACTCTGCCTACTTCCCAAGGCCCTTAATGAACATATGTGTAGCCGTAGCTTAAAAAATTCCCCAGTTTGGGTTTCGGGGAGACACTGATTTTGAAAAAGCCCTGGTGTTCTCCTTACATGAATGGGACTCTTCCTACTGCTAAAACATGTCTGTCACACCCAGAGGATGGTATACCATCTGATCGGGAAGAGTTTGGAAAAGGCATCTCATCTCCTCATCTCCTGGTGCTCGGGTTCGCCCCTCCAGCGTCTTTACTAACAGTCTCCCCACTTGGAGATGTCAGCACTGTCAACATCCTGTTGCGTACAGTTTGGAATTTGTCCAGAGGATGAAGCGGAAGGATGAGGAACAATGAGAGACAAGTCCTAGGTGTTCAGACAGGCACATGTCACTCTAATTTCCAATCAGGAAGACGAATTGACCAAAGGCTAGGGTTGCCCATGGAAACAGTATAGGGCTTGAGGAAATCCCGCTGCTTTGTGGCCAGTTCCCATAAACACGAGTTGAACAATGGAACTCAGGGGCAGTAAAATTCACAAAACTGCAGAGTTGAAAATATCCATCACTGAAAAATGTCTTGAGGAAAGTCAGAGAAAAGGACTTGTAAGCAAGGGAGAATGGCAGGAAAGGGATTTGAGGAGGTAGAAAGGACTCGCCATTAAGCACAAGAAAAGGAGCTGAACATTGCCAACATTGCAGTTGGCCAAAAAGGGTGTATGCGTTCTTTTCTGTATATATTCAAGAAAAGGGCATACACTTTTTTAGCCAACCAAACAGGTGGGCACTGAAAGTCAATACTACAAAAGATATCACTTCGCATCAGTCAGAAGAGCCATCCTCATAAAGCGTAAACAACAGAAATGCAGGACAGGGCAACGAGAAGAGGGAGCTCTGTGAGACTTATAGTGGAAATGTATATTGCCAACGGCCATTCTGGAGAAGTGTATTGTGTTTACTAAAGCATCTAAAAAATGAGCTACAGAGCATAGGGCACTTGCACTCATGGGCGTATATCTTGGGAAAAACAAAAATCGAGAGGACACAGGCACCCCAATGTTTACCCCCTCTCTGTTTAAAAGATCCTCGACTAGGATATAACTTAAATGTCTCTGGAGGGAAAAAATGGATAGAGATGTGGTACTTAGGTAGAGTGGAATATTATTCAGCCTGGAAATCAATGAAATATGGCCAGTTGTAACAACTCCGGAGGAGTTACGTATGATCATTCTAAGTGACAGAATTCAAAAAGAAAAAGACACATATCATAAGATATCACTTAAAGGTGGAATCCAAAATGGCTACACATGAAATAAATTACAAAACAAAAACATAGTCAAATATGTAGAAAACACGCATAAGGCTGCTAAACGGGAAAGGTGGGGAGGGGTGAGGCATCATCCAGGAGGTTGAAATTAGCAAAGATACCATTCCAAATACCAAACTGATAATCAACAAGGCCTACACGGTAGCTAAAAGAACTGCACTCAGCACACTCAAGTCACCGGAAAAGAATATATACGACTGGTAAGAATCTGAAAAAGAATTTATTGATGTCTCTCTGTACGTGAATCAAGTGGATGTACAGCAGCAAGAAACAGAGCTTTGAAAATCAGCTGTAACCAATATAGTAATAAATTGAAAAAAATAAACGACAGAGAGACAGAGAAAACCTCTTACAACTTTTCCTCAGGGACGGTGATGCAACATGGATTGAACACATCTAGACCCACAGCAGGATGAGACATAAGGCTGGAAACTGTTTGCGCTAAGAGAAATGTGAGGTTGGGTGAGGAAATGCACACCCTTTAAAGTAATACTACCTGGTACCCATTCAATGGGTCCCAAATCTGCAGGTTCAAGGGATCTTCCTACAGCTAAAACATGCATGGAAAACCCAGAGGACTGTACACCATGTGATCGGGAGATGTGTCTAAAATGCACCTCATTTATCCTCTCCTGGTGCTCCTGTTCACCATTCCAGCCACGCTACTTAGAATCTCCCCACTTGGAGAATCAGCACATTTAAACTTCTGTTTCACACATTTTGCAAATTGTGAGGAGGATGAACGGGAAGAGGGGGAACCAATGAGAGAAGAGTTGTAGGGGTTTGGACGGGCACATATCACTCTAATTTCCCATTAAGAATAAGAATTAAAGAAAGGCTCAGCCTGCCTCGCCGGAGCCAAAATAGGGCCTGAAGCAATCCTGCGGGTTTGAGGCCAGCTCACAAAAGAGCAACTTAAAAAATGGAGCTCAGCGTCACTGCAATTCACAAACCTGCAGAGTTATAAATGAAAACTAACGTCCAAAAATATGTTGAGGTAAGGCAAAGAAGAGGATCTGAATGCAAGACAGAATTGCAAGAAACAGATTTCAAGAGATAGATTGGACTCGTCTTTAACGCACATGAAAAGCGGCAGAATTTCGACAATGATGCAGTTGGCCCAAAAGGGCGTATGCGTTTTTTCCTGATTATATCCAGGAAAAAACGCATACGCACTTTATGGGCAACGAAGCAAGCAAGCAATGCAAATGTGCACAACAAAGAAGTCTCACTTCCCACCGGTCAAAAGGGCCATCCTAAAAAATTGTAAAAACCAGAAATGCAGGACAGGCCATGGAGAACAGGGAGCCTTTATATGCTGATGGGCAGTGTGTGAACTGCCGAGAGCCACTCTGGAGAAGTGTATGGTGGTTCCTAAATCATCTAAAAAACAGAGCTACAGAGCATAGGACTCTTCCAATCATGGGAGTATATCTAGGGAAGTCTAAAAATCAACAAGACACAAGCACACCACAGTTTAGGGCTACTCTGTTTACAAGAACCTCAACTTCAGTACACCTTAAATATCCCAGGAAAGAGAACAATGGATAAAGAAGATGTGGTACTTATGTACAATGGAATATCTCTTCACCATGAAATCAATGTAATAAGGCTAGTAGAAGGATAAAGAGTGGATTTAGGTCCGATAATACTACTTGAAATAAGTCAAACAGAAAAAGAAACATATCATAAGATATCACTTATAGAGGGAGGGTAAATATGGCTGCACAAGAAATGAATTACAGAACAGAACAGTGTCTCACATTTAGAAAACACACTTATGTCAGCTTAAGGGGAAAGGAGAGGTGGGGTGATGCATAAAACCAGAGTTTGAAATTAGCACAGATACCGTTCAATAAACCAAATAGGTATTAGACAAGATCTACACCTTGCTCAATGAACTGGCCTCAACACACCCTATACACCGCAGAGAAATATATCTGAGGAATAAGAATCTTAAAACCCATGTATTGATATATCTCCATAAGGGAATCAAGTGTGTGCAGAGCGGCACAAACACAGCAGTGAAAATGAGCTAAACCCCATTATAGAAATAAATTTTAAAAACAAAACGCTGAAACAATGAAAGAGAGAAAAATTCTTACAAAATTCGCTCAGGGGCTGTGATGCAACCTGGATTGACCACATATAAACCCACAGCTGGATAAGACATAAGGCTGGACACTTGGGGCTGACAGGATTGGTGAGCTTTGGTGAGCAACTGCCGAAAGTTTAATGCAATACTTCATGCTACTCAGTCCAAGGGTCCCAACACTCCAGGTTGAAGGGAATCTTCCTACAGCTAAACCATGCTTGGGAAACCCAGCGACTGGTATACCATATGATCGGGAAAGGTTTCTAAAACGCACCTCATTTTTCCTCTCCTGGGGCTCCGGATCGACATTCCAGCCGCTTTACTAACAACATCCCCACATGGAGTCAATGCCTTTAAGTTCTGGTATCGCACAGTCTGCAGTTAGTGCAGAGGATGAATGGGAATAGGGGGAACCAGTGAGAAACTAGCTGTAGCGGTTTCAATGGGCACATGTCACTCTAATATCACATCAGTAAGAAGAATTAACCAAAGGCACAGCAAGGTGCCCCAGAAGAAAAATAGGGATTCAAGGAATCCTGTGGTTATGGGGCAAGACCACAAAAATAAGAACTAAAAAATGGAGCTAAGGGCCACTGCAATTCAAAAACCTGCAGAGTTATAAAGGCCAACTATTTTTAAAAAATATATTTAGGTAAGGCTATGAAGAGGCATTGAAAGCAAGGCAGAATTGCAGGAAACCAATTTCAGGAGGTAGACTGGAATTGCATTGAAAACATATGAAGAGAGTCAGAAACTCGACAATGATGCACTTGGCCAAAAAGGGCGTATGCGTTTTTTCCTGAATATATTCAGGAAAAAACGCATACGCCCTTTTTGGCCAACCAAGCAAGCTTGCAAAGGAAATCTGCACTACAATGAAGTCTCACTTCCACCCGGTCAAAAGGGCCATCTGAAAAAAGTGTAAAATCCAGAAAGGCAGGACAGGCCATGGAGAACTGGGAGCCTTGTTATGCTGATGGGCGGGATGTAAATTGCCAACAACCACTCGGGAGAAGTGTATGGTGTTTCCTGAAACATCTAAAAAACAAAGCAACAGAGCCTAGGGCACTTCCACTTATGGTCCTATAGCTTAGGGAAATTAAAATCAAAAAGACACAGCCACCCCAAAGTTTGGAACGGCTCTGTTTACAAGAACCTCGTTTACAGTACAAGTTCAATATCGCAGAAAGTGAAAAATGGATAAAGAACTTGTGGTATTTACTTACAAAGCAATATCACTCAGCAATGAAATCTGTGTCATCAGGCCCTTAGCATCACAATGAGTGGATTCAGGTATGATGATTCGAACTGAAATAAGTCACACAGAAAAAGAAACATCATAAGATATCAGTAATACACGGAATGTAAACTTGGCTACACAGGAACTGAATTACAGAACAGAACAGGGTCTCAAATTTAGAAAACCAACTTATGCGTGCTTAAGGGGAAAGGTGAGTTGGGGTGCTGCATAAAACCAGAGATTGAAATGAGCACAGATAAAGTTCCTTAAGCCAAATATGGAATAGACAAGAGCTACTCCTTGCTCAACGAAATGGACTCAACACCCCATATTAAACGCCTAAGAATATACCTGACTAGTAAGTATCTTAAAACCTATGGATTGCTATGTCTCCGAAAGAGAATCAAGCATGTGTACAGGGGCATAAACACAGCAGTGATAGGATAGGAGAGGTTCATGAGCAAATGAAGACCCTTTGAAGTCATATTGCATGGTACCCTTTCCACGGGTCTTAACTCTCCAGGTTTAAGGTATTCTTCCTTCAGCTAAAACATGCATGTGGAACCCAGAGTATGATCAACCATGTGAACGGGAGACGTGTTCAAATATGTCTCAGTTTTCCCCCCCTGGTACTCGGGTGTAACATTCCAGACGCTTTACTAACACACTCCCGTCTTGGAGAGTCAGTCCCTTTAACCTCCTGTTTGGCCCAGTTTGCAATTTCTGCGAAAGATGAACAGGAATAGTGAGAACCAATGAGAGGCTAGCTGGAGGTGTCTGGACGGGCAAATTTAACTCTCATTTCCCACCAGGAAGAGGAATTAACCAAAGGCTCAGCGTACCGTGCCGGAACCAGATTAGGGCCTGAAGCCATCCTGCGGTGTTGCGGCCAGCTCACAAGAAAGCGAGTTGAAGAAAGGAGCTCAGGGGCACTGTAATTCACAAACCTGCAGAGTTATAAATGACAGCTATCGCCCAAAAATAGACTGAAGTAAGGCTGCCAAGAGGACTTGAAAGCGGGGCAGAATTGCAGGAAACCGATTTCAGGAGGTAGACTGAAATTGCATTGAAAGCATAGGAAAAGAGGCAGAACGTCCACAATGATGCACTTGGCCAAAAAGGGCGTATGCGTTTTTTCCTGAATATATTCAGGAAAAAACGCATACGCCCTTTTTGGCCAACCAAGCAAGCTTGCAAAGGAAATCTGCACTACAATGAAGTCTCACTTCCACCCGGTCAAAAGGGCCATCTGAAAAAAGTGTAAAATCAAGAAAGGCAGGACAGGCCATGGAGAACTGGGAGCCTTGTTATGCTGATGGGCGGGATGTAAATTGCCAACAACCACTCGGGAGAAGTGTATGGTGTTTCCTGAAACATCTAAAAAACAAAGCAACAGAGCCTAGGGCACTTCCACTTATGGTCCTATAGCTTAGGGAAATTAAAATCAAAAAGACACAGCCACCCCAAAGTTTGGAACGGCTCTGTTTACAAGAACCTCGTTTACAGTACAAGTTCAATATCGCAGAAAGTGAAAAATGGATAAAGAACTTGTGGTATTTACTTACAAAGCAATATCACTCAGCAATGAAATCTGTGTCATCAGGCCCTTAGCATCACAATGAGTGGATTCAGGTATGATGATTCGAACTGAAATAAGTCACACAGAAAAAGAAACATCATAAGATATCAGTAATACACGGAATGTAAACTTGGCTACACAGGAACTGAATTACAGAACAGAACAGGGTCTCAAATTTAGAAAACCAACTTATGCGTGCTTAAGGGGAAAGGTGAGTTGGGGTGCTGCATAAAACCAGAGATTGAAATGAGCACAGATAAAGTTCCTTAAGCCAAATATGGAATAGACAAGAGCTACTCCTTGCTCAACGAAATGGACTCAACACCCCATATTAAACGCCTAAGAATATACCTGACTAGTAAGTATCTTAAAACCTATGGATTGCTATGTCTCCGAAAGAGAATCAAGCATGTGTACAGGGGCATAAACACAGCAGTGATAGGATAGGAGAGGTTCATGAGCAAATGAAGACCCTTTGAAGTCATATTGCATGGTACCCTTTCCACGGGTCTTAACTCTCCAGGTTTAAGGTATTCTTCCTTCAGCTAAAACATGCATGTGGAACCCAGAGTATGATCAACCATGTGAACGGGAGACGTGTTCAAATATGTCTCAGTTTTCCCCCCCTGGTACTCGGGTGTAACATTCCAGACGCTTTACTAACACACTCCCGTCTTGGAGAGTCAGTCCCTTTAACCTCCTGTTTGGCCCAGTTTGCAATTTCTGCGAAAGATGAACAGGAATAGTGAGAACCAATGAGAGGCTAGCTGGAGGTGTCTGGACGGGCAAATTTAACTCTCATTTCCCACCAGGAAGAGGAATTAACCAAAGGCTCAGCGTACCGTGCCGGAACCAGATTAGGGCCTGAAGCCATCCTGCGGTGTTGCGGCCAGCTCACAAGAAAGCGAGTTGAAGAAAGGAGCTCAGGGGCACTGTAATTCACAAACCTGCAGAGTTATAAATGACAGCTATCGCCCAAAAATAGACTGAAGTAAGGCTGCCAAGAGGACTTGAAAGCGGGGCAGAATTGCAGGAAACCGATTTCAGGAGGTAGACTGAAATTGCATTGAAAGCATAGGAAAAGAGGCAGAACGTCCACAATGATGCACTTGGCCAAAAAGGGCGTATGCGTTTTTTCCTGAATATATTCAGGAAAAAACGCATACGCCCTTTTTGGCCAAACAAGCAAGCTTGCAAAGGAAATCTGCACTACAATGAAGTCTCACTTCCCCCCGGTCAAAAGGGCCATCTGAAAAAAGTGTAAAATCCAGAAAGGCAGGACAGGCCATGGAGAACTGGGAGCCTTGTTATGCTGATGGGCGGGATGTAAATTGCCAACAACCACTCGGGAGAAGTGTATGGTGTTTCCTGAAACATCTAAAAAACAAAGCAACAGAGCCTAGGGCACTTCCACTTATGGTCCTATAGCTTAGGGAAATTAAAATCAAAAAGACACAGCCACCCCAAAGTTTGGAACGGCTCTGTTTACAAGAACCTCGTTTACAGTACAAGTTCAATATCGCAGAAAGTGAAAAATGGATAAAGAACTTGTGGTATTTACTTACAAAGCAATATCACTCAGCAATGAAATCTGTGTCATCAGGCCCTTAGCATCACAATGAGTGGATTCAGGTATGATGATTCGAACTGAAATAAGTCACACAGAAAAAGAAACATCATAAGATATCAGTAATACACGGAATGTAAACTTGGCTACACAGGAACTGAATTACAGAACAGAACAGGGTCTCAAATTTAGAAAACCAACTTATGCGTGCTTAAGGGGAAAGGTGAGTTGGGGTGCTGCATAAAACCAGAGATTGAAATGAGCACAGATAAATTTCCTTAAGTCAAACATAGAATAGACAAGAGCTACTCCTTGCTCAACGAAATGGACTCAACACCGCATATTAAACGCGTAAGAATGTACCTGACTAGTAAGTATCGTAAAACCTATGGATTGCTATGTCTCCGAAAGAGAATCAAGCATGTGTACAGGGGCATAAACGCAGCAGTGATAGGATTGGAGAGGTTCGGTGAGCAAATGAAGACCCTTTGAAGTCATATTGCATGGTACCCATTACACGGGTCTCAACTCTCCAGGTTTAAGGTATTCTTCCTTCAGCTAAAACATGCATGTGGAACCCAAGTATGATCAACCATGTGAACGGGCAACGTGTTCAAATATGTCTCAGTTTTCCTCCCCTGGTACTCGGGTGCAACATTCCAGATGCTTTACTAACACTCTCCCCACTTGGAGAGTCAGCGCCTTTAACCTCCTGTTTGGCCCAGTTTGCAATTTCTGCGGAAGATGAACAGGAATAGTGAGAACCAATGAGAGGCTAGCTGGAGGTTTCTGGACGGGCAAATTTAACTCTCATTTCCCACCAGGAAGTGGAAATATCCAAAGGCTCAGTGTGCCGTGCCGGAACCAGATTAGGGCCTGAAGCCATCCTGCGGTGTTGCGGCCAGCTCAAAAGAAAGCGAGTTGAAGAAAGGAGCTCAGGGGCACTGTAATTCACAAACCTGCAGAGTTATAAATGACAGCTATCGTCCAAAAATAGACTGAAGTAAGGCTGCCAAGAGGACTTGAAAGCGGGGCAGAATTGCAGGAAACCGATTTCAGGAGGTAGACTGGAATTGCATTGAAAGCATAGGAAAAGAGGCAGAACGTCCACAATGATGCACTTGGCCAAAAAGGGCGTATGCGTTTTTTCCTGAATATATTCAGGAAAAAACGCATACGCCCTTTTTGGCCAACCAAGCAAGCTTGCAAAGGAAATCTGCACTACAATGAAGTCTCACTTCCCCCCGGTCAAAAGGGCCATCTGAAAAAAGTGTAAAATCCAGAAAGGCAGGACAGGCCATGGAGAACTGGGAGCCTTGTTATGCTGATGGGCGGGATGTAAATTGCCAACAGACACTCGGGAGAAGTGTATGGTGTTTCCTGAAACATCTAAAAAACAAAGCAACAGAGCCTAGGGCACTTCCACTTATGGTCCTATAGCTTAGGGAAATTAATATCAAAAAGACACAGCAACCCCAAAATTTGGGACGGCTCTTTTTACAGGAATCTCTTCTACGGCACAAGTTAAATATCCCAGAGAGCAAATAATGGATAAAGAAGTTGCGGTACTTCTGTACAACAGAATACCACTCAGCAATGAAATCTATGTCACCAGGCCCGTACCAGCATAATGAGTGGATTGAGGCACGATGATTCTAAGTGAAATAAGTCACACAGAAAAAGAAACATCATAAGGTATCACTAATACACGGAATGTGAACTTGGCTACACATGAACTGAATTACAAAACAGAAAAGGGTCTCAAGTTTAGAAAACCAACTTATGCCTGCTTAAGGGGGAAGGTGAGTTGGGGTGCTGCATAAAAGCAGAGTTTGAAATTAGCACAGATACCGTTCCATAAGCCAAATATGTAATAGACAAGAGCTACCCCTTGCTCAACGAAATGGATTCAACAATGAGGTATCACCTCACACCTGGTAGAATAGGCATCATTGAAAATCTACAAACAAAAAATGCTGGAAAGGGTGTGGAGAAAAGGAACCCTCTTCCACTATTGTTGGGAATATAAATTGATACAGTCATTATGGAGAACAATATGGAATTTCTTAAGAAACTAACAATAGAATTACCATATGATACAGCAATCCCAGTACTGGACATATACCCAGACAAAACCATAAATCAAAAAGAGTCATTCACCGCAATGTTCATTGCATCACTATTTACAATATCGAGGTAATGGAAGCAACCTAAATGCCCACAGACAGACGAATGCATAAAGCTGTGGTACATATATAAAATGGAATATTACTAAGCCATGAAAAGGAATGAAATTGGGTCATTTGTAGAGACGTCGATGGATCTAGAGACTGTCATACAGAGTGAAGTAAGTCAGAAGGAGAAAAACAAATCTTGTATATTCATGCATATATGTGGAACCTAGAAAAACTGTACAGATTAACCATTTTGCAAGGCATAAATAGAGCAACAGATGTAGACAACAAACGTATGGACAACAAGGGGGGAAAGCTGTTGGGGGGGTGGTGGTGGGAGGAGTTGAGAGACTGGGATTGGCATGTATACATTTATATGTATAAAATAGATAACCAATAAGAACCTGCTGTATAAAAATATAAAATAAAATTCAAAATTAAAAAGAAGTAAAATTTAAAAAATAAAACAGAAAAAACAATTATTCCCTGCACATACATGTATTTATATGAATAAATTATTTCCATGCTTATATCTGTAAATACAAAAAAGAGGAATAAAATCTACCTTGAACCAAAAACGAAAAAGAGAAAAAAAACACAGAACCCACCAGTTACACAGAGGAAAACCGTATCAGGGCACTTGCTCCAGTTGTAAACAATTCTGAAGTTGGTCAGTGGTGGGGAATCGTCTCCCATTCAGCCAGCAGCCCCCACGCAACAAGCGTCCTCATTGCAAAGCTGGGGCACCGTGCCGAGGCATCTGTGAGTAAACGTGAGCTGAGCCCCAGGCCAGTTGCTGCTGAACTATTCCCACCCGTCCCAGGTAAAACACCTGAATATATACAAGGACTTGAAAGCCTAGAGGAAGGGCCATAGAGCCACACGAGTGACAGCATGCCGGCCGACTTGGTGCCTGCAGGCCAGCCAGGATGGTCCTGGCCCTGGGTGCTCTTCTGGAAGATTTCCATTTCCCTGCCTGAGATACCCGTCCTGTCCCTGCCCCCACTGCTTTTTTCCTTCCTCACCTCTGCCCAGGGAGAAATTCCAGCAGCAGGTATGGGTGACACATCCTCTTCTTTAGCAGGTGGCAGCCTGGCAACTGCTGCAGAAAGTCCAGCAGAGCCCCACTCACACTGGGCCACCCACAAAGCCGTGGCCTCTCACTCCCTCCCACCAGCCCAGCCCCGAGACTGCTGACAGGGCAGAGAAAATGGCGTCAGGCACGGCTGCAGGGGCTCTTGCTGCCTGGAGTGGTATTTATATTGATCTCAACCCAGGCACACCTGGGGAGGGCTGGCCGGCACGGTAAGGCTGCCCAGGTCAGCCAATCATCACCCCTCAGGGGCTCACAGTTGCAGAAAATGGAACTTGCTGAACCGGCCAGGTCCAAGGAACAGGTGTGGGCTCCTGAGAGTCAGGATAGACAAGGGGCTGCAGCTTTGGCTTGTTTTCTAATCATTTTATCTGGCCCATGAGTGGGAGACAACTTCAAGAAAACCCTCTCCTAATGAGAGGAACCCAGGAGTCAGGGAGAGGAGGGGTGGGTGGTGGTTGGAGACAGAGGCCTGGTGCCCCGGGTGCAGTGGAAGTCTCTGGAAGACCAGGTGGAGGGAGGCCTCACGGAGTGATGCCCAGGGTCACAGACCTGTCGCAGCTGCTGTTTGTTAGTTCAAGTCCTGCTCTGAGGTGCTCTGTGTCAGCTCTGAGCGACAGGTGAGCTGGGGGTGCTCTGCAATGAGGGCTATGTGCACGGTTCCTGTGTGCCCAGCCCTGCCACGGTACCTGCAAGGGTAGCTCTGTATCCTGGGAGGGGCCTGACCACGAGAGCCCCATGGGCTGGGGTGGGGGTGGGGTACCTGCCCAGGTGAGCTCCATATTCTGGGATTGGTCTGACCACGAGAGCCCCATGGGCTGCTGGGGACCTGGTAAAGGATGTCAGGACAGTCAGTGAAGCCACCGAGGATATACCTCCAGTTGCTCCTAATTCCTACACCCTGCTGGTCATTCTACCAACCACCAGGACATGGTATTCTGTATTAGTCTTCAATGATGCCTTCTTTTGTATTCCATTAGTCCCAGAGTCACAAGAAATTTTGGCTTGTGAGTGGCAGGACTCAACATACAACTAAAACAATACTTCCGGGCCGTCTGGCCCCAAGGGTGCAAAAATTCCCACACCATCTTTGGGGAAAGCTTAGCTAAAGACCTAAAAGTTCTACCTCTGGAAAAGGAAACCCTCCTTCAATATGCAGACGACATTCTGATCACCAGCCCTACTAAGGAGGCCTCTGAACTACCAAGCCAATAAAGGATAGAAGTTGTCCAAGAAAAAGCTCAAATATCACAGACTGCGGTGACCTGCCTGGGCTTCATTCTCACAGAAGGTCAGAGAAGCCCATCCCAGGAAAGGGAAGAAACCATTTTCAGCCTTACCCCTTTCTAAAACTAGAAGACAGCTTAGGGGTTCCTGGGGAGGCCAGGGTTTGCTGCTTCTGGATCCCTAACTACAGTCTACTAGCTGGGCCTCTATATGAAACACTGAAAGGAAAAGATGATGATCCTTTTGAATAGAATCCAGAAGTGGCCTTTCAAGAATGGAAAGAGCAGTCAATTCAGACCCTTGCCCTGGAACTCCCTAATTTAGCTAAACCCTTTGACCTTTACATTCCCGGTGAAAGGTGAATCGCCATTGGAGAATTAGTGCAAAAACTGGGACCACTTGAAATGGAACAATGCAAGAATGCCATCCAGGTAGGATAAACTACGGTCACTAAGGGGCTTGGCCCACTGCCACATCTGGCCAAGATACTGGCGGTATCTAAAAACCTGGAAATCAGCAGCCCAAAAGGCCACCTCCCTCCTAAGGGAAAAGGACCCCATGTGGTGATCCTAACCACCAACCATGCCCTGAAGTTGCAGGGTTCGCTCCGTGGGCACACCGACCTCGAGTGAGGAGGCCCTCCAACTCCAACATCCAGAGAGATAACCGGGGGCAACAGGGCACCATGACGACTCGTGTGAACATCACTTGACCTGGAGTTTCTCTCATAAAACAACAAGAGTGTGTCCCAAAAGAGTAGACTACTGCTTGCAGGACTTACTGCACCCAGAGGGGAGCTAATAATCTTGGCGGGGGAACAGTATACCACACTGTCACCATAGAAAAGCCGACAGACACCGTGATGATGGTGGCCAATAAGACCGGCTGGACTCCTGTTTACTTCAAAAGGCTGTTGACTCAGTAGCCATCATGGTCCTTGGTCACCACTGACCCTGGACTGTCTGGGAGTTGAGCGGGCAGGGCTCTGACACCTGGTGCTGTTTGTACGTTAATTCAGGGGCCTAACTGAAGAAAGCGCAGACTACTGGTCAGAGCATCTAGGCTGGCAGAGACGGTCAGCCTAAGGTGGCCAAACAAATGTGGGGCGGGGTGAAACCGGCCCCCACAGCGTCTCTGCACATCTCTTTCCTGGACCCTTAAAGGTCATTAGAATCTATAACACTTCCAATGCTGGTGCTCAGGTGGACGAGCAGGGAGGCAGGGGTCCTGGGGACAATCAACGTCACCGGGAGGCTGCTGGGGAGAAGCTCTGACCCTCGCCCCAGGGTATGAGGGCTCCCAACTCAGCACTCAGCAGTTACAGAAGAAGGGTCTGCACCCTCAGCACTCCAAGAATGAGGAACGGGACAAAAAGCAGAGGAGGGGTTTGTCCCCAGCAAAGCCCATTAAAAATCCCTGGGAGATAAAAATAGAATCTGGGCAATAAAGTCAAGTCTAACCTTTTTTATCCTTTGTGCTTTGTCTAATTTCACGTGCTCCTAGGGTCCCGCATGCAGAGGTTCCACACCCGGCACTTCAGACCAGATTTCCTAGTGCAGAATGGCTGGGTCGACACCTCAGCTCCTGGGGCCCAGTGCAGACTCCACGATATAGAGCCTGAGCTACAGCCAACCCGGCCCTCGAGAGCTCCGCCGCCTCCCTCCCTCCCACTGACTCTGACAGGATCTCTACACAGCAGCCCAGCCCACAGCCCACGGGGTAGTGCATGCTCTCACCTCTCCATTCTCTGATCAAAATATAAAGTTTCCTTTGCTTGTGAACCAAACTCAGTCTCGATCTGTTGGCCCCAATGACACTGGGCAGGGGGACACTTGTTGGGGTCCACTCTGGAGGATCAGTAACAGAAATTGAGACTATTGTAACCTCAATGAACAGATGTGTGAGCCAAACTGTAGTTAACATAGAACAGTGTATAAGGCTCGGGTAAAATAAGATGTTTTTAACACTTCCATTTGATATTTCCATCACTTTTTATAAGCAAGTTCAGTGAAAAGGTTTGTCTTATTTGTCAGGTCAATATTAGAGAAACGAAGTGATTTCTTTCCAAGGATGTACAGCTAATAATCTTGGTTAAACCTTCAATCTTGTTTTAAATGCTTTTCCATTGAAAATGATACCTCTCTTTCAGCTCCCCCATTTCTGAGAAGTATAAAATCTTATAATTTATTATTACCAAAGGGGAAAGGTGGGAGGAGGGATAAATTAACAGTTTGGAATTAACACATACACACTGCTATGTATAAAATAGATCATCAACAAGGAACTACTGTATAGCACAGGGAACTACACTCAACATTTTGCAATAACCTATAAGGGGAAATAATCTGAAAAAGAATAGATATTTTTATTGACATCATCTATCAATGACAGTTAAAGTGTAGCCTAAGGGAAGCTGGTGGTGAGTGCTTCTGACCCTGAAGACTTCAATCATCTAAAGTTTGGACTCTGCCTACTTCCCAAGGCCCTTAATGAACATATGTGTAGCCGTAGCTTAAAAAATTCCCCAGTTTGGGTTTCGGGGAGACACTGATTTTGAAAAAGCCCTGGTGTTCTCCTTACATGAATGGGACTCTTCCTACTGCTAAAACATGTCTGTCACACCCAGAGGATGGTATACCGTCTGATCGGGAAGAGTTTGGAAAAGGCATCTCATCTCCTCATCTCCTGGTGCTCGGGTTCACCCCTCCAGCGTCTTTACTAACAGTCTCCCCACTTGGAGATGTCAGCACTGTCAACATCCTGTTGCGTACAGTTTGGAATTTGTCCAGAGGATGAAGCGGAAGGATGAGGAACAATGAGAGACAAGTCCTAGGTGTTCAGACAGGCACATGTCACTCTAATTTCCAATCAGGAAGACGAATTGACCAAAGGCTAGGGTTGCCCATGGAAACAGTATAGGGCTTGAGGAAATCCCGCTGCTTTGTGGCCAGTTCCCATAAACACGAGTTGAACAATGGAACTCAGGGGCAGTAAAATTCACAAAACTGCAGAGTTGAAAATATCCATCACTGAAAAATGTCTTGAGGAAAGTCAGAGAAAAGGACTTGTAAGCAAGGGAGAATGGCAGGAAAGGGATTTGAGGAGGTAGAAAGGACTCGCCATTAAGCACAAGAAAAGGAGCTGAACATTGCCAACATTGCAGTTGGCCAAAAAGGGTGTATGCGTTCTTTTCTGTATATATTCAAGAAAAGGGCATACACTTTTTTAGCCAACCAAACAGGTGGGCACTGGAAGTCAATACTACAAAAGATATCACTTCGCATCAGTCAGAAGAGCCATCCTCATAAAGCGTAAACAAGAGAAATGCAGGACAGGGCAACGAGAAGAGGGAGCCCTGTGAGACTTATAGTGGAAATGTATATTGCCAACGGCCATTCTGGAGAAGTGTATTGTGTTTACTAAAGCATCTAAAAAATGAGCTACAGAGCATAGGGCACTTGCACTCATGGGCGTATATCTTGGGAAAAACAAAAATCGAGAGGACACAGGCACCCCAATGTTTACCCCCTCTCTGTTTAAAAGATCCTCGACTAGGATATAACTTAAATGTCTCTGGAGGGAAAAAATGGATAGAGATGTGGTACTTAGGTAGAGTGGAATATTATTCAGCCTGGAAATCAATGAAATATGGCCAGTTGTAACAACTCCGGAGGAGTTACGTATGATCATTCTAAGTGACAGAATTCAAAAAGAAAAAGACACATATCATAAGATATCACTTAAAGGTGGAATCCAAAATGGCTACACATGAAATAAATTACAAAACAAAAACATAGTCAAATATGTAGAAAACACGCATAAGGCTGCTAAACGGGAAAGGTGGGGAGGGGTGAGGCATCATCCAGGAGGTTGAAATTAGCAAAGATACCATTCCAAATACCAAACTGATAATCAACAAGGCCTACACGGTAGCTAAAAGAACTGCACTCAGCACACTCAAGTCACCGGAAAAGAATATATACGACTGGTAAGAATCTGAAAAAGAATTTATTGATGTCTCTCTGTACGTGAATCAAGTGGATGTACAGCAGCAAGAAACAGAGCTTTGAAAATCAGCTGTAACCAATATAGTAATAAATTGAAAAAAATAAACGACAGAGAGACAGAGAAAACCTCTTACAACTTTTCCTCAGGGACGGTGATGCAACATGGATTGAACACATGTAGACCCACAGCAGGATAAGACATAAGGCTGGAAACTGTTTGCGCTAAGAGAAATGTGAGGTTGGGTGAGGAAATGCACACCCTTTAAAGTAATACTACCTGGTACCCATTCAATGGGTCCCAAATCTGCAGGTTCAAGGGATCTTCCTACAGCTAAAACATGCATGGAAAACCCAGAGGACTGTACACCATGTGATCGGGAGATGTGTCTAAAATGCACCTCATTTATCCTCTCCTGGTGCTCCTGTTCACCATTCCAGCCACGCTACTTAGAATCTCCCCACTTGGAGAATCAGCACATTTAAACTTCTGTTTCACACATTTTGCAAATTGTGAGGAGGATGAACGGGAAGAGGGGGAACCAATGAGAGAAGAGTTGTAGGGGTTTGGACGGGCACATATCACTCTAATTTCCCATTAAGAATAAGAATTAAAGAAAGGCTCAGCCTGCCTCGCCGGAGCCAAAATAGGGCCTGAAGCAATCCTGCGGGTTTGAGGCCAGCTCACAAAAGAGCAACTTAAAAAATGGAGCTCAGGGTCACTGCAATTCACAAACCTGCAGAGTTATAAATGAAAACTAACGTCCAAAAATATGTTGAGGTAAGGCAAAGAAGAGGATCTGAATGCAAGACAGAATTGCAAGAAACAGATTTCAAGAGATAGATTGGACTCGTCTTTAACGCACATGAAAAGCGGCAGAATTTCGACAATGATGCAGTTGGCCCAAAAGGGCGTATGCGTTTTTTCCTGATTATATCCAGGAAAAAACGCATACGCACTTTATGGGCAACGAAGCAAGCAAGCAATGCAAATGTGCACAACAAAGAAGTCTCACTTCCCACCGGTCAAAAGGGCCATCCTAAAAAATTGTAAAAACCAGAAATGCAGGACAGGCCATGGAGAACAGGGAGCCTTTATATGCTGATGGGCAGTGTGTGAACTGCCGAGAGCCACTCTGGAGAAGTGTATGGTGGTTCCTAAATCATCTAAAAAACAGAGCTACAGAGCATAGGACTCTTCCAATCATGGGAGTATATCTAGGGAAGTCTAAAAATCAACAAGACACAAGCACACCACAGTTTAGGGCTACTCTGTTTACAAGAACCTCAACTTCAGTACACCTTAAATATCCCAGGAAAGAGAACAATGGATAAAGAAGATGTGGTACTTATGTACAATGGAATATCTCTTCACCATGAAATCAATGTAATAAGGCTAGTAGAAGGATAAAGAGTGGATTTAGGTCCGATAATACTACTTGAAATAAGTCAAACAGAAAAAGAAACATATCATAAGATATCACTTATAGAGGGAGGGTAAATATGGCTGCACAAGAAATGAATTACAGAACAGAACAGTGTCTCACATTTAGAAAACACACTTATGTCAGCTTAAGGGGAAAGGAGAGGTGGGGTGATGCATAAAACCAGAGTTTGAAATTAGCACAGATACCGTTCAATAAACTAAATAGGTATTAGACAAGATCTACACCTTGCTCAATGAACAGGCCTCAACACACCCTATACACCGCAGAGAAATATATCTGAGGAATAAGAATCTTAAAACCCATGTATTGATATATCTCCATAAGGGAATCAAGTGTGTGCAGAGCGGCACAAACACAGCAGTGAAAAGGAGCTAAACCCCATTATAGAAATAAATTTTAAAAACAAAACGCTGAAACAATGAAAGAGAGAAAAATTCTTACAAAATTCGCTCAGGGGCTGTGATGCAACCTGGATTGACCACATATAAACCCACAGCTGGATAAGACATAAGGCTGGACACTTGGGGCTGACAGGATTGGTGAGCTTTGGTGAGCAACTGCCGAAAGTTTAATGCAATACTTCATGCTACTCAGTCCAAGGGTCCCAACACTCCAGGTTGAAGGGAATCTTCCTACAGCTAAACCATGCTTGGGAAACCCAGCGACTGGTATACCATATGATCGGGAAAGGTTTCTAAAACGCACCTCATTTTTCCTCTCCTGGGGCTCCGGATCGACATTCCAGCCGCTTTACTAACAACATCCCCACATGGAGTCAATGCCTTTAAGTTCTGGTATCGCACAGTCTGCAGTTAGTGCAGAGGATGAATGGGAATAGGGGGAACCAGTGAGAAACTAGCTGTAGCGGTTTCAATGGGCACATGTCACTCTAATATCACATCAGTAAGAAGAATTAACCAAAGGCACAGCAAGGTGCCCCAGAAGAAAAATAGGGCTTCAAGGAATCCTGTGGTTATGGGGCAAGACCACAAAAATAAGAGCTAAAAAATGGAGCTAAGGGCCACTGCAATTCAAAAACCTGCAGAGTTATAAAGGCCAACTATTTTTAAAAAATATATTTAGGTAAGGCTATGAAGAGGCATTGAAAGCAAGGCAGAATTGCAGGAAACCGATTTCAGGAGGTAGACTGGAATTGCATTGAAAACATATGAAGAGAGTCAGAAACTCGACAATGATGCACTTGGCCAAAAAGGGCGTATGCGTTTTTTCCTGAATATATTCAGGAAAAAACGCATACGCCCTTTTTGGCCAACCAAGCAAGCTTGCAAAGGAAATCTGCACTACAATGAAGTCTCACTTCCACCCGGTCAAAAGGGCCATCTGAAAAAAGTGTAAAATCCAGAAAGGCAGGACAGGCCATGGAGAACTGGGAGCCTTCTTATTCTGATGGGCGGGATGTAAATTGCCAACAGACACTCGGGAGAAGTGTATGGTGTTTCCTGAAACATCTAAAAAACAAAGCAACAGAACCTAGGGCACTTCCACTTATGGTCCTATAGCTTAGGGAAATTAAAATCAAAAAGACACAGCCACCCCAAAGTTTGGAACGGCTCTGTTTACAAGAACCTCGTTTACAGTACAAGTTCAACATCGCAGAAAGTGAAAAATGGATAAAGAAGTTGTGGTATTTACTTACAAAGCAATATCACTCAGCAATGAAATCTGTGTCATCAGGCCCTTAGCAGCACAATGAGTGGATTCAGGTATGATGATTCTAACTGAAGTAAGTCACACAGAAAAAGAAACATCATAAGATATCAGTAATACACGGAATGGAAACTTGGCTACACAGGAACTGAATTACAGAACAGAACAGGGTCTCAAATTTAGAAAACCAACTTATGCTTGCTTAAGGGTAAAGGTGAGTTGGGGTGCTGCATAAAACCAGAGATTGAAATGAGCACAGATAAAGTTCCTTAAGCCAAATATGGAATAGACAAGAGCTACTCCTTGCTCAACGAAATGGACTCAACACCCCATATTAAACGCCTAAGAATGTACCTGACTAGTAAGTATCTTAAAACCTATGGATTGCTATGTCTCCGAAAGAGAATCAAGCATGTGTACAGGGGCATAAACGCAGCAGTGATAGGATTGGAGAGGTTCGGTGAGCAAATGAAGACCCTTTGAAGTCATATTGCATGGTACCCATTCTACGGGTTTCAACTACCCAGGTTTAAGGTATTCTTCCTTCAGCTAAAACATGCATGTGGAACCTAGAGTATGATCAACCATGTGATCAGGAGACGTGTTCAAATATGTCTCAGTTTTCGTACCCTGGTACTCGGGTGCAACATTCCAGACGTTTTACTAACACTCTCCCGACTTGGAGAGTCAGTCCCTTTAACCTCCTGTTTGGCCCAGTTTGCAATTTCTGTGGAAGATGAACAGGAATAGCGAGAACCAATGAGAGGCTAGCTGGAGGTGTCTGGATGGGCAAATTTAACTCTCATTTCCCACCAGGAAGAGGAATTAACCAAAGGCTCAGCGTGCCGTGCCAGAACCAGATTAGGGCCTGAAGACATCCTGCGGTGTTGCGGCCAGGTCACAAGAAAGCGAGTTGAAGAAAGGAGCTCAGGGGCACTGTAATTCACAAACCTGCAGAGTTATAAATGACAGCTATCGTCCAAAAATAGACTGAAGTAAGGCTGCCAAGAGGACTTGAAAGCGGGGCAGAATTGCAGGAAACCGATTTCAGGAGGTAGACTGGAATTGCATTGAAAGCATAGGAAAAGAGGCAGAACGTCCACAATGATGCACTTGGCCAAAAAGGGCGTATGCGTTTTTTCCTGAATATATTCAGGAAAAAACGCATACGCCCTTTTTGGCCAACCAAGCAAACTTGCAAAGGAAATCTGCACTACAATGAAGTCTCACTTCCCCCCGGTCAAAAGGGCCATCTTAAAAAAGTGTAAAATCCAGAAAGGCAGGACAGGCCATGGAGAACTGGGAGCCTTCTTATGCTGATGGGCAGGATGTAAATTGCCAACAACCACTCGGGAGAAGTGTATGGTGTTTCCTGAAACATCTAAAAAACAAAGCAACAGAGCCTAGGGCACTTCCACTTATGGTCCTATAGCTTAGGGAAATTAAAATCAAAAAGACACAGCCACCCCAAAGTTTGGGACGCCTCCGTTTACAAGAACCTCGTTTACCGTACAAGTTCAATATCACAGAAAGTGAAAAATGGATAAAGAACTTGTGGTACTTACGTACAATGCAGTATCACTCAGCAATGAAATCTATGTCATCAGGCCCTTAGCAGCACAATGAGTGGATTCAGGTATGATGATTCTAACTGAAATAAGTCACACAGAAAAAGAAACATCATAAGATATCAGTAATACACGGAATGGAAACTTGGCTACACAGGAACTGAATTACAGAACAGAACAGGGTCTCAAATTTAGAAAACCAACTTATGCTTGCTTAAGGGTAAAGGTGAGTTGGGGTGCTGCATAAAACCAGAGATTGAAATGAGCACAGATAAAGTTCCTTAAGCCAAATATGGAATAGACAAGAGCTACTCCTTGCTCAACGAAATGGACTCAACACCGCATATTAAACGCCTAAGAATGTACCTGACTAGTAAGTATCTTAAAACCTATGGATTGCTATGTCTCCAAAAGAGAATCAAGCATGTGTACAGGGGCATAAACGCAGCAGTGATAGGATTGGAGAGGTTCGGTGAGCAAATGAAGACCCGTTGAAGTCATATTGCATGGTACCCATTCCACGGGTTTCAACTACCCAGGTTTAAGGTATTCTTCCTTCAGCTAAAACATGCATGTGGAACCTAGAGTATGATCAACCATGTGATCAGGAGACGTGTTCAAATATGTCTCAGTTTTCGTACCCTGGTACTCGGGTGCAACATTCCAGACGTTTTACTAACACTCTCCCGACTTGGAGAGTCAGTCCCTTTAACCTCCTGTTTGGCCCAGTTTGCAATTTCTGCGGAAGATGAACAGGAATAGTGAGAACCAATGAGAGACTAGCTGGAGGTGTCTGGACGGGCAAATTTAACTCTCATTTCCCACCAGGAAGAGGAATTAACCAAAGGCTCAGCGTGCCGTGCCAGAACCAGATTAGGGCCTGAAAACATCCTGCGGTGTTGCGGCCAGGTCACAAGAAAGCGAGTTGAAGAAAGGAGCTCAGGAGCACTGTAATTCACAAACCTGCAGAGTTATAAATGACAGCTATCGTCCAAAAATACACTGAAGTAAGGCTGTCAAGAGGACTTGAAAGCGGGGCAGAATTGCAGGAAACCGATTTCAGGAGGTAGACTGGAATTGCATTGAAAGCATAGGAAAAGAGGCAGAACGTCCACAATGATGCACTTGGCCAAAAAGAGCGTATGCGTTTTTTCTTGAATATATTCAGGAAAAAACGCATACGCCCTTTTTGGCCAACCAAGCAAGCTTGCAAAGGAAATCTGCACTACAATGAAGTCTCACTTCCCCCCGGTCAAAAGGGCCATCTGAAAAAAGTGTAAAATCCAGAAAGGCAGGACAGGCCATGGAGAACTGGGAGCCTTGTTATGCTGAAGGGCGGGATGTAAATTGCCAACAACCACTCAGGAGAAGTGTATGGTGTTTCCTGAAACATCTAAAAAACAAAGCAACAGAGCCTAGGGCACTTCCACTTATGGTCCTATAGCTTAGGGAATTTAAAATCAAAAAGACACAGCCACCCCAAAGTTTGGAACGGCTCTGTTTACAAGAACCTCGTTTACAGTACAAGTTCAACATCGCAGAAAGTGAAAAATGGATAAAGAAGTTGTGGTATTTACTTACAAAGCAATATCACTCAGCAATGAAATCTGTGTCATCAGGCCCTTAGTAGCACAATGAGTGGATTCAGGTATGATGATTCTAACTGAAATAAGTCACACAGAAAAAGAAACATCATAAGATATCAGTAAACACGGAATGTAAACTTGGCTACACAGGAACTGAATTACAGAACAGAACAGGGTCTCAAATTTAGAAAACCAACTTATGCTTGCTTAAGGGTAAAGGTGAGTTGGGGTGCTGCATAAAACCAGAGATTGAAATGAGCACAGATAAAGTTCCTTAAGCCAAATATGGAATAGATAAGAGCTACTTCTTGCTCAACGAAATGGACTCAACACCCCATATTAAACGCCTAAGAATGTACCTGACTAGTAAGTATCTTAAAACCTATGGATTGCTATGTCTCCGAAAGAGAATCAAGCATGTGTACAGGGGCATAAACGCAGCAGTGATAGGATTGGAGAGGTTCGGTGAGCAAATGAAGACCCTTTGAAGTCATATTGCATGGTACCCATTACACAGGTCTTAACTCTCCAGGTTTAAGGTATTCTTCCTTCAGCTAAAACATGCATGTGGAACCCAAGTATGATCAACCATGTGAATGGGAGACGTGTTCAAATATGTCTCAGTTTTCCTCCCCTGGTACTCGGGTGCAACATTCCAGATGCTTTACTAAAACTCTCCCCACTTGGAGAGTCAGCGCCTTTAACCTCCTGTTTGGCCCAGTTTGCAATTTCTGCGGAAGATGAACAGGAATAGCGAGAACCAATGAGAGACTAGCTGGAGGTGTCTGGACGGGCAAATTTAACTCTCATTTCCCACCAGGAAGAGGAAATAACCAAGGGCTCAGCGTGCCGTGCCGGAACCAGATTAGGGCCTGAAGCCATCCTGCGGTGTTGCGGCCAGCTCAAAAGAAAGCGAGTTGAAGAAAGGAGCTCAGGGGCACTGTAATTCACAAACCTGCAGAGTTATAAATGACAGCTATCGTCCAAAAATAGACTGAAGTAAGGCTGCAAAGAGGACTTGAAAGCGGGGCAGAATTGCAGGAAACCGATTTCAGGAGGTAGACTGGAATTGCATTGAAAGCATAGGAAAAGAGGCAGAACGTCCACAATGATGCACTTGGCCAAAAAGGGCGTATGCGTTTTTTCCTGAATATATTCAGGAAAAAACGCATACGCCCTTTTTGGCAAACCAAGCAAACTTGCAAAGGAAATCTGCACTACAATGAAGTATCACTTCCCCCCGGTCAAAAGGGCCATCTGAAAAAAGTGTAAAATCCAGAAAGGCAGGACAGGCCATGGAGAACTGGGAGCCTTGTTATGCTGATGGGCGGGATGTAAATTGCCAACAGACACTCGGGAGAAGTGTATGGTGTTTCCTGAAACATCTAAAAAACAAAGCAACAGAGCCTAGGGCACTTCCACTTATGGTCCTATAGCTTAGGGAAATTAAAATCAAAAAGACACAGCCACCCCAAAGTTTGGGACGCCTCTGTTTACAAGAACCTCGTTTACCGTACAAGTTCAATATCACAGAAAGTGAAAAATGGATAAAGAACTTGTGGTACTTACGTACAATGCAGTATCACTCAGCAATGAAATCTATGTCTTCAGGCCCGTAGCAGCATCATGAGTGGCTTCAGGTACGATGATTCTAACTGAAATAAGTCACACAGAAAAAGAAACATCATAAGATATCACTAATAAACGGAATGTAAACTTGGCTACACCGGAACTGAATTACAGAACAGAACAGGTTCTCAAATTTAGAAAACCAACTTATGCTTGCTTAAGGGTAAAGGTGAGTTGGGGTGCTGCATAAAACCAGAGATTGAAATGAGCACAGATAAAGTTCCTTAAGCCAAATATGGAATAGACAAGAGCTACTCCTTGCTCAAAGAAATGGACTCAACACCGCATATTAAACGCCTAAGAATGTACCTGACTAGTAAGTATCTTAAAACCTATGGATTGCTATGTCTCCGAAAGAGAATCAAGCATGTGTACAGGAGCATAAACGCAGCAGTGATAGGATTGGAGAGGTTCGGTGAGCAAATGAAGACCCTTTGAAGTCATATTGCATGGTACCCATTACACGGGTCTCAACTCTCCAGGTTTAAGGTATTCTTCCTTCAGCTAAAACATGCATGTGGAACCCAAGTATGATCAACCATGTGAACGGGAGACGTGTTCAAATATGTCTCAGTTTTCCTCCCCTGGTACTCGGGTGCAACATTCCAGACGCTTTACTAACACTCTCCCCACTTGGAGAGTCAGCGCCTTTAACCTCCTGTTTGGCTCAGTTTGCAATTTCTGCGGAAGATGAACAGGAATAGCGAGAACCAATGAGAGGCTAGCTGGAGGTGTTTGGACGGGCAAATTTAACTCTCATTTCCCACCAGGAAGAGGAAATAACCAAAGGCTCAGCGTGCCGTGCCGGAACCAGATTAGGGCCTGAAGCCATCCTGCGGTGTTGCAGCCAGCTCAAAAGAAAGCGAGTTGAAGAAAGGAGCTCAGGGGCACTGTAATTCACAAACCTGCAGAGTTATAAATGACAGCTATCGTCCAAAAATAGACTGAAGTAAGGCTGCCAAGAGGACTTGAAAGCGGGGCAGAATTGCAGGAAACCGATTTCAGGAGGTAGACTGGAATTGCATTGAAAGCATAGGAAAAGAGGCCGAACGTCCACAATGATGCACTTGGCCAAAAAGGGCGTATGCGTTTTTTCCTGAATATATTCAGGAAAAAACGCATACGCCCTTTTTGGCCAACCAAGCAAACTTGCAAAGGAAATCTGCACTACAATGAAGTCTCACTTCCCCCCGGTCAAAAGGGCCATCTGAAAAAAGTGTAAAATCCAGAAAGGCAGGACAGGCCATGGAGAACTGGGAGCCTTGTTATGCTGATGGGCGGGATGTAAATTGCCAACAGACACTCCGGAGAAGTGTATGGTGTTTCCTGAAACATCTAAAAAACAAAACAACAGAGCCTAGGGCACTTCCACTTATGGTCCTATAGCTTAGGGAAATTAAAATCAAAAAGACACAGCCGCACCAAAGTTTGGGACGCCTCTGTTTACAAGAACCTCGTTTACCGTACAAGTTCAATATCACAGAAAGTGAAAAATGGATAAAGAACTTGTGGTACTTACGTACAATGCAGTATCACTCAGCAATGAAATCTATGTCATCAGGCCCGTAGCACCATCATGAGTGGATTCAGGTAAGATGATTCTAACTGAAATAAGTCACACAGAAAAAGAAACATCATAAGATATCACTAATACACGGAATGTAAACTTGGCTACACAGGAACTGAATTACAGAACAGAACAGGTTCTCAAATTTAGAAAACCAACTTATGCTTGCTTAAGGGGAAAGGTGAGTTGGGGTGCTGCATAAAACCAGAGATTGAAATGAGCACAGATAAAGTTCCTTAAGCCAAATATGGAATAGACAAGAGCTACTCCTTGCTCAAAGAAATGGACTCAACACCGCATATTAAACGCCTAAGAATGTACCTGACTAGTAAGTATCTTAAAACCTATGGATTGCTATGTCTCCGAAAGAGAATCAAGCATGTGTACAGGGGCATAAACGCAGCAGTGATAGGATTGGAGATGTTCGGTGAGCAAATGAAGACCCTTTGAAGTCATATTGCATGGTACCCATTCCACGGGTTTCAACTACCCAGGTTTTAGGTATTCTTCCTTCAGCTAAAACATGCATGTGGAACCCAGAGTATGATCAACCATGTAATCGGGAGACGTGTTCAAATATGTCTCAGTTTTCGTACCCTGGTACTCGGGTGCAACATTCCAGATGCTTTACTAACACTCTCCCGACTTGGAGAGTCAGTCCCTTTAACCTCCTGTTTGGCCCAGTTTGCAATTTCTGTGGAAGATGAACAGGAATAGCGAGAACCAATGAGAGACTAGCTGGAGGTGTCTGGATGGGCAAATTTAACTCTCATTTCCCACCAGGAAGAGGAATTAACCAAAGGCTCAGCGTGCCGTTCCAGAACCAGATTAGGGCCTGAAGCCATCCTGCGGTGTTGCGGCCAGGTCACAAGAAAGCGAGTTGAAGAAAGGAGCTCAGGGGCACTGTAATTCACAAACCTGCAGAGTTATAAATGACAGCTATCGTCCAATAATAGACTGAAGTAAGGCTGCCAAGAGGACTTGAAAGCGGGGCAGAATTGCAGGAAACCGATTTCAGGAGGTAGACTGGAATTGCATTGAAAGCATAGGAAAAGAGGCCGAACGTCCACAATGATGCACTTGGCCAAAAAGGGCGTATGCGTTTTTTCCTGAATATATTCAGGAAAAAATGCATACGCCCTTTTTGGCCAACCAAGCAAGCTTGCAAAGGAAATCTGCACTACAATGAAGTCTCACTTCCCCCCGGTCAAAAGGGCCATCTGAAAAAAGTGTAAAATCCAGAAAGGCAGGACAGGCCATGGAGAACTGGGAGCCTTGTTATGCTGATGGGCGGGATGTAAATTGCCAACAGACACTGGGGAGAAGTGTATGGTGTTTCCTGAAACATCTAAAAAACAAAGCAACAGAGCCTAGGGCACTTCCACTTATGGTCCTATAGCTTAGGGAAATTAAAATCAAAAAGACACAGCCACCCCAAAGTTTGGGACGCCTCTGTTTACAAGAACCTCGTTTACAGTACAAGTTCAACATCGCAGAAAGTGAAAAATGGATAAAGAAGTTGTGGTATTTACTTACAAAGCAATATCACTCAGCAATGAAATCTATGTCATCAGGCCCTTAGTAGCACAATGAGTGGATTCAGGTATGATGATTCCAACTGAAATAAGTCACACAGAAAAAGAAACATCATAAGATATCACTAATACACGGAATGTAAACTTGGCTACACAGGAACTGAATTACAGAACAGAACAGGGTCTCAAATTTAGAAAACCAACTTATGCGTGCTTAAAGTGAAAGGTGAGTTGGGGTGCTGCATAAAACCAGAGATTGAAATGAGCACAGATAAAATTCCTTAAGCCAAATATGGAATAGACAAGAGCTACTCCTTGCTCAAAGAAATGGACTCAACACCGCATATTAAACGCCTAAGAATGTACCTGACTAGTAAGTATCTTAAAATCTAGGGATTGCTATGTCTCCGAAAGAGAATCAAGCATGTGTACAGGGGCATAAACGCAGCAGTGATAGGATTGGAGAGGTTCGGTGAGCAAATGAAGACCCTTTGAAGTCATATTGCATGGTACCCATTCCACGGGTTTCAACTACCCAGGTTTTAGGTATTCTTCCTTCAGCTAAAACATGCATGTGGAACCTAGAGTATGATCAACCATGTGATCGGGAGACGTGTTCAAATATGTCTCAGTTTTCCTCCCCTGGTACTCGGGTGCAACATTCCAGACGCTTTACTAACACTCTCCCTACTTGGAGAGTCAGCGCCTTTAACCTCCTGTTTGGCCCAGTTTGCAATTTCTGTGGAAGATGAACAGGAATAGCGAGAACCAATGAGAGACTAGCTGGAGGTGTCTGGACGGGCAAATTTAACTCTCATTTCCCACCAGGAAGAGGAAATAACCAGAGGCTCAGCGTGCCGTGCCGGAACCAGATTAGGGCCTGAAGCCATCCTGCGGTGTTGCGGCCAGGTCACAAGAAAGCAAGTTGAAGAAAGGAGCTCAGGGGCACTGTAATTCACAAACCTGCAGAGTTATAAATGACAGCTATCGTCCAATAATAGACTGAAGTAAGGCTGCCAAGAGGACTTGAAAGCGGGGCAGAATTGCAGGAAACCGATTTCAGGAGGTAGACTGGAATTGCATTGAAAGCATAGGAAAAGAGGCA
This sequence comes from Delphinus delphis, assembly GCF_949987515.2. Lineage (NCBI taxonomy): Eukaryota > Metazoa > Chordata > Mammalia > Artiodactyla > Delphinidae > Delphinus > Delphinus delphis. The sequence continues at coordinate 892,246 of NW_027192653.1, read as the reverse complement.
GAACGTCCACAATGATGCACTTGGCCAAAAAGGGCGTATGCGTTTTTTCCTGAATATATTCAGGAAAAAACGCATACGCCCTTTTTGGCCAACCAAGCAAGCTTGCAAAGGAAATCTGCACTACAATGAAGTCTCACTTCCCCCCGGTCAAAAGGGCCATCTGAAAAAAGTGTAAAATCCAGAAAGGCAGGACAGGCCATGGAGAACTGGGAGCCTTGTTATGCTGATGGGCGGGATGTAAATTGCCAACAACCACTCGGGAGAAGTGTATGGTGTTTCCGGAAACATCTAAAAAACAAAGCAACAGAACCTAGGGCACTTCCACTTATGGTCCTATAGCTTAGGGAAATAAAAATCAAAAAGACACAGCCACCCCAAAGTTTGGAACAGCTCTGTTTACAAGAACCTCGTTTACAGTACAAGTTCAACATCGCAGAAAGTGAAAAATGGATAAAGAAGTTGTGGTATTTACTTACAAAGCAATATCACTCAGCAATGAAATCTGTGTCATCAGGCCCTTAGCAGCACAATGAGTGGATTCAGGTATGATGATTCCAACTGAAATAAGTCACACAGAAATAGAAACATCATAAGATATCACTAATACACGGAATGTAAACTTGGCTACACAGGAACTGAATTACAGAACAGAACAGGGTCTCAAATTTAGAAAACCAACTTATGCTTGCTTAAGGGTAAAGGTGAGTTGGGGTGCTGCATAAAACCAGAGATTGAAATGAGCACAGATAAAGTTCCTTAAGCCAAATATGGAATAGACAAGAGCTACTCCTTGCTCAAAGAAATGGACTCAACACCGCATATTAAACGCCTAAGAATGTACCTGACTAGTAAGTATCTTAAAATCTAGGGATTGCTATGTCTCCAAAAGAGAATCAAGCATGTGTACAGGGGCATAAACGCAGCAGTGATAGGATTGGAGAGGTTCGGTGAGCAAATGAAGACCCTTTGAAGTCATATTGCATGGTACCCATTCCACGGGTTTCAACTACCCAGGTTTTAGGTATTCTTCCTTCAGCTAAAACATGCATGTGGAACCCAGAGTATGATCAACCATGTGATCGGGAGACGTGTTCAAATATGTCTCAGGTTTCCTCCCCTGGTACTCGGGTGCAACATTCCAGATGCTTTACTAACACTCTCCCCACTTGGAGAGTCAGCGCCTTTAACCTCCTGTTTGGCCCAGTTTGCAATTTCTGAGGAAGATGAACAGGAATAGCGAGAACCAATGAGAGACTAGCTGGAGGTGTCTGGACGGGCAAATTTAACTCTCATTTCCCACCAGGAAGAGGAAATAACCAGAGGCTCAGCGTGCCGTGCCGGAACCAGATTAGGGCCTGAAGCCATCCTGCGGTGTTGCGGCCAGGTCACAAGAAAGCAAGTTGAAGAAAGGAGCTCAGGGGCACTGTAATTCACAAACCTGCAGAGTTATAAATGACAGCTATCGTCCAATAATAGACTGAAGTAAGGCTGCCAAGAGGACTTGAAAGCGAGGCAGAATTGCAGGAAACCGATTTCAGGAGGTAGACTGGAATTGCATTGAAAGCATAGGAAAAGAGGCAGAACGTCCACAATGATGCACTTGGCCAAAAAGGGCGTATGCGTTTTTTCCTGAATATATTCAGGAAAAAACGCATACGCCCTTTTTGGCCAACCAAGCAAGCTTGCAAAGGAAATCTGCACTACAATGAAGTCTCACTTCCCCCCGGTCAAAAGGGCCATCTGAAAAAAGTGTAAAATCCAGAAAGGCAGGACAGGCCATGGAGAACTGGGAGCCTTGTTATGCTGATGGGCGGGATGTAAATTGCCAACAGACACTGGGGAGAAGTGTATGGTGTTTCCTGAAACATCTAAAAAACAAAGCAACAGAGCCTAGGGCACTTCCACTTATGGTCCTATAGCTTAGGGAAATTAAAATCAAAAAGACACAGCCACCCCAAAGTTTGGGACGCCTCCGTTTACAAGAACCTCGTTTACCGTACAAGTTCAATATCACAGAAAGTGAAAAATGGATAAAGAACTTGTGGTACTTACGTACAATGCAGTATCACTCAGCAATGAAATCTATGTCATCAGGCCCGTAGCAGCATAATGAGTGGATTCAGGTACGATGATTCTAACTGAAATAAGTCACACAGAAAAAGAAACATCATAAGATATCACTAATACACGGAATGTAAACTTGGCTACACAGGAACTGCATTCCAAAACAGAACACGGTCTCAAATTTAGAAAACCAACTTATGCTTGCTTAAGGGGAAAGGTGAGTTGGGGTGCTGCATAAAACCAGAGATTGAAATGAGCACAGATAAAGTTCCTTAAGCCAAATATGGAATAGACAAGAGCTACTCCTTGCTCAAAGAAATGGACTCAAAACCCCATATTAAACGCCTAAGAATGTACCTGACTAGTAAGTATCTTAAAACCTATGGATTGCTATGTCTCCAAAAGAGAATCAAGCGTGTGTACAGGGGCATAAATGCAGCAGTGATAGGATTGGAGAGGTTCGGTGAGCAAATGAAGACCCTTTGAAGTCATATTGCACGGTACCCATTCCACGGGTCTCAACTCTCCAGGTTTAAGGTATTCTTCCTTCAGCTAAAACATGTATGTGGAACCCAGAGTATGATCAACCATGTGAACGGGAGACGTGTTCAAATATGTCTCAGTTTTCCTACCCTGGTACTCGGGTGCAACACTCCAGACGCTTTACTAACACTCTCCCGACTTGGAGAGTCAGTCCCTTTAACCTCCTGTTTGGCCCAGTTTGCAATTTCTGCGGAAGATGAACAGGAATAGCGAGAACCAATGAGAGGCTAGCTGCAGGTGTCTGGACGGGCAAATTTAACTCTCATTTCCCACCAGGAAGAGGAATTAACCAAAGGCTCAGCATGCCGGGCCGGAACCAGATTAGGGCCTGAAGCCATCCTGCGGTGTTGCGGCCAGGTCACAAGAAAGCAAGTTGAAGAAAGGAGCTCAGGGGCACTGTAATTCACAAACCTGCAGAGTTATAAATGACAGCTATCGTCCAAAAATAGACTGAAGTAAGGCTGCCAAGAGGACTTGAAAGCGGGGCAGAATTGCAGGAAACCGATTTCAGGAGGTAGACTGGAATTGCATTGAAAGCATAGGAAAAGAGGCAGAACGTCCACAATGATGCACTTGGCCAAAAAGGGCGTATGCGTTTTTTCCTGAATATATTCAGGAAAAAACGCATACGCCCTTTTTGGCCAACGAAGCAAGCTTGCAAAGGAAATCTGCACTACAATGAAGTCTCACTTCCCCCCGGTCAAAAGGGCCATCTGAAAAAAGTGTAAAATCCAGAAAGGCAGGACAGGCCATGGAGAACTGGGAGCCTTGTTATGCTGATGGGCGGGATGTAAATTGCCAACAACCACTTGGGAGAAGTGTATGGTGTTTCCTGAAACATCTAAAAAACAAAGCAACAGAACCTAGGGCACTTCCACTTATGGTCCTATAGCTTAGGGAAATAAAAATCAAAAAGACACAGCCACCCCAAAGTTTGGAACGGCTCTGTTTACAAGAACCTCGTTTACAGTACAAGTTCAACATCGCAGAAAGTGAAAAATGGATAAAGAAGTTGTGGTATTTACTTACAAAGCAATATCACTCAGCAATGAAATCTGTGTCATCAGGCCCTTAGCAGCACAATGAGTGGATTCAGGTATGATGATTCCAACTGAAATAAGTCACACAGAAATAGAAACATCATAAGATATCACTAATACACGGAATGTAAACTTGGCTACACAGGAACTGAATTACAGAACAGAACAGGGTCTCAAATTTAGAAAACCAACTTATGCTTGCTTAAGGGTAAAGGTGAGTTGGGGTGCTGCATAAAAGCAGAGATTGAAATGAGCACAGATAAAGTTCCTTAAGCCAAATATGGAATAGACAAGAGCTACTCCTTGCTCAACGAAATGGACTCAACACCCCATATTAAACGCCTAAGAATGTACCTGACTAGTAAGTATCTTAAAACCTATCTATTACTATGTCTCCGAAAGAGAATCAAGCATGTGTACAGGGGCATAAATGCAGCAGTGATAGGATTGGAGAAGTTCGGTGAGCAAATGAAGACCCTTTGAAGTCATATTGCATGGTACCCATTACACAGGTCTTAACTCTCCAGGTTTAAGGTATTCTTCCTTCAGCTAAATCATGCATGTGGAACCCAAGTATGATCAACCATGTGAACGAGAGACGTGTTCAAATATGTCTCAGTTTTCCTCCCCTGGTACTCGGGTGCAACATTCCAGACGCTTTACTAACACTCTCCCCACTTGGAGAGTCAGCGCCTTTAACCTCCTGTTTGGCCCAGTTTGCAATTTCTGCGGAAGATGAACAGGAATAGCGAGAACCAATGAGAGACTAGCTGGAGGTGTCTGGACGGGCAAATTTAACTCTCATTTCCCACCAGGAAGAGGAAATAACCAAAGGCTCAGCGTGCCGTGCCGGAACCAGATTAGGGCCTGAAGCCATCCTGCGGTGTTGCAGCCAGCTCACAAGAAAGCGAGTTGAAGAAAGGAGCTCAGGGGCACTGTAATTCACAAACCTGCAGAGTTATAAATGACAGCTATCGTCCAAAAATAGACTGAAGTAAGGCTGCCAAGAGGACTTGAAAGCGGGGCAGAATTGCAGGAAACCGATTTCAGGAGGTAGACTGGAATTGCATTGAAAGCATAGGAAAAGAGGCAGAACGTCCACAATGATGCACTTGGCCAAAAAGGGCGTATGCGTTTTTTCCTGAATATATTCAGGAAAAAACGCATACGCCCTTTTTGGCCAACCAAGCAAGCTTGCAAAGGAAATCTGCACTACAATGAAGTCTCACTTCCCCCCGGTCAAAAGGGCCATCTGAAAAAAGTGTAAAATCCAGAAAGGCAGGACAGGCCATGGAGAACTGGGAGCCTTGTTATGCTGATGGGCGGGATGTAAATTGCCAACAGACACTCAGGAGAAGTGTATGGTGTTTCCTGAAACATCTAAAAAACAAAGCAACAGAGCCTAGGGCACTTCCACTTATGGTCCTATAGCTTAGGGAAATTAAAATCAAAAAGACACAGCCACCCCAAAGTTTGGGACGCCTCCGTTTAAAAGAACCTCGTTTACCGCACAAGTTCAATATCACAGAAAGTGAAAAATGGATAAAGAACTTGTGGTACTTACGTACAATGCAGTATCACTCAGCAATGAAATCTATGTCATCAGGCCCGTAGCAGCATAATGAGTGGATTCAGGTACGATGATTCTAACTGAAATAAGTCACACAGAAAAAGAAACATCATAAGATATCACTAATACACGGAATGTAAACTTGGCTACACAGGAACTGCATTCCAAAACAGAACAGGGTCTCAAATTTAGAAAACCAACTTATGCTTGCTTAAGGGTAAAGGTGAGTTGGGGTGCTGCATAAAACCAGAGATTGAAATGAGCACAGATAAAGTTCCTTAAGCCAAATATGGAATAGACAAGAGCTACTCCTTGCTCAAAGAAATGGACTCAAAACCCCATATTAAACGCCTAAGAATGTACCTGACTAGTAAGTATCTTAAAACCTATGGATTGCTATGTCTCCAAAAGAGAATCAAGCGTGTGTACAGGGGCATAAATGCAGCAGTGATAGGATTGGAGAGGTTCGGTGAGCAAATGAAGACCCTTTGAAGTCATATTGCACGGTACCCATTCCACGGGTCTCAACTCTCCAGGTTTAAGGTATTCTTCCTTCAGCTAAAACATGTATGTGGAACCCAGAGTATGATCAACCATGTGAACAGGAGACGTGTTCAAATATGTCTCAGTTTTCCTACCCTGGTACTCGGGTGCAACACTCCAGACGCTTTACTAACACTCTCCCGACTTGGAGAGTCAGTCCCTTTAACCTCCTGTTTGGCCCAGTTTGCAATTTCTGCGGAAGATGAACAGGAATAGCGAGAACCAATGTGAGGCTAGCTGCAGGTGTCTGGACGGGCAAATTTAACTCTCATTTCCCACCAGGAAGAGGAATTAACCAAAGGCTCAGCATGCCGGGCCGGAACCAGATTAGGGCCTAAAGCCATCCTGCGGTGTTGCGGCCAGGTCACAAGAAAGCGAGTTGAAGAAAGGAGCTCAGGGGCACTGTAATTCACAAACCTGCAGAGTTATAAATGACAGCTATCGTCCAAAAATAGACTGAAGTAAGGCTGCCAAGAGGACTTGAAAGCGGGGCAGAATTGCAGGAAACCGATTTCAGGAGGTAGACTGGAATTGCATTGAAAGCATAGGAAAAGAGGCAGAACGTCCACAATGATGCACTTGGCCAAAAAGGGCGTATGCGTTTTTTCCTGAATATATTCAGGAAAAAACGCATACGCCCTTTTTGGGCAACCAAGCAAGCTTGCAAAGGAAATCTGCACTACAATGAAGTCTCACTTCCCCCCGGTCAAAAGGGCCATCTGAAAAAAGTGTAAAATCCAGAAAGGCAGGACAGGCCATGGAGAACTGGGAGCCTTGTTATGCTGAAGGGCGGGATGTAAATTGCCAACAACCACTCAGGAGAAGTGTATGGTGTTTCCTGAAACATCTAAAAAACAAAGCAACAGAGCCTAGGGCACTTCCACTTATGGTCCTATAGCTTAGGGAATTTAAAATCAAAAAGACACAGCCACCCCAAAGTTTGGAACGGCTCTGTTTACAGGAACCTCGTTTACAGTACAAGTTCAACATCGCAGAAAGTGAAAAATGGATAAAAAAGTTGTGGTATTTACTTACAAAGCAATATCACTCAGCAATGAAATCTGTGTCATCAGGCCCTTAGTAGCACAATGAGTGGATTCAGGTATGATGATTCTAACTGAAATAAGTCACACAGAAAAAGAAACATCATAAGATATCAATAATACACGGAATGTAAACTTGGCTACACAGGAACTGAATTACAGAACAGAACAGGGTCTCAAATTTAGAAAACCAACCTATGCTTGCTTAAGGGTAAAGGTGAGTTGGGGTGCTGCATAAAACCAGAGATTGAAATGAGCACAGATAAAGTTCCTTAAGCCAAATATGGAATAGACAAGAGCTACTCCTTGCTCAAAGAAATGGACTCAACACCCCATATTAAACGCCTAAGAATGTACCTGACTAGTAAGTATCTTAAAACCTATGGATTGCTATGTCTCCAAAAGAGAATCAAGCGTGTGTACAGGGGCATAAATGCAGCAGTGATAGGATTGGAGAGGTTCGGTGAGCAAATGAAGACCCTTTGAAGTCATATTGCACGGTACCCATTCCACGGGTCTCAACTCTCCAGGTTTAAGGTATTCTTCCTTCAGCTAAAACATGTATGTGGAACCCAGAGTATGATCAACCATGTGAACAGGAGACGTGTTCAAATATGTCTCAGTTTTCCTACCCTGGTACTCGGGTGCAACACTCCAGACGCTTTACTAACACTCTCCCGACTTGGAGAGTCAGTCCCTTTAACCTCCTGTTTGGCCCAGTTTGCAATTTCTGCGGAAGATGAACAGGAATAGCGAGAACCAATGTGAGGCTAGCTGCAGGTGTCTGGACGGGCAAATTTAACTCTCATTTCCCACCAGGAAGAGGAATTAACCAAAGGCTCAGCATGCCGGGCCGGAACCAGATTAGGGCCTAAAGCCATCCTGCGGTGTTGCGGCCAGGTCACAAGAAAGCGAGTTGAAGAAAGGAGCTCAGGGGCACTGTAATTCACAAACCTGCAGAGTTATAAATGACAGCTATCGTCCAAAAATAGACTGAAGTAAGGCTGCCAAGAGGACTTGAAAGCGGGGCAGAATTGCAGGAAACCGATTTCAGGAGGTAGACTGGAATTGCATTGAAAGCATAGGAAAAGAGGCAGAACGTCCACAATGATGCACTTGGCCAAAAAGGGCGTATGCGTTTTTTCCTGAATATATTCAGGAAAAAACGCATACGCCCTTTTTGGGCAACCAAGCAAGCTTGCAAAGGAAATCTGCACTACAATGAAGTCTCACTTCCCCCCGGTCAAAAGGGCCATCTGAAAAAAGTGTAAAATCCAGAAAGGCAGGACAGGCCATGGAGAACTGGGAGCCTTGTTATGCTGAAGGGCGGGATGTAAATTGCCAACAACCACTCAGGAGAAGTGTATGGTGTTTCCTGAAACATCTAAAAAACAAAGCAACAGAGCCTAGGGCACTTCCACTTATGGTCCTATAGCTTAGGGAATTTAAAATCAAAAAGACACAGCCACCCCAAAGTTTGGAACGGCTCTGTTTACAGGAACCTCGTTTACAGTACAAGTTCAACATCGCAGAAAGTGAAAAATGGATAAAAAAGTTGTGGTATTTACTTACAAAGCAATATCACTCAGCAATGAAATCTGTGTCATCAGGCCCTTAGTAGCACAATGAGTGGATTCAGGTATGATGATTCTAACTGAAATAAGTCACACAGAAAAAGAAACATCATAAGATATCAATAATACACGGAATGTAAACTTGGCTACACAGGAACTGAATTACAGAACAGAACAGGGTCTCAAATTTAGAAAACCAACCTATGCTTGCTTAAGGGTAAAGGTGAGTTGGGGTGCTGCATAAAACCAGAGATTGAAATGAGCACAGATAAAGTTCCTTAAGCCAAATATGGAATAGACAAGAGCTACTCCTTGCTCAAAGAAATGGACACAACACCGCATATTAAACGCCTAAGAATGTACCTGACTAGTAAGTATCTTAAAATCTAGGGATTGCTATGTCTCCGAAAGAGAATCAAGCATGTGTACAGGGGCATAAACACAGCAGTGATAGGATTGGAGAGGTTCGGTGAGCAAATGAAGACCCTTTGAAGTCATATTGCATGGTACCCATTCCACGGGTTTCAACTACCCAGGTTTAAGGTATTCTTCCTTCAGCTAAAACATGCATGTGGAACCCAGAGTATGATCAACCATGTGATCAGGAGACGTGTTCAAATATGTCTCAGTTTTCCTCCCCTGGTACTCGGGTGCAACATTCCAGACGCTTTACTAACACTCTCCCGACTTGGAGAGTCAGCGCCTTTAACCTCCTGTTTGGCCCAGTTTGCAATTTCTGCGGAAGATGAACAGGAATAGCGAGAACCAATGAGAGACTAGCTGGAGGTGTCTGGACGGGCAAATTTAACTCTCATTTCCCACCAGGAAGAGGAAATAACCAGAGGCTCAGCGTGCCGTGCCGGAACCAGATTAGGGCCTGAAGCCATCCTGCGGTGTTGCGGCCAGGTCACAAGAAAGCAAGTTGAAGAAAGGAGCTCAGGGGCACTGTAATTCACAAACCTGCAGAGTTATAAATGACAGCTATCATCCAAAAATAGACTGAAGTAAGGCTGCCAAGAGGACTTGAAAGCGGGGCAGAATTGCAGGAAACCGATTTCAGGAGGTAGACTGGAATTGCATTGAAAGCATAGGAAAAGAGGCAGAACGTCCACAATGATGCACTTGGCCAAAAAGGGCGTATGCGTTTTTTCCTGAATATATTCAGGAAAAAACGCATACGCCCTTTTTGGCCAACCAAGCAAGCTTGCAAAGGAAATCTGCACTACAATGAAGTCTCACTTCCTCACGATCAAAAGGGCCATCTGAAAAATGTGTAAAATCCAGAAAGGCAGGACAGGCCATGGAGAACTGGGAGCCTTGTTATGCTGATGGGCGGGATGTAAATTGCCAACAGACACTCCGGAGAAGTGTATGGTGTTTCCTGAAACATCTAAAAAACAAAGCAACAGAGCCTAGGGCACTGCCACTTATGGTCCTATAGCTTAGGGATATTAAAATCAAAAAGACACAGCCACCCCAAAGTTTGGGACGCCTCTGTTTACAAGAACCTCGTTTACAGTACAAGTTCAACATCGCAGAAAGTGAAAAATGGATAAAGAAGTTGTGGTATTTACTTACAAAGCAATATCACTCAGCAATGAAATCTATATCATCAGGCCCTTAGCAGAACAATGAGTGGATTCAGGTATGATGATTCTAACTGAAATATGTCACACAGAAAAAGAAACATCATAAGATATCAGTAATACACGGAATGTAAACTTGGCTACACAGGAACTGAATTACAGAACAGAACAGGGTCTCAAATTTAGAAAACCAACTTATGCTTGCTTAAGGGTAAAGGTGAGTTGGGGTGCTGCATAAAACCAGAGATTGAAATGAGCACAGATAAAGTTCCTTAAGCCAAATATGGAATAGACAAGAGCTACTCCTTGCTCAAAGAAATGGACTCAACACCGCATATTAAACGCCTAAGATTGTACCTGACTAGTAAGTATCTTAAAACCTATGGATTGCTATGTCTCTGAAAGAAAATCAAGCATGTGTACAGGGGCATAAACGCAGCAGTGATAGGATTGGAGAGGTTCGGTGAGCAAATGAAGACCCTTTGAAGTCATATTGCATGGTACCCATTACACGGGTCTCAACTCTCCAGGTTTAAGGTATTCTTCCTTCAGCTAAAACATGCATGTGGAACCCAAGTATGATCAACCATGTGAACGAGAGACGTGTTCAAATATGTCTCAGTTTTCCTCCCCTGGTACTCAGGTGCAACATTCCAGATGCTTTACTAACACTCTCCCCACTTGGAGAGTCAGCGCCTTTAACCTCCTGTTTGGCCCAGTTTGCAATTTCTGCGGAAGATGAACAGGAATAGCGAGAACCAATGAGAGACTAGCTGGAGGTGTCTGGACGGGCAAATTTAACTCTCATTTCCCACCAGGAAGAGGAAATAACCAGAGGCTCAGCGTGCCGTGCCGGAACCAGATTAGGCCCTGAAGCCATCCTGCGGTGTTGCGGCCAGGTCACAAGAAAGCAAGTTGAAGAAAGGAGCTCAGGGGCACTGTAATTCACAAACCTGCAGAGTTATAAATGACAGCTATCGTCCAAAAATAGACTGAAGTAAGGCTGCCAAGAGGACTTGAAAGCGGGGCAGAATTGCAGGAAACCGATTTCAGGAGGTAGACTGGAATTGCATTGAAAGCATAGGAAAAGAGGCAGAACGTCCACAATGATGCACTTGGCCAAAAAGGGCGTATGCGTTTTTTCCTGAATATATCAGGAAAAAACGCATACGCCCTTTTTGGCCAACCAAGCAAACTTGCAAAGGAAATCTGCACTACAATGAAGTCTCACTTCCCCCCGGTCAAAAGGGCCATCTGAAAAAAGTGTAAAATCCAGAAAGGCAGGACAGGCCATGGAGAACTGGGAGCCTTGTTATGTTGATGGGCGGGATGTAAATTGCCAACAGACACTCAGGAGAAGTGTATGGTGTTTCCTGAAACATCTAAAAAACAAAGCAACAGAGCCTAGGGCACTTCCACTTATGGTCCTATAGCTTAGGGAAATTAAAATCAAAAAGACACAGCCACCCCAAAGTTTCGGACGGCTCTGTTTACAAGAACCTCGTTTACCGTACAAGTTCAATATCACAGAAAGTGAAAAATGGATAAAGAACTTGTGGTACTTACGTACAATGCAGTATCACTCAGCAATGAAATCTATGTCATCAAGCCCGTAGCAGCATAATGAGTGGATTCAGGTACGATGATTCTAACTGAAATAAGTCACACAGAAAAAGAAACATCATAAGATATCAGTAATACACGGAATGTAAACTTGGCTACACAGGAACTGAATTACAGAACAGAACAGGGTCTCAAATTTAGAAAACCAACTTATGCTTGCTTAAGGGTAAAGGTGAGTTGGGGTGCTGCATAAAACCAGAGATTGAAATGAGCACAGATAAAGTTCCTTAAGCCAAATATGGAATAGACAAGAGCTACTCCTTGCTCAAAGAAATGGACTCAACACCGCATATTAAACGCCTAAGAATGTACCTGACTAGTAAGTATCTTAAAACCTAGGAATTGCTATGTCTCCGAAAGAGAATCAAGCATGTGTACAGGGGCATAAACGCAGCAGTGATAGGATTGGAGAGGTTCGGTGAGCAAATGAAGACCCTTTGAAGTCATATTGCATGGTACCCATTCCACGGGTTTCAACTACCCAGGTTTAAGGTATTCTTCCTTCAGCTAAAACATGCATGTGGAACCTAGAGTATGATCAACCATGTGATCAGGAGACGTGTTCAAATATGTCCCAGTTTTCGTACCCTGGTACTCGGGTGCAACATTCCAGACGCTTTACTAACACTCTCCCCACTTGGAGAGTCAGTCCCTTTAACCTCCTGTTTGGCCCAGTTTACAATTTCTGCGGAAGATGAACAGGAATAGCGAGAACCAATGAGAGGCTAGCTGGAGGTGTCTGGATGGGCAAATTTAACTCTCATTTCCCACCAGGAAGAGGAATTAACCAAAGGCTCAGCGTGCCGTGCCGGAACCAGATTAGGGCCAGAAGCCATCCTGCGGTGTTCCTGCCAGCTCAAAAGAAAGTGAGTTGAAGAAAGGAGCTCAGGGGCACTGTAATTCACAAACCTGCAGAGTTATAAATGACAGCTATCCTCCAAAAATACACTGAAGTAAGGCTGCCAAGAGGACTTGAAAGCGGGGCAGAATTGCAGGAAACCGATTTCAGGAGGTAGACTGGAATTGCATTGAAAGCATAGGAAAAGAGGCAGAACGTCCACAATGATGCACTTGGCCAAAATGGGCGTATGCGTTTTTTCCTGAATATATTCAGGAAAAAACGCATACGCCCTTTTTGGCCAACCAAGCAAACTTGCAAAGGAAATCTGCACTACAATGAAGTCTCACTTCCCCCCAGTCAAAAGGGCCATCTGAAAAAAGTGTAAAATCCTGAAAGGCAGGACAGGCCATGGAGAACTGGGAGCCTTGTTATGCTGATGGGCGGGATGTAAATTGCCAACAACCACTGGGGAGAAGTGTATGGTGTTTCCTGAAACATCAAAAAACAAAGCAACAGAGCCTAGGGCACTTCCACTTATGGTCCTATAGCTTAGGGAAATTAAAATCAAAAAGACACAGCCACCCCAATGTTTGGGACGCCTCTGTTTACAAGAACCTCGTTTACCGTACAAGTTCAATATCACAGAAAGTGAAAAATGGATAAAGAACTTGTGGTACTTACGTACAATGCAGTATCACTCAGCAATGAAATCTATGTCATCAGGCCCGTAGCAGCATAATGAGTGGATTCAGGTACGATGATTCTAACTGAAATAAGTCACACAGAAAAAGAAACATCATAAGATATCACTAATACACGGAATGTAAACTTGGCTACACAGGAACTGCATTCCAAAACAGAACAGGGTCTCAAATTTAGAAAACCAACTTATGCTTGCTTAAGGGGAAAGGTGAGTTGGGGTGCTGCATAAAACCAGAGATTGAAATGAGCACAGATAAAGTTCCTTAAGCCAAATATGGAATAGACAAGAGCTACTCCTTGCTCAACGAAATGGACTCAACACCCCATATTAAACGCCTAAGAATGTACCTGACTAGTAAGTATCTTAAAACCTATGGATTGCTATGTCTCCGAAAGAGAATCAAGCATGTGTACAGGGGCATAAAAGCAGCAGTGATAGGATTGGAGAGGTTCGGTGAGCAAATGAAGACCCTTTGAAGTCATATTGCACGGTACCCATTCCACGGGTCTCAACTCTCAAGGTTTAAGGTATTCTTCCTTCAGCTAAAACATGCATGTGGAACCCAGAGTATGATCAACCATGTGAACGGGAGACGTGTTCAAATATGTCTCAGTTTTCCTACCCTGGTACTCGGGTGCAACACTTCAGACGCTTTACTAACACTCTCCCGACTTGGAGAGTCACTCCCTTTAACCTCCTGTTTGACCCAGTTTGCAATTTCTGCGGAAGATGAACAGGAATAGCGAGAACCAATGAGAGGCTAGCTGCAGGTGTCTGGACGGGCAAATTTAACTCTCATTTCCCACCAGGAAGAGGAATTAACCAAAGGCTCAGCATGCCGGGCCGGAACCAGATTAGGGCCTGAAGCCATCCTGCGGTGTTGCGGCCAGGTCACAAGAAAGCGAGTTGAAGAAAGGAGCTCAGGGGCACTGTAATTCACAAACCTGCAGAGTTATAAATGACAGCTATCGTCCAAAAATAGACTGAAGTAAGGCTGCCAAGAGGACTTGAAAGCGGGGCAGAATTGCAGGAAACCGATTTCAGGAGGTAGACTGCAATTGCATTGAAAGCATAGGAAAAGAGGCAGAACGTCCACAATGATGCACTTGGCCAAAAAGGGCGTATGCGTTTTTTCCTGAATATATTCAGGAAAAAACGCATACGCCCTTTTTGGCCAACCAAGCAAGCTTGCAAAGGAAATCTGCATTACAATGAAGTCTCACTTCCCCCCGGTCAAAAGGGCCATCTGAAAAAAGTGTAAAATCCAGAAAGGCAGGACAGGCCATGGAGAACTGGGAGCCTTGTTATGCTGATGGGCGGGATGTAAATTGCCAACAGACACTCAGGAGAAGTGTATGGTGTTTCCTGAAACATCTAAAAAACAAAGCAACAGAGCCTAGGGCACTTCCACTTATGGTCCTATAGCTTAGGGAAATTAAAATCAAAAAGACACAGCCACCCCAAAGTTTGGGACGCCTCTGTTTAAAAGAACCTCGTTTACCGTACAAGTTCAATATCACAGAAAGTGAAAAATGGATAAAGAACTTGTGGTACTTACGTACAATGCAGTATCACTCAGCAATGAAATCTATGTCATCAGGCCCGTAGCAGCATAATGAGTGGATTCAGGTACGATGATTCTAACTGAAATAAGTCACACAGAAAAAGAAACATCATAAGATATCAGTAATACACGGAATGTAAACTTGGCTACACAGGAACTGAATTACAGAACAGAACAGGGTCTCAAATTTAGAAAACCAACCTATGCTTGCTTAAGGGTAAAGGTGAGTTGGGGTGCTGCATAAAACCAGAGATTGAAATGAGCACAGATAAAGTTCCTTAAGCCAAATATGGAATAGACAAGAGCTACTCCTTGCTCAAAGAAATGGACTCAACACCGCATATTAAACGCCTAAGAATGTACCTGACTAGTAAGTATCTTAAAATCTAGGGATTGCTATGTCTCTGAAAGAGAATCAAGCATGTGTAAAGGGGCATAAACGCAGCAGTGATAGGATTGGAGAGGTTCGGTGAGCAAATGAAGACCCTTTGAAGTCATATTGCATGGTACCCATTCCACGGGTTTCAACTACCCAGGTTTTAGGTATTCTTCCTTCAGCTAAAACATGCATGTGGAACCCAGAGTATGATCAACCATGTGATCAGGAGACGTGTTCAAATATGTCTCAGTTTTCCTCCCCTGGTACTCGGGTGCAACATTCCAGACGCTTTACTAACACTCTCCCCACTTGGAGAGTCAGCGCCTTTAACCTCCTGTTTGGCCCAGTTTGCAATTTCTGCGGAAGATGAACAGGAATAGCGAGAACCAATGAGAGACTAGCTGGAGGTGTCTGGACGGGCAAATTTAACTCTCATTTCCCACCAGGAAGAGGAAATAACCAGAGGCTCAGCGTGCCGTGCCGGAACCAGATTAGGGCCTGAAGCCATCCTGCGGTGTTGCGGCCAGGTCACAAGAAAGCGAGTTGAAGAAAGGAGCTCAGGGGCACTGTAATTCACAAACCTGCAGAGTTATAAATGACAGCTATCGTCCAAAAATAGACTGAAGTAAGGCTGCCAAGAGGACTTGAAAGCGGGGCAGAATTGCAGGAAACCGATTTCAGGAGGTAGACTGGAATTGCATTGAAAGCATAGGAAAAGAGGCAGAACGTCCACAATGATGCACTTGGCCAAAAAGGGCGTATGCGTTTTTTCCTGAATATATTCAGGAAAAAACGCATACGCCCTTTTTGGCCAACCAAGCAAACTTGCAAAGGAAATCTGCACTACAATGAAGTCTCACTTCCCCCCCGGTCAAAAGGGCCATCTGAAAAAAGTGTAAAATCCAGAAAGGCAGGACAGGCCATGGAGAACTGGGAGCCTTGTTATGCTGATGGGCGGGATGTAAATTGCCAACAGACACTCAGGAGAAGTGTATGGTGTTTCCTGAAACATCTAAAAAACAAAGCAACAGAGCCTAGGGCACTTCCACTTATGGTCCTATAGCTTAGGGAAATTAAAATCAAAAAGACACAGCCACCCCAAAGTTTGGGACGCCTCCGTTTACAAGAACCTCGTTTACCGTACAAGTTCAATATCACAGAAAGTGAAAAATGGATAAAGAACTTGTGGTACTTACGTACAATGCAGTATCACTCAGCAATGAAATCTATGTCATCAGGCCCGTAGCAGCATAATGAGTGGATTCAGGTACGATGATTCTAACTGAAATAAGTCACACAGAAAAAGAAACATCATAAGATATCACTAATACACGGAATGTAAACTTGGCTACACAGGAACTGCATTCCAAAACAGAACAGGGTCTCAAATTTAGAAAACCAACTTATGCTTGCTTAAGGGGAAAGGTGAGTTGGGGTGCTGCATAAAACCAGAGATTGAAATGAGCACAGATAAAGTTCCTTAAGCCAAATATGGAATACACAAGAGCTACTCCTTGCTCAACGAAATGGACTCAAAACCCCATATTAAACGCCTAAGAATGTACCTGACTAGTAAGTATCTTAAAACCTATGGATTGCTATGTCTCCAAAAGAGAATCAAGCGTGTGTACAGGGGCATAAATGCAGCAGTGATAGGATTGGAGAGGTTCGGTGAGCAAATGAAGACCCTTTGAAGTCATATTGCACGGTACCCATTCCACGGGTCTCAACTCTCCAGGTTTAAGGTATTCTTCCTTCAGCTAAAACATGCATGTGGAACCCAGAGTATGATCAACCATGTGAACGGGAGACGTGTTCAAATATGTCTCAGTTTTCCTCCCCTGGTACTCGGGTGCAACATTCCAGACGCTTTACTAACACTCTCCCCACTTGGAGAGTCAGCGCCTTTAACCTCCTGTTTGGCCCAGTTTGCAATTTCTGCGGAAGATGAAGAGGAATAGCGAGAACCAATGAGAGACTAGCTGGAGGTGTCTGGACGGGCAAATTTAACTCTCATTTCCCACCAGGAAGAGGAAATAACCAGAGGCTCAGCGTGCCGTGCCGGAACCAGATTAGGGCCTGAAGCCATCCTGCGGTGTTGCGGCCAGGTCACAAGAAAGCGAGTTGAAGAAAGGAGCTCAGGGGCACTGTAATTCACAAACCTGCAGAGTTATAAATGACAGCTATCGTCCAAAAATAGACTGAAGTAAGGCTGCCAAGAGGACTTGAAAGCGGGGCAGAATTGCAGGAAACCGATTTCAGGAGGTAGACTGGAATTGCATTGAAAGCATAGGAAAAGAGGCAGAACGTCCACAATGATGCACTTGGCCAAAAAGGGCGTATGCGTTTTTTCCTGAATATATTCAGGAAAAAACGCATACGCCCTTTTTGGCCAACCAAGCAAACTTGCAAAGGAAATCTGCACTACAATGAAGTCTCACTTCCCCCCCGGTCAAAAGGGCCATCTGAAAAAAGTGTAAAATCCAGAAAGGCAGGACAGGCCATGGAGAACTGGGAGCCTTGTTATGCTGATGGGCGGGATGTAAATTGCCAACAGACACTCAGGAGAAGTGTATGGTGTTTCCTGAAACATCTAAAAAACAAAGCAACAGAGCCTAGGGCACTTCCACTTATGGTCCTATAGCTTAGGGAAATTAAAATCAAAAAGACACAGCCACCCCAATGTTTGGGACGCCTCCGTTTACAAGAACCTCGTTTACCGTACAAGTTCAATATCACAGAAAGTGAAAAATGGATAAAGAACTTGTGGTACTTACGTACAATGCAGTATCACTCAGCAATGAAATCTATGTCATCAGGCCCGTAGCAGCATAATGAGTAGATTCAGGTACGATGATTCTAACTGAAATAAGTCACACAGAAAAAGAAACATCATAAGATATCACTAATACACGGAATGTAAACTTGGCTACACAGGAACTGCATTCCAAAACAGAACAGGGTCTCAAATTTAGAAAACCAACTTATGCTTGCTTAAGGGGAAAGGTGAGTTGGGGTGCTGCATAAAACCAGAGATTGAAATGAGCACAGATAAAGTTCCTTAAGCCAAATATGGAATACACAAGAGCTACTCCTTGCTCAACAAAATGGACTCAAAACCCCATATTAAACGCCTAAGAATGTACCTGACTAGTAAGTATCTTAAAACCTATGGATTGCTATGTCTCCAAAAGAGAATCAAGCGTGTGTACAGGGGCATAAATGCAGCAGTGATAGGATTGGAGAGGTTCGGTGAGCAAATGAAGACCCTTTGAAGTCATATTGCACGGTACCCATTCCACGGGTCTCAACTCTCCAGGTTTAAGGTATTCTTCCTTCAGCTAAAACATGCATGTGGAACCCAGAGTATGATCAACCATGTGAACGGGAGACGTATTCAAATATGTCCCAGTTTTCGTACCCTGGTACTCGGGTGCAACACTCCAGACGCTTTACTAACACTCTCCCGACTTGGAGAGTCAGTCCCTTTAACCTCCTGTTTGGCCCAGTTTACAATTTCTGCGGAAGAGGAACAGGAATAGCGAGAACCAATGAGAGGCTAGCTGCAGGTGTCTGGACGGGCAAATTTAACTCTCATTTCCCACCAGGAAGAGGAATTAACCAAAGGCTCAGCATGCCGGGCCGGAACCAGATTAGGGCCTGAAGCCATCCTGCGGTGTTGCGGCCAGGTCACAAGAAAGCGAGTTGAAGAAAGGAGCTCAGGGGCACTGTAATTCACAAACCTGCAGAGTTATAAATGACAGCTATCGTCCAAAAATAGACTGAAGTAAGGCTGCCAAGAGGACTTGAAAGCGGGGCAGAATTGCAGGAAACCGATTTCAGGAGGTAGACTGGAATTGCATTGAAAGCATAGGAAAAGAGGCAGAACGTCCACAATGATGCACTTGGCCAAAAAGGGCGTATGCGTTTTTTCCTGAATATATTCAGGAAAAAACGCATACGCCCTTTTTGGCCAACCAAGCAAACTTGCAAAGGAAATCTGCTCTACAATGAAGTCTCACTTCCCCCCCGGTCAAAAGGGCCATCTGAAAAAAGTGTAAAATCCAGAAAGGCAGGACAGGCCATGGAGAACTGGGAGCCTTGTTATGCTGATGGGCGGGATGTAAATTGCCAACAGACACTCGGGAGAAGTGTATGGTGTTTCCTGAAACATCTAAAAAACAAAGCAACAGAGCCTAGGGCACTTCCACTTATGGTCCTATAGCTTAGGGAAATTAAAATCAAAAAGACACAGCCACCCCAAAGTTTGGGACGCCTCTGTTTAAAAGAACCTCGTTTACCGTACAAGTTCAATATCACAGAAAGTGAAAAATGGATAAAGAACTTGTGGTACTTACGTACAATGCAGTATCACTCAGCAATGAAATCTATGTCATCAGGCCCGTAGCAGCATAATGAGTGGATTCAGGTACGATGATTCTAACTGAAATAAGTCACACAGAAAAAGAAACATCATAAGATATCACTAATAAACGGAATGTAAACTTGGCTACACAGGAACTGCATTCCAAAACAGAACAGGGTCTCAAATTTAGAAAACCAACTTATGCTTGCTTAAGGGGAAATGTGAGTTGGGGTGCTGCATAAAACCAGAGATTGAAATGAGCACAGATAAAGTTCCTTAAGCCAAATATGGAATACACAAGAGCTACTCCTTGCTCAACGAAATGGACTCAAAACCCCATATTAAACGCCTAAGAATGTACCTGACTAGTAAGTATCTTAAAACCTATGGATTGCTATGTCTCCAAAAGAGAATCAAGCGTGTGTACAGGGGCATAAATGCAGCAGTGATAGGATTGGAGAGGTTCGGTGAGCAAATGAAGACCCTTTGAAGTCATATTGCACGGTACCCATTCCACGGGTCTCAACTCTCCAGGTTTAAGGTATTCTTCCTTCAGCTAAAACATGCATGTGGAACCCAGAGTATGATCAACCATGTGAACGGGAGACGTATTCAAATATGTCTCAGTTTTCGTACCCTGGTACTCGGGTGCAACACTCCAGACGCTTTACTAACACTCTCCCGACTTGGAGAGTCAGTCCCTTTAACCTCCTGTTTGGCCCAGTTTGCAATTTCTCCGGAAGATGAACAGGAATAGCGAGAACCAATGAGAGGCTAGCTGGAGGTGTCTGGACGGGCAAATTTAACTCTCATTTCCCACCAGGAAGAGGAATTAACCAAAGGCTCAGCATGCCTGGCCGGAACCAGATTAGGGCCTGAAGCCATCCTGCGGTGTTGCGGCCAGGTCACAAGAAAGCGAGTTGAAGAAAGGAGCTCAGGGGCACTGTAATTCACAAACCTGCAGAGTTATAAATGACAGCTATCGTCCAAAAATAGACTGAAGTAAGGCTGCCAAGAGGACTTGAAAGCGGGGCAGAATTGCAGGAAACCGATTTCAGGAGGTAGACTGGAATTGCATTGAAAGCATAGGAAAAGAGGCAGAACGTCCACAATGATGCACTTGGCCAAAAAGGGCGTATGCGTTTTTTCCTGAATATATTCAGGAAAAAACGCATACGCCCTTTTTGGCCAACCAAGCAAACTTGCAAAGGAAATCTGCACTACAATGAAGTCTCACTTCCCCCCCGGTCAAAAGGGCCATCTGAAAAAAGTGTAAAATCCAGAAAGGCAGGACAGGCCATGGAGAACTGGGAGCCTTGTTATGCTGATGGGCGGGATGTAAATTGCCAACAGACACTGGGGAGAAGTGTATGGTGTTTCCTGAAACATCTAAAAAACAAAGCAACAGAGCCTAGGGCACTTCCACTTATGGTCCTATAGCTTAGGGAAATTAAAATCAAAAAGACACAGCCACCCCAAAGTTTGGGACGCCTCCGTTTACAAGAACCTCGTTTACCGTACAAGTTCAATATCACAGAAAGTGAAAAATGGATAAAGAACTTGTGGTACTTACGTACAATGCAGTATCACTCAGCAATGAAATCTATGTCATCAGGCCCGTAGCAGCATAATGAGTGGATTCAGGTACGATGATTCTAACTGAAATAAGTCACACAGAAAAAGAAACATCATAAGATATCACTAATACACGGAACGTAAACTTGGCTACACAGGAACTGAATTACAGAACAGAACAGGGTCTCAAATTTAGAAAACCAACTTATGCTTGCTTAAGGGTAAAGGTGAGTTAGGGTGCTGCATAAAACCAGAGATTGAAATGAGCACAGATAAAGTTCCTTAAGCCAAATATGGAATAGACAAGAGCTACTCCTTGCTCAACGAAATGGACTCAACACCGCATATTAAACGCCTAAGAATGTACCTGACTAGTAAGTATCTTAAAACCTATGCATTGCTATGTCTCCGAAAGAGAATCAAGCGTGTGTACAGGGGCATAAACGCAGCAGTGATAGGATTGGAGAGGTTCGGTGAGCAAATGAAGACCCTTTGAAGTCATATTGCATGGTACCTATTACACGGGTCTCAACTCTCCAGGTTTAAGGTATTCTTCCTTCAGCTAAAACATGCATGTGGAACCCAAGTATGATCAACCATGTGAACGGGAGACGTGTTCAAATATATCCCAGTTTTCGTACCCTGGTACTCGGGTGCAACATTCCAGACGCTTTACTAACACTCTCCCGACTTGGAGAGTCAGTCCCATTAACCTCCTGTTTGGCCCAGTTTGCAATTTCTGCGGAAGATGAACAGGAATAGCGAGAACCAATGAGAGGCTAGCTGAAGGTGTCTGGACGGGCAAATTTAACTCTCATTTCCCACCAGGAAGAGGAATTAACCAAAGGCTCAGCGTGCCGTGCCGGAACCAGATTAGGGCCTGAAGCCATCCTGCGGTGTTGCGGCCAGCTCAAAAGAAAGCGAGTTGAAGAAAGGAGCTCAGGGGCACTGTAATTCACAAACCTGCAGAGTTATAAATGACAGCTATCGTCCAATAATAGACTGAAGTAAGGCTGCCAAGAGGAATTGAAAGCGGGGCAGAATTGCAGGAAACCGATTTCAGGAGGTAGACTGGAATTGCATTGAAAGCATAGGAAAAGAGGCAGAACGTCCACAATGATGCACTTGGCCAAAAAGGGCATATGCGTTTTTTCCTGAATATATTCAGGAAAAAACGCATACGCACTTTTTGGCCAAGCAAGCAAGCTTGCAAAGGAAATCTGCACTACAATGAAGTCTCACTTCCCCCCGGTCAAAAGGGCCATCTGAAAAAAGTGTAAAATCCAGAAAGGCAGGACAGGCCATGGAGAACTGGGAGCCTTGTTATGCTGATGGGCGGGATGTAAATTGCCAACAGACACTCGGGAGAAGTGTATGGTGTTTCCTGAAACATCTAAAAAACAAAGCAACAGAGCCTAGGGCACTGCCACTTATGGTCCTATAGTTTAGGGAAATTAAAATCAAAAAGACACAGCCACCCCAAAGTTTGGGACGCCTCTGTTTACAAGAACCTCGTTTACAATACAAGTTCAACATCGCAGAAAGTGAAAAATGGATATAGAAGTTGTGGTATTCACTTACAAAGCAATATCACTCAGCAATGAAATCTATGTCATCAGGCCCTTAGCAGCACAATGAGTGGATTCAGGTATGATGATTCTAACTGAAATAAGTCACACAGAAAAAGAAACATCATAAGATATCAGTAATACACGGAATGGAAACTTGGCTACACAGGAACTGAATTACAGAACAGAACAGGGTCTCAAATTTAGAAAACCAACTTATGCTTGCTTAAGGGTAAAGGTGAGTTGGGGTGCTGCATAAACCCAGAGATTGAAATGAGCACAGATAAAGTTCCTTAAGCCAAATATGGAATAGACAAGAGCTACTCCTTGCTCAACGAAATGGACTCAACACCCCATATTAAACGCCTAAGAATGTACCTGACTAGTAAGTATCTTAAAACCTATGGATTGCTATGTCTCCGAAAGAGAATCAAGCATGTGTACAGGGGCATAAACGCAGCAGTGATAGGATTGGAGAGGTTCGGTGAGCAAATGAAGACCCTTTGAAGTCATATTGCATGGTACCCATTCCACGGGTTTCAAATACACAGGTTTAAGGTATTCTTCCTTCAGCTAAAACATGCATGTGGAACCCAACTATGATCAACCATGTGAACGGGAGACGTGTTCAAATATGTCTCAGTTTTCCTCCCCTGGTACTCGGGTGCAACATTCCAGACGCTTTACTAACACTCTCCCCACTTGGAGAGTCAGTCCCTTTAACTTCCTGTTTGGCCCAGTTTGCAATTTCTGTGGAAGATGAACAGGAATAGCGAGAACCAATGAGAGACTAGCTGGAGGTGTCTGGACGGGCAAATTTAACTCTCATTTCCCACCAGGAAGACGAATTAACCAAAGGCTCAACGTGCCGTACCGGAACCAGATTAGGGCCTGAAGCCATCCTGCGGTGTTGCGGCCAGCTCAAAAGAAAGCGAGTTGAAGAAAGGAGCTCAGGGGCACTGTAATTCACAAACCTGCAGAGTTATAAATGACAGCTATCGTCCAAAAATAGACTGAAGTAAGGCTGCCAAGAGGACTTGAAAGCGGGGCAGAATTGCAGGAAACCGATTTCAGGAGGTAGACTGGAATTGCATTGAAAGCATAGGAAAAGAGGCAGAACGTCCACAATGATGCACTTGGCCAAAAAGGGCGTATGCGTTTTTTCCTGAATATATTCAGGAAAAAACGCATACGCCCTTTTTGGCCAACCAAGCAAGCTTGCAAAGGAAATCTGCACTACAATGAAGTCTCACTTCCCCCCGGTCAAAAGGGCCATCTGAAAAAAGTGTAAAATCCAGAAAGGCAGGACAGGCCATGGAGAACTGGGAGCCTTGTTATACTGATGGGCGGGATGTAAATTGCCAACAGACACTCGGGAGAAGTGTATGGTGTTTCCTTAAACATCTAAAAAACAAAGCAACAGAGCCTAGGGCACTGCCACTTATGGTCCTATAGCTTAGGGAAATTAAAATCAAAAAGACACAGCCACCCCAAAGTTTGGAACGGCTCTGTTTACAAGAACCTCGTTTACAGTACAAGTTCAACATCGCAGAAAGTGAAAAATGGATAAAGAAGTTGTGGTATTTACTTACAAAGCAATATCACTCAGCAATGAAATCTGTGTCATCAGGCCCTTAGCAGCACAATGAGTGGATTCAGGTATGATGATTCTAACTGAAATAAGTCACACAGAAAAAGAAACATCATAAGATATCAGTAATACACGGAAGGTAAAGTTGGCTACACAGGAACTGAATGACAGAACAGAACAGGGTCTCAAATTTAGAAAACCAACTTATGCTTGCTTAAGGGTAAAGGTGAGTTGGGGTGCTGCATAAACCCAGAGATTGAAATGAGCACAGATAAAGTTCCTTAAGCCAAATATGGAATAGACAAGAGCTACTCCTTGCTCAACGAAATGGACTCAACACCCCATATTAAACGCCTAAGAATGTACCTGACTAGTAAGTATCTTAAAACCTATGGATTGCTATGTCTCCGAAAGGGAATCAAGCATGTGTACAGGGGCATAAACGCAGCAGTGATAGGATTGGAGAGGTTCGGTGAGCAAATGAAGACCCTTTGAAGTCATATTGCATGGTACCCATTCCACGGGTTTCAAATACACAGGTTTAAGGTATTCTTCCTTCAGCTAAAACATGCATGTGGAACCCAAGTATGATCAACCATGTGAACGGGAGACGTGTTCAAATATATCCCAGTTTTCGTACCCTTGTACTCGGGTGCAACATTCCAGACGCTTTACTAACACTCTCCCGACTTGGAGAGTCAGTCCCATTAACCTCCTGTTTGGCCCAGTTTGCAATTTCTGCGGAAGATGAACAGGAATAGCGAGAACCAATGAGAGGCTAGCTGAAGGTGTCTGGACGGGCAAATTTAACTCTCATTTCCCACCAGGAAGAGGAATTAACCAAAGGCTCAGCGTGCCGTGCCGGAACCAGATTAGGGCCTGAAGCCATCCTGCGGTGTTGCGGCCAGCTCAAAAGAAAGCGAGTTGAAGAAAGGAGCTCAGGGGCACTGTAATTCACAAACCTGCAGAGTTATAAATGACAGCTATCGTCCAATAATAGACTGAAGTAAGGCTGCCAAGAGGAATTGAAAGCGGGGCAGAATTGCAGGAAACCGATTTCAGGAGGTAGACTGGAATTGCATTGAAAGCATAGGAAAAGAGGCAGAACGTCCACAATGATGCACTTGGCCAAAAAGGGCATATGCGTTTTTTCCTGAATATATTCAGGAAAAAACGCATACGCACTTTTTGGCCAAGCAAGCAAGCTTGCAAAGGAAATCTGCACTACAATGAAGTCTCACTTCCCCCCGGTCAAAAGGGCCATCTGAAAAAAGTGTAAAATCCAGAAAGGCAGGACAGGCCATGGAGAACTGGGAGCCTTGTTATGCTGATGGGCGGGATGTAAATTGCCAACAGACACTCGGGAGAAGTGTATGGTGTTTCCTGAAACATCTAAAAAACAAAGCAACAGAGCCTAGGGCACTTCCACTTATGGTCCTATAGCTTAGGGAAATTAAAAAAAAAAGACACAGCCACCCCAAAGTTTGGGACGCCTCTGTTTACAAGAACCTCGTTTACAATACAAGTTCAACATCGCAGAAAGTGAAAAATGGATATAGAAGTTGTGGTATTCACTTACAAAGCAATATCACTCAGCAATGAAATCTATGTCATCAGGCCCTTAGCAGCACAATGAGTGGATTCAGGTATGATGATTCTAACTGAAATAAGTCACACAGAAAAAGAAACATCATAAGATATCAGTAATACACGGAATGTAAACTTGGCTACACAGGAACTGAATTACAGAACAGAACAGGGTCTCAAATTTAGAAAACCAACTTATGCTTGCTTAAGGGTAAAGGTGAGTTGGGGTGCTGCATAAACCCAGAGATTGAAATGAGCACAGATAAAGTTCCTTAAGCCAAATATGGAATAGACAAGAGCTACTCCTTGCTCAACGAAATGGACTCAACACCCCATATTAAACGCCTAAGAATGTACCTGACTAGTAAGTATCTTAAAACCTATGGATTGCTATGTCTCCGAAAGAGAATCAAGCATGTGTACAGGGGCATAAACGCAGCAGTGATAGGATTGGAGAGGTTCGGTGAGCAAATGAAGACCCTTTGAAGTCATATTGCATGGTACCCATTCCACGGGTTTCAAATACACAGGTTTAATGTATTCTTCCTTCAGCTAAAACATGCATGTGGAACCCAACTATGATCAACCATGTGAACGGGAGACGTGTTCAAATATGTCTCAGTTTTCCTCCCCTGGTACTCGGGTGCAACATTCCAGATGCTTTACTAACACTCTCCCCACTTGGAGAGTCAGTCCCTTTAACTTCCTGTTTGGCCCAGTTTGCAATTTCTGTGGAAGATGAACAGGAATAGCGAGAACCAATGAGAGACTAGCTGGAGGTGTCTGGACGGGCAAATTTAACTCTCATTTCCCACCAGGAAGAGGAATTAACCAAAGGCTCAGCGTGCCGTACCGGAACCAGATTAGGGCCTGAAGCCATCCTGCGGTGTTGCGGCCAGCTCAAAAGAAAGCGAGTTGAAGAAAGGAGCTCAGGGGCACTGTAATTCACAAACCTGCAGAGTTATAAATGACAGCTATCGTCCAAAAATAGACTGAAGTAAGGCTGCCAAGAGGACTTGAAAGCGGGGCAGAATTGCAGGAAACCGATTTCAGGAGGTAGACTGGAATTGCATTGAAAGCATAGGAAAAGAGGCAGAACGTCCACAATGATGCACTTGGCCAAAAAGGGCGTATGCGTTTTTTCCTGAATATATTCAGGAAAAAACGCATACGCCCTTTTTGGCCAACCAAGCAAGCTTGCAAAGGAAATCTGCACTACAATGAAGTCTCACTTCCCCCCGGTCAAAAGGGCCATCTGAAAAAAGTGTAAAATCCAGAAAGGCAGGACAGGCCATGGAGAACTGGGAGCCTTGTTATACTGATGGGCGGGATGTAAATTGCCAACAGACACTCGGGAGAAGTGTATGGTGTTTCCTTAAACATCTAAAAAACAAAGCAACAGAGCCTAGGGCACTGCCACTTATGGTCCTATAGCTTAGGGAAATTAAAATCAAAAAGACACAGCCACCCCAAAGTTTGGAACGGCTCTGTTTACAAGAACCTCGTTTACAGTACAAGTTCAACATCGCAGAAAGTGAAAAATGGATAAAGAAGTTGTGGTATTTACTTACAAAGCAATATCACTCAGCAATGAAATCTATGTCATCAGGCCCTTAGCAGCACAATGAGTGGATTCAGGTATGATGATTCTAACTGAAATAAGTCACACAGAAAAAGAAACATCATAAGATATCAGTAATACACGGAAGGTAAAGTTGGCTACACAGGAACTGAATGACAGAACAGAACAGGTTCTCAAATTTAGAAAACCAACTTATGCTTGCTTAAGGGTAAAGGTGAGTTGGGGTGCTGCATAAAACCAGAGATTGAAATGAGCACAGATAAAGTTCCTTAAGCCAAATATGGAATAGACAAGAGCTACTCCTTGCTCAACGAAATGGACTCAACACCCCATATTAAACGCCTAAGAATGTACCTGACTAGTAAGTATCTTAAAACCTATGGATTGCTATGTCTCCAAAAGAGAATCAAGCATGTGTACAGGGGCATAAACGCAGCAGTGATAGGATTGGAGAGGTTCGGTGAGCAAATGAAGACCCTTTGAAGTCATATTGCATGGTACCCATTCCACGGGTTTCAACTACCCAGGTTTAAGGTATTCTTCCTTCAGCTAAAACATGCATGTGGAACCTAGAGTATGATCAACCATGTGATCGGGAGACGTGTTCAAATATGTCCCAGTTTTCGTACCCTGGTACTCGGGTGCAACATTCCAGACGCTTTACTAACACTCTCCCGACTTGGAGAGTCAGTCCCTTTAACCTCCTGTTTGGCCCAGTTTGCAATTTCTGCGGAAGATGAACAGGAATAGCGAGAACCAATGAGAGGCTAGCTGGAGGTGTCTGGACGGGCAAATTTAACTCTCATTTCCCACCAGGAAGAGGAATTAACCAAAGGCTCAGCGTGCCGTGCCGGAACCAGATTAGGGCCTGAAGCCTTCCTGCGGTGTTGCGGCCAGCTCAAAAGAAAGCGAGTTGAAGAAAGGAGCTCAGGGGCACTGTAATTCACAAACCTGCAGAGTTATAAATGACAGCTATCGTCCAAAAATAGACTGAAGTAAGGCTGCCAAGAGGACTTGAAAGCGGGGCAGAATTGCAGGAAGCCGATTTCAGAAGGTAGAATGGAATTGCATTGAAAGCATAGGAAAAGAGGCAGAACGTCCACAATGATGCACTTGGCCAAAAAGGGCGTATGCGTTTTTTCCTGAATATATTCAGGAAAAAACGCATACGCCCTTTTTGGCCAACCAAGCAAGCTTGCAAAGGAAATCTGCACTACAATGAAGTCTCACTTCCCCCCGGTCAAAAGGGCCATCTGAAAAAAGTGTAAAATCCAGAAAGGCAGGACAGGCCATGGAAAACTGGGAGCCTTGTTATGCTGATGGGCGGGATGTAAATTACCAACAGACACTCAGGAGAAGTGTATGGTGTTTCCTGAAACATCTAAAAAACAAAGCAACAGAGCCTAGGGCACTGCCACTTATGGTCCTATAGCTTAGGGAAATTAAAATCAAAAAGACACAGCCACCCCAAAGTTTGGGACGCCTCTGTTTACAAGAACCTCGTTTACAGTACAAGTTCAACATCGCAGAAAGTGAAAAATGGATAAAGAAGTTGTGGTATTTACTTACAAACAATATCACTCAGCAATGAAATCTATGTCATCAGGCCCTTAGGAGCACAATGAGTGGATTCAGGTATGATGATTCTAACTGAAATAAGTCACACAGAAAAAGAAACATCATAAGATATCAGTAATACACGGAATGTAAACTTGGCTACACAGGAACTGAATTACAGAACAGAACAGGGTCTCAAATTTAGAAAACCAACTTATGCTTGCTTAAGGGGAAAGGTGAGTTGGGGTGCTGCATAAAACCAGAGATTGAAATGAGCACAGATAAAGTTCCTTAAGCCAAATATGGAATAGACAAGAGCTACTCCTTGCTCAACGAAATGGACTCAACACCGCATATTAAACGCCTAAGAATGTACCTGACTAGTAAGTATCTTAAAACCTATGGATTGCTATGTCTCCGAAAGAGAATCAAGCATGTGTACAGGGGCATAAACGCAGCAGTGATAGGATTGGAGAGGTTCGGTGAGCAAATGAAGACCCTTTGAAGTCATATTGCATGGTACCCATTCCACGGGTTTCAACTACCCAGGTTTAAGGTATTCTTCCTTCAGCTAAAACATGCATGTGGAACCTAGAGTATGATCAACCATGTGATCGGGAGATGTGTTCAAATATGTCCCAGTTTTCGTACCCTGGTACTCGGGTGCAACATTCCAGACGCTTTACTAACACTCTCCCGACTTGGAGAGTCAGTCCCTTTAACCTCCTGTTTGGCCCAGTTTGCAATTTCTGCGGAAGATGAACAGGAATAGCGAGAACCAATGAGAGACTAGCTGGAGGTGTCTGGACGGGCAAATTTAACTCTCATTTCCCACCAGGAAGAGGAAATAACCAAAGGCTCAGCGTTCCGTACCAGAATCAGATTAGGGCCTGAAGCCATCCTGCGGTGTTGCGGCCAGCTCAAAAGAAAGCGAGTTGAAGAAAGGAGCTCAGGGGCACTGTAATTCACAAACCTGCAGAGTTATAAATGACAGCTATCGTCCAAAAATAGACTGAAGTAAGGCTGCCAAGAGGACTTGAAAGCGGGGCAGAATTGCAGGAAACCGATTTCAGGAGGTAGACTGGAATTGCATTGAAAGCATAGGAAAAGAGGCAGAACGTCCACAATGATGCACTTGGCCAAAAAGGGCGTATGCGTTTTTTCCTGAATATATTCAGGAAAAAACGCATACGCCCTTTTTGGCCAACCAAGCAAGCTTGCAAAGGAAATCTGCACTACAATGAAGTCTCACTTCCCCCCGGTCAAAAGGGCCATCTGAAAAAAGTGTAAAATCCAGAAAGGCAGGACAGGCTATGGAGAACTGGGAGCCTTGTTATACTGATTGGCAGGATGTAAATTGCCAACAGACACTGGGGAGAAGTGTATGGTGTTTCCTTAAACATCTAAAAAACAAAGCAACAGAGCCTAGGGCACTGCCACTTATGGTCCTATAGCTTAGGGAAATTAAAATCAAAAAGACACAGCCACCCCAAAGTTTGGAACGGATCTGTTTACAAGAACCTCGTTTACAGTAAAAGTTCAACATCGCAGAAAGTGAAAAATGGATAAAGAAGTTGTCGTATTTACTTACAAAGCAATATCACTCAGCAATGAAATCTGTGTCATCAGGCCCTTAGCAGCACAATGAGTGGATTCAGGTATGATGATTCTAACTGAAATAAGTCACACAGAAAAAGAAACATCATAAGATATCACTAATACACGGATTGTATACTTGGCTACACAGGAACTGAATGACAGAACAGAACATTTTCTCAAATTTAGAAAACCAACTTATGCTTGCTTAAGGGTAAAGGTGAGTTGGGGTGCTGCATAAAACCAGAGATTGAAATGAGCACAGATAAAGTTCCTTAAGCCAAATATGGAATAGACAAGAGCTACTCCTTGCTCAACGAAATGGACTCAACACCGCATATTAAACGCCTAAGAATTTACCTGACTAGTAAGTATCTTAAAACCTATGGATTGCTATGTCTCCGAAAGAGAATCAAGCATGTGTACAGGGGCATAAACGCAGCAGTGATAGGATTGGAGAGGTTCGTGAGCAAATGAAGACCCTTTGAAGTCATATTGCATGGTACCCATTCCACGGGTTTCAACTACCCAGGTTTAAGGTATTCTTCCTTCAGCTAAAACATGCATGTGGAACCTAGAGTATGATCAACCATGTGAACGGGAGACGTGTTCAAATATGTCTCAGTTTTCCTCCCCTGGTACTCGGGTGCAACATTCCAGACGCTTTACTAACACTCTCCCCACTTGGAGAGTCAGTCCCTTTAACCTCCTGTTTGGCCCAGTTTGCAATTTCTGCGGAAGATGAACAGGAATAGCGAGAACCAATGAGAGGCTAGCTGGAGGTGTCTGGACGGGCAAATTTAACTCTCATTTCCCACCAGGAAGCGGAATTAACCAAAGGCTCAGCGTGCCGTGCCGGAACCAGATTAGGGCCTGAAGCCATCCTGCGGTGTTGCGGCCAGGTCACAAGAAAGCGAGTTGAAGAAAGGAGCTCAGGGGCACTGTAATTCACAAACCTGCAGAGTTATAAATGACAGCTATCGTCCAAAAATAGACTGAAGTAAGGCTGCCAAGAGGACTTGAAAGCGGGGCAGAATTGCAGGAAACCGATTTCAGGAGGTAGACTGGAATTGCATTGAAAGCATAGGAAAAGAGGCAGAACGTCCACAATGATGCACTTGGCCAAAAAGGGCGTATGCGTTTTTTCCTGAATATATTCAGGAAAAAACGCATACGCCCTTTTTGGCCAACCAAGCAAGCTGGCAAAGGAAATCTGCACTACAATGAAGTCTCACTTACCACCGGTCAAAAGGGCCATCTGAAAAAAGTGTAAAATCCAGAAAGGCAGGACAGGCCATGGAGAACTGGGAGCCTTGTTATACTGATGGGCGGGATGTAAATTGCCAACAGACACTCGGGAGAAGTGTATGGTGTTTCCTGAAACATCTAAAAAACAAAGCAACATAGCCTAGGGCACTGCCACTTATGGTCCTATAGCTTAGGGAAATTAAAATCAAAAAGACACAGCCACCCCAAAGTTTGGAACGGCTCTGTTTACAAGAACCTCGTTTACAGTACAAGTTCAACATCGCAGAAAGTGAAAAATGGATAAAGAAGTTGTGGTATTTACTTACAAAGCAATATCACTCAGCAATGAAATCTGTGTCATCAGGCCCTTAGCAGCACAATGAGTGGATTCAGGTATGATGATTCTAACTGAAATAAGTCACACAGAAAAAGAAACATCATAAGATATCAGTAATACACGGAATGTAAACTTGGCTACACAGGAACTGCATTCCAAAACAGAACAGGGTCTCAAATTTAGAAAACCAACTTATGCTTGCTTAAGGGGAAAGGTGAGTTGGGGTGCTGCATAAAACCAGAGATTGAAATGAGCACAGATAAAGTTCCTTAAGCCAAATATGGAATAGACAAGAGCTACTCCTTGCTCAACGAAATGGACACAAAACCCCATATTAAAAGCCTAAGAATGCACCTGACTAGTAAGTATCTTAAAACCTATGGATTGCTATGTCTCCGAAAGAGAATCAAGCATGTGTACAGGGGCATAAACGCAGCAGTGATAGGATTGGAGATGTTCGTGAGCAAATGAAGACCCTTTGAAGTCATATTGCATGGTACCCATTACAAGGGTATCAACTCTCCAGGTTTAAGGTATTCTTCCTTCAGCTAAAACATGCATGTGGAACCCAGCGTATGATCAACCATGTGAACGGGAGACGTGTTCAAATATGTCTCAGTTTTCCTCCCCTGGTACTCGGGTGCAACATTCCAGACGCTTTACTAACACTCTCCCGACTTGGAGAGTCAGTCCCTTTAACCTCCTGTTTCGCCCAGTTTGCAATTTCTGCGGAAGATGAACAGGAATAGCGAGAACCAATGAGAGGCTAGCTGGAGGTGTCTGGACGGGCAAATTTAACTCTCATTTCCCACCAGGAAGAGGAAATAACCAAAGGCTCAGCGTGCCGTACCGGAACCAGATTAGGGACTGAAGCCATCCTGCGGTGTTGCGGCCAGCTCAAAAGAAAGCGAGTTGAAGAAAGGAGCTCAGGGGCACTGTAATTCACAAACCTGCAGAGTTATAAATGACAGCTATCGTCCAAAAATAGACTGAAGTAAGGCTGCCAAGAGGACTTGAAAGCGGGGCAGAATTGCAGGAAACCGATTTCAGGAGGTAGACTGGAATTGCATTGAAAGCATAGGAAAAGAGGCAGAACGTCCACAATGATGCACTTGGCCAAAAAGGGCGTATGCGTTTTTTCCTGAATATATTCAGGAAAAAACGCATACGCCCTTTTTGGCCAACCAAGCAAGCTTGCAAAGGAAATCTGCACTACAATGAAGTCTCACTTCCCCCCGGTCAAAAGGGCCATCTGAAAAAAGGGTAAAATCCAGAAAGGCAGGACAGGCCATGGAGAACTGGGAGCCTTGTTATGCTGATGGGTGGGATGTAAATTGCCAACAACCACTCGGGAGAAGTGTATGGTGTTTCCTGAAACATGTAAAAAACAAAGCAACAGAGCCTAGGGCACTTCCACTTATGGTCCTATAGCTTAGGGAAATTAAAATCAAAAAGACACAGCCACCCCAAAGTTTCGAACAGCTCTGTTTACAAGAACCTCGTTTACAGTACAAGTTCAACATCGCAGAAAGTGAAAAATGGATAAAGAAGTTGTGGTATTTACTTACAAAGCAATATCACTCAGCAATGAAATCTGTGTCATCAGGCCCTTAGCAGCACAATGAGTGGATTCAGGTATGATGATTCTAACTGAAATAAGTCACACAGAAAAAGAAACATCATAAGATATCAGTAATACACGGAATGTAAACTTGGCTACACAGGAACTGAATTACAGAACAGAACAGGGTCTCAAATTTAGAAAACAAACTTATGCTTGCTTAAGGGTAAAGGTGAGTTGGGGTGCCGAATAAAACCAGAGATTGAAATGAGCACAGATAAAGTTCCTTAAGTCAAATATGGAATAGACAAGAGCTACTCCTTGCTCAACGAAATGGACTCAAAACCGCATATTAAACGCCTAAGAATGTACCTGACTAGTAAGTATCTTAAAACCTATGGATTGCTATGTCTCCGAAAGAGAATCAAGCATGTGTACAGGGGCAGAAACGCAGCAGTGATAGGATTGGAGAGGTTCGGTGAGCAAATGAAGACCCTTTGAAGTCATATTGCATGGTACCCATTACACGGGTTTTAACTCTCCAGGTTTAAGGTATTCTTCCTTCAGCTAAAACATGCATGTGGAACCCAGAGTATGATCAACCATGTGAACGGGAGACGTGTTCAAATATGTCTCAGTTTTCCTCCCCTGGTACTCGGGTGCAACATTCCAGACGCTTTACTAACACTCTCCCCACTTGGAGAGTCAGCGTCTTTAACCTCCTGTTTGGCACAGTTTGCAATCTGCGGAAGATGAACAGGAATAGCGAGAACCAATGAGAGACTAGCTGGAGGTGTCTGGACGGGCAAATTTAACTCTCATTTCCCACCAGGAAGAGGAAATAACCAAAGGCTCAGCGTGTCGTGCCGGAACCAGATTAGGGCCTGAAGCCATCCTGCGGTGTTGCGGCCAGGTCACAAGAAAGCAAGTTGAAGAAAGGAGCTCAGGGGCACTGTAATTCACAAACCTGCAGAGTTACAAATGACAGCTATCGTCCAAAAATAGACTGAAGTAAGGCTGCCAAGAGGACTTGAAAGCGGGGCAGAATTGCAGGAAACCGATTTCAGGAGGTAGACTGGAATTGCATTGAAAGCATAGGAAAAGAGGCAGAACGTCCACAATGATGCACTTGGCCAAAAAGGGCGTATGCGTTTTTTCCTGAATATATTCAGGAAAAAACGCATACGCCCTTTTTGGCCAACCAAGCAAGCTTGCAAAGGAAATCTGCACTACAATGAAGTCTCACTTCCCCCCGGTCAAAAGGGCCATCTGAAAAAAGTGTAAAATCCAGAAAGGCAGGACAGGCCATGGAGAACTGGGAGCCTTGTTATGCTGATGGGCGGGATGTAAATTGCCAACAACCACTCAGGAGAAGTGTATGGTGTTTCCTGAAACATGTAAAAAACAAAGCAACAGAGCCTAGGGCACTTCCACTTATGGTCCTATAGCTTAGGGAAATTAAAATCAAAAAGACACAGCCACCCCAAAGTTTGGGACGCCTCCGTTTACAAGAACCTCGTTTACCATACAAGTTCAATATCACAGAAAGTGAAAAATGGATAAAGAACTTGTGGTACTTACGTACAATGCAGTATCACTCAGCAATGAAATCTATGTCATCAGGCCCGTAGCAGCATAATGAGTGGATTCAGGTACGATGATTCTAACTGAAATAAGTCACACAGAAAAAGAAACATCATAAGATATCACTAATACATGGAATGTAAACTTGGCTACACAGGAACTGCATTCCAAAACAGAACAGGGTCTCAAATTTAGAAAACCAACTTATGCTTGCTTAAGGGGAAAGGTGAGTTGGGGTGCTGCATAAAACCAGAGATTGAAATGAGCACAGATAAAGTTCCTTAAGCCAAATATGGAATAGACAAGAGCTACTCCTTGCTCAACGAAATGGACTCAACACCCCATATTAAACGCCTAAGAATGTACCTGACTAGTAAGTATCTTAAAACCTATGGATTGTTATGTCTCCAAAAGAGAATCAAGCGTGTGTACAGGGGCATAAACGCAGCAGTGATAGGATTGGAGAGGTTCGGTGAGCAAATGAAGACCCTTTGAAGTCATATTGCATGGTACCCATTCCACGGATCTCAACTCTCCAGGTGTAAGGTATTCTTCCTTCAGCTAAAACATGCATGTGGAACCCAGAGTATGATCAACCATGTGAACGGGAGACGTGTTCAAATATGTCTCAGTTTTTCTCCCCTGGTACTCGGGTGCAACATTCCAGATGCTTTACTAACACTCTCGCGACTTGGAGAGTCAGTCCCTTTAACCTCCTGTTTGGCCCAGATTGCAATTTCTGCGGAAGATGAACAGGAATAGCGAGAACCAATGAGAGGCTAGCTGCAGGTGTCTGGACGGGCAAATTTAACTCTCATTTCCCACCAGGAAGAGGAATTAACCAAAGGCTCAGCGTGCCGTGCCGGAACCAGATTAGGGCCTGAAGCCATCCTGCGGTGTTGCGGCCAGGTCACAAGAAAGCGAGTTGAAGAAAGGAGCTCAGGGGCACTGTAATTCACAAACCTGCAGAGTTATAAATGACAGCTATCGTCCAAAAATAGACTGAAGTAAGGCTGCCAAGAGGACTTGAAAGCGGGGCAGAATTGCAGGAAACCGATTTCAGGAGGTAGACTGGAATTGCATTGAAAGCATAGGAAAAGAGGCAGAACGTCCACAATGATGCACTTGGCCAAAAAGGGCGTATGCGTTTTTTCCTGAATATATTCAGGAAAAAACGCATACGCCCTTTTTGGCCAACCAAGCAAGCTTGCAGAGGAAACCTGCACTACAATGAAGTCTCACTTCCCCCCGGTCAAAAGGGCCATCTGAAAAAAGTGTAAAATCCAGAAAGGCAGGACAGGCCATGGAGAACTGGGAGCCTTGTTATGCTGATGGGCGGGATGTAAATTGCCAACAACCACTCGGGAGAAGTGTATGGTGTTTCCTGAAACATCTAAAAAACAAAGCAACAGAAACTAGGGCACTTCCACTTATGGTCCTATAGCTTAGGGAAATTAAAATCAAAAAGACACAGCCACCCCAAAGTTTGGAATGGCTCTGTTTACAAGAACCTCGTTTACAGTACAAGTTCAACATCGCAGAAAGTGAAAAATGGATAAAGAAGTTGTGGTATTTACTTACAAAGCAATATCACTCAGCAATGAAATCTGTGTCATCAGGCCCTTAGCAGCACAATGAGTGGATTCAGGTATGATGATTCTAACTGAAGTAAGTCACACAGAAAAAGAAACATCATAAGATATCAGTAATACACGGAATGTAAACTTGGCTACACAGGAACTGAATTACAGAACAGAACAGGGACTCAAATTTAGAAAACCAACTTATGCTTGCTTAAGGGTAAAGGTGAGTTGGAGTGCTGCATAAAACCAGAGATTGAAATGAGCACAGATAAAGTTCCTTAAGTCAAATATGGAATAGACAAGAGCTACTCCTTGCTCAACGAAATGGACTCAACACCGCATATTAAACGCCTAAGAATGTACCTGACTAGTAAGTATCTTAAAACCTATGGATTGCTATGTCTCCGAAAGGGAATGAAGCATGTGTACAGGGGCATAAATGTCGGGACCCAGCTCTGAATGTACCAAGAGTTCTGTGCAAAGCCAAGGCTGACAGTACTGAGCAAAGCTAGTACTGGAAGGTACAAAATGGGAAAGCAAAGCTTCCCGAGAGCTGGTTCCCCTCAAGATTTCCCCAAGCAATTCCCTGGTTGTAAAATGATGCTCTTTGGGGTATTTTTGCTATGCAACATATTATGTTGTAATGCAGGATTTAAATTTAGACCACAGTATAGAGTAAAATGGAAACATTTGGTTTTGGTATAGGGGAAGATTTTTTGTAGATTGGGTATATAAGAAACTATATTGGGTTATGTGGGAAATAGCTAGAATTAAAATGATCATGGGATATGTAAAATTTAAAGATGCAGATAAAGCTATGCAAAGAAATAGATATAAAGCTTATTGCAGATATTTTAAGAATAGGTTAGGTTTTGCAGTACGGTGTTTTCCAAGATGGCCAACAATAGGAAGAGATACGATCTGGAAGTGGAACGGCAAGCCTGTGAAGGTAGAACATAAAGTACCCGGTGGGATTTGGACTGTTTGGTACTGACCTATAAAGAAAATAGCTTACGTGAGCTAAAAAAAATCACCAAGGTGTGAAAAGCCGAAGAGATTGTGCCTGATTTCGTCAACAGGAGCTGTGATCAGGATATGCTCCACCGCAGGAGACTGTGTGAGGGAAACATTAATGAGATCATTGTGTGAACTGCTTATGTACGCGGATGTTTTTTGTTAAAGTGGTTAATGTGTTATTGTTTGTGTAAGATTTTTGGCTCAAGAATAGAAAGGTTGTGAAAGATTAAAAGATGATATGAAAAATAAGAATAAGGAACTGTAGAATTATAAATGTTGCAGCTTTTTGCTAATAAAATGTCAGATCCTTGCACCCAAGAAGAGGTGTCTTGAGTTCTGTCCTCGCCGACGCCGTCCTCCCCTCTGGCAATCCTGTACCGCTGGGGCTTGTCCTCGGCAAGTGGCGCCCGCACAGGGACCTGAAGGGGTAAGTATAATATTCGGACGGATAGGAGTCTCACCATAGGGTGCTGCAGACCCCCAGTTAAAGGAGAACTGGTAAGTGAAGGTGAGTAATAGGTACTAATATGGGACATGCTGCGTCTAAAGAGAGACTATTATTTATTGATATTATTAAGCATATGCTGCATGGACGAGGTATTAAGGTTACTAGCAAACAGTTAACTCAATTTTTTCAGTTTGTGCAAGAGCAATGCCCTTGGTTTCCTGAACAGGGTTCGGTAAATCTAGAGACCTGGCAGAAGGTGGGACAAACTTTGCAGGTATATTATACCCATTTTGGGCCTGAAAAAGTTCCTGTAGACACTTTTGCTTTGTGGAATTTAATTAGGGAAAGTATTGCTCCCCTGCCTGAGGGTCAAAAAAATCCTTATAAATACCCTCCTAATGTTGATGAAAGTACTCCATTACTTCCTCCGAAACCTCCACCCGATGAGGGTGAAGTTTTAGCTGCAGCTTTTAAAGACTGTGTTACTAAAGACAGTGATTCAGAGGTTGAGGATGACTCAAAACCTGAGAAATCGAATGTTTTTGCCGATCCGCCTTTTGATGATGAATTACCTAGGGCAGATGAAGATGATTTAGATGCTGCAGCCTTTGATTATATAGTCCTGATGATTGGGTGTCATCAGAAATGATAAAGATGGGATATGATCCGGATAAGGGCTTAGGAAAAAATCAGGAGGGACAATTATTTCCAATAGTTGCAAAACCAAAAATTGATAAATGTGGAATAGGATATCCAAATTTATAAAGGGGGCCATTGTTCTAAAAGCAGCTGATCCCATAGTATGGCTGTCTGACGAGCCAATATGGGTGGAACAATGGCCCCTAACAGCTGAAAAATTAACAGCTGCAAAATTATTGGTGGAACAACAATTATTAGCAGGACATATTGAGCCTTCTACAAGTCCTTGGAATACTCCCATATTTGTTATTAAAAAGAAATCTGGAAAATGGAGATTATTACAAGATTTAAGAGCTATTAATAAAACTATGGAAACAATGGGTGCCTTACAGCCTGGCCTGCCTTCTCCAGTTGCTATTCCCAAATATTATTCCATTATAGTAATTGATTTACAAGATTGCTTTTTTACTATACCTTTAAATGAAAATGATAGAAAACGATTTGCTTTTAGTGTGCCCTCTTCCAATTTTAATAGACCTTACCAACGTTATCAATGGAAGGTTTTACCTCAAGGGATGAAAAATAGTCCCACCTTATGTCAGAAATATGTTGACCAAGCTATATGTTCAATTAGACAAAAATATAAAGAGATATATATTATACATTATATGGATGATATTTTATTAGCTGGAGAGGATAGAGCTGTTTTACATGATATATTGCAAGAATTGATAGAGGCTTTAGAAATATATGGATTAAAGGTAGCCCCTGAAAAAATTCAAACTGAACCTCCTTATAATTATTTAGGGAGAATAATACAGGAGTTTACTATTCATCATATACCTTTCCAGTTAAGAATTGATAATTTAAAGACCTTGAATGATTTTCAAAAATTTTTGGGAGATATTAATTGGATCAGACCCCTGTTAAAAATATCAACCATGGAATTAAAACCCTTGTTTCAAATTTTACAAGGGGATTCTGATCCTTTGTCTCCCAGAGAATTAACTGAAGAAGGAAAATTAGTTATACAAAAAGTAGAGGAAGCTTTACAGAATACCTTTTTACAAAAAATAGATTATAAAAAGCCATGGGAATTGGTAATATTGTCCACTCCTGTAATACCTACAGGAATATTATGGCAGGATGGTCCCTTGGAGTGGGTACACTTAGCAGCTAATCCTAAAAAAATTGTTGCTTCATACCCATTTATGGTAAGTTTAATTATCATAAAAGGA
Organism: Delphinus delphis; assembly: GCF_949987515.2. Lineage (NCBI taxonomy): Eukaryota > Metazoa > Chordata > Mammalia > Artiodactyla > Delphinidae > Delphinus > Delphinus delphis. The sequence continues at coordinate 852,096 of NW_027192653.1, read as the reverse complement.
AGGAAAAGGAGTAGAGAATTGTTCGGGAAAGATGTGGATAATATTATTGTTCCCTATAATAAAGAACAATTAGAAGCCTTGTTAATGTTTGAAGATTATTTGGGAATTGCTTTAATGGCTTATACAGGACAAATATTGTATCATTTGCCAAAGAATAATTTATTACAGTTTTTTAAAGATAATGCTGTTATATTTCCAGTATGGTATAGAAAAAAACCTTTGGAAGAGGCTGTATTAGTGTTTACTGATGGCTCTTCAACAGGAAAGGCAGCTTATATTATTGGAAAAGAAAGATATAGTTTAAAAACAGAAGGATGTTCTGCACAGCAATCTGAAATAATGGCAGTAATTGAAGTGTTGAAGAAAACACGAAATTGTAAAATTAATTTATATACGGATTCATTATATATAGTTAAATTGTTTCCAGCTATAGAAACAGCAACTTTTCCTGATAATAAAAGTAATATTATATTATTACTTAAGTTACTGCAAGAAAATCTTTGGTTAAGACGACAACCCTATTTTATAGGGCATGTAAGAGCTCATTCTGGATTACCTGGATCCATATCTATTGGAAATGCAATGGCAGATGCTTTGACAAAGGTTTATGTGATAGAAGAAGATAAATTAAAACAAGCTATAGATTCTCATAAATTACATCATCAAAATGCAGCCGCTCTAAGGTATCAGTTTGGCTTGACTCGAGAAGCTGCAAGGGAGATTGTTAAAAATTGTAATGCTTGCCCTACTCATATTACTGTGCTACAACAGGGAGTAAATCCCCGTGGATTACGTGCAAATGATTTGTGGCAGATGGATGTTACTCATGTTTCTAGCTTTGGGAAATTATCCTATGTACATGTGTGTGTGGATACTTATTCTCATGTTATAATAGCAACGGCTAGAACTGGCGAAGCTTATAAAGATGTGTGTCAGCATTTAATGTTTTGCTTTGGATATTTGGGAATCCCCCGAAGAATCAAAACTGATAATGGTCCGGCTTATGCCTCCAAAGCCTTTTATTATTTTTGTCAACAATTTGGAATTTCTCATAGTATGGGAATTCCCTATAACCCACAGGGACAAGCTATAGTTGAAAGAAGTAATCAGATGTTAAAAGTAATGTTAGCAAAGTTACAAGAAGGAGAGATGAAATATTTCTCTCCTCATCAAAGATTGAATCATGCTATGTTTGTGTTAAATTATTTAAATATGAATAGCATTGGGAAAACCCCCATGATGGTACATTGGGAAAGAAAAGAAGGTTTAAAAAGACCTATGGTATTTTGGAAAGATGTTTTAACAGGTAAATGGAATGGACCAGATGTTTTATTAACAAGTGTTAGAGGATATGCTTGTGTGTTTCCCCAGAATTTTGATTCACCTGTTTGGATACCAGACCGTCTGGTAAGACATCCCGTGGCGGGGAACTTAACACAGCGAATAACAGGAAATTCTGCTGACGAACAAAATGTCAAATCAAGCGTTAAAGAAAGTGAAACCAAACATAGAGCCTGTGAAACAACTGATTTCCCCACTTCAGCAGCTTTCTCTTGAATCAAAATGTAACAAGGAAGTTCAAACTTCCTCTCTGTCTTTAGGGTCTAAAGCTTTATCATTTAATAAAGGGAGTCAGAGAGGAAGCAAGCGCCGATATGCTGCGTCCACCTTAGATGCCCCCGAAGTCACCTGGGGGGCTATTAAAAGGCTGTGTAATAATGCTGAGGCTGTGGTAAATACTCAAGGCTTACCGCTTACTACCTGTAATTTTTTTATGGCTCTTTTGACCTTGCTTTCAGTTCAGGTGAATGCTAATACAACCTATTGGGCTTATTTTCCTGATCCGCCTATATTACATGCTGTTACTTGGAAGGATTCTGCTGTTACAGTGTCTTCATCTTTATCAGAATTGACAGATGGTATAAAGGGAATACAAAATTATGGGCAATTTGTAAAAAATAGAAATTATACGTTTAAAGGGCAAACTAATCTTCCACCAATTTGTTTTTATGTAAAGAAATATAGCTTAGATAAAGGAAAAAATGGATGTTTGCCGGTAAGTGATTTTGGCTTATTAACAGATTCTCCTAAGGAGCCTTCAGGCAAAGATAAAACCACCAGACATTTATGGTCTTTAATAGGAAAGTTTGTAGATTCAGGTATTAGAGGAGAATTGAAAATCCATCCATCTAAATATCCTGATTGTGATATTAAACCAGATAAAGCAATAGATGAATGGAGAGGAATAGATATTAATGTTGGGTTTCCATCTTGGGTTTATTGCATGCATAATACGGAAGCCAAAATTGTTATTCCTGGGAGTAAATATTATGTTTCTGATTGGAGTATGGATAAGCCTGATAGTGATTATAGACAGTATTTACAACATGTAATACGATATAACTGGAAGGACTCTTTAATTCCTTCTCCTTTAAGAATTAATAGATGGAATAGTTTTGGTTGGATAGCACCTATGTATACCTTTAATCATAAAAATAATGTTTATATACAACCTCAATTATGGAGATTATTATTAGCTGTAGAAAATGTGACATTGAAGAGACCAAATGCTAAGGAAAATGTATATTATGTACAAACTTGTGTTATGTCTCCATATGTTTTATTGTTAACTAATAACTCTGATAATTTGCAGATTGTACGAAAATATAAAAGATTTTATGTGTTATGTACAGAATGTATGTTGACCACCTGTATAATACCCAATATGAAAGTTCAAATTATTATGTTGTTGAAAAAACCTGCTTATATTATGTTACCAGTTACTTTAGAAGAATCTTGGTATAGTGATAAAGGTGTAGAAGTTATTAAAAGGGTTAGTGAATTAATGAGGCCTAAAAGATTTGTTGCTACTTTAATTTTAGGAATATCTGCTTTAATAGGGATTGTAAGTTCTTTTTCCTTAGCAACGTATACATTAGTTAAGGAAGTACAAACCGCTCAATATATTAATGATTTGTCTAAAAATATATCCTTAGCCTTAGCAACTCAAGAAGTTATAGATAGAAAGTTAGAAAATAAGGTTGATGCATTAGAGGAAGCAGTTTTGCATGTAGGCCAAGAGCTAATAGCTCTAAAAATAAGATTATCTCTTACTTGTCATGCAAAGTTTTCTTGGGTTTGTGTAACACCGTTAATAGTAAATGAATCAGAATATACCTGGGAAAAGATACAAATGCACATTTTAAATGTTTGGAATTCCAGTGATATAGGAATAGATTTAAATAAGCTGCATCAACAGATACATGATATTGCCTCCTCTCAGTTAAACATTAATCCATCTAAAATTGCAGAAGAAATGTTTCAAAATATGAGAAATTTTTTTCAAGAGAATTCTTTTACCCATATGTTGATAAATTATGGAGCAGCTGGCATTGTAATAATCTTGTTTTTAATTTGTTTTCCAGTCTTCCTCAAATTGATCCAGGCCGCCTTAAAGAGCGTTTATCGGACCAAATTGGAATTCCATACCCTTTATTTAAAAAATAAAAAAGGGGAAGATGTCGGGACCCAGCTCTGAATGTACCAAGAGGTCTGTGCAAAGCCAAGGCTGACAGTACTGAGCAAAGCTAGTACTGGAAGGTACAAAATGGGAAAGCAAAGCTTCCCGAGAGCTGGTTCCCCTCAAGATTTCCCCAAGCAATTCCCTGGTTGTAAAATGATGCTCTTTGGGGTATTTTTGCTATGCAACATATTATGTTGTAATGCAGGATTTAAATTTAGACCACAGTATAGAGTAAAATGGAAACATTTGGTTTTGGTATAGGGGAAGATTTTTTGTAGATTGGGTATATAAGAAACTATATTGGGTTATGTGGGAAATAGCTAGAATTAAAATGATCATGGGATATGTAAAATTTAAAGATGCAGATAAAGCTATGCAAAGAAATAGATATAAAGCTTATTGCAGATATTTTAAGAATAGGTTAGGTTTTGCAGTACGGTGTTTTCCAAGATGGCCAACAATAGGAAGAGATACGATCTGGAAGTGGAACGGCAAGCCTGTGAAGGTAGAACATAAAGTACCCGGTGGGATTTGGACTGTTTGGTACTGACCTATAAAGAAAATAGCTTACGTGAGCTAAAAAAAATCACCAAGGTGTGAAAAGCCGAAGAGATTGTGCCTGATTTCGTCAACAGGAGCTGTGATCAGGATATGCTCCACCGCAGGAGACTGTGTGAGGGAAACATTAATGAGATCATTGTGTGAACTGCTTATGTACGCGGATGTTTTTTGTTAAAGTGGTTAATGTGTTATTGTTTGTGTAAGATTTTTGGCTCAAGAATAGAAAGGTTGTGAAAGATTAAAAGATGATATGAAAAATAAGAATAAGGAACTGTAGAATTATAAATGTTGCAGCTTTTTGCTAATAAAATGTCAGATCCTTGCACCCAAGAAGAGGTGTCTTGAGTTCTGTCCTCGCCGACGCCGTCCTCCCCTCTGGCAATCCTGTACCGATGGGGCTGGTCCTCGGCACATAAACGCAGCAGTGATAGGATTGGAGAGGTTCGTGAGCAAATGAAGACCCTTTGAAGTCATATTGCATGGTACCCATTCCACGGGTTTCAACTACCCAGGTTTAAGATATTCTTCCTTCAGCTAAAACATGCATGTGGAACCTAGAGTATGATCAACCATGTGATCGGGAGACGTGTTCAAATATGTCTCAGTTTTCGTACCCTGGTACTCGGGTGCAACATTCCAGACGCTTTACTAACACTCTCCCGACTTGGAGAGTCAGTCCCTTTAACCTCCTGTTTGGCCCAGTTTGCAATTTCTGCGGAAGCTGAACAGGAATAGCGAGAACCAATGAGAGGGTAGCTGCAGGTGTCTGGATGGGCAAATTTAACTCTCATTTCCCACCAGGAAGAGGAATTAACCAAAGGCTCAGCATGCCGTGCCGGAACCAGATTAGGGCCTGAAGCCATCCTGCGGTGTTGCGGCCAGCTCAAAAGAAAGCGAGTTGAAGAAAGGAGCTCAGGGGCACTGTAATTCACAAACCTGCAGAGTTATAAATGAGAGCTATCGTCCAAAAATAGACTGAAGTAAGGCTGCCAAGAGGACTTGAAAGCGGGGCAGAATTGCAGGAAACCGATTTCAGGAGGTAGACTGGAATTGCATTGAAAGCATAGGAAAAGAGGCAGAACGTCCACAATGATGCACTTGGCCAAAAAGGGCGTATGCGTTTTTTCCTGAATATATTCAGGAAAAAACGCATACGCCCTTTTTGGCCAACCAAGCAAGCTTGCAAAGGAAATCTGCACTACAATGAAGTCTCACTTCCCCCCGGTCAAAAGGGCCATCTGAAAAAAGTGTAAAATCCAGAAAGGCAACAGGCCATTGAGAACTGGGAGCCTTGTTATGCTGACGGGTGGGATGTAAATTGCCAACAGACACTTGGGAGAAGTGTATGGTGTTTCCTGAAACATCTAAAAAACAAAGCAACAGAGCCTAGGGCACTTCCACTTATGGTCCTATAGCTTAGGGAAATTAAAATCAAAAAGACACAGCCACCCCAAAGTTTGGAACGGCTCTGTTTACAAGAACCTCGTTTACAGTACAAGTTCAACATCGCAGAAAGTGAAAAATGGATAAAGAAGTTGTGGTATTCACTTACAAAGCAATACCACTCAGCAATGAAATCTATGTCATCAGGCCCTTAGCAGCACAATGAGTGGATTCAGGTATGATGATTCTAACTGAAATAAGTCACACAGAAAAAGAAACATCATAAGATATCACTAATACACGGAATGTAAACTTGGCTACACAGGAACTGAATTCCAAAACAGAACAGGTTCTCAAATTTAGAAAACCAACTTATGCTTGCTTAAGGGGAAAGGTGAGTTGGGTTGCTGCATAAAACCAGAGATTGAAATGAGCACAGATAAAGTTCCTTAAGCCAAATATGGAATAGACAAGAGCTACTCCTTGCTCAACGAAATGGACTCAACACCCCATATTAAACGCCTAAGAATGTACCTGACTAGTAAATATCTTAAAACCTATGGATTGCTATGTCTCCGAAAGAGAATCAAGCATGTGTACAGGGGCATAAACGCAGCAGTGATAGGATTGGAGAGGTTCGGTGAGCAAATGAAGACCCTTTGAAGTCATATTGCATGGTACCCATTCCACGGGTTTCAACTACCCAGGTTTTAGGTATTCTTCCTTCAGCTAAAACATGCATGTGGAACCCAAGTATGATCAACCATGTGAACGGGAGACGTGTTCAAATATGTCTCAGTTTTCCTCCCCTGGTACTCGGGTGCAACATTCCAGACGCTTTACTAACACTCTCCCCACTTGGAGAGTCAGCGCCTTTAACCTCCTGTTTGGCCCAGTTTGCAATTTCTGCGGAAGATGAACAGGAATAGCGAGAACCAATGAGAGGCTAGCTGGAGGTGTCTGGACGGGCAAATTTAACTCTCATTTCCCACCAGGAAGAGGAATTAACCAAAGGCTCACGTGCCGTACCGGAACCAGATTAGGGCCTGAAGCCATCCTGCGGTGTTGCGGCCAGCTCAAAAGAAAGCGAGTTGAAGAAAGGAGCTCAGGGGCACTGTAATTCACAAACCTGCAGAGTTATAAATGAGAGCTATCGTCCAAAAATAGACTGAAGTAAGGCTGCCAAGAGGACTTGAAAGCGGGGCAGAATTGCAGGAAACCGATTTCAGGAGGTAGACTGGAATTGCATTGAAAGCATAGGAAAAGAGGTAGAACGTCCACAATGATGCACTTGGCCAAAAAGGGTGTATGCGTTTTTTCCTGAATATATTCAGGAAAAAACGCATACGCACTTTTTGGCCAACCAAGCAAGCTTGCAAAGGAAATCTGCACTACAATGAAGTCTCACTTCCCCCCGGTCAAAAGGGCCATCTGAAAAAAGTGTAAAATCCAGAAAGGCAAGACAGGCCATGGAGAACTGGGAGCCTTGTTATGCTGATGGGCGGGATGTAAATTGCCAACAACCACTCGGGAGAAGTGTATGGTGTTTCCTGAAACATCTAAAAAACAAAGCAACAGAACCTAGGGCACTTCCACTTATGGTCCTATAGCTTAGGGAAATTAAAATCAAAAAGACACAGCCACCCCAAAGTTTGGAACGGCTCTGTTTACAAGAACCTCGTTTACAGTACAAGTTCAACATCGCAGAAAGTGAAAAATGGATAAAGAACTTGTGGTATTTACTTACAAAGCAATATCACTCAGCAATGAAATCTGTGTCATCAGGCCCTTAGCAGCACAATGAGTGGATTCAGGTACGATGATTCTACTGAAATAAGTCACACAGAAAACGAAACATCATAAGATATCACTAATACACGGAATGTAAACTTGGCTACACAGGAACTGAATTCCAAAACAGAACAGTGTCTCAAATTTAAAAAACCAACTTATGCTTGCTTAAGGGGAAAGGTGAGTTGGGTTGCTGCATAAAACCAGAGATTGAAATGAGCACAGATAAAGTTCCTTAAGCCAAATATGGAATAGACAAGAGCTACTCCTTGCTCAACGAAATGGACTCAACACCCCATATTAAACGCCTAAGAATGTACCTGACTAGTAAGTATCTTAAAACCTATGGATTGCTATGTCTCCAAAAGAGAATCAAGCGTGTGTACAGGGGAATAAACGCAGCAGTGATAGGATTGGAGAGGTTCGGTGAGCAAATGAAGACCCTTTGAAGTCATATTGCATGGTACCCATTACACGGGTCTCAACTCTCCAGGTTTAAGGTATTCTTCCTTCAGCTAAAACATGCATGTGGAACCCAAGTATGATCAACCATGTGAATGGGAGACGTGTTCAAATATGTCTCAGTTTTCCTCCCCTAGTACTCGGGTGCAACATTCCAGACGCTTTACTAACACTCTCCCCACTTGGAGAGTCAGCGCCTTTAACCTCCTGTTTGGCCCAGTTTGCAATTTCTGCGGAAGATGAACAGGAATAGCGAGAACCAATGAGAGACTAGCTGGAGGTGTCTGGACGGGCAAATTTAACTCTCATTTCCCACCAGGAAGAGGAAATAACCAAAGGCTCAGCGTGCCGGGCCGGAACCAGATTAGGGCCTGAAGCCATCCTGCGGTGTTGCGGCCAGGTCACAAGAAAGCAAGTTGAAGAAAGGAGCTCAGGGGCACTGTAATTCACAAACCTGCAGAGTTACAAATGACAGCTATCGTCCAAAAATAGACTGAAGTAAGGCTGCCAAGAGGACTTGAAAGCGGGGCAGAATTGCAGGAAACCGATTTCAGGAGGTAGACTGGAATTGCATTGAAAGCATAGGAAAAGAGGCAGAACGTCCACAATGATGCACTTGGCCAAAAAGGGCGTATGCGTTTTTTCCTGAATATATTCAGGAAAAAACGCATACGCCCTTTTTGGCCAACCAAGCAAGCTTGCAAAGGAAATCTGCACTACAATGAAGTCTCACTTCCCCCTGGTCAAAAGGGCCATCTGAAAAACGTGTAAAATCCAGAAAGGCAGGACAGGCCATGGAGAACTGGGAGCCTTGTTATGCTGATGGGCGTGATGTAAATTGCCAACAACCACTCGGGAGAAGTGTATGGTGTTTCCTGAAACATCTAAAAAACAAAGCAACAGAGCCTAGGGCACTTCCACTTATGGTCCTATAGCTTAGGGAAATTAAAATCAAAAAGACACAGCCACCCCAAAGTTTGGGACGCCTCCGTTTATAAGAACCTCGTTTACCATACAAGTTCAATATCACAGAAAGTGAAAAATGGATAAAGAACTTGTGGTACTTACGTACAATGCAGTATCACTCAGCAATGAAATCTATGTCATCAGGCCCGTAGCAGCATAATGAGTGGATTCAGGTACGATGATTCTAACTGAAATAAGTCACACAGAAAAAGAAACATCATAAGATATCACTAATACACGGAATGTAAACTTGGCTACACAGGAACTGCATTACAGAACAGAACAGGGTCTCAAATTTAGAAAACCAACTTATGCTTGCTTAAGGGGAAAGGTGAGTTGGGGTGCTGCATAAAACCAGAGATTGAAATGAGCACAGATAAAGTTCCTTAAGCCAAATATGGAATAGACAAGAGCTACTCCTTGCTCAACGAAATGGACTCAACACCGCATATTAAACGCCTAAGAATGTACCTGACTAGTAAGTATCTTAAAACCTATGGATTGCTATGTCTCCGAAAGAGAATCAAGCATGTGTACAGGGGCATAAACGCAGCAGTGATAGGATTGGAGATGTTCGGTGAGCAAATGAAGACCCTTTGAAGTCATATTGCATGGTACCCATTCCACGGGTTTCAAATACCCAGGTTTAAGGTATTCTTCCTCAGCTAAAACATGCATGTGGAACCTAGAGTATGATCAACCATGTGATCGGGAGACGTGTTCAAATATGTCTCAGTTTTCCTCCCCTGGTACTCGGGTGCAACATTCCAGACGCTTTACTAACACTCTCCCGACTTGGAGAGTCAGTCCCTTTAACCTCCTGTTTGGCCCAGTTTGCAATTTCTGCGGAAGATGAACAGGAATAGCGAGAACCAATGAGAGACTAGCTGGAGGTGTCTGGACGGGCAAATTTAACTCTCATTTCCCACCAGGAAGAGGAATTAACCAAAGGCTCAGCGTGCCGTGCCAGAACCAGATTAGGGCCTGAAGCCATCCTGCGGTGTTGCGGCCAGGTCACAAGAAAGCGAGTTGAAGAAAGGAGCTCAGGGGCACTGTAATTCACAAACCTGCAGAGTTATAAATGACAGCTATCGTCCAAAAATAGACTGAAGTAAGGCTGGCAAGAGGACTTGAAAGCGGGGCAGAATTGCAGGAAACCGATTTCAGGAGGTAGACTGGAATTGCATTGAAAGCATAGGAAAAGAGGCAGAACGTCCACAATGATGCACTTGGCCAAAAAGGGCGTATGCGTTTTTTCCTGAATATATTCAGGAAAAAACGCATACGCCCTTTTTGGCCAACCAAGCAAGCTTGCAAAGGAAATCTGCACTACAATGAAGTCTCACTTCCCCCCGGTCAAAAGGGCCATCTGAAAAAAGTGTAAAATCCAGAAAGGCAGGACAGGCTATGGAGAACTGGGAGCCTTGTTATGCTGATGGGCGGGATGTAAATTGCCAACAACCACTTGGGAGAAGTGTATGGTGTTTCCTGAAACATCTAAAAAACAAAGCAACAGAACCTAGGGCACTTCCACTTATGGTCCTATAGCTTAGGGAAATTAAAATCAAAAAGACACAGCCACCCCAAAGTTTGGAACGGCTCTGTTTACAAGAACCTCGTTTACAGTACAAGTTCAACATCGGAGAAAGTGAAAAATGGATAAAGACCTTGTGGTATTTACTTACAAAGCAATATCACTCAGGAATGAAATCTGTGTCACCAGGCCCTTAGCAGCACAATGAGTGGATTCAGGTACGATGATTCTAACTGAAATAAGTCACACAGAAAAAGAAACATCATAAGATATCACTAACACACGGAATGTAAACTTGGCTACACAGGAACTGAATTACAGAACAGAACAGGGTCTCAAATTTAGAAAACCAACTTATGCTTGCTTAAGGGGAAAGGTGAGTTGGGGTGCTGCATAAAACCAGAGATTGAAATGAGCACAGATAAAGTTCCTTAAGTCAAATATGGAATAGACAAGAGCTACTCCTTGCTCAACGAAATGGACTCAACACCGCATATTAAACGCCTAAGAATGTACCTGACTAGTAAGTATCGGAAAACCTATGGATTGCTATGTCTCCAAAAGAGAATCAAGCATGTGTACAGGGGCATAAACGCAGCAGTGATAGGATTGGAGAGGTTCGGTGAGCAAATGAAGACCCTTTGAAGTCATATTGCATGGTACGCATTACACGGGTCTCAACTCTCCAGGTTTAAGGTATTCTTCCTTCAGCTAAAACATGCATGTGGAACCCAAGTATGATCAACCATGTGAACCGGAGACGTGTTCAAATATGTCTCAGTTTTCCTCCCCTGGTACTCGGGTGCAACATTCCAGACGGTTTACTAACACTCTCCCCACTTGGAGAGTCAGCGCCTTTAACCTCCTGTTTGGCCCAGTTTGCAATTTCTGCGGAAGATGAACAGGAATAGCGAGAACCAATGAGAGACTAGCTGGAGGTGTCTGGACGGGCAAATTTAACTCTCATTTCCCACCAGGAAGAGGAATTAACCAAAGCCTCAGCATGCCGGGCCGGAACCAGATTAGGGCCTGAAGCCATCCTGCGGTGTTGCGGCCAGGTCACAAGAAAGCGAGTTGAAGAAAGGAGCTCAGGGGCACTGTAATTCACAAACCTGCAGAGTTATAAATGACAGCTATCGTCCAAAAATAGACTGAAGTAAGGCTGCCAAGAGGACTTGAAAGCGGGGCAGAATTGCAGGAAACCGATTTCAGGAGGTAGACTGGAATTGCATTGAAAGCAAAGGAAAAGAGACAGAACGTCCACAATGATGCACTTGGCCAAAAAGGGCGTATGCGTTTTTTCCTGAATATATTCACGAAAAAACGCATACGCCCTTTTTGGCCAACCAAGCAAGCTTGCAAAGGAAATCTGCACTAAAATGAAGTCTCACTTCCCCCCGGGCAAAAGGGCCATCTGAAAAAAGTGTAAAATCCAGAAAGGCAGGACAGGCCATGGAGAACTGGGAGCCTTGTTATGCTGATGGGCGGGATGTAAATTGCCAACAACCACTCGGGAGAAGTGTATGGTGTTTCCTGAAACATCTAAAAAACAAAGCAACAGAACCTAGGGCACTTCCACTTATGGTCCTATAGCTTAGGGAAATTAAAATCAAAAAGACACAGCCACCCCAAAGTTTGGAACGGCTCTGTTTACAAGAACCTCGTTTACAGTACAAGTTCAACATCGCAGAAAGTGAAAAATGGATAAAGAAGTTGTGGTATTTACTTACAAAGCAATATCACTCAGCAATGAAATCTGTGTCATCAGGCCCTTAGCAGCACAATGAGTGGATTCAGGTATGATGATTCTAACTGAAGTAAGTCACACAGAAAAAGAAACATCATAAGATATCAGTAATACACGGAATGTAAACTTGGCTACACAGGAACTGCATTCCAAACCAGAATAGGTTCTCAAATTTAGAAAACCAACTTATGCTTGCTTAAGGGTAAAGGTGAGTTGGGGTGCTGCATAAAACCAGAGATTGAAATGAGCACAGATAAAGTTCCTTAAGTCAAATATGGAATAGACAAGAGCTACTCCTTGCTCAACGAAATGGACTCAACACCCCATATTAAACGCCTAAGAATGTACCTGACTAGTAAGTATCTTAAAACCTATGGATTGCTATGTCTCCGAAAGAGAATCAAGCATGTGTACAGGGGCATAAACGCAGCAGTGATAGGATTGGAGAGGTTCGGTGAGCAAATGAAGACCCTTTGAAGTCATATTGCATGGTACCCATTCCACGGGTTTCAACTACCCAGGTTTAAGGTATTCTTCCTTCAGCTAAAACATGCATGTGGAACCTAGAGTATGATCAACCATGTGAACGGGAGACGTGTTCAAATATGTCAGTTTTCGTACCCTGGTACTCGGGTGCAACATTCCAGACGCTTTACTAACACTCTCCCGACATAGAGAGTCAGTCCCTTTAACCTCCTGTTTGGCCCAGTTTGCAATTTCTGTGGAAGATGAACAGGAGTAGCGAGAACCAATGAGAGACTAGCTGGAGGTGTCTGGACGGGCAAATTTAACTCTCATTTCCCACCAGGAAGAGGAAATAACCAAAGGCTCAGCGTGCCGTGCCGGAACCAGATTAGGGCCTGAAGCCATCCTGCGGTGTTGCGGCCAGCTCAAAAGAAAGCGAGTTGAAGAAAGGAGCTCAGGGGCACTGTAATTCACAAACCTGCAGAGTTATAAATGACAGCTATCGTCCAAAAATAGACTGAAGTAAGGCTGCCAAGAGGACTTGAAAGCGGGGCAGAATTGCAGGAAACCGATTTCAGGAGGTAGACTGGAATTGCATTGAAAGCATAGGAAAAGAGGCCGAACGTCCACAATGATGCACTTGGCCAAAAAGGGCGTATGTGTTTTTTCCTGAATATATTCAGGAAAAAACGCATACGCCCTTTTTGGCCAACCAAGCAAGCTTGCAAAGGAAATCTGCACTACAATGAAGTCTCACTTCCCCCCGGTCAAAAGGGCCATCTGAAAAAAGTGTAAAATCCAGAAAGGCAGGACAGGCCATGGAGAACTGGGAGCCTTGTTATGCTGATGGGCGGGATGTAAATTGCCAACAACCACTCGGGAGAAATGTATGGTGTTTCCTGAAACATCTAAAAAACAAAGCAACAGAGCCTAGGGCACTGCCACTTATGGTCCTATAGCTTAGGGAAATTAAAATCAAAAAGACACAGCCACCCCAAAGTTTGGGACGCCTCTGTTTACAAGAACCTCGTTTACAGTACAAGTTCAACATCGCAGAAAGTGAAAAATGGATAAAGAACTTGTGGTACTTACGTACAATGCAGTATCACTCAGCAATGAAATCTATGTCATCAGGCCCGGAGCAGCATAATGAGTGGATTCAGGTATGATGATTCTAACTGAAATAAGTCACACAGAAAAAGAAACATCATAAGTTATCACTAATACACGGAATGTAAACTTGGCTACACAGGAACTGAATTACAGAACAGAACAGGGTCTCAAATTTAGAAAACCAACTTCTGCTTGCTTAAGGGGAAAGGTGAGTTGGGGTGCTGCATAAAACCAGAGATTGAAATGAGCACAGATAAAGTTCCTAAAGTCAAATATGGAATAGACAAGAGCTACTCCTTGCTCAACGAAATGGACTCAACACCGCATATTAAACGCCTAAGAATGTACCTGACTAGTAAGTATCGGAAAACCTATGGATTGCTATGTCTCCAAAAGTGAATCAAGCATGTGTACAGGGGCATAAACGCAGCAGTGATAGGATTGGAGAGGTTCGGTGAGCAAATGAAGACCCTTTGAAGTCATATTGCATGGTACGCATTACACGGGTCTCATCTCTCCAGGTTTAAGGTATTCTTCCTTCAGCTAAAACATGCATGTGGAACCCAAGTATGATCAACCATGTGAACGGGAGACGTGTTCAAATATGTCTCAGTTTTCCTCCCCTGGTACTCGGGTGCAACATTCCAGACGCTTTACTAACACTCTCCCCACTTGGAGAGTCAGCGCCTTTAACCTCCTGTTTGGCCCAGTTTGCAATTTCTGCGGAAGATGAACAGGAATAGCGAGAACCAATGAGAGGCTAGCTGGAGGTGTCTGGACGGGCAAATTTAACTCTCATTTCCCACCAGGAAGAGGAAATAACCAAAGGCTCAGCGTGCCGTACCGGATCCAGATTAGGGCCTGAAGCCATCCTGCGGTGTTGCGGCCAGCTCAAAAGAAAGCGAGTTGAAGAAAGCAGCTCAGGGGCACTGTAATTCACAAACCTGCAGAGTTATAAATGACAGCTATCGTCCAAAAATAGACTGAAGTAAGGCTGCCAAGAGGACTTGAAAGCGGGGCAGAATTGCAGGAAACCGATTTCAGGAGGTAGACTGGAATTGCATTGAAAGCATAGGAAAAGAGGCAGAACGTCCACAATGATGCACTTGGCCAAAAAGGGCGTATGCGTTTTTTCCTGAATATATTCAGGAAAAAACGCATACGCCCTTTTTGGCCAACCAAGCAAGCTTGCAAAGGAAATCTGCACTACAATGAAGTCTCACTTCCCCCCGGTCAAAAGGGCCATCTGAAAAAAGTGTAAAATCCAGAAAGGCAGGACAGGCCATGGAGAACTGGGAGCCTCGTTATGCTGATGGGCCGGATGTAAATTGCCAACAACCACTGGGGAGAAGTGTATGGTGTTTCCTGAAACATCTAAAATACAAAGCAACAGAGCCTAGGGCACTTCCACTTATGGTCCTATAGCTTAGGGAAATTAAAATCAAAAAGACACAGCCACCCCAAAATTTGGGACGCCTCTGTTTACAAGAACCTCGTTTACAGTACAAGTTCAACATCGCAGAAAGTGAAAAATGGAGAAAGAAGTTGTGGTATTTACTTACAAAGCAATATCACTCAGCAATGAAATCTGTGTCATCAGGCCCGTAGCAGCACAATGAGTGGATTCAGGTATGATGATTCTAACTGAAATAAGTCACACAGAAAAAGAAACATCATAAGATATCAGTAATACACGGAATGGAAACTTGGCTACACAGGAACTGAATTACAGAACAGAACAGGGTCTCAAATTTAGAAAACCAACTTATGCTTGCTTAAGGGGAAAGGTGAGTTGGGGTGCTGCATAAAACCAGAGATTGAAATGAGCACAGATAAAGTTCCTTAAGCCAAATATGGAATAGACAAGAGCTACTCCTTGCTCAACGAAATGGACTCAACACCCCATATTAAACGCCTAAGAATGTACCTGACTAGTAAGTATCTTAAAACCTATGGATTGCTATGTCTCCGAAAGAGAATCAAGCATGTGTACAGGGACATAAACGCAGCAGTGATAGGATTGGAGAGGTTCGGTGAGCAAATGAAGACCCTTTGAAGTCATATTGCATGGTACCCATTCCACGGGTTTCAACTACCCAGGTTTAAGGTATTCTTCCTTCAGCTAAAACATGCATGTGGAACCCAAGTATGATCAACCATGTGAACGGGAGACGTGTTCAAATATGTCTCAGTTTTCCTCCCCTGGTACTCGGGTGCAACATTCCAGACGCTTTACTAACACTCTCCCCACTTGGAGAGTCAGCGCCTTTAACCTCCTGTTTGGCCCAGTTTGCAATTTCTGCGGAAGATGAACAGGAATAGCGAAAACCAATGAGAGACTAGCTGGAGGTGTCTGGACGGGCAAATTTAACTCTCACTTCCCACCAGGAAGAGGAAATAACCAAAGGCTCAGCGTGCCGTGCCGGAACCAGATTAGGGCCTGAAGCCATCCTGCGGTGTTGCGGCCAGCTCAAAAGAAAGCGAGTTGAAGAAAGGAGCTCAGGGGCACTGTAATTCACAAACCTGCAGAGTTATAAATGACAGCTATCGTCCAAAAATAGACTGAAGTAAGGCTGCCAAGAGGACTTGAAAGCGGGGCAGAATTGCAGGAAACCGATTTCAGGAGGTAGACTGGAATTGCATTGAAAGCATAGGAAAAGAGGCCGAACGTCCACAATGATGCACTTGGCCAAAAAGGGCGTATGCGTTTTTTCCTGAATATATTCAGGAAAAAACGCATACGCCCTTTTTGGCCAACCAAGCAAGCTTGCAAAGGAAATCTGCACTACAATGAAGTCTCACTTCCCCCCGGTCAAAAGGGCCATCTGAAAAAAGTGTAAAATCCAGAAAGGCAGGACAGGCCATGGAGAACTGGGAGCCTTGTTATGCTGATGGGCGGGATGTAAATTGCCAACAACCACTCGGGAGAAATGTATGGTGTTTCCTGAAACATCTAAAAAACAAAGCAACAGAACCTAGGGCACTTCCATTTATGGTCCTATAGATTAGGGAAATTAAAATCAAAAAGACACAGCCACCCCAAAGTTTGGAACGGCTCTGTTTACAAGAACCTCGTTTACAGTACAAGTTCAACATCGCAGAAAGTGAAAAATGGATAAAGAATTTGTGGTATTTACTTACAAAGCAATATCACGCAGCATTGAAATCTGTGTCATCAGGCCCTTAGCAGCACAATGAGTGGATTCAGGTATGATGATTCTAACTGAAATAAGTCACACAGAAAAAGAAACATCATAAGATATCAGTAATACACGGAATGTAAACTTGGCTACACAGGAACTGAATTACAGAACAGAACAGGGTCTCAAATATAGAAAACCAACTTATGCTTGCTTAAGGGGAAAGGTGAGTTGGGGTGCTGCATAAAACCAGAGATTGAAATGAGCACAGATAAAGTTCCTTAAGCCAAATATGGAATAGACAAGAGCTACTCCTTTCTCAACGAAATGGACTCAACACCGCATATTAAACGCTTAAGAATGTACCTGACTAGTAAGTATCTTAAAACCTATAGATTGCTATGTCTCCGAAAGAGAATCAAGCATGTGTACAGGGGCATAAACGCAGCAGTGATAGGATTGGAGAGGTTCAGTGAGCAAATGAAGACCCTTTGAAGTCATATTGTATGGTACCCATTCCACGGGTTTCAACTACCCAGATTTTAGGTATTCTTCCTTCAGCTAAAACATGCATGTGGAACCCAGAATATGATCAACCATGTGATCGGGAGACGTGTTCAAATATGTCTCAGTTTTCCTCCCCTGGTACTCGGGTGCAACATTCCAGACGCTTTACTAACACTCTCCCCACTTGGAGAGTCAGCGCCTTTAACCTCCTGTTTGGCCCAGTTTGCAATTTCTGCGGAAGATGAACAGGAATAGCGAGAACCAATGAGAGGCTAGCTGGAGGTGTCTGGACGGGCAAATTTAACTCTCATTTCCCACCAGGAAGAGGAAATAACCAAAGGCTCAGCGTGCCGTACCGGATCCAGATTAGGGCAGCAGCACAATGAGTGGATTGGAGAGGTTCGGTGAGCAAATAGAATTGGAGAGGTTCGGTGAGCAAAGCAACCCTTTGAAGACACATTGCATGGTACCCATTCCACGGGTTTCAACTACCCAGGTTTAAGGTATTCTTCCTTCAGCTAAAACATGCATGTGGAACCTAGAGTATGATCAGCCATGTGATCGGGAGACGTGTTCAAATATGTCTCAGTTTTCGTACCCTGGTACTCGGGTGCAACATTCCAGACGCTTTACTAACACTCTCCCCACTTGGAGAGTCAGTCCCTTTAACCTCCTGTTTGGCCCAGTTTGCAATTTCTGTGGAAGATGAACAGGAGTAGCGAGAACCAATGAGAGACTAGCTGGAGGTGTCTGGACGGGCAAATTTAACTCTCATTTCCCACCAGGAAGAGGAAATAACCAAAGGCTCAGCGTGCCGTGCCGGAACCAGATTAGGGCCTGAAGCCATCCTGCGGTGTTGCGGCCAGCTCACAAGAAAGCGGGTTGAAGAAAGGAGCTCAGGGGCACTGTAATTCACAAACCTGCAGAGTTATAAATGACAGCTATCGTCCAAAAATAGACTGAAGTAAGGCTGCCAAGAGGACTTGAAAGCGGGGCAGAATTGCAGGAAACCGATTTCAGGAGGTAGACTGGAATTGCATTGAAAGCATAGGAAAAGAGGCTGAACGTCCACAATGATGCACTTGGCCAAAAAGGGCGTATGCGTTTTTTCCTGAATATATTCAGGAAAAAACGCATACGCCCTTTTTGGCCAACCAAGCAAGCTTGCAAAGGAAATCTGCACTACAATGAAGTCTCACTTCCCCCCGGTCAAAAGGGCCATCTGAAAAAAGTGTAAAATCCAGAAAGGCAGGACAGGCCATGGAGAACTGGGAGCCTTGTTATGCTGATGGGCGGGATGTAAATTGCCAACAACCACTCGGGAGAAGTGTATGGTGTTTCCTGAAACATCTAAAAAACAAAGCAACAGAACCTAGGGCACTTCCATTTATGGTCCTATAGCTTAGGGAAATTAAAATCAAAAAGACACAGCCACCCCGAAGTTTGGAACGGCTCTGTTTACAAGAACCTCGTTTACAGTACAAGTTCAACATCGCAGAAAATGAAAAATGGATAAAGAATTTGTGGTATTTACTTACAAAGCAATATCACGCAGCAATGAAAACTGTGTCATCAGGCACTTAGCAGCACAATGAGTGGATTCAGGTATGATGATTCTAACTGAAATAAGTCACACAGAAAAAGAAACATCATAAGATATCAGTAATACACGGAATGTAAACTTGGCTACACAGGAACTGAATTACAGAACAGAACAGGGTCTCAAATTTAGAAAACCAACTTATGCTTGCTTAAGGGGAAAGGTGAGTTGGGGTGCTGCATAAAACCAGTGATTGAAATGAGCACAGATAAAGTTCCTTAAGCCAAATATGGAATAGACAAGAGCTACTCCTTGCTCAACGAAATGGACTCAACACCGCATATTAAACGCCTAAGAATGTACCTGACTAGTAAGTATCTTAAAACCTATAGATTGCTATGTCTCCGAAAGAGAATCAAGCATGTGTACAGGGGCATAAACGCAGCAGTGATAGGATTGGAGAGGTTCAGTTAGCAAATGAAGACCCTTTGAAGTCATATTGCATGGTACCCATTCCACGGGTTTCAACTACCCAGATTTTAGGTATTCTTCCTTCAGCTAAAACATGCATGTGGAACCCAGAGTATGATCAACCATGTGATCGGGAGACGTGTTCAAATATGTCTCAGTTTTCCTCCCCTGGTACTCGGGTGCAACATTCCAGACGCTTTACTAACACTCTCCCCACTTGGAGAGTCAGCGCCTTTAACCTCCTGTTTGGCCCAGTTTGCAATTTCTGCGGAAGATGAACAGGAATAGCGAGAACCAATGAGAGGCTAGCTGGAGGTGTCTGGACGGGCAAATTTAACTCTCATTACCACCAGGAAGAGGAAATAACCAAAGGCTCAGCATGCCGTACCGGATCCAGATTAGGGCCTGAAGCCATCCTGCGGTGTTGCGGCCAGCTCAAAAGAAAGCGAGTTGAAGAAAGCAGCTCAGGGGCACTGTAATTCACAAACCTGCAGAGTTATAAATGACAGCTATCGTCCAAAAATAGACTGAAGTAAGGCTGCCAAGAGGACTTGAAAGCGGGGCAGAATTGCAGGAAACCGATTTCAGGAGGTAGACTGGAATTGCATTGAAAGCATAGGAAAAGAGGCAGAACGTCCACAATGATGCACTTGGCCAAAAAGGGCGTATGCGTTTTTTCCTGAATATATTCAGGAAAAAACGCATACGCCCTTTTTGGCCAACCAAGCAAGCTTGCAAAGGAAATCTGCACTACAATGAAGTCTCACTTCCCCCCGGTCAAAAGGGCCATCTGAAAAAAGTGTAAAATCCAGAAAGGCAGGACAGGCCATGGAGAACTGGGAGCCTCGTTATGCTGATGGGCCGGATGTAAATTGCCAACAACCACTGGGGAGAAGTGTATGGTGTTTCCTGAAACATCTAAAATACAAAGCAACAGAGCCTAGGGCACTTCCACTTATGGTCCTATAGCTTAGGGAAATTAAAATCAAAAAGACACAGCCACCCCAAAATTTGGGACGCCTCTGTTTACAAGAACCTCGTTTACAGTACAAGTTCAACATCGCAGAAAGTGAAAAATGGAGAAAGAAGTTGTGGTATTTACTTACAAAGCAATATCACTCAGCAATGAAATCTGTGTCATCAGGCCCGTAGCAGCACAATGAGTGGATTCAGGTATGATGATTCTAACTGAAATAAGTCACACAGAAAAAGAAACATCATAAGATATCAGTAATACACGGAATGGAAACTTGGCTACACAGGAACTGAATTACAGAACAGAACAGGCTCTCAAATTTAGAAAACCAACTTATGCTTGCTTAAGGGGAAAGGTGAGTTGGGGTGCTGCATAAAACCAGAGATTGAAATGAGCACAGATAAAGTTCCTTAAGCCAAATATGGAATAGACAAGAGCTACTCCTTGCTCAACGAAATGGACTCAACACCCCATATTAAACGCCTAAGAATGTACCTGACCAGTAAGTATCTTAAAACCTATGGATTGCTATGTCTCCGAAAGAGAATCAAGCATGTGTACAGGGGCATAAACGCAGCAGTGATAGGATTGGAGAGGTTCGTGAGCAAATGAAGACCCTTTGAAGTCATATTGCATGGTACCCATTCCACGGGTTTCAACTACCCAGGTTTAAGGTATTCTTCCTTCATCTAAAACATGCATGTGGAACCTAGATTATGATCAACCATGTTATCGGGAGACGTGTTCAAATATGTCTCAGTTTTCGTACCCTGGTACTCGGGTGCAACATTCCAGACGCTTTACTAACACTCTCCCGACTTGGAGAGTCAGTCCCTTTAACCTCCTGTTTGGCCCAGTTTGCAATTTCTGTGGAAGATGAACAGGAATAGCGAGAACCAATGAAAGAATAGCTGGAGGTGTCTGGATGGGCAAATTTAACTCTCATTTCCCACCAGGAAGAGGAAATAACCAAAGGCTCAGCGTGCCGTGCCGGAACCAGATTAGGGCCTGAAGCCATCCTGCGGTGTTGCGGCCAGGTCACAAGAAAGCGAGTTGAAGAAACGAGCTCAGGGGCACTGTAATTCACAAACCTGCAGAGTTATAAATGACAGCTATCGTCCAAAAATAGACTGAAGTAAGGCTGCCAAGAGGACTTGAAAGCGGGGCAGAATTGCAGGAAACCGATTTCAGGAGGTAGACTGGAATTGCATTGAAAGCATAGGAAAAGAGGCAGAACGTCCACAATGATGCACTTGGCCAAAAAGGGCGTATGCGTTTTTTCCTGAATATATTCAGGAAAAAACGCATACGCCCTTTTTGGCAAACCAAGCAAGCTTTCAAAGGAAATCTGCACTACAATGAAGTCTCACTTTCCCCCGGTCAAAAGGGCCATCTGAAAAAAGTGTAAAATCCAGAAAGGCAGGACAGGCCATGGAGAACTGGGAGCCTTGTTATGCTGATGGGCGGGATGTAAATTGCCAAGAACCACTTGGGAGAAGTGTATGGTGTTTCCTGAAACAACTAAAAAACAAAGCAACAGGACCTAGGGCACTTCCACTTATGGTCCTATAGCTTAGGGAAATTAAAATGAAAAAGACACAGCCACCCCAAAGTTTGGAACGGCTCTGTTTACAAGAACCTCGTTTACAGTACAAGTTCAACATCGCAGAAAGTGAAAAATGGAGAAAGAAGTTGTGGTATTTACTTACAAAGCAATATCACTCAGCAATGAAATCTGTGTCATCAGGCCCTTAGCAGCACAATGAGTGGATTCAGGTATGATGATTCTAACTGAAATAAGTCACACAGAAAAAGAAACATCATAAGATATCACTAATACACAGAATGTAAACTTGATACACAGGAACTGCATTCCAAAACAGAACAGGGTCTCAAATTTAGAAAACCAACTTATGCTTGCTTAAGGGGAAAGGTGAGTTGGGGTGCTGCATAAAACCAGAGATTGAAATGAGCACAGATAAAGTTCCTTAAGCCAAATATGGAATAGACAAGAGCTACTCCTTGCTCAACGAAATGGACTCAAAACCCCATATTAAACGCCTAAGAATGTACCTGACTAGTAAGTATCTTAAAACCTATGGATTGCTATGTCTCCAAAAGAGAATCAAGCGTGTGTACAGGGGCATAAACGCAGCAGTGATAGGATTGGAGAGGTTCGGTGAGCAAATGAAGACCCTTTGAAGTCATATTGCATGGTACCCATTACACGGGTCTTAACTCTCCAGGTTTAAGGTATTCTTCCTTCAGCTAAAACATGCATGTGGAACCCAGAGTATGATCAACCATGTGAACGGGAGACGTGTTCAAATATGTCTCAGTTTTCCTCCCCTGGTACTCGGGTGCAACATTCCAGACGCTTTACTAACACTCTCCCGACTTGGAGAGTCAGTCCCTTTAACCTCCTGTTTGGCCCAGTTTGCAATTTCTGCGGAAGATGAACAGGAATAGCAAGAACCAATGAGAGGCTAGCTGGAGGTGTCTGGACGGGCAAATTTAACTCTCATTTCCCACCAGGAAGAGGAAATAACCAAAGGCTCAGTGTGCCGTGCCGGAACCAGATTAGGGCCTGAAGCCATCCTGCGGTGTTGCGGCCAGCTCACAAGAAAGCGAGTTGAAGAAAGGAGCTCAGGGGCACTGTAATTCACAAACCTGCAGAGTTATAAATGACAGCTATCGTCCAAAAATAGACTGAAGTAAGGCTGCCAAGAGGACTTGAAAGCGGGGCAGAATTGCAGGAAACCGATTTCAGGAGGTAGACTGGAATTGCATTGAAAGCATAGGAAAAGAGGCAGAACGTCCACAATGATGCACTTGGCCAAAAAGGGCGTATGCGTTTTTTCCTGAATATATTCAGGAAAAAACGCATACGCCCTTTTTGGCCAACCAAGCAAGCTTGCAAAGGAAATCTGCACTACAATGAAGTCTCACTTCCCCCCGGTCAAAAGGGCCATCTGAAAAAAGTGTAAAATCCAGAAAGGCAGGACAGGCCATGGAGAACTGGGAGCCTTGTTATGCTGATGGGCGGGATGTAAATTGCCAACAACCACTCGGGAGAAGTGTATGGTGTTTCCTGAAACATCTAAAAAACAAAGCAACAGAACCTAGGGCACTTCCATTTATGGTCCTATAGCTTAGGGAAATTAAAATCAATAAGACACAGCCACCCCAAAGTTTGGAACGGCTCTGTTTACAAGAACCTCGTTTACAGTACAAGTTCAACATCGCAGAAAATGAAAAATGGATAAAGAATTTGTGGTATTTACTTACAAAGCAATATCACGCAGCAATGAAATCTGTGTCATCAGGCACTTAGCAGCACAATGAGTGGATTCAGGTATGATGATTCTAACTGAAATAAGTCACACAGAAAAACAAACATCATAAGATATCAGTAATACACGGAATGTAAACTTGGCTACACAGGAACTGAATTACAGAACAGAACAGGGTCTCAAATTTAGAAAACCAACTTATGCTTGCTTAAGGGGAAAGGTGAGTTGGGGTGCTGCATAAAACCAGTGATTGAAATGAGCACAGATAAAGTTCCTTAAGCCAAATATGGAATAGACAAGAGCTACTCCTTGCTCAACGAAATGGACTCAACACCGCATATTAAACGCCTAAGAATGTACCTGACTAGTAAGTATCTTAAAACCTATAGATTGCTATGTCTCCGAAAGAGAATCAAGCATGTGTACAGGGGCATAAACGCAGCAGTGATAGGATTGGAGATGTTCAGTTAGCAAATGAAGACCCTTTGAAGTCATATTGCATGGTACCCATTCCACGGGTTTCAACTACCCAGATTTTAGGTATTCTTCCTTCAGCTAAAACATGCATGTGGAACCCAGAGTATGATCAACCATGTGATCGGGAGACGTGTTCAAATATGTCTCAGTTTTCCTCCCCTGGTACTCGGGTGCAACATTCCAGACGCTTTACTAACACTCTCCCCACTTGGAGAGTCAGCGCCTTTAACCTCCTGTTTGGCCCAGTTTGCAATTTCTGCGGAAGATGAACAGGAATAGCGAGAACCAATGAGAGGCTAGCTGGAGGTGTCTGGACGGGCAAATTTAACTCTCATTTCCCACCAGGAAGAGGAAATAACCAAAGGCTCAGCGTGCCGTACCGGATCCAGATTAGGGCCTGAAGCCATCCTGCGGTGTTGCGGCCAGCTCAAAAGAAAGCGAGTTGAAGAAAGCAGCTCAGGGGCACTGTAATTCACAAACCTGCAGAGTTATAAATGACAGCTATCGTCCAAAAATAGACTGAAGTAAGGCTGCCAAGAGGACTTGAAAGCGGGGCAGAATTGCAGGAAACCGATTTCAGGAGGTAGACTGGAATTGCATTGAAAGCATAGGAAAAGAGGCAGAACGTCCACAATGATGCACTTGGCCAAAAAGGGCGTATGCGTTTTTTCCTGAATATATTCAGGAAAAAACGCATACGCCCTTTTTGGCCAACCAAGCAAGCTTGCAAAGGAAATCTGCACTACAATGAAGTCTCACTTCCCCCCGGTCAAAAGGGCCATCTGAAAAAAGTGTAAAATCCAGAAAGGCAGGACAGGCCATGGAGAACTGGGAGCCTCGTTATGCTGATGGGCCGGATGTAAATTGCCAACAACCACTGGGGAGAAGTGTATGGTGTTTCCTGAAACATCTAAAATACAAAGCAACAGAGCCTAGGGCACTTCCACTTATGGTCCTATAGCTTAGGGAAATTAAAATCAAAAAGACACAGCCACCCCAAAATTTGGGACGCCTCTGTTTACAAGAACCTCGTTTACAGTACAAGTTCAACATCGCAGAAAGTGAAAAATGGAGAAAGAAGTTGTGGTATTTACTTACAAAGCAATATCACTCAGCAATGAAATCTGTGTCATCAGGCCCGTAGCAGCACAATGAGTGGATTCAGGTATGATGATTCTAACTGAAATAAGTCACACAGAAAAAGAAACATCATAAGATATCAGTAATACACGGAATGGAAACTTGGCTACACAGGAACTGAATTACAGAACAGAACAGGGTCTCAAATTTAGAAAACCAACTTATGCTTGCTTAAGGGGAAAGGTGAGTTGGGGTGCTGCATAAAACCAGAGATTGAAATGAGCACAGATAAAGTTCCTTAAGCCAAATATGGAATAGACAAGAGCTACTCCTTGCTCAACGAAATGGACTCAACACCCCATATTAAACGCCTAAGAATGTACCTGACTAGTAAGTATCTTAAAACCTATGGATTGCTATGTCTCTGAAAGAGAATCAAGCATGTGTACAGGGGCATAAACGCAGCAGTGATAGGATTGGAGAGGTTCGTGAGCAAATGAAGACCCTTTGAAGTCATATTGCATGGTACCCATTCCACGGGTTTCAACTACCCAGGTTTAAGGTATTCTTCCTTCATCTAAAACATGCATGTGGAACCTAGATTATGATCAACCATGTTATCGGGAGACGTGTTCAAATATGTCTCAGTTTTCGTACCCTGGTACTCGGGTGCAACATTCCAGACGCTTTACTAACACTCTCCCGACTTGGAGAGTCAGTCCCTTTAACCTCCTGTTTGGCCCAGTTTGCAATTTCTGTGGAAGATGAACAGGAATAGCGAGAACCAATGAAAGAATAGCTGGAGGTGTCTGGATGGACAAATTTAACTCTCATTTCCCACCAGGAAGAGGAAATAACCAAAGGCTCAGCGTGCCGTGCCGGAACCAGATTAGGGCCTGAAGCCATCCTGCGGTGTTGCGGCCAGGTCACAAGAAAGCGAGTTGAAGAAACGAGCTCAGGGGCACTGTAATTCACAAACCTGCAGAGTTATAAATGACAGCTATCGTCCAAAAATAGACTGAAGTAAGGCTGCCAAGAGGACTTGAAAGCGGGGCAGAATTGCAGGAAACCGATTTCAGGAGGTAGACTGGAATTGCATTGAAAGCATAGGAAAAGAGGCAGAACGTCCACAATGATGCACTTGGCCAAAAAGGGCGTATGCGTTTTTTCCTGAATATATTCAGGAAAAAACGCATACGCCCTTTTTGGCAAACCAAGCAAGCTTTCAAAGGAAATCTGCACTACAATGAAGTCTCACTTCCCCCCGGTCAAAAGGGCCATCTGAAAAAAGTGTAAAATCCAGAAAGGCAGGACAGGCCATGGAGAACTGGGAGCCTTGTTATGCTGATGGGCGGGATGTAAATTGCCAAGAACCACTTGGGAGAAGTGTATGGTGTTTCCTGAAACAACTAAAAAACAAAGCAACAGGACCTAGGGCACTTCCACTTATGGTCCTATAGCTTAGGGAAATTAAAATGAAAAAGACACAGCCACCCCAAAGTTTGGAACGGCTCTGTTTACAAGAACCTCGTTTACAGTACAAGTTCAACATCGCAGAAAGTGAAAAATGGATAAAGAAGTTGTGGTATTTACTTACAAAGCAATATCACTCAGCAATGAAATCTGTGTCATCAGGCCCTTAGCAGCACAATGAGTGGATTCAGGTATGATGATTCTAACTGAAATAAGTCACACAGAAAAAGAAACATCATAAGATATCACTAATACACAGAATGTAAACTTGATACACAGGAACTGCATTCCAAAACAGAACAGGGTCTCAAATTTAGAAAACCAACTTATGCTTGCTTAAGGGGAAAGGTGAGTTGGGGTGCTGCATAAAACCAGAGATTGAAATGAGCACAGATAAAGTTCCTTAAGCCAAATATGGAATAGACAAGAGCTACTCCTTGCTCAACGAAATGGACTCAAAACCCCATATTAAACGCCTAAGAATGTACCTGACTAGTAAGTATCTTAAAACCTATGGATTGCTATGTCTCCAAAAGAGAATGAAGCGTGTGTACAGGGGCATAAACGCAGCAGTGATAGGATTGGAGAGGTTCGGTGAGCAAATGAAGACCCTTTGAAGTCATATTGCATGGTACCCATTACACGGGTCTTAACTCTCCAGGTTTAAGGTATTCTTCCTTCAGCTAAAACATGCATGTGGAACCCAGAGTATGATCAACCATGTGAACGGGAGACGTGTTCAAATATGTCTCAGTTTTCCTCCCCTGGTACTCGGGTGCAACATTCCAGACGCTTTACTAACACTCTCCCGACTTGGAGAGTCAGTCCCTTTAACCTCCTGTTTGGCCCAGTTTGCAATTTCTGCGGAAGATGAACAGAAATAGCGAGAACCAATGAGAGACTAGCTGGAGGTGTCTGGACGGGCAAATTTAACTCTCATTTCCCACCAGGAAGAGGAATTAACCAAAGGCTCAGCGTGCCGTACCGGAACCAGATTAGGGCCTGAAGCCATCCTGCGGTGTTGCGGCCAGCTCACAAGAAAGCGAGTTGAAGAAAGGAGCTCAGGGGCACTGTAATTCACAAACCTGCAGAGTTATAAATGACAGCTATCGTCCAAAAATAGACTGAAGTAATGCTGCCAAGAGGACTTGAAAGCGGGGCAGAATTGCAGGAAACCGATTTCAGGAGGTAGACTGGAATTGCATTGAAAGCATAGGAAAAGAGGCAGAACGTCCACAATGATGCACTTGGCCAAAAAGGGCGTATGCGTTTTTTCCTGAATATATTCAGGAAAAAACGCATACGCCCTTTTTGGCCAACCAAGCAAGCTTGCAAAGGAAATCTGCACTACAATGAAGTCTCACTTCCCCCCGGTCAAAAGGGCCATCTGAAAAAAGTGTAAAATCCAGAAAGGCAGGACAGGCCATGGAGAACTGGGAGCCTTGTTATGCTGATGGGCGGGAGGTAAATTACCAACAGACACTCAGGAGAAGTGTATGGTGTTTCCTGAAACATCGAGAAAACAAAGCAACAGAGCCTAGGGCACTTCCACTTATGGTCCTATAGCTTAGGGAAATTAAAATCAAAAAGACACAGCCACCCCAATGTTTGGGACGGCTCTGTTTACAAGAACCTCGTTTACAGTACAAGTTCAACATCGCAGAAATTGAAAAATGGATAAAGAACTTGTGGTACTTATGTACAATGCAGTATCACTCAGAAATGAAATCTATGTCATCAGGCCCGTAGCAGCATAATGAGTGGATTCAGGTACGATGATTCTAACTGAAATAAGTCACACAGAAAAAGAAACATCATAAGATATCAGTAATACACGGAATGGAAACTTGGCTACACAGGAACTGAATTACAGAACAGAACAGGGTCTCAAATTTAGAAAACCAACATATGCTTGCTTAAGGGGAAAGGTGAGTTGGGGTGCTGCATAAAACCAGAGATTGAAATGAGCACAGATAAAGTTCCTTAAGCCAAATATGGAATAGACAAGAGCTACTCCTTGCTCAACGAAATGGACTCAAAACCCCATATTAAATGCCTAAGAATGTACCTGACTAGTAAGTATCTTAAAACCTATGGATTGCTATGCCTCCAAAAGAGAATAAAGCATGTGTACAGGGGCATAAACGCAGCAGTGATAGGATTGGAGAGGTTCGGTGAGCAAATGAAGACCCTTTGAAGTCATATTGCATGGTACCCATTACACGGGTCTCAACTCTCCAGGTTTAAGGTATTCTTCCTTCAGCTAAAACATGCATGTGGAACCCAGAGTATGATCAACCATGTGAACGGGAGACATGTTCAAATATGTCTCAGTTTTCCTCCCCTGGTACTCGGGTGCAACATTCCAGACCCTTTACTAACACTCTCCGCACTTGGAAAGTCAGTCCCTTTAACCTCCTGTTTGGCACAGTTTGCAATTTCTGCGGAAGATGAACAGGAATAGCGAGAACCAATGAGAGGCTAGCTGGAGGTGTCTGGACGGGCAAATTTAACTCTCATTTCCCACCAGGAAGAGGAATTAACCATATTCTCAGAATGCTGGGCCGGAACCAGATTAGGGCCTGAAGCCATCCTGCGGTGTTGCGGCCAGGTCACAAGAAAGCGAGTTGAAGAAAGGAGCTCAGGGGCACTGCAATTGACAAACCAGCAGAGTTATAAATGACAGCTATCGTCCAAAAATAGACTGAAGTAAGGCTGCCAAGAGGACTTGAAAGCGGGGCAGAATTGCAGGAAACCGATTTCAGGAGGTAGACTGGAATTGTATTGAAAGCATAGGAAAAGAGGCAGAACGTCCACAATGATGCACTTGGCCAAAAAGGGCGTATGCGTTTTTTCCTGAATATACTCAGGAAAAAACGCATACGCCCTTTTTGGCCAACCAAGCAAGCTTGCAAAGGAAATCTGCACTACAATGAAGTCTCACTTCCCCCCGGTCAAAAGGGCCATCTGAAAAAAGTGTAAAATCCAGAAAGGCAGGACAGGCCATGGAGAACTGGGAGCCTTGTTATGCTGATGGGTGGGATTAAATTATCAACAGACACTAAGGAGAAGTGTATGGTGTTTCCTGAAACATCTAAAAAACAAAGCAACAGAGCCTAGGGCACTGCCACTTATGGTCCTATAGCTTAGGGAAATTAAAATCAAAAAGACACAGCCACCCCAAAGTTTGGGACGCCTCGGTTTACAAGAACCTCTTTACAGTACAAGTTCAACATCGCAGAAATTGAAAAATGGATAAAGAATTTGTGGTATTTACTTACAAAGCAATATCACTCAGCAATGAAATCTATGTCATCAGGCCCTTAGCAGCACAATGAGTGGATTCAGGTATGATGATTCTAACTGAAATAAGTCACACAGAAAAAGAAACATCATAAGATATCAGTAATACACGGAATGGAAACTTGGCTACACAGGAACTGAATTACAGAACAGAACAGGGTCTCAAATTTAGAAAACCAACTTATGCTTGCTTAAGGGGAAAGGTGAGTTGGTGTGCTGCATAAAACCAGAGATTGAAATGAGCACAGATAAAGTTCCTTAAGCCAAATATGGAATAGACAAGAGCTACTCCTTGCTCAACGAAATGGACTCAACACCCCATATTAAACGCCTAAGAATGTACCTGACTAGTAAGTATCTTAAAACCTATGGATTGCTGTGTCTCCGAAAGAGAATCAAGCATGTGTACAGGGGCATAAACGCAGCAGTGATAGGATTGGAGAGGTTCGGTGAGCAAATGAAGACCCTTTGAAGTCATATTGCATGGTACCCATTCCACGGGTTTCAACTACCCAGGTTTTAGGTATTCTTCCTCAGCTAAAACATGCATGTGGAACCCAAGTATGATCAACCATGTGAATGGGAGACGTGTTCAAATATGTCTCAGTTTTCCTCCCCTGGTCCTCGGGTGCAACATTCCAGACGCTTTACTAACACTCTCCCCACTTGGAAAGTCAGCGCCTTTAACCTCCTGTTTGGCCCAGTTTGCAATTTCTGCGGAAGATGAACAGGAATAGCGAGAACCAATGAGAGGCTAGCTGGAGGTGTCTGGACGGGCAAATTTAACTCTCATTTCCCACCAGGAAGAGGAAATAACCAAAGGCTCAGTGTGCCGTGCCGGACCAGATTAGGGCCTGAAGCCATCCTGCAGTGTTGCGGCCAGCTCAAAAGAAAGCGAGTTGAAGAAACGAGCTCAGGGGCACTGTAATTCACAAACCTGCAGAGTTATAAATGACAGCTATCGTCCAAAAATAGACTGAAGTAAGGCTGCCAAGAGGACTTGAAAGCGGGGCAGAATTGCAGGAAAACGATTTCAGGAGGTAGACTGGAATTGCATTGAAAGCATAGGAAAAGAGGCAGAACGTCCACAATGATGCACTTGGCCAAAAAGGGCGTATGCGTTTTTTCCTGAATATATTCAGGAAAAAACGCATACGCCCTTTTTGGCCAACCAAGCAAGCTTGCAAAGGAAATCTGCACTACAATGAAGTCTCACTTCCCCCCGGTCAAAAGGGCCATCTGAAAAAAGTGTAAAATCCAGAAAGGCAACAGGCCATTGAGAACTGGGAGCCTTGTTATGCTGATGGGCTGGATGTAAATTGCCAACAGACACTTGGGAGAAGTGCATGGTGTTTCCTGAAACATCTAAAAAACAAAGCAACAGAGCCTAGGGCACTTCCACTTATGGTCCTATAGCTTAGGGAAATTAAAATCAAAAAGACACAGCCACCCCAAAGTTTGGAACGGCTCTGTTTACAAGAACCTCGTTTACAGTACAAGTTCAACATCGCAGAAAGTGAAAAATGGATAAAGAAGTTGTGGTATTTACTTACAAAGCAATATCACTCAGCAATGAAATCTGTGTCATCAGGCCCTTAGCAGCACAATGAGTGGATTCAGGTATGATGATTCTAACTGAAATAAGTCACACAGAAAAAGAAACATCATAAGATATCAGTAATACACGGAATGGAACTTGGCTACACAGGAACTGAATTACAGAACAGAACAGGGTCTCAAATTTAGAAAACCAACTTATGCTTGCTTAAGGGGAAAGGTGAGTTGGGGTGCTGCATAAAACCAGAGATTGAAATGAGCACAGATAAAGTTCCTTAAGCCAAATATGTAATAGACAAGAGCTACTCCTTGCTCAACGAAATGGACTCAACACCGCATATTAAACGCCTAAGAATGTACCTGACTAGTAAGTATCTTAAAACCTATGGATTGCTATGTCTCCGAAAGAGAATCAAGCATGTGTACAGGGGCATAAACGCAGCAGTGATAGGATTGGAGAGGTTCGTGAGCAAAAGAAGACCCTTTGAAGTCATATTGCATGGTACCCATTCCACAGGTTTCAACTACCCAGGTTTAAGGTATTCTTCCTTCAGCTAAAACATGCATGTGGAACCTAGAGTATGATCAACCATGTGATCGGGAGACGTGTTCAAATATGTCTCAGTTTTCGTACCCTGGTACTCGGGTGCAACATTCCAGACGCTTTACTAACACTCTCCCGACTTGGAGAGTCAGTCCCTTTAACCACCTGTTTGGCCCAGTTTGCAATTTCTGTGGAAGATGAACAGGAATAGCGAGAACCAATGAAAGACTAGCTGGAGGTGTCTGGATGGGCAAATTTAACTCTCATTTCCCACCAGGAAGAGGAAATAACCAAAGGCTCAGCGTGCCATGCCGGAACCACATTAGGGCCTGAAGACATCCTGCGGTGTTGCGGCCAGCTCACAAGAAAGCGAGTTGAAGAAAGGAGCTCAGGGGCACTGTAATTCACAAACCTGCAGAGTTATAAATGACAGCTATCGTCCAAAAATAGACTGAAGTAAGGCTGCCAAGAGGACTTGAAAGCGGGGCAGAATTGCAGGAAACCGATTTCAGGAGGTAGACAGGAATTGCATTTCAAGCATAGGAAAAGAGGCAGAACGTCCACAGTGATGCACTTGGCCAAAAAGGGCGTATGCGTTTTTTCCTGAATATATTCAGGAAAAAACGCATACGCCCTTTTTGGCCAACCAAGCAAGCTTGCAAAGGAAATCTGCACTACAATGAAGTCTCACTTCCCCCCGGTCAAAAGGGCCATCTGAAAAAAGTGTAAAATCCAGAAAGGCAGGACAGGCCATGGAGAACTGGGAGCCTTGTTATGCTGATGGGCGGGATGTAAATTGCCAACAGACACTCGGGAGAAGTGTATGGTGTTTCCTGAAACATCTAAAAAACAAAGCAACAGAGCCTAGTGCACTTCCACTTATGGTCCTATAGCTTAGGGAAATTAAAATCAAAAAGACACAGCCACCCCAAAGTTTGGGACGCCTCCGTTTACAAGAACCTCGTTTACCGTACAAGTTCAATATCACAGAAAGTGAAAAATGGGTAAAGAAGTTGTGGTACTCATGTACAAAGCAATATCACTCAGCAATGAAATCTATGTCACCAGGCCTGTAGCAGCATAATGAGTGGATTCGGGTATGGTGATTCTAACTGAAATAAGTCTAACAGAAAAAGAAACATCAAAAAATATCACTAATACATGGAATTTAAACTTGGCTACAGAGGAACTGAATTACAAAACAGAACAGGGTCTCAAATTTAGAAAACCAACTTATGCTTGCTTAAGGGGAAAGGTGAGTTGGGGTGCTGCATAAAACCAGAGATTGAAATGAGCACAGATAAAGTTCCTTAAGCCAAATATGGAATAGACAAGAACTACTCCTTGCTCAACGAAATGGACTCAACACCCCATATTAAACGCCTAAGAATGTACCTGACTAGTAAGTATCTTAAAACCTATGGATTGCTATGTCTCCGAAAGAGAATCAAGCATGTGTACAGGGGCATAAACGCAGCAGTGATAGGATTGGAGAGGTTCGGTGAGCAAATGAAGACCCTTTGAAGTCATATTGCATGGTACCCATTCCACGGGTTTCAACTACCCAGGTTTAAGGTATTCTTCCTTCAGCTAAAACATGCATGTGGAACCTAGAGTATGATCAACCATGTGATCGGGAGACGTGTTCAAATATGTCTCAGTTTTCATACCCTGGTACTCGGGTGCAACATTCCAGACGCTTTACTAACACTCTCCCGACTTGGACAGTCAGTGCCTTTAACCTCCTGTTTGGCCCAGTTTGCAATTTCTGCGGAAGATGAACAGGAATAGGGAGAACCAATGAGAGACTAGCTGGAGGTGTCTGGACGGGCAAATTTAACTCTCATTTCCCACTAGGAAGAGGAATTAACCAAAGGCTCAGCGTGCCGTGGCGGAAACAGATTAGGGCCTGAAGCCATCCTGCGGTGTTGCGGCCAGCTCACAAGAAAGCGAGTTGAAGAAAGGAGCTCAGGGGCTCTGTAATTCACAAACCTGCAGAGTTATAAATGACAGCTATCGTCCAAAAATAGACTGAAGTAAGGCTGCCAAGAGGACTTGAAAGCGGGGCAGAATTGCAGGATACCAATTTCAGGAGGTAGACTGGAATTGCATTGAAAGCGTAGGAAAAGAGGCAGAACGTCCACAATGATGCACTTTTCCAAAAGGGCATATGCGTTTTTTCCTGAATATATTCAGGAAAAAACGCATACGCCCTTTTTGGCCAACCAAGCAAGCTTGCAAAGGAAATCTGCACTACAATGAAGTCTCACTGCCCCCCGGTCAAAAGGGCCATCAGAATAAAGTGTAAAATCCAGAAAGGCAGGACAGGCCATGGAGAACTGGGAGCCTTGTTATGCTGATGGGCGGGATGTAAATTGCCAACAGACACTCGGGAGAAGTGTATGGTGTTTCCTGAAACATCTAAAAAACAAAGCAACAGAGCCTAGGGCACTTCCACTTATGGTCCTATAGCTTAGGGAAATTAATATCAAAAAGACACAGCAACCCCAAAATTTCGGATGGCTCTTTTTACAGGAATCTCTTCTACGGCACAAGTTAAATATCCCAGAGAGCAAATAATGGATAAAGAAGTTGCGGTACTTCTGTACAACAGAATACCACTCAGCAATGAGATCTATGTCACCAGGCCCGTACCAGCATAATGAGTGGATTGAGGCACGATGATTCTAAGTGAAATAAGTCACACAGAAAAAGAAACATCATAAGGTATCACTAATACACGGAATGTGAACTTGGCTACACATGAACTGAATTACAAAACAGAACAGGGTCTCAAATTTAGAAAACCAACTTATGCCTGCTTAAGGGGGAAGGTGAGTTGGGGTGCTGCATAAAAGCAGAGTTTGAAATTAGCACAGATACCGTTCCATAAGCCAAATATGTAATAGACAAGAGCTACCCCTTGCTCAACGAAATGGATTCAACAATGAGGTATCACCTCACACCTGGTAGAATAGGCATCATTGAAAATCTACAAACAACAAATGCTGGAAAGGGTGTGGAGAAAAGGAACCCTCTTCCACTATTGTTGGGAATATAAATTGATACAGTCATTATGGAGAACAATATGGAATTTCTTAAGAAACTAACAATAGAATTACCATATGATACAGCAATCCCAGTACTGGACATATACCCAGACAAAACCATAAATCAAAAAGAGTCATTCACCGCAATGTTCATTGCATCACTATTTACAATATCGAGGTAATGGAAGCAACCTAAATGCCCACAGACAGACGAATGCATAAAGCTGTGGTACATATATAAAATGGAATATTACTAAGCCATGAAAAGGAATGAAATTGGGTCATTTGTAGAGACATCGATGGATCTAGAGACTGTCATACAGAGTGAAGTAAGTCAGAAAGAGAAAAACAAATCTTGTATATTCATGCATATATGTGGAACCTAGAAAAACTGTACAGATTAACCATTTTGCAAGGCATAAACAGAGCAACAGATGTAGACAACAAACGTATGGACAACAAGGGGGGAAAGCTGTTGGGGGGGTGGTGGTGGGAGGAGTTGAGAGACTGGGATTGGCATGTATACATTTATATGTATAAAATAGATAACCAATAAGAACCTGCTGTATAAAAATATAAAATAAAATTCAAAATTAAAAAGAAGTAAAATTTAAAAAATAAAACAGAAAAAACAATTATTCCCTGCACATACATGTATTTATATGAATAAATTATTTCCATGCTTATATCTGTAAATACAAAAAAGAGGAATAAAATCTACCTTGAACCAAAAACGAAAAAGAGAAAAAAAACACAGAACCCACCAGTTACACAGAGGAAAACCGTATCAGGGCACTTGCTCCAGTTGTAAACAATTCTGAAGTTGGTCAGTGGTGGGGAATCGTCTCCCATTCAGCCAGCAGCCCCGACGCAACAAGCGTCCTCATTGCAAAGCTGGGGCACCGTGCCGAGGCATCTGTGAGTAAACGTGAGCTGAGCCCCAGGCCAGTTGCTGCTGAACTATTCCCACCCGTCCCAGGTAAAACACCTGAATATATACAAGGACTTGAAAGCCTAGAGGAAGGGCCATAGAGCCACACGAGTGACAGCATGCCGGCCGACTTGGTGCCTGCAGGCCAGCCAGGATGGTCCTGGCCCTGGGTGCTCTTCTGGAAGATTTCCATTTCCCTGCCTGAGATACCCGTCCTGTCCCTGCCCCCACTGCTTTTTTCCTTCCTCACCTCTGCCCAGGGAGAAATTCCAGCAGCAGGTATGGGTGACACATCCTCTTCTTTAGCAGGTGGCAGCCTGGCAACTGCTGCAGAAAGTCCAGCAGAGCCCCACTCACACTGGGCCACCCACAAAGCCGTGGCCTCTCACTCCCTCCCACCAGCCCAGCCCCGAGACTGCTGACAGGGCAGAGAAAATGGCGTCAGGCACGGCTGCAGGGGCTCTTGCTGCCTGGAGTGGTATTTATATTGATCTCAACCCAGGCACACCTGGGGAGGGCTGGCCGGCACGGTAAGGCTGCCCAGGTCAGCCAATCATCACCCCTCAGGGGCTCACAGTTGCAGAAAATGGAACTTGCTGAACCGGCCAGGTCCAAGGAACAGGTGTGGGCTCCTGAGAGTCAGGATAGACAAGGGGCTGCAGCTTTGGCTTGTTTTCTAATCATTTTATCTGGCCCATGAGTGGGAGACAACTTCAAGAAAACCCTCTCCTAATGAGAGGAACCCAGGAGTCAGGCAGAGGAGGGGTGGGTGGTGGTTGGAGACAGAGGCCTGGTGCCCCAGGTGCAGTGGAAGTCTCTGGAAGACCAGGTGGAGGGAGGCCTCACGGAGTGATGCCCAGGGTCACAGACCTGTCGCAGCTGCTGTTTGTTAGTTCAAGTCCTGCTCTGAGGTGCTCTGTGTCAGCTCTGAGCGACAGGTGAGCTGGGGGTGCTCTGCAATGAGGGCTATGTGCACGGTTCCTGTGTGCCCAGCCCTGCCACGGTACCTGCAAGGGTAGCTCTGTATCCTGGGAGGGGCCTGACCACGAGAGCCCCGTGGGCTGGGGTGGGGGTGGGGTACCTGCCCAGGTGAGCTCCATATTCTGGGATTGGTCTGACCACGAGAGCCCCATGGGCTGCTGGGGACCTGGTAAAGGATGTCAGGACAGTCAGTGAAGCCACCGAGGATATACCTCCAGTTGCTCCTAATTCCTACACCCTGCTGGTCATTCTACCAACCACCAGGACATGGTATTCTGTATTAGTCTTCAATGATGCCTTCTTTTGTATTCCATTAGTCCCAGAGTCACAAGAAATTTTGGCTTGTGAGTGGCAGGACTCCACATACAACTAAAACAATACTTCCGGGCCGTCTGGCCCCAAGGGTGCAAAAATTCCCACACCATCTTTGGGGAAAGCTTAGCTAAAGACCTAAAAGTTCTACCTCTGGAAAA
Source organism: Delphinus delphis (assembly GCF_949987515.2). Taxonomy (NCBI): domain Eukaryota; kingdom Metazoa; phylum Chordata; class Mammalia; order Artiodactyla; family Delphinidae; genus Delphinus; species Delphinus delphis. The sequence continues at coordinate 814,755 of NW_027192653.1, read as the reverse complement.
GGAAACCCTCCTTCAATATGCAGACGACATTCTGATCACCAGCCCTACTAAGGAGGCCTCTGAACTACCAAGCCAATAAAGGATAGAAGTTGTCCAAGAAAAAGCTCAAATATCACAGACTGCGGTGACCTGCCTGGGCTTCATTCTCACAGAAGGTCAGAGAAGCCCATCCCAGGAAAGGGAAGAAACCATTTTCAGCCTTACCCCTTTCTAAAACTAGAAGACAGCTTAGGGGTTCCTGGGGAGGCCAGGGTTTGCTGCTTCTGGATCCCTAACTACAGTCTACTAGCTGGGCCTCTATATGAAACACTGAAAGGAAAAGATGATGATCCTTTTGAATAGAATCCAGAAGTGGCCTTTCAAGAATGGAAAGAGCAGTCAATTCAGACCCTTGCCCTGGAACTCCCTAATTTAGCTAAACCCTTTGACCTTTACATTCCCGGTGAAAGGTGAATCGCCATTGGAGAATTAGTGCAAAAACTGGGACCACTTGAAATGGAACAATGCAAGAATGCCATCCAGGTAGGATAAACTACGGTCACTAAGGGGCTTGGCCCACTGCCACATCTGGCCAAGATACTGGCGGTATCTAAAAACCTGGAAATCAGCAGCCCAAAAGGCCACCTCCCTCCTAAGGGAAAAGGACCCCACGTGGTGATCCTAACCACCAACCATGCCCTGAAGTTGCAGGGTTCGCTCCGTGGGCACACTGACCTCGAGTGAGGAGGCCCTCCAACTCCAACATCCAGAGAGATAACCGGGGGCAACAGGGCACCATGACGACTCGTGTGAACATCACTTGACCTGGAGTTTCTCTCATAAAACAACAAGAGTGTGTCCCAAAAGAGTAGACTACTGCTTGCAGGACTTACTGCACCCAGAGGGGAGCTAATAATCTTGGCGGGGGAACAGTATACCACACTGTCACCATAGAAAAGCCGACAGACACCGTGATGATGGTGGCCAATAAGACCGGCTGGACTCCTGTTTACTTCAAAAGGCTGTTGACTCAGTAGCCATCATGGTCCTTGGTCACCACTGACCCTGGACTGTCTGGGAGTTGAGCGGGCAGGGCTCTGACACCTGGTGCTGTTTGTACGTTAATTCAGGGGCCTAACTGAAGAAAGCGCAGACTACTGGTCAGAGCATCTAGGCTGGCAGAGACGGTCAGCCTAAGGTGGCCAAACAAATGTGGGGCGGGGTGAAACCGGCCCCCACAGCGTCTCTGCACATCTCTTTCCTGGACCCTTAAAGGTCATTAGAATCTATAACACTTCCAATGCTGGTGCTCAGGTGGACGAGCAGGGAGGCAGGGGTCCTGGGGACAATCAACGTCACCGGGAGGCTGCTGGGGAGAAGCTCTGACCCTCGCCCCAGGGTATGAGGGCTCCCAACTCAGCACTCAGCAGTTACAGAAGAAGGGTCTGCACCCTCAGCACTCCAAGAATGAGGAACGGGACAAAAGGCAGAGGAGGGGTTTGTCCCCAGCAAAGCCCATTAAAAATCCCTGGGAGATAAAAATAGAATCTGGGCAATAAAGTCAAGTCTAACCTTTTTTATCCTTTGTGCTTTGTCTAATTTCACGTGCTCCTAGGGTCCCGCATGCAGAGGTTCCACACCCGGCACTTCAGACCAGATTTCCTAGTGCAGAATGGCTGGGTCGACACCTCAGCTCCTGGGGCCCAGTGCAGACTCCACGATATAGAGCCTGAGCTACAGCCAACCCGGCCCTCGAGAGCTCCGCCGCCTCCCTCCCTCCCACTGACTCTGACAGGATCTCTACACAGCAGCCCAGCCCACAGCCCACGGGGTAGTGCATGCTCTCACCTCTCCATTCTCTGATCAAAATATAAAGTTTCCTTTGCTTGTGAACCAAACTCAGTCTCGATCTGTTGGCCCCAATGACACTGGGCAGGGGGACACTTGTTGGGGTCCACTCTGGAGGATCAGTAACAGAAATTGAGACTATTGTAACCTCAATGAACAGATGTGTGAGCCAAACTGTAGTTAACATAGAACAGTGTATAAGGCTCGGGTAAAATAAGATGTTTTTAACACTTCCATTTGATATTTCCATCACTTTTTATAAGCAAGTTCAGTGAAAAGGTTTGTCTTATTTGTCAGGTCAATATTAGAGAAACGAAGTGATTTCTTTCCAAGGATGTACAGCTAATAATCTTGGTTAAACCTTCAATCTTGTTTTAAATGCTTTTCCATTGAAAATGATACCTCTCTTTCAGCTCCCCCATTTCTGAGAAGTATAAAATCTTATAATTTATTATTACCAAAGGGGAAAGGTGGGAGGAGGGATAAATTAACAGTTTGGAATGAACACATACACACTGCTATGTATAAAATAGATCATCAACAAGGAACTACTGTATAGCACAGGGAACTACACTCAACATTTTGCAATAACCTATAAGGGGAAATAATCTGAAAAAGAATAGATATTTTTATTGACATCATCTATCAATGACAGTTAAAGTGTAGCCTAAGGGAAGCTGGTGGTGAGTGCTTCTGACCCTGAAGACTTCAATCATCTAAAGTTTGGACTCTGCCTACTTCCCAAGGCCCTTAATGAACATATGTGTAGCCGTAGCTTAAAAACTTCCCCAGTTTGGGTTTCGGGGAGACACTGATTTTGAAAAAGCCCTGGTGTTCTCCTTACATGAATGGGACTCTTCCTACTGCTAAAACATGTCTGTCACACCCAGAGGATGGTATACCGTCTGATCGGGAAGAGTTTGGAAAAGGCATCTCATCTCCTCATCTCCTGGTGCTCGGGTTCACCCCTCCAGCGTCTTTACTAACAGTCTCCCCACTTGGAGATGTCAGCACTGTCAACATCCTGTTGCGTACAGTTTGGAATTTGTCCAGAGGATGAAGCGGAAGGATGAGGAACAATGAGAGACAAGTCCTAGGTGTTCAGACAGGCACATGTCACTCTAATTTCCAATCAGGAAGACGAATTGACCAAAGGCTAGGGTTGCCCATGGAAACAGTATAGGGCTTGAGGAAATCCCGCTGCTTTGTGGCCAGTTCCCATAAACACGAGTTGAACAATGGAACTCAGGGGCAGTAAAATTCACAAAACTGCAGAGTTGAAAATATCCATCACTGAAAAATGTCTTGAGGAAAGTCAGAGAAAAGGACTTGTAAGCAAGGGAGAATGGCAGGAAAGGGATTTGAGGAGGTAGAAAGGACTCGCCATTAAGCACAAGAAAAGGAGCTGAACATTGCCAACATTGCAGTTGGCCAAAAAGGGTGTATGCGTTCTTTTCTGTATATATTCAAGAAAAGGGCATACACTTTTTTAGCCAACCAAACAGGTGGGCACTGGAAGTCAATACTACAAAAGATATCACTTCGCATCAGTCAGAAGAGCCATCCTCATAAAGCGTAAACAACAGAAATGCAGGACAGGGCAACGAGAAGAGGGAGCCCTGTGAGACTTATAGTGGAAATGTATATTGCCAACGGCCATTCTGGAGAAGTGTATTGTGTTTACTAAAGCATCTAAAAAATGAGCTACAGAGCATAGGGCACTTGCACTCATGGGCGTATATCTTGGGAAAAACAAAAATCGAGAGGACACAGGCACCCCAATGTTTACCCCCTCTCTGTTTAAAAGATCCTCGACTAGGATATAACTTAAATGTCTCTGGAGGGAAAAAATGGATAGAGATGTGGTACTTAGGTAGAGTGGAATATTATTCAGCCTGGAAATCAATGAAATATGGCCAGTTGTAACAACTCCGGAGGAGTTACGTATGATCATTCTAAGTGACAGAATTCAAAAAGAAAAAGACACATATCATAAGATATCACTTAAAGGTGGAATCCAAAATGGCTACACATGAAATAAATTACAAAACAAAAACATAGTCAAATATGTAGAAAACACGCATAAGGCTGCTAAACGGGAAAGGTGGGGAGGGGTGAGGCATCATCCAGGAGGTTGAAATTAGCAAAGATACCATTCCAAATACCAAACTGATAATCAACAAGGCCTACACGGTAGCTAAAAGAACTGCACTCAGCACACTCAAGTCACCGGAAAAGAATATATACGACTGGTAAGAATCTGAAAAAGAATTTATTGATGTCTCTCTGTACGCGAATCAAGTGGATGTACAGCAGCAAGAAACAGAGCTTTGAAAATCAGCTGTAACCAATATAGTAATAAATTGAAAAAAATAAACGACAGAGAGACAGAGAAAACCTCTTACAACTTTTCCTCAGGGACGGTGATGCAACATGGATTGAACACATCTAGACCCACAGCAGGATGAGACATAAGGCTGGAAACTGTTTGCGCTAAGAGAAATGTGAGGTTGGGTGAGGAAATGCACACCCTTTAAAGTAATACTACCTGGTACCCATTCAATGGGTCCCAAATCTGCAGGTTCAAGGGATCTTCCTACAGCTAAAACATGCATGGAAAACCCAGAGGACTGTACACCATGTGATCGGGAGATGTGTCTAAAATGCACCTCATTTATCCTCTCCTGGTGCTCCTGTTCACCATTCCAGCCACGCTACTTAGAATCTCCCCACTTGGAGAATCAGCACATTTAAACTTCTGTTTCACACATTTTGCAAATTGTGAGGAGGATGAACGGGAAGAGGGGGAACCAATGAGAGAAGAGTTGTAGGGGTTTGGACGGGCACATATCACTCTAATTTCCCATTAAGAATAAGAATTAAAGAAAGGCTCAGCCTGCCTCGCCGGAGCCAAAATAGGGCCTGAAGCAATCCTGCGGGTTTGAGGCCAGCTCACAAAAGAGCAACTTAAAAAATGGAGCTCAGGGTCACTGCAATTCACAAACCTGCAGAGTTATAAATGAAAACTAACGTCCAAAAATATGTTGAGGTAAGGCAAAGAAGAGGATCTGAATGCAAGACAGAATTGCAAGAAACAGATTTCAAGAGATAGATTAGACTCGTCTTTAACGCACATGAAAAGCGGCAGAATTTCGACAATGATGCAGTTGGCCCAAAAGGGCGTATGCGTTTTTTCCTGATTATATCCAGGAAAAAACGCATACGCACTTTATGGGCAACGAAGCAAGCAAGCAATGCAAATGTGCACAACAAAGAAGTCTCACTTCCCACCGGTCAAAAGGGTCATCCTAAAAAATTGTAAAAACCAGAAATGCAGGACAGGCCATGGAGAACAGGGAGCCTTTATATGCTGATGGGCAGTGTGTGAACTGCCGAGAGCCACTCTGGAGAAGTGTATGGTGGTTCCTAAATCATCTAAAAAACAGAGCTACAGAGCATAGGACACTTCCAATCATGGGAGTATATCTAGGGAAGTCTAAAAATCAACAAGACACAAGCACACCACAGTTTAGGGCTACTCTGTTTACAAGAACCTCAACTTCAGTACACCTTAAATATCCCAGGAAAGAGAACAATGGATAAAGAAGATGTGGTACTTATGTACAATGGAATATCTCTTCACCATGAAATCAATGTAATAAGGCTAGTAGAAGGATAAAGAGTGGATTTAGGTCCGATAATACTACTTGAAATAAGTCAAACAGAAAAAGAAACATATCATAAGATATCACTTATAGAGGGAGGGTAAATATGGCTGCACAAGAAATGAATTACAGAACAGAACAGTGTCTCACATTTAGAAAACACACTTATGTCAGCTTAAGGGGAAAGGAGAGGTGGGGTGATGCATAAAACCAGAGTTTGAAATTAGCACAGATACCGTTCAATAAACCAAATAGGTATTAGACAAGATCTACACCTTGCTCAATGAACTGGCCTCAACACACCCTATACACCGCAGAGAAATATATCTGAGGAATAAGAATCTTAAAACCCATGTATTGATATATCTCCATAAGGGAATCAAGTGTGTGCAGAGCGGCACAAACACAGCAGTGAAAAGGAGCTAAACCCCATTATAGAAATAAATTTTAAAAACAAAACGCTGAAACAATGAAAGAGAGAAAAATTCTTACAAAATTCGCTCAGGGGCTGTGATGCAACCTGGATTGACCACATATAAACCCACAGCTGGATAAGACATAAGGCTGGACACTTGGGGCTGACAGGATTGGTGAGCTTTGGTGAGCAACTGCCGAAAGTTTAATGCAATACTTCATGCTACTCAGTCCAAGGGTCCCAACACTCCAGGTTGAAGGGAATCTTCCTACAGCTAAACCATGCTTGGGAAACCCAGCGACTGGTATACCATATGATCGGGAAAGGTTTCTAAAACGCACCTCATTTTTCCTCTCCTGGGGCTCCGGATCGACATTCCAGCCGCTTTACTAACAACATCCCCACATGGAGTCAATGCCTTTAAGTTCTGGTATCGCACAGTCTGCAGTTAGTGCAGAGGATGAATGGGAATAGGGGGAACCAGTGAGAAACTAGCTGTAGCGGTTTCAATGGGCACATGTCACTCTAATATCACATCAGTAAGAAGAATTAACCAAAGGCACAGCAAGATGCCCCAGAAGAAAAATAGGGCTTCAAGGAATCCTGTGGTTACGGGGCAAGACCACAAAAATAAGAGCTAAAAAATGGAGCTAAGGGCCACTGCAATTCAAAAACCTGCAGAGTTATAAAGGCCAACTATTTTTAAAAATATATTGAGGTAAGGCTATGAAGAGGCATTGAAAGCAAGGCAGAATTGCAGGAAACCGATTTCAGGAGGTAGACTGGAATTGCATTGAAAGCATAGGAAAAGAGGCAGAAACTCGACAATGATGCACTTGGCCAAAAAGGGCGTATGCGTTTTTTCCTGAATATATTCAGGAAAAAACGCATACGCCCTTTTTGGCCAACCAAGCAAGCTTGCAAAGGAAATCTGCACTACAATGAAGTCTCACTTCCCCCCGGTCAAAAGGGCCATCTGATAAAAGTGTAAAATCCATAAAGGCACGACAGGCCATGGAGAACTGGGAGCCTTGTTATGCTGATGGGCGGGATGTAAATTGCCAACAGACACTCGGGAGAAGTGTATGGTGTTTCCTGAAACATCTAAAAAACAAAGCAACAGAACCTCGGGCACTTCCACTTATGGTCCTATAGCTTAGGGAAATTAAAATCAAAAAGACACAGCCACCCCAAAGTTTGGAACGGCTCTGTTTACAAGAACCTCGTTTACAGTACAAGTTCAACATCGCAGAAAGTGAAAAATGGATAAAGAAGTTGTGGTATTTACTTACAAAGCAATATCACTCAGCAATGAAATCTGTGTCATCAGGCCCTTAGCAGCACAATGAGTGGATTCAGGTATGAAGATTCTAACTGAAATAAGTCACACAGAAAAAGAAACATCATAAGTTATCAGTAATACACAGAATGTAAACTTGGCTACACAGAAACTGAATTACAGAACAGAACAGGGTCTCAAATTTAGAAAACCAACTTATGCTTGCTTAAGGGGAAAGGTGAGTTGGGGTGCTGCATAAAACCAGAGATTGAAATGAGCACAGATAAAGTTCCTTAAGCCAAATATGGAATAGACAAGAGCTACTCCTTGCTCAACGAAATGGACTCAACACTGCATATTAAACGCCTAAGAATGTAACTCACTTGTAAGTATCTTAAAACGTATGGATTGCTGTCTCCGAAAGAGAATCAAGCATGTGTACAGGGGCATAAACACAGCAGTGATAGGATTGGAGAGGTTCGGTGAGCAAATGAAGACCCTTTGAAGTCATATTGCATGGTACCCATTCCACGGGTTTCAACTACCCAGGTTTAAGGTATTCTTCCTTCAGCTAAAACATGCATGTGGAACCTAGAGTATGATCAACCATGTGATCGGGAGACGTGTTCAAATATGTCTCAGTTTTCGTACCCTGGTACTCTGGTGCAACATTCCAGACGCTTTACTAACACTCTCCCCACTTGGAGAGTCAGTCCCTTTAACCTCCTGTTTGGCCCAGTTTGCAATTTCTGCGGAAGATGAACAGGAATAGCGAGAACCAATGAGAGAATAGCTGGAGGTGTCTGGACGGGCAAATTTAACTCTCATTTCCCACCAGGAAGAGGAATTAACCAAAGGCTCAGCGTGCCGTGCCGGAACCAGATTAGGGCCTGAAGCCATCCTGCGGTGTTGCGGCCAGCTCAAAAGAAAGCGAGTTGAAGAAAGGAGCTCAGGGGCACTGTAATTCACAAACCTGCAGAGTTATAAATGACAGCTATCGTCCAAAAATATACTGAAGTAAGGCTGCCAAGAGGACTTGAAAGCGGGGCAGAATTGCAGGAAACCGATTTCAGGAGGTAGACTGGAATTGCATTGAAAGCATAGGAAAAGAGGCAGAACGTCCACAATGATGCACTTGGCCAAAAAGGGCGTATGCGTTTTTTCCTGAATATATTCAGGAAAAAACGCATACGCCCTTTTTGGCCAACCAAGCAAACTTGCAAAGGAAATCTGCACTACAATGAAGTCTCACGTCCCCCCGGTCAAAAGGGCCATCTGAAAAAAGTGTAAAATCCAGAAAGGCAGGACAGGCCATGGAGAACTGGGAGCCTTGTTATGCTGATGGGCGGGATGTAAATTGCCAACAGACACTCGGGAGAAGTGTATGGTGTTTCCTGAAACATCTAAAAAAAAAGCAACAGAGCCTAGGGCACTGCCACTTATGGTCCTATAGCTTAGGGAAATTAAAATCAAAAAGACACAGCCACCCCAAAGTTTGGGACGCCTCTGTTTACAAGAACCTCGTTTACAGTACAAGTTCAACATCGCAGAAAGTGAAAAATGGATAAAGAAGTTGTGGTATTTACTTACAAAGCAATATCACTCAGCAATGAAATCTACGTCATCAGGCCCTTAGCAGCACAATGAGTGGATTCAGGTATGATGATTCTAACTGAAATAAGTCACACAGAAAAAGAAACATCATAAGATATCAGTAATACACGGAATGTAAACTTGGCTACACAGGAACTGAATTACAGAACAGAACAGGGTCTCAAATTTAGAAAACCAACTTATGCTTGCTTAAGGGGAAAGGTGAGTTGGGGTGCTGCATAAAACCAGAGATTGAAATGAGCACAGATAAAGTTCCTTAAGCCAAATATGGAATAGACAAGAGCTACTCCTTGCTCAACGAAATGGACTCAACACCGCATATTAAACGCCTAAGAATGTACCTGACTAGTAAGTATCTTAAAACCTATGGATTGCTATGTCTCCGAAAGAGAATCAAGCATGGGTACAGGGGCATAAACGCAGCAGTGATAGGATTGGAGAGGTTAGTGAGCAAATGAAGACCCTTTGAAGTCATATTGCATGGTACCCATTCCACGGGTTTCAACTACCCAGGTTTAAGGTATTCTTCCTTCAGCTAAAACATGCATGTGGAACCTAGAGTATGATCAACCATGTTATCGGGAGACGTGTTCAAATATGTCTCAGTTCTCGTACCCTGGTACTCGGGTGCAACATTCCAGACGCTTTACTAACACTCTCCCTACTTGGAGAGTCAGTTCCTTTAACCTCCTGTTTGGCCCAGTTTGCAATTTCTGTGGAAGATGAACAGGAAGAGCGAGAATCAATGAGAGACTAGCTGGAGGTGTCTGGATGGGCAAATTTAACTCTCATTTCCCACCAGGAAGAGGAATTAACCAAAGGCTCAGCGTGCCGTGCCAGAACCATTTAGGGCCTGAAGACATCCTGCGGTGTTGCGGCCAGCTCACAAGAAAGCGAGTTGAAGAAAGGAGCTCAGGGGCACTGTAATTCACAAACCTGCAGAGTTATAAATGACAGCTATCGTCCAAAAATAGACTGAAGTAAGGCTGCCAAGAGGACTTGAAAGCGGGGCAGAATTGCAGGAAACCGATTTCAGGAGGTAGACTGGAATTGCATTGAAAGCATAGGAAAAGAGGCAGAACGTCCACAATGATGCACTTGGCCAAAAATGGCGTATGCGTTTTTTCCTGAATATATTCAGGAAAAAACGCATACGCCCTTTTTGGCCAACCAAGCAAGCTGGCAAAGGAAATCTGCACTACAATGAAGTCTCACTTCCCCCCGGTCAAAAGGGCCATCTGAAAAAAGTGTAAAATCCAGAAAGGCAGGACAGGCCATTGAGAACTGGGAGCCTTGTTATGCTGATGGGCGGGATGTAAATTGCCAACAGACACTTGGGAGAAGTGTATGGTGTTTCCTGAAACATCTAAAAAACAAAGCAACAGAGCCTAGGGCACTTCCACTTATGGTCCTATAGCTTACGGAAATTAAAAGCAAAAAGACACAGCCACCCCAAAGTTTGGAACGGCTCTGTTTACAGGAACCTCGTTTACAGTACAAGTTCAACATCGCAGAAAGTGAAAAATGGATAAAGAAGTTGTGGTATTCACTTACAAAGCAATATCACTCAGCAATGAAATCTATCTCATCAGGCCCTTAGCAGCACAATGAGTGGATTCAGGTATGATGATTCTAACTGAAATAAGTCACACAGAAAAAGAAACATCATAAGATATCAGTAATACACGGAATGGAAACTTGGCTACACAGGAACTGAATTACAGAACAGAACAGGGTCTCAAATTTAGAAAACCAACTTATGCTTGCTTAAGGGGAAAGGTGAGTTCGGGTGCTGCATAAAACCAGAGATTGAAATGAGCACAGATAAAGTTCCTTAAGTCAAATATGGAATAGACAAGAGCTACTCCTTGCTCAACGAAATGGACTCAAAACCCCATATTAAACGCCTAAGAATGTACCTGACTAGTAAGTATCTTAAAACCTATGGATTGCTATGTCTCCAAAAGAGAATCAAGCATGTGTACAGGGGCATAAATACAGCAGTGATAGGATTGGAGAGGTTCGGTGAGCAAATGAAGACCCTTTGAAGTCATATTGCATGGTACCCATTCCACGGGTCTCAACTCTCCAGGTTTAAGGTATTCTTCCTTCAGCTAAAACATGCATGTGGAACCCAGAGTATGATCAACCATGTGATCGGGAGACGTGTTCAAATATGTCTCAGTTTTCCTCCCCTGGTACTCGGGTGCAACATTCCAGACGCTTTACTAACACTGTCCCCACTTGGAGAGTCAGCGCCTTTAACCTCCTGTTTGGCCCAGTTTGCAATTTCTGCGGAAGATGAACAGGAATAGCGAGAACCAATGAGAGACTAGCTGGAGGTGTCTGGACGGGCAAATTTAACTCTCATTTCCCACCAGGAAGAGGAAATAACCAGAGGCTCAGCGTGCCATGCCGGAACCAGATTAGGGCCTGAAGCCATCCTGCGGTGTTGCGGCCAGGTCACAAGAAAGCAAGTTGAAGAAAGGAGCTCAGGGGCACTGTAATTCACAAACCTGCAGAGTTATAAATGACAGCTATCGTCCAAAAATAGACTGAAGTAAGGCTGCCAAGAGGACTTGAAAGCGGGGCAGAATTGCAGGAAACCGATTTCAGGAGGTAGACTGGAATTGCATTGAAAGCATAGGAAAAGAGGCAGAACGTCCACAATGATGCACTTGGCCAAAAAGGGCGTATGCGTTTTTTCCTGAATATATTCAGGAAAAAACGCATACGCCCTTTTTGGCCAACCAAGCATGCTTGCAAAGGAAATCTGCACTACAATGAAGTCTCACTTCCCCCTGGTCAAAAGGGCCATCTGAAAAAAGTGTAAAATCCAGAAAGGCAGGACAGGCCATGGAGAACTGGGAGCCTTGTTATGCTGAAGGGCGGGATGTAAATTGCCAACAAACACTCGGGAGAAGTGTATGGTGTTTCCTGAAACATCTAAAAAACAAAGCAACAGAGCCTAGGGCACTTCCACTTATGGTCCTATAGCTTAGGGAATTTAAAATCAAAAAGACACAGCCACCCCAAAGTTTCGAACGGCTCTGTTTTCAAGAACCTCGTTTACAGTACAAGTTCAACATCGCAGAAAGTGAAAAATGGATAATAAAGTTGTTGTATTTACTTACAAAGCAATATCACTCAGCAATGAAATCTGTGTCATCAGGCCCTTAGCAGCACAATGAGTGGATTCAGGTATGATGATTCTAACTGAAATAAGTCAGACAGAAAAAGAAACATCATAAGATATCAGTAATACACGGAATGGAAACTTGGCTACACAGGAACTGAATTACAGAACAGAACAGGGTCTCAAATTTAGAAAACCAACTTATGCTTGCTTAAGGGGAAAGGTGAGTTGGGGTGCTGCATAAAACCAGAGATTGAAATGAGCACAGATAAAGTTCCTTAAGCCAAATATGGAATAGACAAGAGCTACTCCTTGCTCAACGAAATGGACTCAACACCCCATATTAAACGCCTAAGAATGTACCTGACTAGTAAGTATCTTAAAACCTATGGATTGCTATGTCTCTGAAAGAGAATCAAGCATGTGTACAGGGGCATAAACGCAGCAGTGATAGGATTGGAGAGGTTCGTGAGCAAATGAAGACCCTTTGAAGTCATATTGCATGGTACCCATTCCACGGGTTTCAACTACCCAGGTTTAAGGTATTCTTCCTTCAGCTAAAACATGCATGTGGAACCTAGAGTATGATCAACCATGTGATCGGGAGACGTGTTCAAATATGTCTCAGTTTTCGTACCCTGGTACTCGGGTGCAACATTCCAGACGCTTTACTAACACTCTCCCCACTTGGAGAGTCAGTCCCTTTAACCTCCTGTTTGGCCTAGTTTGCAATTTCTGTGGAAGATGAACAGGAATAGCGAGAACCAATGAGAGACTAGCTGGAGGTGTCTGGATGGGCAAATTTAACTCTCATTTCCCACCAGGAAGAGGAATTAACCAAAGGCTCAGCGTGCCGGGCCGGAACCAGATTAGGGCCTGAAGACATCCTGCGGTGTTGCGGCCAGGTCACAAGAAAGCGAGTTGAAGAAAGGAGCTCAGGGGCACTGTAATTCACAACCCTGTAGAGTTATAAATGACAGCTATCGTCCAAAAATACACTGAAGTAAGGCTGCCAAGAGGACTTGAAAGCGGGGCAGAATTGCAGGAAACCGATTTCAGGAGGTAGACTGGAATTGCATTGAAAGCATAGGAAAAGAGGCAGAACGTCCATAATGATGCACTTGGCCAAAAAGGGCGTATGCGTTTTTTCCTGAATATATTCAGGAAAAAACGCATACGCCCTTTTTGGCCAACCAAGCAAACTTGCAAAGGAAATCTGCACTACAATGAAGTCTCACTTCCCCCTGGTCAAAAGGGCCATCTGAAAAAAGTGTAAAATCCAGAAAGGCAGGACAGGCCATGGAGAACTGGGAGCCTTGTTATGCTGATGGGCGGGATGTAAATTGCCAACAACCACTCGGGAGAAGTGTATGGTGTTTCCTGAAACATCTAAAAAACAAAGCAACAGAACCTAGGGCACTTCCACTTATGGTCCTATAGCTTAGGGAAATTAAAATCAAAAAGACACAGCCACCCCAAAGTTTGGAACGGCTCTGTTTACAAGAACCTCGTTTACAGTACAAGTTCAACATCGCAGAAAGTGAAAAATGGATAAAGAAGTTGTGGTATTTACTTACAAAGCAATATCACTCAGCAATGAAATCTGTGTCATCAGGCCCTTAGCAGCACAATGAGTGGATTCAGGTATGATGATTCTAACTGAAATAAGTCACACAGAAAAAGAAACATCATAAGATATCAGTAATACACGGAATGTAAACTTGGCTACACAGGAACTGAATTACAGAACAGAACAGGGTCTCAAATTTAGAAAACCAACTTATGCTTGCTTAAGGGGAAAGGTGAGTTGGGGTGCTGCATAAAACCAGAGATTGAAATGAGCACAGATAAAGTTCCTTAAGCCAAATATGGAATAGACAAGAGCTACTCCTTGCTCAACGAAATGGACTCAACACCCCATATTAAACGCCTAAGAATGTACCTGACTAGTAAGTATCTTAAAACCTATGGATTGCTATGTCTCCAAAAGAGAATCAAGCATGTGTACAGGGGCATAAACGCAGCAGTGATAGGATTGGAGAGGTTCGGTGAGCAAATGAAGACCCTTTGAAGTCATATTGCATGGTACCCATTCCACGGGTTTCAACTACCCAGATTTTAGATATTCTTCCTTCAGCTAAAACATGCATGTGGAACCCAGAGTATGATCAACCATGTGATCGGGAGACGTGTTCAAATATGTCTCAGTTTTCGTACCCTGGTACTCGGGTGCAACATTCCAGATGCTTTACTAACACTCTCCCGACTTGGAGAGTCAGTCCCTTTAACCTCCTGTTTGGCCCAGTTTGCAATTTCAGTGGAAGATGAACAGGAATAGCGAGAACCAATGAGAGACTAGCTGGAGGTGTCTGGATGGGCAAATTTAACTCTCATTTCCCACCAGGAAGAGGAATTAACCAAAGGCTCAGCATGCCGGGCCGGAACCAGATTAGGGCCTGAAGCCATCCTGCGGTGTTGCGGCCAGGTCACAAGAAAGCGAGTTGAAGAAAGGAGCTCAGGGGCACTGTAATTCACAAACATGCAGAGTTATAAATGACAGCTATCGTCCAAAAATAGACTGAAGTAAGGCTGCCAAGAGGACTTGAAAGCGGGGCAGAATTGCAGGAAACCGATTTCAGGAGGTAGACTGGAATTGCATTGAAAGCATAGGAAAAGAGGCAGAACGTCCACAATGATGCACTTGGCCAAAAAGGGCGTATGCGTTTTTTCCTGAATATATTCAGGAAAAAACGCATACGCCCTCTTTGGCCAACCAAGCAAGCTTGCAAAGGAAATCTGCACTACAATGAAGTCTCACTTCCCCCCGGTCAAAAGGGCCATCTGAAAAAAGTGTAAAATCCAGAAAGGCAGGACAGGCCATGGAGAACTGGGAGCCTTGTTATGCTGATGGGCGGGATGTAAATTACCAACAGACACTCAGGAGAAGTGTATGGTGTTTCCTTAAACATCTAAAAAACAAAGCAACAGAGCCTAGGGCACTGCCACTTATGGTCCTATAGCTTAGGGAAATTAAAATCAAAAAGACACAGCCACCCCAAAGTTTGGGACGCCTCGGTTTACAAGAACCTCGTTTACAGTACAAGTTCAACATCACAGAAAGTGAAAAATGGATAAAGAAGTTCTGGAATTTACTTACAAAGCAATATCACTCAGCAATGAAATCTATGTCATCAGGGCCTTAGCAGCACAATGAGTGGATTCAGGTATGATGATTCTAACTGAAATAAGTCACACAGAAAAAGAAACATCATAAGATATCACTAATACACGGAATGTAAACTTGGCTACACAGGAACTGAATTACAGAAAAGAACAGGGTCTCAAATTTAGAAAACCAACTTATGCTTGCTTAAGGGGAAAGGTGAGTTGGGGTGCTGCATAAAACCAGAGATTGAAATGAGCACAGATAAAGTTCCTTAAGCCAAATATGGAATAGACAAGAGCTACTCCTTGCTCAACGAAATGGACTCAACACCGCATATTAAACGCCTAAGAATGTACCTGACTAGTAAGTATCTTAAAACCTATGGATTGCTATGTCTCCAAAAGAGAATCAAGCATGTGTACAGGGGCATAAACGCAGCAGTGATAGGATTGGAGAGGTTCGGTGAGCAAATGAAGACCCTTTGAAGTCATATTGCATGGTACCCATTCCACGGGTTTCACCTACCCAGGTTTAAGGTATTCTTCCTTCAGCTAAAACATGCATGTGGAACCTAGAGTATGATCAACCATGTGATCGGGAGACGTGTTCAAATATGTCTCAGTTTTCCTCCCCTGGTACTCGGGTGCAACATTCCAGACGCTTTACTAACACTCTCCCGACTTGGAGAGTCAGTCCCTTTAACCTCCTGTTTGGCCCAGTTTGCAATTTCTGCGGAAGATGAACAGGAATAGCGAGAACCAATTAGAGACTAGCTGGAGGTGTCTGGATGGGCAAATTTAACTCTCATTTCCCACCAGGAAGAGGAAATAACCAAAGGCTCAGCGTGCCGTGCCGGAAACAGATTAGGGCCTGAAGCCATCCTGCGGTGTTGCGGCCAGGTCACAAGAAAGCGAGTTGAAGAAAGGAGCTCAGGGGCACTGTAATTCACAAACCTGCAGAGTTATAAATGACAGCTATCGTCCAAAAATAGACTGAAGTAAGGCTGCCAAGAGGACTTGAAAGCGGGGCAGAATTGCAGGAAACCGATTTCAGGAGGTAGACTGGAATTGCATTGAAAGCATAGGAAAAGAGGCAGAACGTCCACAATGATGCACTTGGCCAAAAAGGGCGTATGCGTTTTTTCCTGAATATATTCAGGAAAAAACGCATACGCCCTTTTTGGCCAACCAAGCAAGCTTGCAAAGGAAATCTGCACTACAATGAAGTCTCACTTCCCCCCGGTCAAAAGGGCCATCTGAAAAAAGTGTAAAATCCAGAAAGGCAGGACAGGCCATGGAGAACTGGGAGCCTTGTTATGCTGATGGGCGGGATGTAAATTGCCAACAACCACTCGGGAGAAGTGTATGGTGTTTCCTGAAACATCTAAAAAACAAAGCAACAGAACCTAGGGCACTTCCACTTATGGTCCTATAGCTTAGGGAAATTAAAATCAAAAAGACACAGCCACCCCAAAGTTTGGAACGGCTCTGTTTACAAGAACCTCGTTTACAGTACAAGTTCAACATCACAGAAAGTGAAAAATGGATAAAGAAGTTGTGGTATTTACTTACAAAGCAATATCACTCAGCAATGAAATCTGTGTCATCAGGCCCTTAGCAGCACAATGAGTGGATTCAGGTATGATGATTCTAACTGAAATAAGTCACACAGAAAAAGAAACATCATAAGATATCAGTAATACACGGAATGTAAACTTGGCTACACAGGAACTGCATTCCAAAACAGAACAGGGTCTCAAATTTAGAAAACCAACTTATGCTTGCTTAAGGGGAAAGGTGAGTTGGGGTGCTGCATAAAACCAGAGATTGAAATGAGCACAGATAAAGTTCCTTAAGCCAAATATGGAATAGACAAGAGCTACTCCTTGCTCAACAAAATGGACTCAAAACCCCATATTAAACGCCTAAGAATGTACCTGACTAGTAAGTATCTTAAAACCTATGGATTGCTATGTCTCCAAAAGAGAATCAAGCGTGTGTACAGGGGCATAAACGCAGCAGTGATAGGATTGGAGGGGTTCGGTGAGCAAATGAAGACCCTTTGAAGTCATATTGCATGGTACCCATTACACGGGTCTCAGCTCTCCAGGTTTAAGGTATTCTTCCTTCAGCTAAAACATGCATGTGGAACCCAGAGTATGATCAACCATGTGAACGGGAGACCTGTTCAAATATGTCTCAGTTTTCGTACCCTGGTCCTCGGGTGCAACATTCCAGACGCTTTACTAACACTCTCCCGACTTGGAGAGTCAGTCCCTTTAACCTCCTGTTTGGCCCAGTTTGCAATTTCTGTGGAAGATGAACAGGAATAGCGAGAACCAATGAGAGACTAGCTGGAGGTGTCTGGACGGGCAAATTTAACTATCATTTCCCACCAGGAAGAGGAAATAACCAAAGGCTCAGCGTGGGTACCGGAACCAGATTAGGGCCTGAAGCCATCCTGCGGTGTTGCGGCCAGCTCAAAAGAAAGCGAGTTGAAGAAAGGAGCTCAGGGGCACTGTAATTCACAAACCTGCAGAGTTATAAATGACAGCTATCGTCCAAAAATATACTGAAGTAAGGCTGGCAAGAGGACTTGAAAGCGGAGCAGAATTGCAGGAAACCGATTTCAGGAGGTAGACTGGAATTGCATTGAAAGCATAGGAAAAGAGGCAGAACGTCCACAATGATGCACTTGGCCAAAAAGGGCGTATGCGTTTTTTCCTGAATATATTCAGGAAAAAACGCATACGCCCTTTTTGGCCAACCAAGCAAGCTTGCAAAGGAAATCTGCACTACAATGAAGTCTCACTTCCCCCCGGTCAAAAGGGCCATCTGAAAAAAGGGTAAAATCCAGAAAGGCAGGACAGGCCATGGAGAACTGGGAGCCTTGTTATGCTGATGGGCGGGATGTAAATTGCCAACAACCACTCGGGAGAAGTGTATGGTGTTTCCTGAAACATCTAAAAAACAAAGCAACCGAACCCAGGGCACTTTCACTTATGGTCCTATAGCTTAGGGAAATTAAAATCAAAAAGACACAGCCACCCCAAAGTTTGGAACGGCTCTGTTTACAAGAACCTCGTTTACAGTACAAGTTCAACATCGCAGAAAGTGAAAAATGGATAAAAAAGTTGTGGTATTTACTTACAAAGCAATATCACTCAACAATGAAATCTGTGTCATCAGGCCCTTAGCAGCACAATGAGTGGATTCAGGTATGATGATTCTAACTGAAATAAGTCACACAGAAAAAGAAACATCATAAGATATCAGTAATACACGGAATGTAAACTTGGCTACACAGGAACTGAATTACAGAACAGAACAGGGTCTCAAATTTAGAAAACCAACTTATGCTTGCTTAAGGGGAAAGGTGAGTTGGGGTGCTGCATAAAACCAGAGATTGAAATGAGCACAGATAAAGTTCCTTAAGCCAAATATGGAATAGACAAGAGCTACTCCTTGCTCAACGAAATGGACTCAACACCGCATATTAAACGCCTAAGAATGTACCTGACTAGTAAGTATCTTAAAACCTATGGATTGCTATGTCTCCGAAAGAGAATCAAGCATGTGTACAGGGGCATAAACGCAGCAGTGATAGGATTGGAGAGGTTCGGTGAGCAAATGAAGACCCTTTGAAGTCATATTGCATGGTACCCATTCCACGGGTTTCAAATACACAGGTTTAAGGTATTCTTCCTTCAGCTAAAACATGCATATGGAACCCAAGTATGATCAACCATGTGAACGGGAGACGTGTTCAAATATGTCTCAGTTTTCCTCCCCTGGTACTCGGGTGCAACATTCCAGACGCTTTACTAACACTCTCCCGACTTGGAGAGTCAGTCCCTTTAACCTCCTGTTTGGCCCAGTTTGCAATTTCTGTGGAAGATGAACAGGAATAGCAAGAACCAATGAGAGACTAGCTGGAGGTGTCTGGACGGGCAAATTTAACTCTCATTTCCCACCAGGAAGAGGAAATAACCAAAGGCTCAGCATGCCGTGCCGGAACCAGATTAGGGCCTGAAGCCATCCTGCGGTGTTGCGGCCAGGTCACAAGAAAGCGAGTTGAAGAAAGGAGCTCAGGGGCACTGTAATTCACAAACCTGCAGAGTTATAAATGACAGCTATCGTCCAAAAATAGACTGAAGTAAGGCTGCCAAGAGGACTTGAAAGCGGGGCAGAATTGCAGGAAACCGATTTCAGGAGGTAGACTGGAATTGCATTGAAAGCATAGGAAAAGAGGCAGAACGTCCACAATGATGCACTTGGCCAAAAAGGGCGTATGCGTTTTTTCCTGAATATATTCAGGAAAAAACGCATACGCCCTTTTTGCCCAACCAAGCAAGCTTGCAAAGGAAATCTGCACTACAATGAAGTCTCACTTCCCCCCGGTCAAAAGGGCCATCTGAAAAAAGTGTAAAATCCAGAAAGGCAGGACAGGCCATGGAGAACTGGGAGCCTTGTTATGCTGATGGGCGGGATGTAAATTGCCAACAGCCACTCGGGAGAAGTGTATGGTGTTTCCTGAAACATCTAAAAAACAAAGCAACAGAACCTAGGGCACTTCCACTTATGGTCCTATAACTTAGGGAAATTAAAATCAAAAAGACACAGCCACCCCAAAGTTTCGAATGGCTCTGTTTACAAGAACCTCGTTTACAGTACAAGTTCAACATCGCAGAAAGTGAAAAATGGATAAAGAAGTTGTGGTATTTACTTACAAAGCAATATCACTCAGCAATGAAATCTGTGTCACAAGGCCCTTAGCAGCACAATGAGTGGATTCAGGTATGATGATTCTAACTGAAATAAGTCACACAGAAAAAGAAACATCATAAGATATCAGTAATACACGGAATGTAAACTTGGCTACACAGGAACTGAATTACAGAAGAGAACAGGGTCTCAAATTTAGAAAACCAACTTATGCTTGCTTAAGGGTAAAGGTGA
Source organism: Delphinus delphis (assembly GCF_949987515.2). NCBI lineage: Eukaryota > Metazoa > Chordata > Mammalia > Artiodactyla > Delphinidae > Delphinus > Delphinus delphis. The sequence goes on along the minus strand of NW_027192653.1, from coordinate 794,695 downwards.
GTTGGAGTGCTGCATAAAACCAGAGATTGAAATGAGCACAGATAAAGTTCCTTAAGTTAAATATGGAATAGACAAGAGCTACTCCTTGCTCAACGAAATGGACTCAACACCGCATATTAAACGCCTAAGAATGTACCTGACTAGTAAGTATCTTACAACCTATGGATTGCTATGTCTCCGAAAGAGAATCAAGCATGTGTACAGGAGCATAAGCGCAGCAGTGATAGGATTGGAGAGGTTCGGTGAGCAAATGAAGACCCTTTGAAGTCATATTGCATGGTACCCATTCCACGGGTTTCAAATACCCAGGTTTATGGTATTCTTCCTTCAGCTAAAACATGCATGTGGAACCCAAGTATGATCAACCATGTGAACGGGAGACGTGTTCAAATATGTCTCAGTTTTCCTCCCCTGGTACTCGGGTGCAACATTCCAGATGCTTTACTAACACTCTCCCGACTTGGAGAGTCAGTCCCTTTAACCTCCTGTTTGGCCCAGTTTGCAATTTCTGTGGAAGATGAACAGGAATAGCGAGAACCAATGAGAGACTAGCTGGAGGTGTCTGGATGGGCAAATTTAACTCTCATTTCCCACCAGGAAGAGGAATTAACCAAAGGCTCAGCGTGCCGTGCCAGAACCAGATTAGGGCCTGAAGACATCCTGCGGTGTTGCGGCCAGGTCACAAGAAAGCGAGTTGAAGAAAGGAGCTCAGGGGCACTGTAATTCACAAACCTGCAGAGTTATAAATGACAGCTATCGTCCAAAAATAGACTGAAGTAAGGCTGCCAAGAGGACTTGAAAGCGGGGCAGAATTGCAGGAAACCGATTTCAGGAGGTAGACTGGAATTGCATTGAAAGCATAGGAAAAGAGGCAGAACGTCCACAATGATGCACTTGGCCAAAAAGGGCGTATGCGTTTTTTCCTGAATATATTCAGGAAAAAACGCATACGCCCTTTTTGGCCAACCAAGCAAACTTGCAAAGGAAATCTGCACTACAATGAAGTCTCACTTCCCCCCGGTCAGAAGGGCCATCTGAAAAAAGTGTAAAATCCAGAAAGGCAGGACAGGCCATGGAGAACTGGGAGCCTTGTTATGCTGATGGGCGGGATGTAAATTGCCAACAGACACTCAGGAGAAGTGTATGGTGTTTCCTGAAACATCTAAAAAACAAAGCAACAGAGCCTAGGGCACTTCCACTTATGGTCCTATAGCTTAGGGAAATTAAAATCAAAAAGACACAGCCACCCCAAAGTTTGGGACGCCTCCGTTTACAAGAACCTCGTTTACCGTACAAGTTCAATATCACAGAAAGTGAAAAATGGATAAAGAACTTGTGGTACTTACGTACAATGCAGTATCACTCAGCAATGAAATCTATGTCATCAGGCCCGTAGCAGCATAATGAGTGGATTCAGGTACGATGATTCTAACTGAAATAAGTCACACAGAAAAAGAAACATCATAAGATATCACTAATACACGGAATGTAAACTTGGCTACACAGGAACTGCATTCCAAAACAGAACAGGGTCTCAAATTTAGAAAACCAACTTATGCTTGCTTAAGGGGAAAGGTGAGTTGGGGTGCTGCATAAAACCAGAGATTGAAATGAGCACAGATAAAGTTCCTTAAGCCAAATATGGAATAGACAAGAGCTACTCCTTGCTCAACAAAATGGACTCAAAACCCCATATTAAACGCCTAAGAATGTACCTGACTAGTAAGTATCTTAAAACCTATGGATTGCTATGTCTCCAAAAGAGAATCAAGCGTGTGTACAGGGGCATAAACGCAGCAGTGATAGGATTGGAGGGGTTCGGTGAGCAAATGAAGACCCTTTGAAGTCATATTGCATGGTACCCATTACACAGGTCTCAACTCTCCAGGTTTAAGGTATTCTTCCTTCAGCTAAAACATGCATGTGGAACCCAGAGTATGATCAACCATGTGAACGGGAGACCTGTTCAAATATGTCTCAGTTTTCGTACCCTGGTCCTCGGGTGCAACATTCCAGACGCTTTACTAACACTCTCCCGACTTGGAGAGTCAGTCCCTTTAACCTCCTGTTTGGCCCAGTTTGCAATTTCTGTGGAAGATGAACAGGAATAGCGAGAACCAATGAGAGACTAGCTGGAGGTGTCTGGACGGGCAAATTTAACTCTCATTTCCCACCAGGAAGAGGAAATAACCAAAGGCTCAGCGTGGGTACCGGAACCAGATTAGGGCCTGAAGCCATCCTGCGGTGTTGCGGCCAGCTCAAAAGAAAGCGAGTTGAAGAAAGGAGCTCAGGGGCACTGTAATTCACAAACCTGCAGAGTTATAAATGAGAGCTATCGTCCAAAAATATACTGAAGTAAGGCTGGCAAGAGGACTTGAAAGCGGAGCAGAATTGCAGGAAACCGATTTCAGGAGGTAGACTGGAATTGCATTGAAAGCATAGGAAAAGAGGCAGAACGTCCACAATGATGCACTTGGCCAAAAAGGGCGTATGCGTTTTTTCCTGAATATATTCAGGAAAAAACGCATACGCCCTTTTTGGCCAACCAAGCAAGCTTGCAAAGGAAATCTGCACTACAATGAAGTCTCACTTCCCCCCGGTCAAAAGGGCCATCTGAAAAAAGGGTAAAATCCAGAAAGGCAGGACAGGCCATGGAGAACTGGGAGCCTTGTTATGCTGATGGGCGGGATGTAAATTGCCAACAACCACTCGGGAGAAGTGTATGGTGTTTCCTGAAACATCTAAAAAACAAAGCAACCGAACCCAGGGCACTTTCACTTATGGTCCTATAGCTTAGGGAAATTAAAATCAAAAAGACACAGCCACCCCAAAGTTTGGAACGGCTCTGTTTACAAGAACCTCGTTTACAGTACAAGTTCAACATCGCAGAAAGTGAAAAATGGATAAAAAAGTTGTGGTATTTACTTACAAAGCAATATCACTCAACAATGAAATCTGTGTCATCAGGCCCTTAGCAGCACAATGAGTGGATTCAGGTATGATGATTCTAACTGAAATAAGTCACACAGAAAAAGAAACATCATAAGATATCAGTAATACACGGAATGTAAACTTGGCTACACAGGAACTGAATTACAGAACAGAACAGGGTCTCAAATTTAGAAAACCAACTTATGCTTGCTTAAGGGGAAAGGTGAGTTGGGGTGCTGCATAAAACCAGAGATTGAAATGAGCACAGATAAAGTTCCTTAAGCCAAATATGGAATAGACAAGAGCTACTCCTTGCTCAACGAAATGGACTCAACACCGCATATTAAACGCCTAAGAATGTACCTGACTAGTAAGTATCTTAAAACCTATGGATTGCTATGTCTCCGAAAGAGAATCAAGCATGTGTACAGGGGCATAAACGCAGCAGTGATAGGATTGGAGAGGTTCGGTGAGCAAATGAAGACCCTTTGAAGTCATATTGCATGGTACCCATTCCACGGGTTTCAAATACACAGGTTTAAGGTATTCTTCCTTCAGCTAAAACATGCATGTGGAACCCAAGTATGATCAACCATGTGAACGGGAGACGTGTTCAAATATGTCTCACTTTTCCTCCCCTGGTACTCGGGTGCAACATTCCAGACGCTTTACTAACACTCTCCCGACTTGGAGAGTCAGTCCCTTTAACCTCCTGTTTGGCCCAGTTTGCAATTTCTGTGGAAGATGAACAGGAATAGCAAGAACCAATGAGAGACTAGCTGGAGGTGTCTGGACGGGCAAATTTAACTCTCATTTCCCACCAGGAAGAGGAAATAACCAAAGGCTCAGCATGCCGTGCCGGAACCAGATTAGGGCCTGAAGCCATCCTGCGGTGTTGCGGCCAGGTCACAAGAAAGCGAGTTGAAGAAAGGAGCTCAGGGGCACTGTAATTCACAAACCTGCAGAGTTATAAATGACAGCTATCGTCCAAAAATAGACTGAAGTAAGGCTGCCAAGAGGACTTGAAAGCGGGGCAGAATTGCAGGAAACCGATTTCAGGAGGTAGACTGGAATTGCATTGAAAGCATAGGAAAAGAGGCAGAACGTCCACAATGATGCACTTGGCCAAAAAGGGCGTATGCGTTTTTTCCTGAATATATTCAGGAAAAAACGCATACGCCCTTTTTGGCCAACCAAGCAAGCTTGCAAAGGAAATCTGCACTACAATGAAGTCTCACTTCCCCCCGGTCAAAAGGGCCATCTGAAAAAAGTGTAAAATCCAGAAAGGCAGGACAGGCCATGGAGAACTGGGAGCCTTGTTATGCTGATGGGCGGGATGTAAATTGCCAACAGACACTCGGGAGAAGTGTATGGTGTTTCCTGAAACATCTAAAAAACAAAGCAACAGAGCCTAGGGCACTTCCACTTATGGTCCTATAGCTTAGGGAAATTAAAATCAAAAAGACACAGCCACCCCAAAGTTTGGGACGCCTCTGTTTACAAGAACCTCGTTTACAGTAGAAGTTCAACATCACAGAAAGTGAAAAATGGATAAAGAAGTTGTGGTATTTACTTACAAAGCAATATCACTCAGCAATGAAATCTATGTCATCAGGGCCTTAGCAGCACAATGAGTGGATTCAGGTATGATGATTCTAACTGAAATAAGTCACACAGAAAAAGAAACATCATAAGATATCAGTAATACACGGAATGTAAACTTGGCTACACAGGAACTGAATTACAGAAAAGAACAGGGTCTCAAATTTAGAAAACCAACTTATGCTTGCTTAAGGGGAAAGGTGAGTTGGGGTGCTGCATAAAACCAGAGATTGAAATGAGCACAGATAAAGTTCCTTAAGCCAAATATGGAATAGACAAGAGCTACTCCTTGCTCAACGAAATGGACTCAACACCGCATATTAAACGCCTAAGAATGTACCTGACTAGTAAGTATCTTAAAACCTATGGATTGCTATGTCTCCAAAAGAGAATCAAGCATGTGTACAGGGGCATAAACGCAGCAGTGATAGGATTGGAGAGGTTCGGTGAGCAAATGAAGACCCTTTGAAGTCATATTGCATGGTACCCATTCCACGGGTTTCACCTACCCAGGTTTAAGGTATTCTTCCTTCAGCTAAAACATGCATGTGGAACCTAGAGTATGATCAACCATGTGATCGGGAGACGTGTTCAAATATGTCTCAGTTTTCGTACCCTGGTACTCGGGTGCAACATTCCAGATGCTTTACTAACACTCTCCCGACTTGGAGAGTCAGTCCCTTTAACCTCCTGTTTGGCCCAGTTTGCAATTTCTGCGGAAGATGAACAGGAATAGCGAGAACCAATTAGAGACTAGCTGGAGGTGTCTGGATGGGCAAATTTAACTCTCATTTCCCACCAGGAAGAGGAAATAACCAAAGGCTCAGCGTGCCGTGCCGGAAACAGATTAGGGCCTGAAGCCATCCTGCGGTGTTGCGGCCAGGTCACAAGAAAGCGAGTTGAAGAAAGGAGCTCAGGGGCACTGTAATTCACAAACCTGCAGAGTTATAAATGACAGCTATCGTCCAAAAATAGACTGAAGTAAGGCTGCCAAGAGGACTTGAAAGCGGGGCAGAATTGCAGGAAACCGATTTCAGGAGGTAGACTGGAATTGCATTGAAAGCATAGGAAAAGAGGCAGAACGTCCACAATGATGCACTTGGCCAAAAAGGGCGTATGCGTTTTTTCCTGAATATATTCAGGAAAAAACGCATACGCCCTTTTTGGCCAACCAAGCAAGCTTGCAAAGGAAATCTGCACTACAATGAAGTCTCACTTCCCCCCGGTCAAAAGGGCCATCTGAAAAAAGTGTAAAATCCAGAAAGGCAGGACAGGCCATGGAGAACTGGGAGCCTTGTTATGCTGATGGGCGGGATGTAAATTGCCAACAACCACTCGGGAGAAGTGTATGGTGTTTCCTGAAACATCTAAAAAACAAAGCAACAGAACCTAGGGCACTTCCACTTATGGTCCTATAGCTTAGGGAAATTAAAATCAAAAAGACACAGCCACCCCAAAGTTTCGAACGGCTCTGTTTACAAGAACCTCGTTTACAGTACAAGTTCAACATCACAGAAAGTGAAAAATGGATAAAGAAGTTGTGGTATTTACTTACAAAGCAATATCACTCAGCAATGAAATCTGTGTCATCAGGCCCTTAGCAGCACAATGAGTGGATTCAGGTATGATGATTCTAACTGAAATAAGTCACACAGAAAAAGAAACATCATAAGATATCAGTAATACACGGAATGTAAACTTGGCTACACAGGAACTGAATTACAGAACAGAACAGGGTCTCAAATTTAGAAAACCAACTTATGCTTGCTTAAGGGGAAAGGTGAGTTGGGGTGCTGCATAAAACCAGAGATTGAAATGAGCACAGATAAAGTTCCTTAAGCCAAATATGGAATAGACAAGAGCTACTCCTTGCTCAACGAAATGGACTCAACACCCCATATTAAACGCCTAAGAATGTACCTGACTAGTAAGTATCTTAAAACCTATGGATTGCTATGTCTCCAAAAGAGAATCAAGCATGTGTACAGGGGCATAAACGCAGCAGTGATAGGATTGGAGAGGTTCGGTGAGCAAATGAAGACCCTTTGAAGTCATATTGCATGGTACCCATTCCACGGGTTTCAACTCTCCAGGTTTTAGGTATTCTTCCTTCAGCTAAAACATGCATGTGGAACCCAGAGTATGATCAACCATGTGATCGGGAGACGTGTTCAAATATGTCTCAGTTTTCGTACCCTGGTACTCGGGTGCAACATTCCAGATGCTTTACTAACACTCTCCCGACTTGGAGAGTCAGTCCCTTTAACCTCCTGTTTGGCCCAGTTTGCAATTTCTGTGGAAGATGAACAGGAATAGCGAGAACCAATGAGAGACTAGCTGGAGGTGTCTGGATGGGCAAATTTAACTCTCATTTCCCACCAGGAAGAGGAATTAACCAAAGGCTCAGCGTGCCGGGCCGGAACCAGATTAGGGCCTGAAGCCATCCTGCGGTGTTGCGGCCAGGTCACAAGAAAGCGAGTTGAAGAAACGAGCTCAGGGGCACTGTAATTCACAAACCTGCAGAGTTATAAATGACAGCTATCGTCCAAAAATAGACTGAAGTAAGGCTGCCAAGAGGACTTGAAAGCGGGGCAGAATTGCAGGAAACCGATTTCAGGAGGTAGACTGGAATTGCATTGAAAGCATAGGAAAAGAGGCAGAACGTCCACAATGATGCACTTGGCCAAAAAGGGCGTATGCGTTTTTTCCTGAATATATTCAGGAAAAAACGCATACGCCCTCTTTGGCCAACCAAGCAAGCTTGCAAAGGAAATCTGCACTACAATGAAGTCTCACTTCCCCCCGGTCAAAAGGGCCATCTGAAAAAAGTGTAAAATCCAGAAAGGCAGGACAGGCCATGGAGAACTGGGAGCCTTGTTATGCTGATGGGCGGGATGTAAATTACCAACAGACACTCAGGAGAAGTGTATGGTGTTTCCTGAAACATCTAAAAAACAAAGCAACAGAGCCTAGGGCACTGCCACTTATGGTCCTATAGCTTAGGGAAATTAAAATCAAAAAGACACAGCCACCCCAAAGTTTGGGACGCCTCTGTTTACAAGAACTTCGTTTACAGTACAAGTTCAACATCGCAGAAAGTGAAAAATGGATAAAGAAGTTGTGGTATTTACTTACAAAGCAATATCACTCAGCAATGAAATCTATGTCATCAGGGCCTTAGCAGCACAATGAGTGGATTCAGGTATGATGATTCTAACTGAAATAAGTCACACAGAAAAAGAAACATCATAAGATATCACTAATACACGGAATGTAAACTTGGCTACACAGGAACTGAATTACAGAAAAGAACAGGGTCTCAAATTTAGAAAACCAACTTATGCTTGCTTAAGGGGAAAGGTGAGTTGGGGTGCTGCATAAAACCAGAGATTGAAATGAGCACAGATAAAGTTCCTTAAGCCAAATATGGAATAGACAAGAGCTACTCCTTGCTCAACGAAATGGACTCAACACCGCATATTAAACGCCTAAGAATGTACCTGACTAGTAAGTATCTTAAAACCTATGGATTGCTATGTCTCCGAAAGAGAATCAAGCATGTGTACAGGGGCATGAACGCAGCAGTGATAGGATTGCAGAGGTTCGGTGAGCAAATGAAGACCCTTTGAAGTCATATTGCATGGTACCCATTCCACGGGTTTCAACTACCCAGGTTTAAGGCATTCTTCCTTCAGCTAAAACATGTATGTGGAACCTAGAGTATGATCAACCATGTGATCGGGAGACGTGTTCAAATATGTCTCAGTTTTCGTACCCTGGTACTCGGGTGCAACATTCCAGACGCTTTACTAACACTCTCCCCACTTGGAGAGTCAGTCCCTTTAAACTCCTGTTTGGCCTAGTTTGCAATTTCTGTGGAAGATGAACAGGAATAGCGAGAACCAATGAGAGACTAGCTGGAGGTGTCTGGATGGGCAAATTTAACTCTCATTTCCCACCAGGAAGAGGAATTAACCAAAGGCTCAGCGTGCCGTGCCGGAACCAGATTAGGGCCTGAAGACATCCTGTGGTGTTGCGGCCAGGTCACAAGAAAGCGAGTTGAAGAAAGGAGATCAGGGGCACTGTAATTCACAAACCTGCAGAGTTATAAATGACAGCTATCGTCCAAAAATACACTGAAGTAAGGCTGCCAAGAGGACTTGAAAGCGGGGCAGAATTGCAGGAAACCGATTTCAGGAGGTAGACTGGAATTGCATTGAAAGCATAGGAAAAGAGGCAGAACGTCCACAATGATGCACTTGGCCAAAAAGGGCGTATGCGTTTTTTCCTGAATATATTCAGGAAAAAACGCATACGCCCTTTTTGGCCAACCAAGCAAACTTGCAAAGGAAATCTGCACTACAATGAAGTCTCACTTCCCCGCGGTCAAAAGGGCCATCTGAAAAAGTGTAAAATCCAGAAAGGCAGGACAGGCCATGGAGAACTGGGAGCCTTGTTATGCTGATGGGCGGGATGTAAATTGCCAACAGCCACTCTGGAGAAGTGTATGGTGTTTCCTGAAACATCTAAAAAACAAAGCAACAGAGCCTAGGGCACTTCCACTTATGGTCCTATAGCTTAGGGAAATTAAAATCAAAAAGACACAGCCACCCCAAAGTTTGGGACGCCTCTGTTTACAAGAACCTCGTTTACCGTACAAGTTCAATATCACAGAAAGTGAAAAATGGATAAAGAACTTGTGGTACTTACATACAATGCAGTATCACTCAGCAATGAAATCTATGTCATCAGGCCCGAAGCAGCATAATGAGTGATTTCAGGTACGATGATTCTAACTGAAATAAGTCACACAGAAAAAGAAACATCATAAGATATCACTAATACACGGAATGTAAACTTGGCTACACAGGAACTGAATTACAGAACAGAACAGGGTCTCAAATTTAGAAAACCAACTTATGCTTGCTTAAGGGTAAAGGTGAGTTGGGGTGCTGCATAAAACCAGAGATTGAAATGAGCACAGATAAAGTTCCTTAAGCCAAATATGGAATAGACAAGAGCTACTCCTTGCTCAACGAAATGGACTCAACACCGCATATTAAACGCCTAAGAATGTACCTGACTAGTAAGTATCTTAAAACCTATGGATTGCTATGTCTCCGAAAGAGAATCAAGCATGTGTACAGGGGCATGAACGCAGCAGTGATAGGATTGCAGAGGTTCGGTGAGCAAATGAAGACCCTTTGAAGTCATATTGCATGGTACCCATTCCACGGGTTTCAACTACCCAGGTTTAAGGTATTCTTCCTTCAGCTAAAACATGTATGTGGAACCTAGAGTATGATCAACCATGTGATCGGGAGACGTGTTCAAATATGTCTCAGTTTTCGTACCCTGGTACTCGGGTGCAACATTCCAGACGCTTTACTAACACTCTCCCCACTTGGAGAGTCAGTCCCTTTAAACTCCTGTTTGGCCTAGTTTGCAATTTCTGTGGAAGATGAACAGGAATAGCGAGAACCAATGAGAGACTAGCTGGAGGTGTCTGGATGGGCAAATTTAACTCTCATTTCCCACCAGGAAGAGGAATTAACCAAAGGCTCAGCGTGCCGTGCCGGAACCAGATTAGGGCCTGAAGACATCCTGTGGTGTTGCGGCCAGGTCACAAGAAAGCGAGTTGAAGAAAGGAGATCAGGGGCACTGTAATTCACAAACCTGCAGAGTTATAAATGACAGCTATCGTCCAAAAATACACTGAAGTAAGGCTGCCAAGAGGACTTGAAAGCGGGGCAGAATTGCAGGAAACCGATTTCAGGAGGTAGACTGGAATTGCATTGAAAGCATAGGAAAAGAGGCAGAACGTCCACAATGATGCACTTGGCCAAAAAGGGCGTATGCGTTTTTTCCTGAATATATTCAGGAAAAAACGCATACGCCCTTTTTGGCCAACCAAGCAAACTTGCAAAGGAAATCTGCACTACAATGAAGTCTCACTTCCCCGCGGTCAAAAGGGCCATCTGAAAAAAGTGTAAAATCCAGAAAGGCAGGACAGGCCATGGAGAACTGGGAGCCTTGTTATGCTGATGGGCGGGATGTAAATTGCCAACAGCCACTCTGGAGAAGTGTATGGTGTTTCCTGAAACATCTAAAAAACAAAGCAACAGAGCCTAGGGCACTTCCACTTATGGTCCTATAGCTTAGGGAAATTAAAATCAAAAAGACACAGCCACCCCAAAGTTTGGGACGCCTCTGTTTACAAGAACCTCGTTTACCGTACAAGTTCAATATCACAGAAAGTGAAAAATGGATAAAGAACTTGTGGTACTTACATACAATGCAGTATCACTCAGCAATGAAATCTATGTCATCAGGCCCGAAGCAGCATAATGAGTGATTTCAGGTACGATGATTCTAACTGAAATAAGTCACACAGAAAAAGAAACATCATAAGATATCACTAATACACGGAATGTAAACTTGGCTACACAGGAACTGAATTACAGAACAGAACAGGGTCTCAAATTTAGAAAACCAACTTATGCTTGCTTAAGGGTAAAGGTGAGTTGGGGTGCTGCATAAAACCAGAGATTGAAATGAGCACAGATAAAGTTCCTTAAGCCAAATATGGAATAGACAAGAGCTACTCCTTGCTCAACGAAATGGACTCAACACCGCATATTAAACGCCTAAGAATGTACCTGACTAGTAAGTATCTTAAAACCTATGGATTGCTATGTCTCCAAAAGAGAATCAAGCATGTGTACAGGGGCATAAACGCAGCAGTGATAGGATTGGAGAGGTTCGGTGAGCAAATGAAGACCCTTTGAAGTCATATTGCATGGTACCCATTCCACGGGTTTCACCTACCCAGGTTTAAGGTATTCTTCCTTCAGCTAAAACATGCATGTGGAACCTAGAGTATGATCAACCATGTGATCGGGAGACGTGTTCAAATATGTCTCAGTTTTCGTACCCTGGTACTCGGGTGCAACATTCCAGACGCTTTACTAACACTCTCCCGACTTGGAGAGTCAGTCCCTTTAACCTCCTGTTTGGCCCAGTTTGCAATTTCTGCGGAAGATGAACAGGAATAGCGAGAACCTATTAGAGACTAGCTGGAGGTGTCTGGACGGGCAAATTTAACTCTCATTTCCCACCAGGAAGAGGAAATAACCAAAGGCTCAGCGTGCCGTGCCGGAAACAGATTAGGGCCTGAAGCCATCCTGCGGTGTTGCGGCCAGGTCACAAGAAAGCGAGTTGAAGAAAGGAGCTCAGGGGCACTGTAATTCACAAACCTGCAGAGTTATAAATGACAGCTATCGTCCAAAAATAGACTGAAGTAAGGCTGCCAAGAGGACTTGAAAGCGGGGCAGAATTGCAGGAAACCGATTTCAGGAGGTAGACTGGAATTGCATTGAAAGCATAGGAAAAGAGGCAGAACGTCCACAATGATGCACTTGGCCAAAAAGGGCGTATGCGTTTTTTCCTGAATATATTCAGGAAAAAACGCATACGCCCTTTTTGGCCAACCAAGCAAGCTTGCAAAGGAAATCTGCACTACAATGAAGTCTCACTTCCCCCCGGTCAAAAGGGCCATATGAAAAAAGTGTAAAATCCAGAAAGGCAGGACAGGCCATGGAGAACTGGGAGCCTTGTTATGCTGATGGGCGGGATGTAAATTGCCAAGAACCACTTGGGAGAAGTGTATGGTGTTTCCTGAAACATCTAAAAAACAAAGCAACAGAACCTAGGGCACTTCCACTTATGGTCCTATAGCTTAGGGAATTTAAAATCAAAAAGACACAGCCACCCCAAAGTTTGGGACGGCTCTGTTTACAAGAACCTCGTTTACAGTACAAGTTCAACATCGCAGAAAGTGAAAAATGGATAAAGAAGTTGTGGTACTTACTTACAAAGCAATATCACTCAGCAATAAAATCTGTGTCATCAGGCCCTTAGCAGCACAATGAGTGGATTCAGGTATGATGATTCTAACTGAAATAAGTCACACAGAAAAAGAAACATCATAAGATATCAGTAATACACGGAATGTAAACTTGGCTACACAGGAACTGAATTACAGAACAGAACAGGGTCTCAAATTTAGAAAACCAACTTATGCTTGCTTAAGGGTAAACGTGAGTTGGGGTGCTGCATAAAACCAGAGATTGAAATGAGCACAGATAAAGTTCCTTAAGCCAAATATGGAATAGACAAGAGCTACTCCTTGCTCAACGAAATGGACTCAACACCGCATATTAAACGCCTAAGAATGTACCTGACTAGTAAGTATCTTAAAACCTATGGATTGCTATGTCTCCGAAAGAGAATCAAGCATGTGTACAGGGGCATAAACGCAGCAGTGATAGGATTGGAGAGGTTCGGTGAGCAAATGAAGACCCTTTGAAGTCATATTGCATGGTACCCATTACACGGGTCTTAACTCTCCAGGTTTAAGGTATTCTTCCTTCAGCTAAAACATGCATGTGGAACCCAAGTATGATCAACCATGCGAACGGGAAACGTGTTCAAATATGTCTCAGTTTTCCTCCCCTGGTACTCGGGTGCAACATTCCAGACGCTTTACTAACACTCTCCCCACTTGGAGAGTCAGTCCCTTTAACCTCCTGTTTGGCCCAGTTTGCAATTTCTGCGGAAGATGAACAGGAATAGCGAGAACCAATGAGAGACTAGCTGGAGGTGTCTGGATGGGCAAATTTAACTCTCATTTCCCACCAGGAAGAGGAATTAACCAAAGGCTCAGCGTGCCGTGCCAGAACCAGATTAGGGCCTGAAGACATCCTGCGGTGTTACGGCCAGGTCACAAGAAAGCGAGTTGAAGAAAGGAGCTCAGGGGCACTGTAATTCACAAACCTGCAGAGTTATAAATGACAGCTATCGTCCAAAAATATACTGAAGTAAGGCTGCCAAGAGGACTTGAAAGCGGGGCAGAATTGCAGGAAACCGATTTCAGGAGGTAGACTGGAATTGCATTGAAAGAATAGGAAAAGAGGCAGAACGTCCACAATGATGCACTTGGCCAAAAAGGGCGTATGCGTTTTTTCCTGAATATATTCAGGAAAAAACGCATACGCCCTTTTTGGCCAACCAAGCAAACTTGCAAAGGAAATCTGGACTACAATGAAGTCTCACTTCTCCCCGGTCAAAAGGGCCATCTGAAAAAAGTGTAAAATCCAGAAAGGCAGGACAGGCCATGGAGAACTGGGAGCCTTGTTATGCTGATGGGCGGGATGTAAATTGCCAACAGCCACTCCGGAGAAGTGTATGGTGTTTCCTGAAACATCTAAAAAACAAAGCAACAGAGCCTAGGGCACTTCCACTTATGGTCCTATAGCTTAGGGAAATTAAAATCAAAAAGACACAGCCACCCCAAAGTTTGGGACGCCTCCGTTTACAAGAACCTCGTTTACCGTACAAGTTCAATATCACAGAAAGTGAAAAATGGATAAAAACTTGTGGTACTTACGTACAATGCAGTATCACTCAGCAATGAAATCTATGTCATCAGGCCCGTAGCAGCATAATGAGTGGATTCAGGTACGATGATTCTAACTGAAATAAGTCACACAGAAAAAGAAACATCATAAGATATCAGTAATACACGGAATGTAAACTTGGCTACACAGGAACTGAATTACAGAACAGAACAGGGTCTCAAATTTAGAAAACCAACTTATGCTTGCTTAAGGGGAAAGGTGAGTTGGGGTGCTGCATAAAACCAGAGATTGAAATGAGCACAGATAAAGTTCCTTAAGCCAAATATGGAATAGACAAGAGCTACTCCTTGCTCAACGAAATGGACTCAAAACCCCATATTAAACGCCTAAGAATGTACCTGACTAGTAAGTATCTTAAAACCTATGGATTGCTATGTCTCCAAAAGAGAATGAAGCGTGTGTACAGGGGCATAAACGCAGCAGTGATAGGATTGGAGAGGTTCGGTGAGCAAATGAAGACCCTTTGAAGTCATATTGCATGGTACCCATTCCACGGGTTTCAACTACCCAGGTTTTAGGTATTCTTCCTTCAGCTAAAACATGCATGTGGAAACCAGAGTATGATCAACCATGTGATCGGGAGACGTGTTCAAATATGTCTCAGTTTTCGTACCCTGGTACTCGGGTGCAACATTCCAGACGCTTTACTAACACTCTCCCCACTTGGAGAGTCAGCGCCTTTAACCTCCTGTTTGGCACAGTTTGCAATTTCTGCGGAAGATGAACAGGAATAGCGAGAACCAATGAGAGGCTAGCTGGAGGTGTCTGGATGGGCAAATTTAACTCTCATTTCCCACCAGGAAGAGGAAATAACCAAAGGCTCAGCGTGCCATACCGGAACCAGATTAGGGCCTGAAGCCATCCTGCGGTGTTGCGGCCAGCTCAAAAGAAAGCGAGTTGAAGAAAGGAGCTCAGGGGCACTGTAATTCACAAACCTGCAGAGTTATAAATGACAGCTATCGTCCAAAAATAGACTGAAGTAAGGCTGCCGAGAGGACTTGAAAGCGGGGCAGAATTGCAGGAAACCGATTTCAGGAGGTAGACTGGAATTGCATTGAAAGCATAGGAAAAGAGGCAGAACGTCCACAATGATGCACTTGGCCAAAAAGGGCGTATGCGTTTTTTCCTGAATATATTCAGGAAAAAACGCATACGCCCTTTTTGGCCAACCAAGCAAGCTTGCAAAGGAAATCTGCACTACAATGAAGTCTCACTTCCCCCCGGTCAAAAGGGCCATCTGAAAAAAGGGTAAAATCCAGAAAGGCAGGACAAGCCATGGAGAACTGGGAGCCGTGTTATGCTGATGGGCGGGATGTAAATTGCCAACAGACTCGGGAGAAGTGTATGGTGTTTCCTTAAACATCTAAAAAACAAAGCAACAGAGCCTAGGGCACTGCCACTTATGGTCCTATAGCTTAGGGAAATTAAAATCAAAAAGACACAGCCACCCCAAAGTTTGGGACGCCTCTGTTTACAAGAACCTCGTTTACAGTAGAAGTTCAACATCACAGAAAGTGAAAAATGGATAAAGAAGTTGTGGTATTTACTTACAAAGCAATATCACTCAGCAATGAAATCTATGTCATCAGGGCCTTAGCAGCACAATGAGTGGATTCAGGTATGATGATTCTAACTGAAATAAGTCACACAGAAAAAGAAACATCATAAGATATCACTAATACACGGAATGTAAACTTGGCTACACAGGAACTGAATTACAGAAAAGAACAGGGTCTCAAATTTAGAAAACCAACTTATGCTTGCTTAAGGGGAAAGGTGAGTTGGGGTGCTGCATAAAACCAGAGATTGAAATGAGCACAGATAAAGTTCCTTAAGCCAAATATGGAATAGACAAGAGCTACTCCTTGCTCAACGAAATGGACTCAACACCGCATATTAAACGCCTAAGAATGTACCTGACTAGTAAGTATCTTAAAACCTATGGATTGCTATGTCTCCAAAAGAGAATCAAGCATGTGTACAGGGGCATAAACGCAGCAGTGATAGGATTGGAGAGGTTCGGTGAGCAAATGAAGACCCTTTGAAGTCATATTGCATGGTACCCATTCCACGGGTTTCACCTACCCAGGTTTAAGGTATTCTTCCTTCAGCTAAAACATGCATGTGGAACCTAGAGTATGATCAACCATGTGATCGGGAGACGTGTTCAAATATGTCTCAGTTTTCGTACCCTGGTACTCGGGTGCAACATTCCAGACGCTTTACTAACACTCTCCCGACTTGGAGAGTCAGTCCCTTTAACCTCCTGTTTGGCCCAGTTTGCAATTTCTGCGGAAGATGAACAGGAATAGCGAGAACCTATTAGAGACTAGCTGGAGGTGTCTGGACGGGCAAATTTAACTCTCATTTCCCACCAGGAAGAGGAAATAACCAAAGGCTCAGCGTGCCGTGCCGGAAACAGATTAGGGCCTGAAGCCATCCTGCGGTGTTGCGGCCAGGTCACAAGAAAGCGAGTTGAAGAAAGGAGCTCAGGGGCACTGTAATTCACAAACCTGCAGAGTTATAAATGACAGCTATCGTCCAAAAATAGACTGAAGTAAGGCTGCCAAGAGGACTTGAAAGCGGGGCAGAATTGCAGGAAACCGATTTCAGGAGGTAGACTGGAATTGCATTGAAAGCATAGGAAAAGAGGCAGAACGTCCACAATGATGCACTTGGCCAAAAAGGGCGTATGCGTTTTTTCCTGAATATATTCAGGAAAAAACGCATACGCCCTTTTTGGCCAACCAAGCAAGCTTGCAAAGGAAATCTGCACTACAATGAAGTCTCACTTCCCCCCGGTCAAAAGGGCCATATGAAAAAAGTGTAAAATCCAGAAAGGCAGGACAGGCCATGGAGAACTGGGAGCCTTGTTATGCTGATGGGCGGGATGTAAATTGCCAAGAACCACTTGGGAGAAGTGTATGGTGTTTCCTGAAACATCTAAAAAACAAAGCAACAGAGCCTAGGGCACTTCCACTTATGGTCCTATAGCTTAGGGAAATTAAAATCAAAAAGACACAGCCACCCCAAAGTTTGGGACGCCTCCGTTTACAAGAACCTCATTTACCGTACAAGTTCAATATCACAGAAAGTGAAAAATGGATAAAAACTTGTGGTACTTACGTACAATGCAGTATCACTCAGCAATGAAATCTATGTCATCAGGCCCGTAGCAGCATAATGAGTGGATTCAGGTACGATGATTCTAACTGAAATAAGTCACACAGAAAAAGAAACATCATAAGATATCACTAATACACGGAATGTAAACTTGGCTACACAGGAACTGAATTACAGAACAGAACAGGGTCTCAAATTTAGAAAACCAACTTATGCTTGCTTAAGGGGAAAGGTGAGTTGGGGTGCTGCATAAAACCAGAGATTGAAATGAGCACAGATAAAGTTCCTTAAGCCAAATATGGAATAGACAAGAGCTACTCCTTGCTCAACGAAATGGACTCAAAACCCCATATTAAACGCCTAAGAATGTACCTGACTAGTAAGTATCTTAAAACCTATGGATTGCTATGTCTCCAAAAGAGAATCAAGCGTGTGTACAGGGGCATAAACGCAGCAGTGATAGGATTGGAGAGGTTCGGTGAGCAAATGAAGACCCTTTGAAGTCATATTGCATGGTACCCATTACACGGGTCTCAACTCTCCAGGTTTAAGGTATTCTTCCTTCAGCTAAAACATGCATGTGGAACCCAGAGTATGATCAACCATGTGAACGGGAGACGTGTTCAAATATGTCTCAGTTTTCCTCCCCTGGTACTCGGGTGCAACATTCCAGACGCTTTACTAACACTCTCCCGACTTGGAGAGTCAGTCCCTTTAACCTCCTGTTTGGCCCAGTTTGCAATTTCTGCGGAAAATGAACAGGAATAGCGAGAACCAATGAGAGGCTAGCTGGAGGTGTCTGGACGGGCAAATTTAACTCTCATTTCCCACCTGGAAGAGGAATTAACCAAAGGCTCAGCATGCCGCGCCGGAACAAGATTAGGGCCTGAAGCCATCCTGCGGTGTTGCGGCCAGGTCACAAGAAAGCGAGTTGAAGAAAGGAGCTCAGGGGCACTGTAATTCACAAACCTGCAGAGTTATAAATGACAGCTATCGTCCAAAAATAGACTGAAGTAAGGCTGGCAAGAGGACTTGAAAGCGGGGCAGAATTGCAGGAAACCGATTTCAGGAGGTAGACTGGAATTGCATTGAAAGCATAGGAAAAGAGGCAGAACGTCCACAATGATGCACTTGGCCAAAAAGGGCGTATGCGTTTTTTCCTGAATATATTCAGGAAAAAACGCATACGCACTTTTTGGCCAACCAAGCAAGCTTGCAAAGGAAATCTGCACTACAATGAAGTCTCACTTCCCCCCGGTCAAAAGGGCCATCTGAAAAAAGTGTAAAATCCAGAAAGGCAGGACAGGCCATGGAGAACTGGGAGCCTTGTTATGCTGATGGGCGGGATGTAAATTGCCAACAGCCACTCGGGAGAAGTGTATGGTGTTTCCTGAAACATCTAAAAAACAAAGCAACAGAACCTAGGGCACTTCCACTTATGGTCCTATAACTTAGGGAAATTAAAATCAAAAAGACACAGCCACCCCAAAGTTTTGAATGGCTCTGTTTACAAGAACCTCGTTTACAGTACAAGTTCAACATCGCAGAAAGTGAAAAATGGATAAAGAAGTTGTGGTATTTACTTACAAAGCAATATCACTCAGCAATGAAATCTGTGTCACAAGGCCCTTAGCAGCACAATGAGTGGATTCAGGTATGATGATTCTAACTGAAATAAGTCACACAGAAAAAGAAACATCATAAGATATCAGTAATACACGGAATGTAAACTTGGCTACACAGGAACTGAATTACAGAAGAGAACAGGGTCTCAAATTTAGAAAACCAACTTATGCTTGCTTAAGGGTAAAGGTGAGTTGGAGTGCTGCATAAAACCAGAGATTGAAATGAGCACAGATAAAGTTCCTTAAGTTAAATATGGAATAGACAAGAGCTACTCCTTGCTCAACGAAATGGACTCAACACCGCATATTAAACGCCTAAGAATGTACCTGACTAGTAAGTATCTTACAACCTATGGATTGCTATGTCTCCGAAAGAGAATCAAGCATGTGTACAGGAGCATAAGCGCAGCAGTGATAGGATTGGAGAGGTTCGGTGAGCAAATGAAGACCCTTTGAAGTCATATTGCATGGTACCCATTCCACGGGTTTCAAATACCCAGGTTTATGGTATTCTTCCTTCAGCTAAAACATGCATGTGGAACCCAAGTATGATCAACCATGTGAACGGGAGACGTGTTCAAATATGTCTCAGTTTTCCTCCCCTGGTACTCGGGTGCAACATTCCAGATGCTTTACTAACACTCTCCCGACTTGGAGAGTCAGTCCCTTTAACCTCCTGTTTGGCCCAGTTTGCAATTTCTGTGGAAGATGAACAGGAATAGCGAGAACCAATGAGAGACTAGCTGGAGGTGTCTGGATGGGCAAATTTAACTCTCATTTCCCACCAGGAAGAGGAATTAACCAAAGGCTCAGCATGCCGTGCCAGAACCAGATTAGGGCCTTAAGACATCCTGCGGTGTTGCGGCCAGGTCACAAGAAAGCGAGTTGAAGAAAGGAGCTCAGGGGCACTGTAATTCACAAACCTGCAGAGTTATAAATGACAGCTATCGTCCAAAAATAGACTGAAGTAAGGCTGCCAAGAGGACTTGAAAGCGGGGCAGAATTGCAGGAAACCGATTTCAGGAGGTAGACTGGAATTGCATTGAAAGCATAGGAAAAGAGGCAGAACGTCCACAATGATGCACTTGGCCAAAAAGGGCGTATGCGTTTTTTCCTGAATATATTCAGGAAAAAACGCATACGCCCTTTTTGGCCAACCAAGCAAACTTGCAAAGGAAATCTGCACTACAATGAAGTCTCACTTCCCCCCGGTCAAAAGGGCCATCTGAAAAAAGTGTAAAATCCAGAAAGGCAGGACAGGCCATGGAGAACTGGGAGCCTTGTTATGCTGATGGGCGGGATGTAAATTGCCAACAGACACTCAGGAGAAGTGTATGGTGTTTCCTGAAACATCTAAAAAACAAAGCAACAGAGCCTAGGGCACTTCCACTTATGGTCCTATAGCTTAGGGAAATTAAAATCAAAAAGACACAGCCACCCCAAAGTTTGGGACGCCTCCGTTTACAAGAACCTCATTTACCGTACAAGTTCAATATCACAGAAAGTGAAAAATGGATAAAGAACTTGTGGTACTTACGTACAATGCAGTATCACTCAGCAATGAAATCTATGTCATCAGGCCCGTAGCAGCATAATGAGTGGATTCAGGTACGATGATTCTAACTGAAATAAGTCACACAGAAAAAGAAACATCATAAGATATCACTAATACACGGAATGTAAACTTGGCTACACAGGAACTGCATTCCAAAACAGAACAGGGTCTCAAATTTAGAAAACCAACTTATGCTTGCTTAAGGGGAAAGGTGAGTTGGGGTGCTGCATAAAACCAGAGATTGAAATGAGAACAGATAAAGTTCCTTAAGCCAAATATGGAATAGACAAGAGCTACTCCTTGCTCAACAAAATGGACTCAAAACCCCATATTAAACGCCTAAGAATGTACCTGACTAGTAAGTATCTTAAAACCTATGGATTGCTATGTCTCCAAAAGAGAATCAAGCGTGTGTACAGGGGCATAAACGCAGCAGTGATAGGATTGGAGGGGTTCGGTGAGCAAATGAAGACCCTTTGAAGTCATATTGCATGGTACCCATTACACGGGTCTCAGCTCTCCAGGTTTAAGGTATTCTTCCTTCAGCTAAAACATGCATGTGGAACCCAGAGTATGATCAACCATGTGAACGGGAGACCTGTTCAAATATGTCTCAGTTTTCGTACCCTGGTCCTCGGGTGCAACATTCCAGACGCTTTACTAACACTCTCCCGACTTGGAGAGTCAGTCCCTTTAACCTCCTGTTTGGCCCAGTTTGCAATTTCTGTGGAAGATGAACAGGAATAGCGAGAACCAATGAGAGACTAGCTGGAGGTGTCTGGAAGGGCAAATTTAACTCTCATTTCCCACCAGGAAGAGGAAATAACCAAAGGCTCAGCGTGGGTACCGGAACCAGATTAGGGCCTGAAGCCATCCTGCGGTGTTGCGGCCAGCTCAAAAGAAAGCGAGTTGAAGAAAGGAGCTCAGGGGCACTGTAATTCACAAACCTGCAGAGTTATAAATGACAGCTATCGTCCAAAAATATACTGAAGTAAGGCTGGCAAGAGGACTTGAAAACGGAGCAGAATTGCAGGAAACCGATTTCAGGAGGTAGACTGGAATTGCATTGAAAGCATAGGAAAAGAGGCAGAACGTCCACAATGATGCACTTGGCCAAAAAGGGCGTATGCGTTTTTTCCTGAATATATTCAGGAAAAAATGCATACGCACTTTTTGGCCAACCAAGCAAGCTTGCAAAGGAAATCTGCACTACAATGAAGTCTCACTTCCCCCCGGTCAAAAGGGCCATCTGAAAAAAGGGTAAAATCCAGAAAGGCAGGACAGGCCATGGAGAACTGGGAGCCTTGTTATGCTGATGGGCGGGATGTAAATTGCCAACAACCACTCGGGAGAAGTGTATGGTGTTTCCTGAAACATCTAAAAAACAAAGCAACCGAACCCAGGGCACTTTCACTTATGGTCCTATAGCTTAGGGAAATTAAAATCAAAAAGACACAGCCACCCCAAAGTTTCGAACGGCTCTGTTTACAAGAACCTCGTTTACAGTACAAGTTCAACATCGCAGAAAGTGAAAAATGGATAAAAAAGTTGTGGTATTTACTTACAAAGCAATATCACTCAACAATGAAATCTGTGTCATCAGGCCCTTAGCAGCACAATGAGTGGATTCAGGTATGATGATTCTAACTGAAATAAGTCACACAGAAAAAGAAACATCATAAGATATCAGTAATACACGGAATGTAAACTTGGCTACACAGGAACTGAATTACAGAACAGAACAGGGTCTCAAATTTAGAAAACCAACTTATGCTTGCTTAAGGGGAAAGGTGAGTTGGGGTGCTGCATAAAACCAGAGATTGAAATGAGCACAGATAAAGTTCCTTAAGCCAAATATGGAATAGACAAGAGCTACTCCTTGCTCAACGAAATGGACTCAACACCGCATATTAAACGCCTAAGAATGTACCTGACTAGTAAGTATCTTAAAACCTATGGATTGCTATGTCTCCGAAAGAGAATCAAGCATGTGTACAGGGGCATAAACGCAGCAGTGATAGGATTGGAGAGGTTCGGTGAGCAAATGAAGACCCTTTGAAGTCATATTGCATGGTACCCATTCCACGGGTTTCAAATACACAGGTTTAAGGTATTCTTCCTTCAGCTAAAACATGCATATGGAACCCAAGTATGATCAACCATGTGAACGGGAGACGTGTTCAAATATGTCTCAGTTTTCCTCCCCTGGTACTCGGGTGCAACATTCCAGACGCTTTACTAACACTCTCCCGACTTGGAGAGTCAGTCCCTTTAACCTCCTGTTTGGCCCAGTTTGCAATTTCTGTGGAAGATGAACAGGAATAGCAAGAACCAATGAGAGACTAGCTGGAGGTGTCTGGACGGGCAAATTTAACTCTCATTTCCCACCAGGAAGAGGAAATAACCAAAGGCTCAGCATGCCGTGCCGGAACCAGATTAGGGCCTGAAGCCATCCTGCGGTGTTGCGGCCAGGTCACAAGAAAGCGAGTTGAAGAAAGGAGCTCAGGGGCACTGTAATTCACAAACCTGCAGAGTTATAAATGACAGCTATCGTCCAAAAATAGACTGAAGTAAGGCTGCCAAGAGGACTTGAAAGCGGGGCAGAATTGCAGGAAACCGATTTCAGGAGGTAGACTGGAATTGCATTGAAAGCATAGGAAAAGAGGCAGAACGTCCACAATGATGCACTTGGCCAAAAAGGGCGTATGCGTTTTTTCCTGAATATATTCAGGAAAAAACGCATACGCCCTTTTTGGCCAACCAAGCAAGCTTGCAAAGGAAATCTGCACTACAATGAAGTCTCACTTCCCCCCGGTCAAAAGGGCCATCTGAAAAAAGTGTAAAATCCAGAAAGGCAGGACAGGCCATGGAGAACTGGGAGCCTTGTTATGCTGATGGGCGGGATGTAAATTGCCAACAGACACTCGGGAGAAGTGTATGGTGTTTCCTGAAACATCTAAAAAACAAAGCAACAGAGCCTAGGGCACTTCCACTTATGGTCCTATAGCTTAGGGAAATTAAAATCAAAAAGACACAGCCACCCCAAAGTTTGGGACGCCTCTGTTTACAAG
The DNA here is from genome assembly GCF_949987515.2 of Delphinus delphis. Classification (NCBI taxonomy): domain Eukaryota; kingdom Metazoa; phylum Chordata; class Mammalia; order Artiodactyla; family Delphinidae; genus Delphinus; species Delphinus delphis. Next base: position 771,309 of record NW_027192653.1, on the reverse strand, counting down.
AACCTCGTTTACAGTACAAGTTCAATATCACAGAAAGTGAAAAATGGATAAAGAAGTTGTGGTACTTACATACAATGCAGTATCACTCAGCAATGAAATCTATGTCATCAGGCCCGTAGCACCATAATGAGTGATTTCAGGTACGATGATTCTAACTGAAATAAGTCACACAGAAAAAGAAACATCATAAGATATCACTAATACACGGAATGTAAACTTGGCTACACAGGAACTGAATTACAGAACAGAACAGGGTCTCAAATTTAGAAAACCAACTTATGCTTGCTTAAGGGTAAAGGTGAGTTGGGGTGCTGCATAAAACCAGAGATAGAAATGAGCACAGATAAAGTTCCTTAAGCCAAATATGGAATAGACAAGAGCTACTCCTTGCTCAACGAAATGGACTCAACACCGCATATTAAACGCCTAAGAATGTACCTGACTAGTAAGTATCTTAAAACCTATGGATTGCTATGTCTCCGAAAGAGAATCAAGCATGTGTACAGGGGCATAAACGCAGCAGTGATAGGATTGGAGAGGTTCGGTGAGCAAATGAAGACCCTTTGAAGTCATATTGCATGGTACCCATTCCACGGGTTTCAACTACCCAGGTTTTAGGTATTCTTCCTTCAGCTAAAACATGCATGTGGAACCCAGAGTATGATCAACCATGTGATCGGGAGACGTGTTCAAATATGTCTCAGTTTTCGTACCCTGGTACTCGGGTGCAACATTCCAGATGCTTTACTAACACTCTCCCCACTTGGAGAGTCAGCGCCTTTAACCTCCTGTTTGGCACAGTTTGCAATTTCTGCGGAAGATGAACAGGAATAGCGAGAACCAATGAGAGGCTAGCTGGAGGTGTCTGGACGGGCAAATTTAACTCTCATTTCCCACCAGGAAGAGGAAATAACCAAAGGCTCAGCGTGCCGTACCGGAACCAGATTAGGGCCTGAAGCCATCCTGCGGTGTTGCGGCCAGCTCAAAAGAAAGCGAGTTGAAGAAAGGAGCTCAGGGGCACTGTAATTCACAAACCTGCAGAGTTATAAATGACAGCTATCATCCAAAAATAGACTGAAGTAAGGCTGCCAAGAGGACTTGAAAGCGGGGCAGAATTGCAGGAAACCGATTTCAGGAGGTAGACTGGAATTGCATTGAAAGCATAGGAAAAGAGGCAGAACGTCCACAATGATGCACTTGGCCAAAAAGGGCGTATGCGTTTTTTCCTGAATATATTCAGGAAAAAACGCATACGCCCTTTTTGGCCAACCAAGCAAGCTTGCAAAGGAAATCTGCACTACAATGAAGTCTCACTTCCCCCCGGTCAAAAGGGCCATCTGAAAAAAGGGTAAAATCCAGAAAGGCAGGACAAGCCATGGAGAACTGGGAGCCTTGTTATGCTGATGGGCGGGATGTAAATTGCCAACAGACACTCGGGAGAAGTGTATGGTGTTTCCTTAAACATCTAAAAAACAAAGCAACAGAGCCTAGGGCACTGCCACTTATGGTCCTATAGCTTAGGGAAATTAAAATCAAAAAGACACAGCCACCCCAAAGTTTGGGACACCTCTGTTTACAAGAACCTCGTTTACAGTACAAGTTCAACATCACAGAAAGTGAAAAATGGATAAAGAAGTTGTGGTATTTACTTACAAAGCAATATCACTCAGCAATGAAATCTATGTCATCAGGGACTTAGCAGCACAATGAGTGGATTCAGGTATGATGATTCTAACTGAAATAAGTCACACAGAAAAAGAAACATCATAAGATATCAGTAATACACGGAATGTAAACTTGGCTACACAGGAACTGAATTACAGAAAAGAACAGGGTCTCAAATTTAGAAAACCAACTTATGCTTGCTTAAGGGGAAAGGTGAGTTGGGGTGCTGCATAAAACCAGAGATTGAAATGAGCACAGATAAAGTTCCTTAAGCCAAATATGGAATAGACAAGAGCTACTCCTTGCTCAACGAAATGGACTCAACACCGCATATTAAACGCCTAAGAATGTACCTGACTAGTAAGTATCTTAAAACCTATGGATTGCTATGTCTCCGAAAGAGAATCAAGCATGTGTACAGGGGCATAAACGCAGCAGTGATAGGATTGGAGAGGTTCGGTGAGCAAATGAAGACCCTTTGAAGTCATATTGCATGGTACCCATTCCACGTGTCTTAACTCTCCAGGTTTAAGGTATTCTTCCTTCAGCTAAAACATGCATGTGGAACCCAAGTATGATCAACCATGCGAACGGGAAACGTGTTCAAATATGTCTCAGTTTTCGTACCCTGGTACTCGGGTGCAACATTCCAGATGCTTTACTAACACTCTCCCGACTTGGAGAGTCAGTCCCTTTAACCTCCTGTTTGGCCCAGTTTGCAATTTCTGCGGAAGATGAACAGGAATAGCGAGAACCAATGAGAGAATAGCTGGAGGTGTCTGGACGGGCAAATTTAACTCTCATTTCCCACCAGGAAGAGGAATTAACCAAAGGCTCAGCGTGCCGTGCCGGAAACAGATTAGGGCCTGAAGCCATCCTGCGGTGTTGCGGCCAGGTCACAAGAAAGCGAGTTGAAGAAAGGAGCTCAGGGGCACTGTAATTCACAAACCTGCAGAGTTATAAATGACAGCTATCGTCCAAAAATAGACTGAAGTAAGGCTGCCAAGAGGACTTGAAAGCGGGGCAGAATTGCAGGAAACCGATTTCAGGAGGTAGACTGGAATTGCATTGAAAGCATAGGAAAAGAGGCAGAACGTCCACAATGATGCACTTGGCCAAAAAGGGCGTATGCGTTTTTTCCTGAATATATTCAGGAAAAAACGCATACGCCCTTTTTGGCCAACCAAGCAAGCTTGCAAAGGAAATCTGCACTACAATGAAGTCTCACTTCCCCCCGGTCAAAAGGGCCATCTGAAAAAAGTGTAAAATCCAGAAAGGCAGGACAGGCCATGGAGAAATGGGAGCCTTGTTATGCTGATGGGCGGGATGTAAATTGCCAAGAACCACTTGGGAGAAGTGTATGGTGTTTCCTGAAACATCTAAAAAACAAAGCAACAGAACCTAGGGCACTTCCACTTATGGTCCTATAGCTTAGGGAAATTAAAATCAAAAAGACACAGCCACCCCAAAGTTTGGGACGGCTCTGTTTACAAGAACCTCGTTTACAGTACAAGTTCAACATTGCAGAAAGTGAAAAATGGAGAAAGAAGTTGTGGTATTTACTTACAAAGCAATATCACTCAGCAATAAAATCTGTGTCATCAGGCCCTTAGCAGCACAATGAGTGGATTCAGGTATGATGATTCTAACTGAAATAAGTCACACAGAAAAAGAAACATCATAAGATATCAGTAATACACGGAATGTAAACTTGGCTACACAGGAACTGAATTACAGAACAGAACAGGGTCTCAAATTTAGAAAACAAACTTATGCTTGCTTAAGGGGAAACGTGAGTTGGGCTGCTGCATAAAACCAGAGATTGAAATGAGCACAGATAAAGTTCCTTAAGCCAAATATGGAATAGACAAGAGCTACTCCTTGCTCAACGAAATGGACTCAACACCGCATATTAAACGCCTAAGAATGTACCTGACTAGTAAGTATCTTAAAACCTATAGATTGCTATGTCTCCGAAAGAGAATCAAGCATGTGTACAGGGGCATAAACGCAGCAGTGATAGGATTGGAGAGGTTCGGTGAGCAAATGAAGAACCTTTGAAGTCGTATTGCATGGTACCCATTACACGGGTCTTAACTCTCCAGGTTTAAGGTATTCTTCCTTCAGCTAAAACATGCATGTGGAACCCAAGTATGATCAACCATGCGAACGGGAAACGTGTTCAAATATGTCTCAGTTTTCCTCCCCTGGTACTCGGGTGCAAATTTCCAGACGCTTTACTAACACTCTCCCCACTTGGAGAGTCAGTCCCTTTAACCTCCTGTTTGGCCCAGTTTGCAATTTCTGTGGAAAATGAACAGGAATAGCGAGAACCAATGAGAGGCTAGCTGGAGGTGTCTGGACGGGCAAATTTAACTCTCATTTCCCACCTGGAAGAGGAATTAACCAAAGGCTCAGCATGCCGCGCCGGAACAAGATTAGGGCCTGAAGCCATCCTGCGGTGTTGCGGCCAGGTCACAAGAAAGCGAGTTGAAGAAAGGAGCTCAGGGGCACTGTAATTCACAAACCTGCAGCGTTATAAATGACAGCTATCGTCCAAAAATAGACTGAAGTAAGGCTGCCAAGAGGACTTGAAAGCGGGGCAGAATTGCAGGAAACCGATTTCAGGAGGTAGACTGGAATTGCATTGAAAGCATATGAAGAGAGTCAGAAACTCGACAATGATGCACTTGGCCAAAAAGGGCGTATGCGTTTTTTCCTGAATATATTCAGGAAAAAACGCATACGCACTTTTTGGCCAACCAAGCAAGCTTGCAAAGGAAATCTGCACTACAATGAAGTCTCACTTCCACCCGGTCAAAAGGGCCATCTGAAAAAAGTGTAAAATCCATAAAGGCACGACAGGCCATGGAGAACTGGGAGCCTTCTTATGCTGATGGGTGGGATGTAAATTGCCAACAGCCACTCTGGAGAAGTGTATGGTGTTTCCTGAAACATCTAAAAAACAAAGCAACAGAGCCTAGGGCACTTCCACTTATGGTCCTATAGCTTAGGGAAATTAAAATCAAAAAGACACAGCCACCCCAAAGTTTGGGACGGCTCTGTTTACAAGAACCTCGTTTACGGTACAAGTTCAATATCGCAGAAAGTGAAAAATGGATAAAGAACTTGTGGTACTTACGTACAATGCAATATCACTCAATAATGAAATCTATGTCATCAGGCCCGTAGCAGCATAATGAGTGGATTCAGGTATGATGATTCGAACTGAAATAAGTCACACAGAAAAGAAACATCATAAGGTATCACTAATACAGAGAATGTGAACTCGGCTACACATGAACTGAATTACAAAACAGAACAGTGTCTCAAGTTTAGAAAACCAACTAACGCTTGCTTAAGGGGGAAGGTGAGTTGGGGTGCTGCATAAAACCAGAGATTGAAATGAGCACAGATAAAGTTCCTTAAGCCACATATGGAATAGACAAGAGCTACTCCTTGCTCAATGAAATGGACTCAACACCCCATATTAAACGCCTAAGAATGTACCTGACTAGTAAGTATCTTAAAACCTATGGATTGCTATGTCTCCGAAAGAGAATCAAGCGTGTGTACAGGGGCATAAACGCAGCAGTGATAGGATTGGAGAGGTTCGGTGAGCAAATGAAGACCCTTTGAAGTCATATTGCATGGTACCCATTCCACGGGTCTCAACTCTCCAGGTTTAAGGTATTCTTCCTTCAGCTAAAACATGCATGTGGAACCCAGAGTATGATCAACCGTGTGAACGGGAGACGTGTTCAAATATGTCTCAGTTTTCCTCCCCTGGTACTCGGGTGCAACATTCCAGACCCTTTACTAACACTCTCCCAACTTGGAGAGTCAGCGCCTTTAACCTCCTGTTTGGCCCAGTTTGCAATTTCTGCGGAAGATGAACAGGAATAGGGAGAACCAATGAGAGACTAGCTGGAGGTGTCTGGACGGGCAAATTTAACTCTCATTTCCCACCAGGAAGAGGAAATAACCAAAGGCTCAGCGTGCCGTGCCGGAACCAGATTAGGGCCTGAAGCCATCCTGCGGTGTTGCGGCCAGCTCAAAAGAAAGCGAGTTGAAGAAAGGAGCTCAGGGTCTCTGTAATTCACAAACCTGCAGAGTTATAAATGACAGCTATCCTCCAAAAATATACTGAAGTAAGGCTTCCAAGAGGACTTGAAAGTGGGGCATAATTGCAGGATACCGATTTCAGGAGGTAGACTGGAATTGCATTGAAAGCGTAGGAAAAGAGGCAGAACGTCCACAATGATGCACTTTGCCAAAAGGGCATATGCGTTTTTTCCTGAATATATTCAGGAAAAAACGCATACGCCCTTTTTGGCCAACCAAGCAAGCTTGCAAAGGAAATCTGCACTACAATGAAGTCTCACTTCCCCCCGGTCAAAAGGGCCATCAGAATAAAGTGTAAAATCCAGAAAGGCAGGACAGGCCATGGAGAACTGGGAGCCTTGTTATGCTGATGGGCGGGATGTAAATTGCCAACAGACACCCGGGAGAAGTGTATGGTGTTTCCTGAAACATCTAAAAAACAAAGCAACAGAGCCTAGGGCACTTCCACTTATGGTCCTATAGCTTAGGGAAATTAATATCAAAAAGACACAGCAACCCCAAAATTTGGGACGGCTCTTTTTACAGGAATCTCTTCTACGGCACAAGTTAAATATCCCAGAGAGCAAATAATGGATAAAGAAGTTGCGGTACTTCTGTACAACAGAATACCACTCAGCAATGAAATCTATGTCACCAGGCCCGTACCAGCATAATGAGTGGATTGAGGCACGATGATTCTAAGTGAAATAAGTCACACAGAAAAAGAAACATCATAAGGTATCACTAATACACGGAATGTGAACTTGGCTACACATGAACTGAATTACAAAACAGAACAGGGTCTCAAGTTTAGAAAACCAACTTATGCCTGCTTAAGGGGGAAGGTGAGTTGGGGTGCTGCATAAAAGCAGAGTTTGAAATTAGCACAGATACCATTCCATAAGCCAAATATATAATAGACAAGAGCTACCCCTTGCTCAACGAAATGGATTCAACAATGAGGTATCACCTCACACCTGGTAGAATAGGCATCATTGAAAATATACAAACAAAAAATGCTGGAAAGGGTGTGGAGAAAAGGAACCCTCTTCCACTATTGTTGGGAATATAAATTGATACAGTCATTATGGAGAACAATATGGAATTTCTTAAGAAACTAACAATAGAATTACCATATGATACAGCAATCCCAGTACTGGACATATACCCAGACAAAACCATAAATCAAAAAGAGTCATTCACCGCAATGTTCATTGCATCACTATTTACAATATCGAGGTAACGGAAGCAACCTAAATGCCCACAGACAGACGAATGCATAAAGCTGTGGTACATATATAAAATGGAATATTACTAAGCCATGAAAAGGAATGAAATTGGGTCATTTGTAGAGACGTCGATGGATCTAGAGACTGTCATACAGAGTGAAGTAAGTCAGAAAGAGAAAAACAAATCTTGTATATTCATGCATATATGTGGAACCTAGAAAAACTGTACAGATTAACCATTTTGCAAGGCATAAACAGAGCAACAGATGTAGACAACAAACGTATGGACAACAAGGGGGGAAAGCTGTTGGGGGGGTGGTGGTGGGAGGAGTTGAGAGACTGGGATTGGCATGTATACATTTATATGTATAAAATAGATAACCAATAAGAACCTGCTGTATAAAAATATAAAATAAAATTCAAAATTAAAAAGAAGTAAAATTTAAAAAATAAAACAGAAAAAACAATTATTCCCTGCACATACATGTATTTATATGAATAAATTATTTCCATGCTTATATCTGTAAATACAAAAAAGAGGAATAAAATCTACCTTGAACCAAAAACGAAAAAGAGAAAAAAAACACAGAACCCACCAGTTACACAGAGGAAAACCGTATCAGGGCACTTGCTCCAGTTGTAAACAATTCTGAAGTTGGTCAGTGGTGGGGAATCGTCTCCCATTCAGCCAGCAGCCCCCACGCAACAAGCGTCCTCATTGCAAAGCTGGGGCACCGTGCCGAGGCATCTGTGAGTAAACGTGAGCTGAGCCCCAGGCCAGTTGCTGCTGAACTATTCCCACCCATCCCAGGTAAAACACCTGAATATATACAAGGACTTGAAAGCCTAGAGGAAGGGCCATAGAGCCACACGAGTGACAGCATGCCGGCCGACTTGGTGCCTGCAGGCCAGCCAGGATGGTCCTGGCCCTGGGTGCTCTTCTGGAAGATTTCCATTTCCCTGCCTGAGATACCCGTCCTGTCCCTGCCCCCACTGCTTTTTTCCTTCCTCACCTCTGCCCAGGGAGAAATTCCAGCAGCAGGTATGGGTGACACATCCTCTTCTTTAGCAGGTGGCAGCCTGGCAACTGCTGCAGAAAGTCCAGCAGAGCCCCACTCACACTGGGCCACCCACAAAGCCGTGGCCTCTCACTCCCTCCCACCAGCCCAGCCCCGAGACTGCTGACAGGGCAGAGAAAATGGCGTCAGGCACGGCTGCAGGGGCTCTTGCTGCCTGGAGTGGTATTTATATTGATCTCAACCCAGGCACACCTGGGGAGGGCTGGCCGGCACGGTAAGGCTGCCCAGGTCAGCCAATCATCACCCCTCAGGGGCTCACAGTTGCAGAAAATGGAACTTGCTGAACCGGCCAGGTCCAAGGAACAGGTGTGGGCTCCTGAGAGTCAGGATAGACAAGGGGCTGCAGCTTTGGCTTGTTTTCTAATCATTTTATCTGGCCCATGAGTGGGAGACAACTTCAAGAAAACCCTCTCCTAATGAGAGGAACCCAGGAGTCAGGCAGAGGAGGGGTGGGTGGTGGTTGGAGACAGAGGCCTGGTGCCCCGGGTGCAGTGGAAGTCTCTGGAAGACCAGGTGGAGGGAGGCCTCACGGAGTGATGCCCAGGGTCACAGACCTGTCGCAGCTGCTGTTTGTTAGTTCAAGTCCTGCTCTGAGGTGCTCTGTGTCAGCTCTGAGCGACAGGTGAGCTGGGGGTGCTCTGCAATGAGGGCTATGTGCACGGTTCCTGTGTGCCCAGCCCTGCCACGGTACCTGCAAGGGTAGCTCTGTATCCTGGGAGGGGCCTGACCACGAGAGCCCCGTGGGCTGGGGTGGGGGTGGGGTACCTGCCCAGGTGAGCTCCATATTCTGGGATTGGTCTGACCACGAGAGCCCCATGGGCTGCTGGGGACCTGGTAAAGGATGTCAGGACAGTCAGTGAAGCCACCGAGGATATACCTCCAGTTGCTCCTAATTCCTACACCCTGCTGGTCATTCTACCAACCACCAGGACATGGTATTCTGTATTAGTCTTCAATGATGCCTTCTTTTGTATTCCATTAGTCCCAGAGTCACAAGAAATTTTGGCTTGTGAGTGGCAGGACTCCACATACAACTAAAACAATACTTCCGGGCCGTCTGGCCCCAAGGGTGCAAAAATTCCCACACCATCTTTGGGGAAAGCTTAGCTAAAGACCTAAAAGTTCTACCTCTGGAAAAGGAAACCCTCCTTCAATATGCAGACGACATTCTGATCACCAGCCCTACTAAGGAGGCCTCTGAACTACCAAGCCAATAAAGGATAGAAGTTGTCCAAGAAAAAGCTCAAATATCACAGACTGTGGTGACCTGCCTGGGCTTCATTCTCACAGAAGGTCAGAGAAGCCCATCCCAGGAAAGGGAAGAAACCATTTTCAGCCTTACCCCTTTCTAAAACTAGAAGACAGCTTAGGGGTTCCTGGGGAGGCCAGGGTTTGCTGCTTCTGGATCCCTAACCACAGTCTACTAGCTGGGCCTCTATATGAAACACTGAAAGGAAAAGATGATGATTCTTTTGAATAGAATCCAGAAGTGGCCTTTCAAGAATGGAAAGAGCAGTCAATTCAGACCCTTGCCCTGGAACTCCCTAATTTAGCTAAACCCTTTGACCTTTACATTCCCGGTGAAAGGTGAATCGCCATTGGAGAATTAGTGCAAAAACTGGGACCACTTGAAATGGAACAATGCAAGAATGCCATCCAGGTAGGATAAACTACGGTCACTAAGGGGCTTGGCCCACTGCCACATCTGGCCAAGATACTGGCGGTATCTAAAAACCTGGAAATCAGCAGCCCAAAAGGCCACCTCCCTCCTAAGGGAAAAGGACCCCACGTGGTGATCCTAACCACCAACCATGCCCTGAAGTTGCAGGGTTCGCTCCGTGGGCACACCGACCTCGAGTGAGGAGGCCCTCCAACTCCAACATCCAGAGAGATAACCGGGGGCAACAGGGCACCATGACGACTCGTGTGAACATCACTTGACCTGGAGTTTCTCTCATAAAACAACAAGAGTGTGTCCCAAAAGAGTAGACTACTGCTTGCAGGACATACTGCACCCAGAGGGGAGCTAATAATCTTGGCGGGGGAACAGTATACCACACTGTCACCATAGAAAAGCCTACAGACACCGTGATGATGGTGGCCAATAAGACCGGCTGGACTCCTGTTTACTTCAAAAGGCTGTTGACTCAGTAGCCATCATGGTCCTTGATCACCACTGACCCTGGACTGTCTGGGAGTTGAGCGGGCAGGGCTCTGACACCTGGTGCTGTTTGTACGTTAATTCAGGGGCCTAATTGAAGAAAGCGCAGACTACTGGTCAGAGCATCTAGGCTGGCAGAGACGGTCAGCCTAAGGTGGCCGAACAAATGTGGGGCGGGGTGAAACCGGCCCCCACAGCGTCTCTGCACATCTCTTTCCTGGACCCTTAAAGGTCATTAGAATCTATAACACTTCCAATGCTGGTGCTCAGGTGGACGAGCAGGGAGGCAGGGGTCCTGGGGACAATCAACGTCACCGGGAGGCTGCTGGGGAGAAGCTCTGACCCTCGCCCCAGGGTATGAGGGCTCCCAACTCAGCACTCAGCAGTTACAGAAGAAGGGTCTGCACCCTCAGCACTCCAAGAATGAGGAACGGGACAAAAGGCAGAGGAGGGGTTTGTCCCCAGCAAAGCCCATTAAAAATCCCTGGGAGATAAAAATAGAATCTGGGCAATAAAGTCAAGTCTAACCTTTTTTATCCTTTGTGCTTTGTCTAATTTCACGTGCTCCTAGGGTCCCGCATGCAGAGGTTCCACACCCGGCACTTCAGACCAGATTTCCTAGTGCAGAATGGCTGGGTCGACACCTCAGCTCCTGGGGCCCAGTGCAGACTCCACGATATAGAGCCTGAGCTACAGCCAACCCGGCCCTCGAGAGCTCCGCCGCCTCCCTCCCTCCCACTGACTCTGACAGGATCTCTACACAGCAGCCCAGCCCACAGCCCACGGGGTAGTGCATGCTCTCACCTCTCCATTCTCTGATCAAAATATAAAGTTTCCTTTGCTTGTGAACCAAACTCAGTCTCGATCTGTTGGCCCCAATGACACTGGGCAGGGGGACACTTGTTGGGGTCCACTCTGGAGGATCAGTAACAGAAATTGAGACTATTGTAACCTCAATGAACAGATGTGTGAGCCAAACTGTAGTTAACATAGAACAGTGTATAAGGCTCGGGTAAAATAAGATGTTTTTAACACTTCCATTTGATATTTCCATCACTTTTTATAAGCAAGTTCAGTGAAAAGGTTTGTCTTATTTGTCAGGTCAATATTAGAGAAACGAAGTGATTTCTTTCCAAGGATGTACAGCTAATAATCTTGGTTAAACCTTCAATCTTGTTTTAAATGCTTTTCCATTGAAAATGATACCTCTCTTTCAGCTCCCCCATTTCTGAGAAGTATAAAATCTTATAATTTATTATTACCAAAGGGGAAAGGTGGGAGGAGGGATAAATTAACAGTTTGGAATGAACACATACACACTGCTATGTATAAAATAGATCATCAACAAGGAACTACTGTATAGCACAGGGAACTACACTCAACATTTTGCAATAACCTATAAGGGGAAATAATCTGAAAAAGAATAGATATTTTTATTGACATCATCTATCAATGACAGTTAAAGTGTAGCCTAAGGGAAGCTGGTGGTGAGTGCTTCTGACCCTGAAGACTTCAATCATCTAAAGTTTGGACTCTGCCTACTTCCCAAGGCCCTTAATGAACATATGTGTAGCCGTAGCTTAAAAACTTCCCCAGTTTGGGTTTCGGGGAGACACTGATTTTGAAAAAGCCCTGGTGTTCTCCTTACATGAATGGGACTCTTCCTACTGCTAAAACATGTCTGTCACACCCAGAGGATGGTATACTGTCTGATCGGGAAGAGTTTGGAAAAGGCATCTCATCTCCTCATCTCCTGGTGCTCGGGTTCACCCCTCCAGCGTCTTTACTAACAGTCTCCCCACTTGGAGATGTCAGCACTGTCAACATCCTGTTGCGTACAGTTTGGAATTTGTCCAGAGGATGAAGCGGAAGGATGAGGAACAATGAGAGACAAGTCCTAGGTGTTCAGACAGGCACATGTCACTCTAATTTCCAATCAGGAAGACGAATTGACCAAAGGCTAGGGTTGCCCATGGAAACAGTATAGGGCTTGAGGAAATCCCGCTGCTTTGTGGCCAGTTCCCAGAAACACGAGTTGAACAATGGAACTCAGGGGCAGTAAAATTCACAAAACTGCAGAGTTGAAAATATCCATCACTGAAAAATGTCTTGAGGAAAGTCAGAGAAAAGGACTTGTAAGCAAGGGAGAATGGCAGGAAAGGGATTTGAGGAGGTAGAAAGGACTCGCCATTAAGCACAAGAAAAGGAGCTGAACATTGCCAACATTGCAGTTGGCCAAAAAGGGTGTATGCGTTCTTTTCTGTATATATTCAAGAAAAGGGCATACACTTTTTTAGCCAACCAAACAGGTGGGCACTGGAAGTCAATACTACAAAAGATATCACTTCGCATCAGTCAGAAGAGCCATCCTCATAAAGCGTAAACAAGAGAAATGCAGGACAGGGCAACGAGAAGAGGGAGCCCTGTGAGACTTATAGTGGAAATGTATATTGCCAACGGCCATTCTGGAGAAGTGTATTGTGTTTACTAAAGCATCTAAAAAATGAGCTACAGAGCATAGGGCACTTGCACTCATGGGCGTATATCTTGGGAAAAACAAAAATCGAGAGGACACAGGCACCCCAATGTTTACCCCCTCTCTGTTTAAAAGATCCTCGACTAGGATATAACTTAAATGTCTCTGGAGGGAAAAAATGGATAGAGATGTGGTACTTAGGTAGAGTGGAATATTATTCAGCCTGGAAATCAATGAAATATGGCCAGTTGTAACAACTCCGGAGGAGTTACGTATGATCATTCTAAGTGACAGAATTCAAAAAGAAAAAGACACATATCATAAGATATCACTTAAAGGTGGAATCCAAAATGGCTACACATGAAATAAATTACAAAACAAAAACATAGTCAAATATGTAGAAAACACGCATAAGGCTGCTAAACGGGAAAGGTGGGGAGGGGTGAGGCATCATCCAGGAGGTTGAAATTAGCAAAGATACCATTCCAAATACCAAACTGATAATCAACAAGGCCTACACGGTAGCTAAAAGAACTGCACTCAGCACACTCAAGTCACCGGAAAAGAATATATACGACTGGTAAGAATCTGAAAAAGAATTTATTGATGTCTCTCTGTACGCGAATCAAGTGGATGTACAGCAGCAAGAAACAGAGCTTTGAAAATCAGCTGTAACCAATATAGTAATAAATTGAAAAAAATAAACGACAGAGAGACAGAGAAAACCTCTTACAACTTTTCCTCAGGGACGGTGATGCAACATGGATTGAACACATCTAGACCCACAGCAGGATGAGACATAAGGCTGGAAACTGTTTGCGCTAAGAGAAATGTGAGGTTGGGTGAGGAAATGCACACCCTTTAAAGTAATACTACCTGGTACCCATTCAATGGGTCCCAAATCTGCAGGTTCAAGGGATCTTCCTACAGCTAAAACATGCATGGAAAACCCAGAGGACTGTACACCATGTGATCGGGAGATGTGTCTAAAATGCACCTCATTTATCCTCTCCTGGTGCTCCTGTTCACCATTCCAGCCACGCTACTTAGAATCTCCCCACTTGGAGAATCAGCACATTTAAACTTCTGTTTCACACATTTTGCAAATTGTGAGGAGGATGAACGGGAAGAGGGGGAACCAATGAGAGAAGAGTTGTAGGGGTTTGGACGGGCACATATCACTCTAATTTCCCATTAAGAATAAGAATTAAAGAAAGGCTCAGCCTGCCTCGCCGGAGCCAAAATAGGGCCTGAAGCAATCCTGCGGGTTTGAGGCCAGCTCACAAAAGAGCAACTTAAAAAATGGAGCTCAGGGTCACTGCAATTCACAAACCTGCAGAGTTATAAATGAAAACTAACGTCCAAAAATATGTTGAGGTAAGGCAAAGAAGAGGATCTGAATGCAAGACAGAATTGCAAGAAACAGATTTCAAGAGATAGATTGGACTCGTCTTTAACGCACATGAAAAGCGGCAGAATTTTGACAATGATGCAGTTGGCCCAAAAGGGCGTATGCGTTTTTTCCTGATTATATCCAGGAAAAAACGCATACGCACTTTATGGGCAACGAAGCAAGCAAGCAATGCAAATGTGCACAACAAAGAAGTCTCACTTCCCACCGGTCAAAAGGGTCATCCTAAAAAATTGTAAAAACCAGAAATGCAGGACAGGCCATGGAGAACAGGGAGCCTTTATACGCTGATGGGCAGTGTGTGAACTGCCAAGAGCCACTCTGGAGAAGTGTATGGTGGTTCCTAAATCATCTAAAAAACAGAGCTACAGAGCATAGGACACTTCCAATCATGGGAGTATATCTAGGGAAGTCTAAAAATCAACAAGACACAAGCACACCACAGTTTAGTGCTACTCTGTTTACAAGAACCTCAACTTCAGTACACCTTAAATATCCCAGGAAAGAGAACAATGGATAAAGAAGATGTGGTACTTATGTACAATGGAATATCTCTTCACCATGAAATCAATGTAATAAGGCTAGTAGAAGGATAAAGAGTGGATTTAGGTCCGATAATACTACTTGAAATAAGTCAAACAGAAAAAGAAACATATCATAAGATATCACTTATAGAGGGAGGGTAAATATGGCTGCACAAGAAATGAATTACAGAACAGAACAGTGTCTCACATTTAGAAAACACACTTATGTCAGCTTAAGGGGAAAGGAGAGGTGGGGTGATGCATAAAACCAGAGTTTGAAATTAGCACAGATACCGTTCAATAAACCAAATAGGTATTAGACAAGATCTACACCTTGCTCAATGAACTGGCCTCAACACACCCTATACACCGCAGAGAAATATATCTGAGGAATAAGAATCTTAAAACCCATGTATTGATATATCTCCATAAGGGAATCAAGTGTGTGCAGAGCGGCACAAACACAGCAGTGAAAATGAGCTAAACCCCATTATAGAAATAAATTTTAAAAACAAAACGCTGAAACAATGAAAGAGAGAAAAATTCTTACAAAATTCGCTCAGGGGCTGTGATGCAACCTGGATTGACCACATATAAACCCACAGCTGGATAAGACATAAGGCTGGACACTTGGGGCTGACAGGATTGGTGAGCTTTGGTGAGCAACTGCCGAAAGTTTAATGCAATACTTCATGCTACTCAGTCCAAGGGTCCCAACACTCCAGGTTGAAGGGAATCTTCCTACAGCTAAACCATGCTTGGGAAACCCAGCGACTGGTATACCATATGATCGGGAAAGGTTTCTAAAACGCACCTCATTTTTCCTCTCCTGGGGCTCCGGATCGACATTCCAGCCGCTTTACTAACAACATCCCCACATGGAGTCAATGCCTTTAAGTTCTGGTATCGCACAGTCTGCAGTTAGTGCAGAGGATGAATGGGAATAGGGGGAACCAGTGAGAAACTAGCTGTAGCGGTTTCAATGGGCACATGTCACTCTAATATCACATCAGTAAGAAGAATTAACCAAAGGCACAGCAAGGTGCCCCAGAAGAAAAATAGGGCTTCAAGGAATCCTGTGGTTACGGGGCAAGACCACAAAAATAAGAGCTAAAAAATGGAGCTAAGGGCCACTGCAATTCAAAAACCTGCAGAGTTATAAAGGCCAACTATTTTTAAAAAATATATTGAGGTAAGGCTATGAAGAGGCATTGAAAGCAAGGCAGAATTGCAGGAAACCGATTTCAGGAGGTAGACTGGAATTGCATTGAAAGCATATGAAGAGAGTCAGAAACTCGAAAATGATGCACTTGGCCAAAAAGGGCGTATGCGTTTTTTCCTGAATATATTCAGGAAAAAACGCATACGCCCTTTTTGGCCAACCAAGCAAGCTTGCAAAGGAAATCTGCACTACAATGAAGTCTCACTTCCCCCCGGTCAAAAGGGCCATCAGAATAAAGTGTAAAATCCAGAAAGGCAGGACAGGCCATGGAGAACTGGGAGCCTTGTTATGCTGATGGGCGGGATGTAAATTGCCAACAGACACTCGGGAGAAGTGTATGGTGTTTCCTGAAACATCTAAAAAACAAAGCAACAGAGCCTAGGGCACTTCCACTTATGGTCCTATAGCTTAGGGAAATTAAAATCAAAAAGACACAGCCACCCCAAAGTTTGGGACGGCTCTGTTTACAAGAACCTCGTTTACAGTACAAGTTCAACATCGCAGAAAGTGAAAAATGGATAAAGAAGTTGTGGTATTCACTTACAAAGCAATATCACTCAGCAATGAAATCTATGTCATCAGGCCCTTAGCAGCACAATGAGTGGATTCAGGTATGATGATTCTAACTGAAATAAGTCACACAGAAAAAGAAACATCATAAGATATCAGTAATACACGGAATGGAAACTTGGCTACACAGGAACTGAATTACAGAACAGAACAGGGTCTCAAATTTAGAAAACCAACTTATGCTTGCTTAAGGGGAAAGGTGAGTTGGGGTACTGCATAAAACCAGAGATTGAAATGAGCACAGATAAAGTTCCTTAAGCCAAATATGGAATAGACAAGAGCTACTCCTTGCTCAACGAAATGGACTCAACACCGCATATTAAACGCCTAAGAATGTACCTGACTAGTAAGTATCTTAAAACCTATGGATTGCTATGTCTCCAAAAGAGAATCAAGCATGTGTACAGGGGCATAAACGCAGCAGTGATAGGATTGGAGAGGTTCGGTGAGCAAATGAAGACCCTTTGAAGTCATATTGCATGGTACCCATTCCACGGGTTTCAACTACCCAGGTTTAAGGTATTCTTCCTTCAGCTAAAACATGCATGTGGAACCTAGAGTATGATCAACCATGTGATCGGGAGACGTGTTCAAATATGTCTCAGTTTTCCTCCCCTGGTACTCGGGTGCAACATTCCAGACGCTTTATTAACACTCTCCCGACTTGGAGAGTCAGTCCCTTTAACCTCCTGTTTGGCCCAGTTTGCAATTTCTGCGGAAGATGAACAGGAATAGCGAGAACCAATGAGAGACTAGCTGGAGGTGTCTGGACGGGCAAATTTAACTCTCATTTCCCACCAGGAAGAGGAATTAACCAAAGGCTCAACGTGCCGTGCCGGAACCAGATTAGGGCCTGAAGCCATCCTGCGGTGTTGCGGCCAGCTCACAAGAAAGCGAGTTGAAGAAAGGAGCTCAGGGGCACTGTGATTCACAAACCTGCAGAGTTATAAATGACAGCTATCGTCCAAAAATAGACTGAAGTAAGGCTGCCAAGAGGACTTGAAAGCGGGGCAGAATTGCAGGATACCGATTTCAGGAGGTAGACTGGAATTGCATTGAAAGCATAGGAAAAGAGGCAGAACGTCCACAATGATGCACTTGGCCAAAAAGGGCGTATGCGTTTTTTCCTGAATATATTCAGGAAAAAACGCATACGCCCTTTTTGGCCAACCAAGCAAACTTGCAAAGGAAATCTGCACTACAATGAAGTCTCACTTCTCCCCGGTCAAAAGGGCCATCTGAAAAAAGTGTAAAATCCAGAAAGGGAGGACAGGCCATGGAGAACTGGGAGCCTTGTTATGCTGATGGGCGGGATGTAAATTGCCAACAGACACTCAGGAGAAGTGTATGGTGTTTCCTGAAACATCTAAAAAACAAAGCAACAGAGCCTAGGGCACTTCCACTTATGGTCCTATAGCTTAGGGAAATTAAAATAAAAAAGACACAGCCACCCCAAAGTTTGGGACGCCTCTGTTTACAAGAACCTCGTTTACCGTACAAGTGCAATATCACAGAAAGTGAAAAATGGATAAAGAAGTTGTGGTACTTACGTACAATGCAGTATCACTCAGCAATGAAATCTATGTCATCAGGCCCGTAGCAGCATAATGAGTGGATTCAGGTACGATGATTCTAACTGAAATAAGTCACACAGAAAAAGAAACATCATAAGATATCAGTAATACACGGAATGGAAACTTGGCTACACAGGAACTGAATTACAGAACAGAACAGGGTCTCAAATTTAGAAAACCAACTTATGCTTGCTTAAGGGGAAAGGTGAGTTGGGGTGCTGCATAAAACCAGAGATTGAAATGAGCACAGATAAAGTTCCTTAAGCCAAATATGGAATAGACAAGAGCTACTCCATGCTCAACGAAATGGACTCAACACCGCATATTAAACGCCTAAGAATGTACCTGACTAGTAAGTATCTTAAAACCTATAGATTGCTATGTCTCCGAAAGAGAATCAAGCATGTGTACAGGGGCATAAACGCATCAGTGATAGGATTGGAGAGGTTCAGTGAGCAAATGAAGACCCTTTGAAGTCATATTGCATGGTACCCATTCCACGGGTTTCAACTACCCAGGTTTTAGGTATTCTTCCTTCAGCTAAAACATGCATGTGGAACCTAGAGTATGATCAACCATGTGATCGGGAGACGTGTTCAAATATGTCTCAGTTTTCGTACCCTGGTACTCGGGTGCAACATTCCAGACGCTTTACTAACACTCTCCCGACTTGGAGAGTCAGTCCCTTTAACCTCCTGTTTGGCCCAGTTTGCAATTTCTGCGGAAGATGAACAGGAATAGCGAGAACCAATGAGAGACTAGCTGGAGGTGTCTGGACGGGCAAATTTAACTCTCATTTCCCACCAGGAAGAGGAAATAACCAAAGGCTCAGCGTGCCGTGCCGGAACCAGATTAGGGCCTGAAGCCATCCTGCGGTGTTGCGGCCAGCTCACAAGAAAGCGAGTTGAAGAAAGGAGCTCAGGGGCACTGTAATTCACAAACCTGCAGAGTTATAAATGACAGCTATTGTCCAAAAATAGACTGAAGTAAGGCTGCCAAGAGGACTTGAAAGCGGGGCAGAATTGCAGGAAACCGATTTCAGGAGGTAGACTGGAATTGCATTGAAAGCATAGGAAAAGAGGCAGAACGTCCACAATGATGCACTTGGCCAAAAAGGGCGTATGCATTTTTTCCTGAATATATTCAGGAAAAAACGCATACGCCCTTTTTGGCCAACCAAGCAAGCTTGCAAAGGAAATCTGCACTACAATGAAGTCTCACTTCCCCCCGGTCAAAAGGGCCATCTGAAAAAAGTGTAAAATCCAGAAAGGCAGGACAGGCCATGGAGAACTGGGAGCCTTGTTATGCTGATGGGCGGGATGTAAATTGCCAACAGACACTCGGGAGAAGTGTATGGTGTTTCCTGAAACATCTAAAAAACAAAGCAACAGAGCCTATGGCACTGCCACTTATGGTCCTATAGCTTAGGGAAATTAAAATCAAAAAGACACAGCCACCCCAACGTTTGGGACGCCTCTGTGTACAGGAACCTCGTTTACAATACAAGTTCAACATCGCAGAAAGTGAAAAATGGATAAAGAAGTTGTGGTATTTACTTACAAAGCAATATCACTCAGCAATGAAATCTATGTCATCAGGCCCTTAGCAGCACAATGAGTGGATTCAGGTATGATGATTCTAACTGAAATAAGTCCCACAGAAAAAGAAACATCAAAAGATATCAGTAATACACGGAATGTAAACTTGGCTACACAGGAACTGAATTACAGAACAGAACAGGTTCTCAAATTTAGAAAACCAACTTATGCTTGCTTAAGGGTAAAGGTGAGTTGGGGTACTGCATAAAACCAGAGATTGAAATGAGCACAGATAAAGTTCCTTAAGCCAAATATGGAATAGACAAGAGCTACTCCTTGCTCAATGAAATGGACTCAACACCGCATATTAAACGCCTAAGAATGTACCTGACTAGTAAGTATCTTAAAACCTATGGATTGCTATGTCTCCGAAAGAGAATCAAGCGTGTGTACAGGGGCATAAACGCAGCAGTGATAGGATTGGAGAGGTTCGGTGAGCAAATGAAGACCCTTTGAAGTCATATTGCATGGTACCCATTACACGGGTCTCAACTCTCCAGGTTTAAGGTATTCTTCCTTCAGCTAAAACATGCATGTGGAACCCAAGTATGATCAACCATGTGAACGAGAGACGTGTTCAAATATGTCTCAGTTTTCCTCCCCTGGTACTCGGGTGCAACATTCCAGATGCTTTACTAACACTCTCCCCACTTGGAGAGTCAGCGCCTTTAACCTCCTGTTTGACCCAGTTTGCAATTTCTGCGGAAGATGAACAGGAATAGCGAGAACCAATGAGAGACTAGCTGGAGGTGTCTGGACGGGCAAATTTAACTCTCATTTCCCACCAGGAAGAAGAAATAACCAGAGGCTCAGCGTGCCATGCCGGAACCAGATTAGGGCCTGAAGCCATCCTGCGGTGTTGCGGCCAGGTCACAAGAAAGCAAGTTGAAGAAAGGAGATCAGGGGCACTGTAATTCACAAACCTGCAGAGTTATAAATGACAGCTATCGTCCAAAAATAGACTGAAGTAAGGCTGCCAAGAGGACTTGAAAGCGGGGCAGAATTGCAGGAAACCGATTTCAGGAGGTAGACTGGAATTGCATTGAAAGCATAGGAAAAGAGGCAGAACGTCCACAATGATGCACTTGGCCAAAAAGGGCGTATGCGTTTTTTCCTGAATATATTCAGGAAAAAACGCATACGCCCTTTTTGGCCAACCAAGCAAGCTTGCAAAGGAAATCTGCACTACAATGAAGTCTCACTTCCTCCCGGTCAAAAGGGCCATCTGAAAAAAGTGTAAAATCCAGAAAGGCAGTACAAGCCATGGAGAACTGGGAGCCTTGTTATGCTGATGGGCGGGATGTAAATTGCCAACAGACACTCGGGAGAAGTGTATGGTGTTTCCTGAAACATCTAAAAAACAAAGCAACAGAGCCTAGGGCACTGCCACTTATGGTCCTATAGCTTAGGGAAATTAAAATCAAAAAGACACAGCCACCCCAAAGTTTGGGACGCCTCTGTTTACAAGAACCTCGTTTACCGTACAAGTTCAATATCACAGAAAGTGAAAAATGGATAAAGAACTTGTGGTACTTACGTACAATGCAGTATCACTCAACATTGAAATCTATGTCATCAGGCCCATAGCAGCATAATGAGTAGATTCAGGTACGATGATTCTAACTGAAATAAGTCACACAGAAAACGAAACATCATAAGATATCACTAATACACGGAATGTAAACTTGGCTACACAGGAACTGAATTCCAAAACAGAACAGGTTCTCAAATTTAGAAAACCAACTTATGCTTGCTTAAGGGGAAAGGTCAGTTGGGGTGCTGCATAAAACCAGAGATTGAAATGAGCACAGATAAAGTTCCTTAAGCCAAATATGGAATAGACAAGAGCTACTCCTTGCTCAACGAAATGGACTCAACACCGCATATTAAACGCCTAAGAACGTACCTGACTAGTAAGTACCTTAAAACCTATGGATTGCTATGTCTCCGAAAGAGAATCAAGCATGTGTACAGGG
The DNA here is from genome assembly GCF_949987515.2 of Delphinus delphis. Taxonomy (NCBI): domain Eukaryota; kingdom Metazoa; phylum Chordata; class Mammalia; order Artiodactyla; family Delphinidae; genus Delphinus; species Delphinus delphis. Next base: position 749,720 of record NW_027192653.1, on the reverse strand, counting down.
GCATAAACGAAGCAGTGATAGGATTGGAGAGGATCGGTGAGCAAATGAAGACCCTTTGAAGTCATATTGCATGGTACCCATTCCTCGGGTTTCAACTACCCAGGTTTAAGGTATTCTTCCTTCAGCTAAAACATGCATGTGGAACCCAGAATATGATCAACCATGTGATCGGGAGACGTGTTCAAATATGTCTCAGTTTTCCTCCCCTGGTACTCGGTTGCAACATTCCAGACGCTTTACTAACACTCTCCCCACTTGGAGAGTCAGCGCCTTTAACCTCCTGTTTGGCACAGTTTGCAATTTCTGCGGAAGATGAACAGGAATAGCGAGAACCAATGAGAAGCTAGCTGGAGGTGTCTGGACGGGCAAATTTAACTCTCATTTCCCACCAGGAAGAGGAAATAACCAAAGGCTCAGCGTGCCGTGCCGGAACCAGATTAGGGCCTGAAGCCATCCTGCGTGTTGCGGCCAGCTCAAAAGAAAGCGAGTTGAAGAAAGGAGCTCAGGGGCACTGTAATTCACAAACCTGCAGAGTTATAAATGACAGCTATCGTCCAAAAATAGACTGAAGTAAGGCTGCCAAGAGGACTTGAAAGCGGGGCAGAATTGCAGGAAACCGATTTCAGGAGGTAGACTGGAATTGCATTGAAAGCATAGGAAAAGAGGCAGAACGTCCACAATGATGCACTTGGCCAAAAAGGGCGTATGCGTTTTTTCCTGAATATATTCAGGAAAAAACGCATACGCCCTTTTTGGCCAACCAAGCAAGCTTGCAAAGGAAATCTGCACTACAATGAAGTCTCACTTCCCCCCGGTCAAAAGGGCCATCTGAAAAAAGTGTAAAATCCAGAAAGTCAGGACAGGCCATGGAGAACTGGGAGCCTTGTTATGCTGATGGGCGGGATGTAAATTTCCAACAACCACTCGGGAGAAGTGTATGGTGTTTCCTGAAACATGTAATAAACAAAGCAACAGAACCTAGGGCACTTCCACTTATGGTCCTATAGCTTAGGGAAATTAAAATCAAAAAGACACAGCCACCCCAAAGTTTCGAACGGCTCTGTTTACAAGAACCTCGTTTACAGTACAAGTTCAATATCACAGAAAGTGAAAAATGGATAAAGAACTTGTGGTACTTACTTACAATGCAGTATCACTCAGCAATGAAATCTATGTCATCAGGCCCGTAGCAGCATCATGAGTGGATTCAGGTATGATGATTCTAACTGAAATAAGTCACACAGAAAAAGAAACATCATAAGATATCACTAATACACGGAATGTAAACTTGGCTACACAGGAACTGAATTACAGAACAGAACAGGTTCTCAAATTTAGAAAACCAACTTATGCTTGCTTAAGGGGAAAGGTGAGTTGGGGTGCTGCATAAAACCAGAGATTGAAATGAGCACAGATAAAGTTCATTAAGCCAAATATGGAATAGACAAGAGCTACTCCTTGCTCAACGAAATGGACTCAACACCGCATATTAAACGCCTAAGAATGTACCTGACTAGTAAGTATCTTAAAACCTATGCATTGCTATGTCTCCGAAAGAGAATCAAGCATGTGTACAGGGGCATAAACGCAGCAGTGATAGGATTGGAGATGTTCGGTGAGCAAATGAAGACCCTTTGAAGTCATATTGCATGGTACCCATTCCACGGGTTTCAACTACCCAGGTTTTAGGTATTCTTCCTTCAGCTAAAACATGCATGTGGAACCCAGATTATGATCAACCATGTGATCGGGAGACGTGTTCAAATATGTCTCACTTTTCCTCACCTGGTACTCGGGTGCAACTTTCCAGATGCTTTACTAACACTCTCCCGACTTGGAGAGTCAGTCCCTTTAACCTCCTGTTTGGCCCAGTTTGCAATTTCTGCGGAAGATGAACAGGAATAGCGAGAACCAATGAGAGACTAGCTGGAGGTGTCTGGACGGGCAAATTTAACTCTCATTTCCCACCAGGAAGAGGAATTAACCAAAGGCTCAGTGTGTCGTACCGGAACCATAGTAGGGCCTGAAGCCATCCTGCGGTGTTGCGGCCAGCTCAAAAGAAAGCGAGTTGAAGAAAGGAGCTCAGGGTCACTGTAATTCACAAACCTGCAGAGTTATAAATGACAGCTATCCTCCAAAAATAGACTGAAGTAAGGCTGCCAAGAGGACTTGAAAGCGGGGCAGAATTGCAGGAAACCGATTTCAGGAGGTAGACTGGAATTGCATTGAAAGCATAGGAAAAGAGGCAGAACGTCCACAATGATGCACTTGGCCAAAAAGGGCGTATGCGTTTTTTCCTGAATATATTCAGGAAAAAACGCATACGCCCTTTTTGGCCAACCAAGCAAGCTTGCAAAGGAAATCTGCACTACAATGAAGTCTCACTTCCCCCCGGTCAAAAGGGCCATCTGAAAAAAGTGTAAAATCCAGAAAGGCAGGACAGGCCATGGAGAACTGGGAGCCTTGTTATGCTGATGGGCGGGATGTAAATTGCCAACAGACACTCGGGAGAAGTGTATGGTGTTTCCTGAAACATCTAAAAAACAAAGCAACAGAGCCTAGGGCACTTCCACTTATGGTCCTATAGCTTAGGGAAATTAAAATCAAAAAGACACAGCCACCCCAAAGTTTGGGACGCCTCTGTTTACAAGAACCTCGTTTACCGTACAAGTTCAATATCACAGAAAGTGAAAAATGGATAAAGAACTTGTGGTACTTACATACAATGCAGTATCACTCAGCAATGAAATCTATGTCATCAGGCCCGTAGCAGCATAATGAGTAGATTCAGGTATGATGATTCTAACTGAAATAAGTCACACAGAAAAAGAAACATCATAAGATATCACTAATACACGGAATGTAAACTTGGCTACACAGGAACTGAATTCCAAAACAGAACAGGTTCTCAAATTTAGAAAACCAACTTATGCTTGCTTAAGGGGAAAGGTGAGTTGGGGTGCTGCATAAAACCAGAGATTGAAATGAGCACAGATAAAGTTCCTTAAGCCAAATATGGAATAGACAAGAGCTACTCCTTGCTCAACGAAATGGACTCAACACCGCATATTAAACGCCTAAGAACGTACCTGACTAGTAAGTACCTTAAAACCTATGGATTGCTATGTCTCCGAAAGAGAATCAAGCATGTGTACAGGGGCATAAACGCAGCAGTGATAGGATTGGAGAGGATCGGTGAGCAAATGAAGACCCTTTGAAGTCATATTGCATGGTACCCATTCCACGGGTTTCAACTACCCAGGTTTTAGGTATTCTTCCTTCAGCTAAAACATGCATGTGGAACCCAGATTATGATCAACCATGTGATCGGGAGACGTGTTCAAATATGTCTCAGTTTTCGTACCCTGGTACTCGGGTGCAACATTCCAGACGCTTTACTAACACTCTCCCGACTTGGAGAGTCAGTCCCTTTAACCTCCTGTTTGGCCCAGTTTGCAATTTCTGTGGAAGATGAACAGGAATAGCGAGAACCAATGAGAGGCTAGCTGGAGGTGTCTGGACGGGCAAATTTAACTCTCATTTCCCACCAGGAAGAGGAATTAACCAAAGGCTCAGCATGCCGGGCCGGAACCAGATTAGGGCCTGAAGCCATCCTGCGGTGTTGCGGCCAGGTCACAAGAAAGCGAGTTGAAGAAAGGAGCTCAGGGGCACTGTAATTCACAAACCTGCAGAGTTATAAATGAGAGCTATCGTCCAAAAATAGACTGAAGTAAGGCTGCCAAGAGGACTTGAAAGCGGGGCAGAATTGCAGGAAACCGATTTCAGGAGGTAGACTGGAATTGCATTGAAAGCATAGGAAAAGAGGCAGAACGTCCACAATGATGCACTTGGCCAAAAAGGGCGTATGCGTTTTTTCCTGAATATATTCAGGAAAAAACGCATACGCCCTTTTTGGCCAACCAAGCAAGCTTGCAAAGGAAATCTGCACTACAATGAAGTCTCACTTCCCCCCGGTCAAAAGGGCCATCTGAAAAAAGTGTAAAATCCAGAAAGGCAGGACAGGCCATGGAGAACTGGGAGCCTTGTTATGCTGATGGGCGGGATGTAAATTGCCAACAACCACTCGGGAGAAGTGTATGGTGTTTCCTGAAACATCTAAAAAACAAAGCAACAGAGCCTAGGGCACTTCCACTTATGGTCCTATAGCTTAGGGAAATTAAAATCAAAAAGACACAGCCACCCCAAAGTTTGGGACGCCTCCGTTTACAAGAACCTCGTTTACCGTACAAGTTCAATATCACAGAAAGTGAGAAATGGATAAAGAACTTGTGGTACTTACGTACAATGCAGTATCACTCAGCAATGAAATCTATGTCATCAGGCCCGTAGCAGCATAATGAGTGGATTCAGGTACGATGATTCTAACTGAAATAAGTCACACAGAAAAAGAAACATCATAAGATATCACTAATACACGGAATGTAAACTTGGCTACACAGGAACTGCATTCCAAAACAGAACAGGGTCTCAAATTTAGAAAACCAACTTATGCTTGCTTAAGGGGAAAGGTGAGTTGGGGTGCTGTATAAAACCAGAGATTGAAATGAGCACAGATAAAGTTCCTTAAGCCAAATATGGAATAGACAAGAGCTACTCCTTGCTCAACGAAATGGACTCAAAACCCCATATTAAATGCCTTAGAATGTACCTGACTAGTAAGTATCTTAAAACCTATGGATTGCTATGTCTCCAAAAGAGAATCAAGCGTGTGTATAGGGGCATAAATGCAGCAGTGATAGGATTGGAGAGGTTCGCTGAGCAAATGAAGACCCTTTGAAGTCATATTGCACGGTACCCATTCCACGGGTCTCAACTCTCCAGGTTTAAGGTATTCTTCCTTCAGCTAAAACATGCATGTGGAACCCAGAGTATGATCAACCATGTGAAAGGGAGACGTGTTCAAATATGTCTCAGTTTTCGTACCCTGGTACTCGGGTGCAACATTCCAGACGCTTTACTAACACTCTCCCGACTTGGAGAGTCAGTCCCTTTAACCTCCTGTTTGGCCCAGTTTGCAATTTCTGTGGAAGATGAACAGGAATAGCGAGAACCAATGAGAGGCTAGCTGGAGGTGTCTGGACGGGCAAATTTAACTCTCATTTCCCACCAGGAAGAGGAATTAACCAAAGGCTCAGCATGCCGGGCCGGAACCAGATTAGGGCCTGAAGCCATCCTGCGGTGTTGCGGCCAGGTCACAAGAAAGCGAGTTGAAGAAAGGAGCTCAGGGGCACTGTAATTCACAAACCTGCAGAGTTATAAATGAGAGCTATCGTCCAAAAATAGACTGAAGTAAGGCTGCCAAGAGGACTTGAAAGCGGGGCAGAATTGCAGGAAACCGATTTCAGGAGGTAGACTGGAATTGCATTGAAAGCATAGGAAAAGAGGCAGAACGTCCACAATGATGCACTTGGCCAAAAAGGGCGTATGCGTTTTTTCCTGAATATATTCAGGAAAAAACGCATACGCCCTTTTTGGCCAACCAAGCAAGCTTGCAAAGGAAATCTGCACTACAATGAAGTCTCACTTCCCCCCGGTCAAAAGGGCCATCTGAAAAAAGTGTAAAATCCAGAAAGGCAGGACAGGCCATGGAGAACTGGGAGCCTTGTTATGCTGATGGGCGGGATGTAAATTGCCAACAGACACTCGGGAGAAGTGTATGGTGTTTCCTGAAACATCTAAAAAACAAAGCAACAGAGCCTAGGGCACTTCCACTTATGGTCCTATAGCTTAGGGAAATTAAAATCAAAAAGACACAGCCACCCCAAAGTTTGGGACGCCTCCGTTTACAAGAACCTCGTTTACCGTACAAGTTCAATATCACAGAAAGTGAGAAATGGATAAAGAACTTGTGGTACTTACGTACAATGCAGTATCACTCAGCAATGAAATCTATGTCATCAGGCCCGTAGCAGCATAATGAGTGGATTCAGGTACGATGATTCTAACTGAAATAAGTCACACAGAAAAAGAAACATCATAAGATATCACTAATACACGGAATGTAAACTTGGCTACACAGGAACTGCATTCCAAAACAGAACAGGGTCTCAAATTTAGAAAACCAACTTATGCTTGCTTAAGGGGAAAGGTGAGTTGGGGTGCTGTATAAAACCAGAGATTGAAATGAGCACAGATAAAGTTCCTTAAGCCAAATATGGAATAGACAAGAGCTACTCCTTGCTCAACGAAATGGACTCAAAACCCCATATTAAACGCCTTAGAATGTACCTGACTAGTAAGTATCTTAAAACCTATGGATTGCTATGTCTCCAAAAGAGAATCAAGCGTGTGTATAGGGGCATAAATGCAGCAGTGATAGGATTGGAGAGGTTCGCTGAGCAAATGAAGACCCTTTGAATTCATATTGCACGGTACCCATTCCACGGGTCTCAACTCTCCAGGTTTAAGGTATTCTTCCTTCAGCTAAAACATGCATGTGGAACCCAGAGTATGATCAACCATGTGATCGGGAGACGTGTTCAAATATGTCTCAGTTTTCCTCCCCTGGTACTCGGGTGCAACATTCCAGACGCTTTACTAACACTCTCCCCACTTGGAGAGTCAGCGCCTTTAAACTCCTGTTTGGCACAGTTTGCAATTTCTGCGGAAGATGAACAGGAATAGCGAGAACCAATGAGAGGCTAGCTGGAGGTGTCTGGACGGGCAAATTTAACTCTCATTTCCCACCAGGAAGAGGAAATAACCAAAGGCTCAGCGTGCCGGGCCGGAACCAGATTAGGGCCTGAAGCCATCCTGCGGTGTTGCGGCCAGGTCACAAGAAAGCGAGTTGAAGAAAGGAGCTCAGGGGCACTGTAATTCACAAACCTGCAGAGTTATAAATGAGAGCTATCGTCCAAAAATAGACTGAAGTAAGGCTGCCAAGAGGACTTGAAAGCGGGGCAGAATTGCAGGAAACCGATTTCAGGAGGTAGACTGGAATTGCATTGAAAGCATAGGAAAAGAGGCAGAACGTCCACAATGATGCACTTGGCCAAAAAGGGCGTATGCGTTTTTTCCTGAATATATTCAGGAAAAAACGCATACGCCCTTTTTGGCCAACCAAGCAAGCTTGCAAAGGAAATCTGCACTACAATGAAGTCTCACTTCCCCCCGGTCAAAAGGGCCATCTGAAAAAAGGGTAAAATCCAGAAAGGCAGGACAGGCCATGGAGAACTGGGAGCCTTCTTATGCTGATGGGCGGGATGTAAATTACCAACAGACACTCAGGAGAAGTGTATGGTGTTTCCTGAAACATCTAAAAAACAAAGCAACAGAGCCTAGGGCACTGCCACTTATGGTCCTATAGCTTAGGGAAATTAAAATCAAAAAGACACAGCCACCCCAAAGTTTGGGACGCCTCTGTTTACAAGAACCTCGTTTACAGTACAAGTTGAACATCGCAGAAAGTGAAAAATGGATAAAGAAGTTGTGGTATTTACTTACAAAGCAATATCACTCAGCAATGAAATCTATGTCATCAGGCCCTTAGCAGCACAATGAGTGGATTCAGGTATGATGATTCTAACTGAAATAAGTCACACAGAAAAAGAAACATCATAAGATATCAGTAATACACGGAATGTAAACTTGGCTACACAGGAACTGAATTACAGAACAGAACAGGGTCTCAAATTTAGAAAACCAACTTATGCTTGCTTAAGGGGAAAGGTGAGTTGGGGTGCTGTATAAAACCAGAGATCGAAATGAGCACAGATAAAGTTCCTTAAGCCAAATATGGAATAGACAAGAGCTACTCCTTGCTCAACGAAATGGACTCAACACCGCATATTAAACGCCTAAGAATGTACCTGACTAGTAAGTATCTTAAAACCTATGGATTGCTATGTCTCCGAAAGAGAATCAAGCATGTGTACAGGGGCATAAACGCAGCAGTGATAGGATTGGAGAGGTTCGGTGAGCAAATGAAGACCCTTTGAAGTCATATTGCATGGTACCCATTCCACGGGTTTCAACTACCCAGGTTTAAGGTATTCTTCCTTCAGCTAAAACATGCATGTGGAACCTAGAGTATGATCAACCATGTGATCGGGAGACGTGTTCAAATATGTCCCAGTTTTCGTACCCTGGTACTCGGGTGCAACATTCCAGACGCTTTACTAACACTCTCCCGACTTGGAGAGTCAGTCCCTTTAACCTCCTTTTTGGCCCAGTTTGCAATTTCTGCGGAAGATGAACAGGAATAGCGAGAACCAATGAGAGGCTAGCTGGAGGTGTCTGGACGGGCAAATTTAACTCTCATTTCCCACCAGGAAGAGGAATTAACCAAAGGCTCAGCGTGCCGTGCCAGAACCAGATTAGGGCCTGAAGCCATCCTGCGGTGTTGCGGCCAGCTCAAAAGAAAGCGAGTTGAAGAAAGGAGCTCAGGGGCACTGTAATTCACAAACCTGCAGAGTTATAAATGACAGCTATCGTCCAAAAATAGACTGAAGTAAGGCTGCCAAGAGGACTTGAAAGTGGGGCAGAATTGCAGGAAACCGATTTCAGGAGGTAGACTGGAATTGCATTGAAAGCATAGGAAAAGAGGCAGAACGTCCACAATGATGCACTTGGCCAAAAAGGGCGTATGCGTTTTTTCCTGAATATATTCAGGAAAAAACGCATACGCCCTTTTTGGCCAACCAAGCAAGCTTGCAAAGGAAATCTGCACTACAATGAAGTCACACTTCCCCCCGGTCAAAAGGGCCATCTGAAAAAAGTGTAAAATCCAGAAAGGCAGGACAGCCCATGGAGAACTGGGAGCCTTCTTATGCTGATGGGCGGGATGTAAATTACCAACAGACACTCAGGAGAAGTGTATGGTGTTTCCTGAAACATCTAAAAAACAAAGCAACAGAGCCTAGGGCACTGCCACTTATGGTCCTATAGCTTAGGGAAATTAAAATCAAAAAGACACAGCCACCCCAAAGTTTGGGACGCCTCTGTTTACAAGAACCTCGTTTACAGTACAAGTTGAACATCGCAGAAAGTGAAAAATGGATAAAGAAGTTGTGGTATTTACTTACAAAGCAATATCACTCAGCAATGAAATCTATGTCATCAGGCCCTTAGCAGCACAATGAGTGGATTCAGGTATGATGATTCTAACTGAAATAAGTCACACAGAAAAAGAAACATCATAAGATATCAGTAATACACGGAATGTAAACTTGGCTACACAGGAACTGAATTACAGAACAGAACAGGGTCTCAAATTTAGAAAACCAACTTATGCTTGCTTAAGGGGAAAGGTGAGTTGGGGTGCTGTATAAAACCAGAGATCGAAATGAGCACAGATAAAGTTCCTTAAGCCAAATATGGAATAGACAAGAGCTACTCCTTGCTCAACGAAATGGACTCAACACCGCATATTAAACGCCTAAGAATGTACCTGACTAGTAAGTATCTTAAAACCTATGGATTGCTATGTCTCCGAAAGAGAATCAAGCATGTGTACAGGGGCATAAACGCAGCAGTGATAGGATTGGAGAGGTTCGGTGAGCAAATGAAGACCCTTTGAAGTCATATTGCATGGTACCCATTCCACGGGTTTCAACTACCCAGGTTTAAGGTATTCTTCCTTCAGCTAAAACATGCATGTGGAACCTAGAGTATGATCAACCATGTGATCGGGAGACGTGTTCAAATATGTCCCAGTTTTCGTACCCTGGTACTCGGGTGCAACATTCCAGACGCTTTACTAACACTCTCCCGACTTGGAGAGTCAGTCCCTTTAACCTCCTGTTTGGCCCAGTTTGCAATTTCTGCGGAAGATGAACAGGAATAGCGAGAACCAATGAGAGGCTAGCTGGAGGTGTCTGGACGGGCAAATTTAACTCTCATTTCCCACCAGGAAGAGGAATTAACCAAAGGCTCAGCGTGCCGTGCCGGAACCAGATTAGGGCCTGAAGCCATCCTGCGGTGTTGCGGCCAGCTCAAAAGAAAGCGAGTTGAAGAAAGGAGCTCAGGGGCACTGTAATTCACAAACCTGCAGAGTTATAAATGACAGCTATCGTCCAAAAATAGACTGAAGTAAGGCTGCCAAGAGGACTTGAAAGCGGGGCAGAATTGCAGGAAACCGATTTCAGGAGGTAGACTGGAATTGCATTGAAAGCATAGGAAAAGAGGCAGAACGTCCACAATGATGCACTTGGCCAAAAAGGGCGTATGCGTTTTTTCCTGAATATATTCAGGAAAAAACGCATACGCCCTTTTTGGCCAACCAAGCAAGCTTGCAAAGGAAATCTGCACTACAATGAAGTCACACTTCCCCCCGGTCAAAAGGGCCATCTGAAAAAAGTGTAAAATCCAGAAAGGCAGGACAGCCCATGGAGAACTGGGAGCCTTCTTATGCTGATGGGCGGGATGTAAATTACCAACAGACACTCAGGAGAAGTGTATGGTGTTTCCTGAAACATCTAAAAAACAAAGCAACAGAGCCTAGGGCACTGCCACTTATGGTCCTATAGCTTAGGGAAATTAAAATCAAAAAGACACAGCCACCCCAAAGTTTGGGACGCCTCTGTTTACAAGAACCTCGTTTACAGTACAAGTTCAACATCGCAGAAAGTGAAAAATGGATAAAGAAGTTGTGGTATTTACTTACAAAGCAATATCACTCAGCAATGAAATCTATGTCATCAGGCCCTTAGCAGCACAATGAGTGGATTCAGGTATGATGATTCTAACTGAAATAAGTCACACAGAAAAAGAAACATCATAAGATATCAGTAATACACGGAATGTAAACTTGGCTACACAGGAACTGAATTACAGAACAGAACAGGGTCTCAAATTTAGAAAACCAACTTATGCTTGCTTAAGGGGAAAGGTGAGTTGGGGTGCTGTATAAAACCAGAGATCGAAATGAGCACAGATAAAGTTCCTTAAGCCAAATATGGAATAGACAAGAGCTACTCCTTGCTCAACGAAATGGACTCAACACCGCATATTAAACGCCTAAGAATGTACCTGACTAGTAAGTATCTTAAAACCTATGGATTGCTATGTCTCCGAAAGAGAATCAAGCATGTGTACAGGGGCATAAACGCAGCAGTGATAGGATTGGAGAGGTTCGGTGAGCAAATGAAGACCCTTTGAAGTCATATTGCATGGTACCCATTCCACGGGTTTCAACTACCCAGGTTTAAGGTATTCTTCCTTCAGCTAAAACATGCATGTGGAACCTAGAGTATGATCAACCATGTGATCGGGAGACGTGTTCAAATATGTCCCAGTTTTCGTACCCTGGTACTCGGGTGCAACATTCCAGACGCTTTACTAACACTCTCCCGACTTGGAGAGTCAGTCCCTTTAACCTCCTGTTTGGCCCAGTTTGCAATTTCTGCGGAAGATGAACAGGAATAGCGAGAACCAATGAGAGGCTAGCTGGAGGTGTCTGGACGGGCAAATTTAACTCTCATTTCCCACCAGGAAGAGGAATTAACCAAAGGCTCAGCGTGCCGTGCCGGAACCAGATTAGGGCCTGAAGCCATCCTGCGGTGTTGCGGCCAGCTCAAAAGAAAGCGAGTTGAAGAAAGGAGCTCAGGGGCACTGTAATTCACAAACCTGCAGAGTTATAAATGACAGCTATCGTCCAAAAATAGACTGAAGTAAGGCTGCCAAGAGGACTTGAAAGCGGGGCAGAATTGCAGGAAACCGATTTCAGGAGGTAGACTGGAATTGCATTGAAAGCATAGGAAAAGAGGCAGAACGTCCACAATGATGCACTTGGCCAAAAAGGGCGTATGCGTTTTTTCCTGAATATATTCAGGAAAAAACGCATACGCCCTTTTTGGCCAACCAAGCAAGCTTGCAAAGGAAATCTGCACTACAATGAAGTCTCACTTCCCCCCGGTCAAAAGGGCCATCTGAAAAAAGTGTAAAATCCAGAAAGGCAGGACAGCCCATGGAGAACTGGGAGCCTTCTTATGCTGATGGGCGGGATGTAAATTACCAACAGACACTCAGGAGAAGTGTATGGTGTTTCCTGAAACATCTAAAAAACAAAGCAACAGAGCCTAGGGCACTTCCACTTATGGTCCTATAGCTTAGGGAAATTAAAATCAAAAAGACACAGCCACCCCAATGTTTGGAACGGCTCTGTTTACAAGAAACTCGTTTACAGTACAAGTTCAACATCGCAGAAAGTGAAAAATGGATAAAGAAGTTGTGGTATTTACTTACAAAGCAATATCACTCAGCAATGAAATCTATGTCATCAGGCCCTTAGCAGCACAATGAGTGGATTCAGGTATGATGATTCTAACTGAAATAAGTCACACAGAAAAAGAAACATCATAAGATATCAGTAATACACGGAATGTAAACTTGGCTACACAGGAACTGAATTACAGAACAGAACAGGGTCTCAAATTTAGAAAACCAACTTATGCTTGCTTAAGGGGAAAGGTGAGTTGGGGTGCTGCATAAAACCAGAGATTGAAATGAGCACAGATAAAGTTCCTTAAGCCAAATATGGAATAGACGAGAGCTACTCCTTGCTCAACGAAATGGACTCAACACCGCATATTAAACGCCTAAGAATGTACCTGACTAGTAAGTATCTTAAAACCTATGGATTGCTATGTCTCCGAAAGAGAATCAAGCATGTGTACAGGGGCATAAATGCAGCAGTGATAGGATTGCAGAGGTTCGTGAGCAAATGAAGACCCTTTGAAGTCATATTGCATGGTACCCATTCCACGGGTTTCAACTACCCAGGTGTAAGGTATTGTTCCTTCAGCTAAAACATGCATGTGGAACCTAGAGTATGATCATCCATGTGATTGGGAGATGTGTTCAAATATGTCTCAGTTTTCGTACCCTGGTACTCGGGTGCAACATTCCAGACGCTTTACTAACACTCTCCCTACTTGGAGAGTCAGTCCCTTTAACCTCCTGTTTGGCCCAGTTTGCAATTTCTGCAGAAGATGAACAGGAATAGGGAGAACCAATGAGAGGCTAGCTGGAGGTGTCTGGACGGGCAAATTTAACTCTCATTTCCCACCAGGAAGCGGAATTAACCAAAGGCTCAGCGTGCCGTGCCGGAACCAGATTAGGGCCTGAAGCCATCCTGCGGTGTTGCGGCCAGGTCACAAGAAAGCGAGTTGAAGAAAGGAGCTCAGGGGCACTGTAATTCACAAACCTGCAGAGTTATAAATGACAGCTATCGTCCAAAAATAGACTGAAGTAAGGCTGCCAAGAGGACTTGAAAGCGGGGCAGAATTGCAGGAAACCGATTTCAGGAGGTAGACTGGAATTGCATTGAAAGCATAGGAAAAGAGGCAGAACGTCCACAATGATGCACTTGGCCAAAAAGGGTGTATGCGTTTTTTCCTGAATATATTCAGGAAAAAACGCATACGCCCTTTTTGGCCAACCAAGCAAGCTTGCAAAGGAAATCTGCACTACAATGAAGTCTCACTTCCCACCGGTCAAAAGGGCCATCTGAAAAAAGTGTAAAATCCACAAAGGCAGGACAGGCCATGGAGAACTGGGAGCCTTGTTATGCTGATGGGCGGGATGTAAATTGCCAACAAACACTTGGGAGAAGTGTATGGTTTTTCCTGAAACATCTAAAAACAAAGCAACAGAGCCTAGGGCACTTCCGCTTATGGTCCTATAGCTTAGGGAAATTAAAATCAAAAAGACACAGCCACCCCAAAGTTTGGGACGCCTCCGTTTACAAGAACCTCGTTTACCGTACAAGTTCAATATCACAGAAAGTGAAAAATGGATAAAGAACTTGTGGTACTTACGTACAATGCAGTATCACTCAGCAATGAAATCTATGTCATCAGGCCCGTAGCAGCATAATGAGTGGATTCAGGTACGATGATTCTAACTGAAATAAGTCACACAGAAAAAGAAACATCATAAGATATCACTAATACACGGAATGTAAACTTGGCTACACAGGAATTGCATTCCAAAACAGAACAGGGTCTCAAATTTAGAAAACCAACTTATGCTTGCTTATGGGGAAAGGTGAGTTGAGGTGCTGCATAAAACCAGAGATTGAAATGAGCACAGATAAAGTTCCTTAAGCCAAATATGGAATAGACAAGAGCTACTCCTTGCTCAACGAAATGGACTCAAAACCCCATATTAAACGCCTAAGAATGTACCTGACTAGTAAGTATCTTAAAACCTATGGATTGCTATGTCTCCAAAAGAGAATCAAGCATGTGTACAGGGGCATAAATACAGCAGTGATAGGATTGGAGAGGTTCGGTGAGCAAATGAAGACCCATTGAAGTCATATTGCATGGTACCCATTCCACGGGTCTCAACTCTCCAGGTTTAAGGTATTCTTCCTTCAGCTAAAACATGCATGTGGAACCCAGAGTATGATCAACCATGTGATCGGGAGACGTGTTCAAATATGTCTCAGTTTTCGTACCCTGGTACTCGGGTGCAACATTCCAGATGCTTTACTAACACTCTCCCGACTTGGAGAGTCAGCACCTTTAACCTCCTGTTTGGCCCAGTTTGCAATTTCTGCGGAAGATGAACAGGAATAGCGAGAACCAATGAGAGGCTAGCTGGAGGTGTCTGGACGGGCAAATTTAACTCTCATTTCCCACCAGGAAGAGGAATTAACCAAAGGCTCAGCATGCCGGGCCGGAACCAGATTAGGGCCTGAAGCCATCCTGCGGTGTTGCGGCCAGCTCACAAGAAAGCGAGTTGAAGAAAGGAGCTCAGGGGCACTGTAATTCACAAACCTGCAGAGTTATAAATGACAGCTATCGTCCAAAAATAGACTGAAGTAAGGCTGCCAAGAGGACTTGAAAGCGGGGCAGAATTGCAGGAAACCGATTTCAGGAGGTAGACTGGAATTGCATTGAAAGCATAGGAAAAGAGGCAGAACGTCCACAATGATGCACTTGGCCAAAAAGGGCGTATGCGTTTTTTCCGGAATATATTCAGGAAAAAACGCATACGCCCTTTTTGGCCAACCAAGCAAGCTTGCAAAGGAAATCTGCACTACAATGAAGTCTCACTTCCCCCCGGTCAAAAGGGCCATCTGAAAAAAGTGTAAAATCCAGAAAGGCAGGACAGGCCATGGAGAACTGGGAGCCTTGTTATGCTGACGGGCGGGATGTAAATTGCCAACAACCACTGGGGAGAAGTGTATGGTGTTTCCTGAAACATCTAAAATACAAAGCAACAGAGCCTAGGGCACTTCCACTTATGGTCCTATAGGTTAGGGAATTTAAAATCAAAAAGACACAGCCACCCCAAAGTTTGGAACGGCTCTGTTTACAAGAACCTCGTTTACAGTACAAGTTCAACATCGCAGAAAGTGAAAAATGGATAAAGAAGTTGTGGTATTTACTTACGAAGCAATATCACTCAGCAATGAAATCTATGTCATCAGGCCCTTAGCAGCACAATGAGTGGATTCAGGTATGATGATTCTAACTGAAATAAGTCACACAGAAAAAGAAACATCATAAGATATCAGTAATACACGGAATGTAAACTTGGCTACACAGGAACTGAATTACAGAACAGAACAGGGTCTCAAATTTAGAAAACCAACTTATGCTTGCTTAAGGGGAAAGGTGAGTTGGGGTGCTGCATAAAACCAGAGATTGAAATGAGCACAGATAAAGTTCCTTAAGCCAAATATGGAATAGACAAGAGCTACTCCTTGCTCAACGAAATGGACTCAACACCGCATATTAAACGCCTAAGAATGTACCTGACTAGTAAGTATCTTAAAACCTATGGATTGCTATGTCTCCGAAAGAGAATCAAGCATGTGTACAGGGGCATAAACGCAGCAGTGATAGGATTGGAGAGGTTCGTGAGCAAATGAAGACCCTTTGAAGTCATATTGCATAATACCCATTCCACGGGTTTCAAATACACAGGTTTAAGGTATTCTTCCTTCAGCTAAAACATGCATGTGGAACCCAAGTATGATCAACCATGTGAACGGGAGACGTGTTCAAATATGTCTCAGTTTTCCTCCCCTGGTACTCGGGTGCAACATTCCAGACACTTAACTAACACTCTCCCCACTTGGAGAGTCAGTCCCTTTAACCTCCTGTTTGGCCCAGTTTGCAATTTCTGTGGAAGATGAACAGGAATAGCGAGAACCAATGAGAGACTAGCTGGAGGTGTCTGGACGGGCAAATTTAACTCTCATTTCCCACCAGGAAGAGGAATTAACCAAAGGCTCAGCGTGCCGTACCGGAACCAGATTAGGGCCTGAAGCCATCCTGCGGTGTTGCGGCCAGCTCAAAAGAAAACGAGTTGAAGAAAGGAGCTCAGGGGCACTGTAATTCACAAACCTGCAGAGTTATAAATGACAGCTATCGTCCAAAAATAGACTGAAGTAAGGCTGCCAAGAGGACTTGAAAGCGGGGCAGAATTGCAGGAAACCGATTTCAGGAGGTAGACTGGAATTGCATTGAAAGCATAGGAAAAGAGGCAGAACGTCCACAATGATGCACTTGGCCAAAAAGGGCGTATGCGTTTTCTCCTGAATATATTCAGGAAAAAACGCATACGCCCTTTTTGGCCAACCAAGCAAGCTTGCAAAGGAAATCTGCACTACAATGAAGTCTCACTTCCCCCCGGTCAAAAGGGCCATCTGAAAAAAGTGTAAAATCCAGAAAGGCAGGACAGGCCATGGAGAACTGGGAGCCTTGTTATGCTGATGGGCGGGATGTAAATTACCAACAGACACTCAGGAGATGTGTATGGTGTTTCCTGAAACATCTAAAAAACAAAACAACAGAGCCTAGGGCACTGCCACTTATGGTCCTATAGCTTAGGGAAATTAAAATCAAAAAGACACAGCCACCCCAAAGTTTGGGACGCCTCTGTTTACAAGAACCTCATTTACAGTACAAGTTCAACATCGCAGAAAGTGAAAAATGGATAAAGAATTTGTGGTATTTACTTACAAAGCAATATCACTCAGCAATGAAATCTATGTCATCAGGCCCTTAGCAGCACAATGAGTGGATTCAGGTATGATGATTCTAACTGAAATAAGTCACACAGAAAAAGAAACATCATAAGATATCAGTAATACACGGAATGTAAACTTGGCTACACAGGAACTGAATTACAGAACAGAACAGGGTCTCAAATTTAGAAAACCAACTTATGCTTGCTTAAGGGGAAAGGTGAGTTGGGGTGCTGCATAAAACCAGAGATTGAAATGAGCACAGATAAAGTTCCTTAAGCCAAATATGGAATAGACGAGAGCTACTCCTTGCTCAACGAAATGGACTCAACACCGCATATTAAACGCCTAAGAATGTACCTGACTAGCAAGTATCTTAAAACCTATGGATTGCTATGTCTCCGAATGAGAATCAAGCATGTGTACAGGGGCATAAACGCAGCAGTGATAGGATTGGAGAGGTTCGTGAGCAAATGAAGACCCTTTGAAGTCATATTGCATGGTACCCATTCCACGGGTTTCAACTACCCAGGTTTAAGGTATTCTTCCTTCAGCTAAAACATGCATGTGGAACCTAGAGTATGATCAACCATGTGATCGGGAGACGTGTTCACATATGTCTCAGTTTTCATACCCTGGTACTCGGGTGCAACATTCCAGACGCTTTACTAACACTCTCCCCACTTGGAGAGTCAGTCCCTTTAACCTCCTGTTTGGCCCAGTTTGCAATTTCTGTGGAAGATGAACAGGAATAGCGAGAACCAATGAGAGACTAGCTGGAGGTGTCTGGATGGGCAAATTTAACTCTCATTTCCCACCAGGAAGAGGAATTAACCAAAGGCTCAGCGTGCCGTGCCGGAACCAGATTAGGGCCTGAAGCCATCCTGCGGTGTTGCGGCCAGCTCACAAGAAAGCGAGTTGAAGAAAGGAGCTCAGGGACACTGTAATTCACAAACCTGCAGACTTATAAATGACAGCTATCGTCCAAAAATAGACTGAAGTAAGGCTGCCAAGAGGACTTGAAAGCGGGGCAGAATTGCAGGAAACCGATTTCAGGAGGTAGACTGGAATTGCATTGAAAGCATAGGAAAAGAGGCAGAACGTCCACAATGATGCACTTGGCCAAAAAGGGCGTATGCGTTTTTTCCTGAATATATTCAGGAAAAAACGCATACGCCCTTTTTGGCCAACCAAGCAAGCTTGCAAAGGAAATCTGCACTACAATGAAGTCTCACTTCTCCCCGGTCAAAAGGGCCATCTGAAAAAAGTGTAAAATCCAGAAAGGCAGGACAGGCCATGGAGAACTGGGAGCCTTGTTATGCTGATGGGCGGGATGTAAATTGCCAACAGACACTCGGGAGAAGTGTATGGTGTTTCCTTAAACATCTAAAAAACAAAGCAACAGAGCCTAGGGCACTTCCACTTATGGTCCTATAGCTTAGGGAAATTAAAATCAAAAAGACACAGCCACCCCAACGTTTGAAACGGCTCTGTTTACAAGAACCTCGTTTACAGTACAAGTTCAACATCGCAGAAAGTGAAAAATCGATAAAGAAGTTGTGGTATTTACTTACAAAGCAATATCACTCAGCAATGAAATCTGTGTCATCAGGCCCTTAGCAGCACAATGAGTGGATTCAGGTATGATGATTCTAACTGAAATAAGTCACACAGAAAAAGAAACATCATAAGATATCAGTAATACACGGAATGTAAACTTGGCTACACAGGAACGGAATTACAGAACAGAACAGGGTCTCAAATTTAGAAAACCAACTTATGCTTGCTTAAGGGGAAAGGTGAGTTGGGGTGCTGCATAAAACCAGAGATTGAAATGAGCACAGATAAAGTTCCTTAAGCCAAATATGGAATAGACAAGAGCTACTCCTTGCTCAACGAAATGGACTCAACACCGCATATTAAACGCCTAAGAATGTACCTGACTAGTAAGTATCTTAAAACCTATGGATTGCTATGTCTCCGAAAGAGAATCAAGCATGTGTACAGGGGCATAAACGCAGCAGTGATAGGATTGGAGAGGTTCGTGAGCAAATGAAGACCCTTTGAAGTCATATTGCATGGTACCCATTCCACGGGTTTCAACTACCCAGGTTTAAGGTATTCTTCCTTCAGCTAAAACATGCATGTGGAACCTAGAGTATGATCAACCATGTGATCGGGAGACGTGTTCAAATATGTCTCAGTTTTTGTACCCTGGTACTCGGGTGCAACATTGCAGACGCTTTACTAACACTCTCCCCACTTGGAGAGTCAGTCCCTTTAACCTCCTGTTTGGCCCAGTTTGCAATTTCTGTGGAAGATGAACAGGAATAGCGAGAACCAATGAGAGACTAGCTGGAGGTGTCTGGATGGGCAAATTTAACTCTCATTTCCCACCAGGAAGAGGAATTAACCAAAGGCTCAGCGTGCCGTGCCGGAACCAGATTAGGGCCTGAAGACATCCTGCGGTGTTGCGGCCAGCTCACAAGAAAGCGAGTTGAAGAAAGGAGCTCAGGGGCACTGTAATTCACAAACCTGCAGACTTATAAATGACAGCTATCGTCCAAAAATAGACTGAAGTAAGGCTGCCAAGAGGACTTGAAAGCGGGGCAGAATTGCAGGAAACCGATTTCAGGAGGTAGACTGGAATTGCATTGAAAGCATAGGAAAAGAGGCAGAACGTCCACAATGATGCACTTGGCCAAAAAGGGCGTATGCGTTTTTTCCTGAATATATTCAGGAAAAAACGCATACGCCCTTTTTGGCCAACCAAGCAAGCTTGCAAAGGAAATCTGCACTACAATGAAGTCTCACTTTCCCCTGGTCAAAAGGGCCATCTGAAAAAAGTGTAAAATCCAGAAAGGCAGGACAGGCCATGGAGAACTGGGAGCCTTGTTATGCTGATGGGCGGGATGTAAATTGCCAACAGACAATCGGGAGAAGTGTATGGTGTTTCCTGAAACATCTAAAAAACAAAGCAACAGAGCCTAGGGCACTTCCACTTATGGTCCTATAGCTTAGGGAAATTAAAATCAAAAAGACACAGCCACCCCAAAGTTTGGAACGGCTCTGTTTACAAGAACCTCGTTTACAGTACAAGTTCAACATCGCAGAAAGTGAAAAATGGATAAAGAAGTTGTAGTATTTACTTACAAAGCAATATCACTCAGCAATGAAATCTGTGTCATCAGGCCCTTAGCAGCACAATGAGTGGATTCAGGTATGATGATTCTAACTGAAATAAGTCACACAGAAAAAGAAACATCATAAGATATCAGTAATACACGGAATGTAAACTTGGCTACACAGGAACTGAATTACAGAACAGAACAGGGTCTCAAATTTAGAAAACCAACTTATGCTTGCTTAAGGGGAAAGGTGAGTTGGGGTGCTGCATAAAACCAGAGATTGAAATGAGCACAGATAAAGTTCCTTAAGCCAAATATGGAATAGACAAGAGCTACTCCTTGCTCAACGAAATGGACTCAACACCGCATATTAAACGCCTAAGAATGTACCTGACTAGTAAGTATCTTAAAACCTATGGATTGCTATGTCTCCGAAAGAGAATCAAGCATGTGTACAGGGGCATAAACGCAGCAGTGATAGGATTGGAGAGGTTCGTGAGCAAATGAAGACCCTTTGAAGTCATATTGCATGGTACCCATTCCACGGGTTTCAAATACCCAGGTTTAAGGTATTCTTCCTTCAGCTAAAACATGCATGTGGAACCTAGAGTATGATCAACCATGTGATCGGGAGACGTGTTCATATATGTCTCAGTTTTCGTACCCTGGTACTCGGGTGCAACATTCCAGACGCTTTACTAACACTCTCCCCACGTGGAGAGTCAGTCCCTTTAACCTCCTGTTTGGCCCAGTTTGCAATTTCTGTGGAAGATGAACAGGAATAGCGAGAACCAATGAGAGGCTAGCTGGAGGTGTCTGGACGGGCAAATTTAACTCTCATTTCCCACCAGGAAGAGGAATTAACCAAAGGCTCAGCGTGCCGTGCCGGAACCAGATTAGGGCCTGAAGACATCCTGCGGTGTTGCGGCCAGCTCACAAGAAAGCGAGTTGAAGAAAGGAGCTCAGGGGCACTGTAATTCACAAACCTGCAGACTTATAAATGACAGCTATCGTCCAAAAATAGACTGAAGTAAGGCTGCCAAGAGGACTTGAAAGCGGGGCAGAATTGCAGGAAACCGATTTCAGGAGGTAGACTGGAATTGCATTGAAAGCATAGGAAAAGAGGCAGAACGTCCACAATGATGCACTTGGCCAAAAAGGGCGTATGCGTTTTTTCCTGAATATATTCAGGAAAAAACGCATACGCCCTTTTTGGCCAACCAAGCAAGCTTGCAAAGGAAATCTGCACTACAATGACGTCTCACTTCCCCCTGGTCAAAAGGGCCATCTGAAAAAAGTGTAAAATCCAGAAAGGCAACACGCCATGGAGAACTGGGAGCCTTGTTATGCTGATGGGCGGGATGTAAATTGCCAACAGACACTTGGGAGAAGTGTATGGTGTTTTCTGAAACATCTAAAAAACAAAGCAACAGAGCCTAGGGCACTTCCACTTATAGTCCTATAGCTTAGGGAAATTAAAATCAAAAAGACACAGCCACCCCAAAGTTTGGGACGCCTCTGTTTACAAGAACCTCGTTTACCGTACAAGTTCAATATCACAGAAAGTGAAAAATGGATAAAGAACCTGTGGTACTTACGTACAATGCAGTATAACTCAGCAATGAAATCTATGTCATCAGGCCCGTAGCAGCATAATGAGTGGATTCAGGTATGATGATTCTAACTGAAATAAGTCACACAGAAAAAGAAACATCATAAGATATAACTAATACACGGAATGTAAACTTGGCTACACAGGAACTGCATTCCAAAACAGAACAGGGTCTCAAATTTAGAAAACCAACTTATGCTTGCTTAAGTGGGAAGGTGAGTTGGGGTGCTGCATAAAACCAGAGATTGAAATGAGCACAGATAAAGTTCCTCAAGCCAAATATGGAATAGACAAGAGCTTCACCTTGCTCAATGAAATGGACTCCACACCCCATATTAAAGGCCTAAGAATATACCTGACTAGTAAGTATCTTAAAACCTATGGATTGCTATGTCTCCAAAATGGAATCAAGCGTGTATACAAGGGTCATAAACGCAGCAGTGATAGGATTGGAGAGATTCGGTGAGCAAATGAAGACCCTTTGAAGTCATATTGCATGGTACCCATTCCACGGGTCTCAACTCTCCAGGTTTAAGGTATTCTTTCTTCAGCTAAAACATGCATGTGGAACCCAGAGTATGATCAACCGTGTGATCGGGAGACGTGTTCAAATATGTCTCAGTTTTCGTCACCTGGTACTTCGGTGCAACATTCCAGACGCTTTACTAACACTCTCCCGACTTGGAGAGTCAGTCCCTTTAACCTCCTGTTTGGCCCAGTTTGCAATTTCTGCGGAAGATGAACAGGAATAGCGAGAACCAATGAGAGACTAGCTGGAGGTGTCTGGACGGGCAAATTTAACTCTCATTTCCCACCAGGAAGAGGAAATAACCAAAGGCTCAGCGTGCCGTGCCAGAACCAGATTAGGGCCTGAAGCCATCCTGCGGTGTTGCGGCCAGCTCAAAAGAATGCGAGTTGAAGAAAGGAGCTCAGGGTCTCTGTAATTCACAAACCTGCAGAGTTATAAATGACAGCTATCGTCCAAAAATATACTGAAGTAAGGCTTCCAAGAGGACTTGAAAGCGGGGCAGAATTGCAGGATACCGATTTCAGGAGGTAGACTGGAATTGCATTGAAAGCGTAGGAAAAGAGGCAGAACGTCCACAATGATGCACTTTGCCAAAAGGGCATATGCGTTTTTTCCTGAATATATTCAGGAAAAAACGCATACGCCCTTTTTGGCCAACCAAGCAAGCTTGCAAAGGAAATCTGCACTACAATGAAGTCTCACTGCCCCCCGGTCAAAAGGGCCATCAGAATAAAGTGTAAAATCCAGAAAGGCAGGACAGGCCATGGAGAACTGGGAGCCTTGTTATGCTGATGGGCGGGATGTAAATTGCCAACAGACACTCGGGAGAAGTGTATGGTGTTTCCTGAAACATCTAAAAAACAAAGCAACAGAGCCTAGGGCACTTCCACTTATGGTCCTATAGCTTAGGGAAATTAATATCAAAAAGACACAGCAACCCCAAAATTTGGGACGGCTCTTTTTACAGGAATCTCTTCTACGGCACAAGTTAAATATCCCAGAGAGCAAATAATGGATAAAGAAGTTGCGGTACTTCTGTACAACAGAATACCACTCAGCAATGAAATCTATGTCACCAGGCCCGTACCAGCATAATGAGTGGATTGAGGCACGATGATTCTAAGTGAAATAAGTCACACAGAAAAAGAAACATCATAAGCTATCACTAATACACGGAATGTGAACTTGGCTACACATGAACTGAATTACAAAACAGAACAGGGTCTCAAGTTTAGAAAACCAACTTATGCCTGCTTAAGGGGGAAGGTGAGTTGGGGTGCTGCATAAAAGCAGAGTTTGAAATTAGCACAGATACCGTTCCATAAGCCAAATATGTAATAGACAAGAGCTACCCCTTGCTCAACGAAATGGATTCAACAATGAGGTATCACCTCACACCTGGTAGAATAGGCATCATTGAAAATCTACAAACAAAAAATGCTGGAAAGGGTGTGGAGAAAAGGAACCCTCTTCCACTATTGTTGGGAATATAAATTGATACAGTCATTATGGAGAACAATATGGAATTTCTTAAGAAACTAACAATAGAATTACCATATGATACAGCAATCCCAGTACTGGACATATACCCAGACAAAACCATAAATCAAAAAGAGTCATTCACCGCAATGTTCATTGCATCACTATTTACAATATCGAGGTAACGGAAGCAACCTAAATGCCCACAGACAGACGAATGCATAAAGCTGTGGTACATATATAAAATGGAATATTACTAAGCCATGAAAAGGAATGAAATTGGGTCATTTGTAGAGACGTCGATGGATCTAGAGACTGTCATACAGAGTGAAGTAAGTCAGAAAGAGAAAAACAAATCTTGTATATTCATGCATATATGTGGAACCTAGAAAAACTGTACAGATTAACCATTTTGCAAGGCATAAATAGAGCAACAGATGTAGACAACAAACGTATGGACAACAAGGGGGGAAAGCTGTTGGGGGGGTGGTGGTGGGAGGAGTTGAGAGACTGGGATTGGCATGTATACATTTATATGTATAAAATAGATAACCAATAAGAACCTGCTGTATAAAAATATAAAATAAAATTCAAAATTAAAAAGAAGTAAAATTTAAAAAATAAAACAGAAAAAACAATTATTCCCTGCACATACATGTATTTATATGAATAAATTATTTCCATGCTTATATCTGTAAATACAAAAAAGAGGAATAAAATCTACCTTGAACCAAAAACGAAAAAGAGAAAAAAAACACAGAACCCACCAGTTACACAGAGGAAAACCGTATCAGGGCACTTGCTCCAGTTGTAAACAATTGTGAAGTTGGTCAGTGGTGGGGAATCGTCTCCCATTCAGCCAGCAGCCCCCACGCAACAAGCGTCCTCATTGCAAAGCTGGGGCACCGTGCCGAGGCATCTGTGAGTAAACGTGAGCTGAGCCCCAGGCCAGTTGCTGCTGAACTATTCCCACCCGTCCCAGGTAAAACACCTGAATATATACAAGGACTTGAAAGCCTAGAGGAAGGGCCATAGAGCCACACGAGTGACAGCATGCCGGCCGACTTGGTGCCTGCAGGCCAGCCAGGATGGTCCTGGCCCTGGGTGCTCTTCTGGAAGATTTCCATTTCCCTGCCTGAGATACCCGTCCTGTCCCTGCCCCCACTGCTTTTTTCCTTCCTCACCTCTGCCCAGGGAGAAATTCCAGCAGCAGGTATGGGTGACACATCCTCTTCTTTAGCAGGTGGCAGCCTGGCAACTGCTGCAGAAAGTCCAGCAGAGCCCCACTCACACTGGGCCACCCACAAAGCCGTGGCCTCTCACTCCCTCCCACCAGCCCAGCCCCGAGACTGCTGACAGGGCAGAGAAAATGGCGTCAGGCACGGCTGCAGGGGCTCTTGCTGCCTGGAGTGGTATTTATATTGATCTCAACCCAGGCACACCTGGGGAGGGCTGGCCGGCACGGTAAGGCTGCCCAGGTCAGCCAATCATCACCCCTCAGGGGCTCACAGTTGCAGAAAATGGAACTTGCTGAACCGGCCAGGTCCAAGGAACAGGTGTGGGCTCCTGAGAGTCAGGATAGACAAGGGGCTGCAGCTTTGGCTTGTTTTCTAATCATTTTATCTGGCCCATGAGTGGGAGACAACTTCAAGAAAACCCTCTCCTAATGAGAGGAACCCAGGAGTCAGGCAGAGGAGGGGTGGGTGGTGGTTGGAGACAGAGGCCTGGTGCCCCGGGTGCAGTGGAAGTCTCTGGAAGACCAGGTGGAGGGAGGCCTCACGGAGTGATGCCCAGGGTCACAGACCTGTCGCAGCTGCTGTTTGTTAGTTCAAGTCCTGCTCTGAGGTGCTCTGTGTCAGCTCTGAGCGACAGGTGAGCTGGGGGTGCTCTGCAATGAGGGCTATGTGCACGGTTCCTGTGTGCCCAGCCCTGCCACGGTACCTGCAAGGGTAGCTCTGTATCCTGGGAGGGGCCTGACCACGAGAGCCCCGTGGGCTGGGGTGGGGGTGGGGTACCTGCCCAGGTGAGCTCCATATTCTGGGATTGGTCTGACCACGAGAGCCCCATGGGCTGCTGGGGACCTGGTAAAGGATGTCAGGACAGTCAGTGAAGCCACCGAGGATATACCTCCAGTTGCTCCTAATTCCTACACCCTGCTGGTCATTCTACCAACCACCAGGACATGGTATTCTGTATTAGTCTTCAATGATGCCTTCTTTTGTATTCCATTAGTCCCAGAGTCACAAGAAATTTTGGCTTGTGAGTGGCAGGACTCCACATACAACTAAAACAATACTTCCGGGCCGTCTGGCCCCAAGGGTGCAAAAATTCCCACACCATCTTTGGGGAAAGCTTAGCTAAAGACCTAAAAGTTCTACCTCTGGAAAAGGAAACCCTCCTTCAATATGCAGACGACATTCTGATCACCAGCCCTACTAAGGAGGCCTCTGAACTACCAAGCCAATAAAGGATAGAAGTTGTCCAAGAAAAAGCTCAAATATCACAGACTGTGGTGACCTGCCTGGGCTTCATTCTCACAGAAGGTCAGAGAAGCCCATCCCAGGAAAGGGAAGAAACCATTTTCAGCCTTACCCCTTTCTAAAACTAGAAGACAGCTTAGGGGTTCCTGGGGAGGCCAGGGTTTGCTGCTTCTGGATCCCTAACCACAGTCTACTAGCTGGGCCTCTATATGAAACACTGAAAGGAAAAGATGATGATCCTTTTGAATAGAATCCAGAAGTGGCCTTTCAAGAATGGAAAGAGCAGTCAATTCAGACCCTTGCCCTGGAACTCCCTAATTTAGCTAAACCCTTTGACCTTTACATTCCCGGTGAAAGGTGAATCGCCATTGGAGAATTAGTGCAAAAACTGGGACCACTTGAAATGGAACAATGCAAGAATGCCATCCAGGTAGGATAAACTACGGTCACTAAGGGGCTTGGCCCACTGCCACATCTGGCCAAGATACTGGCGGTATCTAAAAACCTGGAAATCAGCAGCCCAAAAGGCCACCTCCCTCCTAAGGGAAAAGGACCCCACGTGGTGATCCTAACCACCAACCATGCCCTGAAGTTGCAGGGTTCGCTCTGTGGGCACACCGACCTCGAGTGAGGAGGCCCTCCAACTCCAACATCCAGAGAGATAACCGGGGGCAACAGGGCACCATGACGACTCGTGTGAACATCACTTGACCTGGAGTTTCTCTCATAAAACAACAAGAGTGTGTCCCAAAAGAGTAGACTACTGCTTGCAGGACTTACTGCACCCAGAGGGGAGCTAATAATCTTGGCGGGGGAACAGTATACCACACTGTCACCATAGAAAAGCCTACAGACACCGTGATGATGGTGGCCAATAAGACCGGCTGGACTCCTGTTTACTTCAAAAGGCTGTTGACTCAGTAGCCATCATGGTCCTTGATCACCACTGACCCTGGACTGTCTGGGAGTTGAGCGGGCAGGGCTCTGACACCTGGTGCTGTTTGTACGTTAATTCAGGGGCCTAATTGAAGAAAGCGCAGACTACTGGTCAGAGCATCTAGGCTGGCAGAGACGGTCAGCCTAAGGTGGCCGAACAAATGTGGGGCGGGGTGAAACCGGCCCCCACAGCGTCTCTGCACATCTCTTTCCTGGACCCTTAAAGGTCATTAGAATCTATAACACTTCCAATGCTGGTGCTCAGGTGGACGAGCAGGGAGGCAGGGGTCCTGGGGACAATCAACGTCACCGGGAGGCTGCTGGGGAGAAGCTCTGACCCTCGCCCCAGGGTATGAGGGCTCCCAACTCAGCACTCAGCAGTTACAGAAGAAGGGTCTGCACCCTCAGCACTCCAAGAATGAGGAACGGGACAAAAGGCAGAGGAGGGGTTTGTCCCCAGCAAAGCCCATTAAAAATCCCTGGGAGATAAAAATAGAATCTGGGCAATAAAGTCAAGTCTAACCTTTTTTATCCTTTGTGCTTTGTCTAATTTCACGTGCTCCTAGGGTCCCGCATGCAGAGGTTCCACACCCGGCACTTCAGACCAGATTTCCTAGTGCAGAATGGCTGGGTCGACACCTCAGCTCCTGGGGCCCAGTGCAGACTCCACGATATAGAGCCTGAGCTACAGCCAACCCGGCCCTCGAGAGCTCCGCCGCCTCCCTCCCTCCCACTGACTCTGACAGGATCTCTACACAGCAGCCCAGCCCACAGCCCACGGGGTAGTGCATGCTCTCACCTCTCCATTCTCTGATCAAAATATAAAGTTTCCTTTGCTTGTGAACCAAACTCAGTCTCGATCTGTTGGCCCCAATGACACTGGGCAGGGGGACACTTGTTGGGGTCCACTCTGGAGGATCAGTAACAGAAATTGAGACTATTGTAACCTCAATGAACAGATGTGTGAGCCAAACTGTAGTTAACATAGAACAGTGTATAAGGCTCGGGTAAAATAAGATGTTTTTAACACTTCCATTTGATATTTCCATCACTTTTTATAAGCAAGTTCAGTGAAAAGGTTTGTCTTATTTGTCAGGTCAATATTAGAGAAACGAAGTGATTTCTTTCCAAGGATGTACAGCTAATAATCTTGGTTAAACCTTCAATCTTGTTTTAAATGCTTTTCCATTGAAAATGATACCTCTCTTTCAGCTCCCCCATTTCTGAGAAGTATAAAATCTTATAATTTATTATTACCAAAGGGGAAAGGTGGGAGGAGGGATAAATTAACAGTTTGGAATGAACACATACACACTGCTATGTATAAAATAGATCATCAACAAGGAACTACTGTATAGCACAGGGAACTACACTCAACATTTTGCAATAACCTATAAGGGGAAATAATCTGAAAAAGAATAGATATTTTTATTGACATCATCTATCAATGACAGTTAAAGTGTAGCCTAAGGGAAGCTGGTGGTGAGTGCTTCTGACCCTGAAGACTTCAATCATCTAAAGTTTGGACTCTGCCTACTTCCCAAGGCCCTTAATGAACATATGTGTAGCCGTAGCTTAAAAACTTCCCCAGTTTGGGTTTCGGGGAGACACTGATTTTGAAAAAGCCCTGGTGTTCTCCTTACATGAATGGGACTCTTCCTACTGCTAAAACATGTCTGTCACACCCAGAGGATGGTATACTGTCTGATCGGGAAGAGTTTGGAAAAGGCATCTCATCTCCTCATCTCCTGGTGCTCGGGTTCACCCCTCCAGCGTCTTTACTAACAGTCTCCCCACTTGGAGATGTCAGCACTGTCAACATCCTGTTGCGTACAGTTTGGAATTTGTCCAGAGGATGAAGCGGAAGGATGAGGAACAATGAGAGACAAGTCCTAGGTGTTCAGACAGGCACATGTCACTCTAATTTCCAATCAGGAAGACGAATTGACCAAAGGCTAGGGTTGCCCATGGAAACAGTATAGGGCTTGAGGAAATCCCGCTGCTTTGTGGCCAGTTCCCAGAAACACGAGTTGAACAATGGAACTCAGGGGCAGTAAAATTCACAAAACTGCAGAGTTGAAAATATCCATCACTGAAAAATGTCTTGAGGAAAGTCAGAGAAAAGGACTTGTAAGCAAGGGAGAATGGCAGGAAAGGGATTTGAGGAGGTAGAAAGGACTCGCCATTAAGCACAAGAAAAGGAGCTGAACATTGCCAACATTGCAGTTGGCCAAAAAGGGTGTATGCGTTCTTTTCTGTATATATTCAAGAAAAGGGCATACACTTTTTTAGCCAACCAAACAGGTGGGCACTGGAAGTCAATACTACAAAAGATATCACTTCGCATCAGTCAGAAGAGCCATCCTCATAAAGCGTAAACAACAGAAATGCAGGACAGGGCAACGAGAAGAGGGAGCCCTGTGAGACTTATAGTGGAAATGTATATTGCCAACGGCCATTCTGGAGAAGTGTATTGTGTTTACTAAAGCATCTAAAAAATGAGCTACAGAGCATAGGGCACTTGCACTCATGGGCGTATATCTTGGGAAAAACAAAAATCGAGAGGACACAGGCACCCCAATGTTTACCCCCTCTCTGTTTAAAAGATCCTCGACTAGGATATAACTTAAATGTCTCTGGAGGGAAAAAATGGATAGAGATGTGGTACTTAGGTAGAGTGGAATATTATTCAGCCTGGAAATCAATGAAATATGGCCAGTTGTAACAACTCCGGAGGAGTTACGTATGATCATTCTAAGTGACAGAATTCAAAAAGAAAAAGACACATATCATAAGATATCACTTAAAGGTGGAATCCAAAATGGCTACACATGAAATAAATTACAAAACAAAAACATAGTCAAATATGTAGAAAACACGCATAAGGCTGCTAAACGGGAAAGGTGGGGAGGGGTGAGGCATCATCCAGGAGGTTGAAATTAGCAAAGATACCATTCCAAATACCAAACTGATAATCAACAAGGCCTACACGGTAGCTAAAAGAACTGCACTCAGCACACTCAAGTCACCGGAAAAGAATATATACGACTGGTAAGAATCTGAAAAAGAATTTATTGATGTCTCTCTGTACGCGAATCAAGTGGATGTACAGCAGCAAGAAACAGAGCTTTGAAAATCAGCTGTAACCAATATAGTAATAAATTGAAAAAAATAAACGACAGAGAGACAGAGAAAACCTCTTACAACTTTTCCTCAGGGACGGTGATGCAACATGGATTGAACACATCTAGACCCACAGCAGGATGAGACATAAGGCTGGAAACTGTTTGCGCTAAGAGAAATGTGAGGTTGGGTGAGGAAATGCACACCCTTTAAAGTAATACTACCTGGTACCCATTCAATGGGTCCCAAATCTGCAGGTTCAAGGGATCTTCCTACAGCTAAAACATGCATGGAAAACCCAGAGGACTGTACACCATGTGATCGGGAGATGTGTCTAAAATGCACCTCATTTATCCTCTCCTGGTGCTCCTGTTCACCATTCCAGCCACGCTACTTAGAATCTCCCCACTTGGAGAATCAGCACATTTAAACTTCTGTTTCACACATTTTGCAAATTGTGAGGAGGATGAACGGGAAGAGGGGGAACCAATGAGAGAAGAGTTGTAGGGGTTTGGACGGGCACATATCACTCTAATTTCCCATTAAGAATAAGAATTAAAGAAAGGCTCAGCCTGCCTCGCCGGAGCCAAAATAGGGCCTGAAGCAATCCTGCGGGTTTGAGGCCAGCTCACAAAAGAGCAACTTAAAAAATGGAGCTCAGGGTCACTGCAATTCACAAACCTGCAGAGTTATAAATGAAAACTAACGTCCAAAAATATGTTGAGGTAAGGCAAAGAAGAGGATCTGAATGCAAGACAGAATTGCAAGAAACAGATTTCAAGAGATAGATTGGACTCGTCTTTAACGCACATGAAAAGCGGCAGAATTTTGACAATGATGCAGTTGGCCCAAAAGGGCGTATGCGTTTTTTCCTGATTATATCCAGGAAAAAACGCATACGCACTTTATGGGCAACGAAGCAAGCAAGCAATGCAAATGTGCACAACAAAGAAGTCTCACTTCCCACCGGTCAAAAGGGTCATCCTAAAAAATTGTAAAAACCAGAAATGCAGGACAGGCCATGGAGAACAGGGAGCCTTTATACGCTGATGGGCAGTGTGTGAACTGCCAAGAGCCACTCTGGAGAAGTGTATGGTGGTTCCTAAATCATCTAAAAAACAGAGCTACAGAGCATAGGACACTTCCAATCATGGGAGTATATCTAGGGAAGTCTAAAAATCAACAAGACACAAGCACACCACAGTTTAGTGCTACTCTGTTTACAAGAACCTCAACTTCAGTACACCTTAAATATCCCAGGAAAGAGAACAATGGATAAAGAAGATGTGGTACTGATGTACAATGGAATATCTCTTCACCATGAAATCAATGTAATAAGGCTAGTAGAAGGATAAAGAGTGGATTTAGGTCCGATAATACTACTTGAAATAAGTCAAACAGAAAAAGAAACATATCATAAGATATCACTTATAGAGGGAGGGTAAATATGGCTGCACAAGAAATGAATTACAGAACAGAACAGTGTCTCACATTTAGAAAACACACTTATGTCAGCTTAAGGGGAAAGGAGAGGTGGGGTGATGCATAAAACCAGAGTTTGAAATTAGCACAGATACCGTTCAATAAACCAAATAGGTATTAGACAAGATCTACACCTTGCTCAATGAACTGGCCTCAACACACCCTATACACCGCAGAGAAATATATCTGAGGAATAAGAATCTTAAAACCCATGTATTGATATATCTCCATAAGGGAATCAAGTGTGTGCAGAGCGGCACAAACACAGCAGTGAAAATGAGCTAAACCCCATTATAGAAATAAATTTTAAAAACAAAACGCTGAAACAATGAAAGAGAGAAAAATTCTTACAAAATTCGCTCAGGGGCTGTGATGCAACCTGGATTGACCACATATAAACCCACAGCTGGATAAGACATAAGGCTGGACACTTGGGGCTGACAGGATTGGTGAGCTTTGGTGAGCAACTGCCGAAAGTTTAATGCAATACTTCATGCTACTCAGTCCAAGGGTCCCAACACTCCAGGTTGAAGGGAATCTTCCTACAGCTAAACCATGCTTGGGAAACCCAGCGACTGGTATACCATATGATCGGGAAAGGTTTCTAAAACGCACCTCATTTTTCCTCTCCTGGGGCTCCGGATCGACATTCCAGCCGCTTTACTAACAACATCCCCACATGGAGTCAATGCCTTTAAGTTCTGGTATCGCACAGTCTGCAGTTAGTGCAGAGGATGAATGGGAATAGGGGGAACCAGTGAGAAACTAGCTGT
This sequence comes from Delphinus delphis, assembly GCF_949987515.2. Classification (NCBI taxonomy): domain Eukaryota; kingdom Metazoa; phylum Chordata; class Mammalia; order Artiodactyla; family Delphinidae; genus Delphinus; species Delphinus delphis. The sequence goes on along the minus strand of NW_027192653.1, from coordinate 717,233 downwards.
AGCGGTTTCAATGGGCACATGTCACTCTAATATCACATCAGTAAGAAGAATTAACCAAAGGCACAGCAAGGTGCCCCAGAAGAAAAATAGGGCTTCAAGGAATCCTGTGGTTACGGGGCAAGACCACAAAAATAAGAGCTAAAAAATGGAGCTAAGGGCCACTGCAATTCAAAAACCTGCAGAGTTATAAAGGCCAACTATTTTTAAAAAATATATTGAGGTAAGGCTATGAAGAGGCATTGAAAGCAAGGCAGAATTGCAGGAAACCGATTTCAGGAGGTAGACTGGAATTGCATTGAAAGCATATGAAGAGAGTCAGAAACTCGAAAATGATGCACTTGGCCAAAAAGGGCGTATGCGTTTTTTCCTGAATATATTCAGGAAAAAACGCATACGCCCTTTTTGGCCAACCAAGCAAGCTTGCAAAGGAAATCTGCACTACAATGAAGTCTCACTTCCCCCCGGTCAAAAGGGCCATCAGAATAAAGTGTAAAATCCAGAAAGGCAGGACAGGCCATGGAGAACTGGGAGCCTTGTTATGCTGATGGGCGGGATGTAAATTGCCAACAGACACTCGGGAGAAGTGTATGGTGTTTCCTGAAACATCTAAAAAACAAAGCAACAGAGCCTAGGGCACTTCCACTTATGGTCCTATAGCTTAGGGAAATTAAAATCAAAAAGACACAGCCACCCCAAAGTTTGGGACGGCTCTGTTTACAAGAACCTCGTTTACAGTACAAGTTCAACATCGCAGAAAGTGAAAAATGGATAAAGAAGTTGTGGTATTCACTTACAAAGCAATATCACTCAGCAATGAAATCTATGTCATCAGGCCCTTAGCAGCACAATGAGTGGATTCAGGTATGATGATTCTAACTGAAATAAGTCACACAGAAAAAGAAACATCATAAGATATCAGTAATACACGGAATGGAAACTTGGCTACACAGGAACTGAATTACAGAACAGAACAGGGTCTCAAATTTAGAAAACCAACTTATGCTTGCTTAAGGGGAAAGGTGAGTTGGGGTACTGCATAAAACCAGAGATTGAAATGAGCACAGATAAAGTTCCTTAAGCCAAATATGGAATAGACAAGAGCTACTCCTTGCTCAACGAAATGGACTCAACACCGCATATTAAACGCCTAAGAATGTACCTGACTAGTAAGTATCTTGAAACCTATGGATTGCTATGTCTCCAAAAGAGAATCAAGCATGTGTACAGGGGCATAAACGCAGCAGTGATAGGATTGGAGAGGTTCGGTGAGCAAATGAAGACCCTTTGAAGTCATATTGCATGGTACCCATTCCACGGGTTTCAACTACCCAGGTTTAAGGTATTCTTCCTTCAGCTAAAACATGCATGTGGAACCTAGAGTATGATCAACCATGTGATCGGGAGACGTGTTCAAATATGTCTCAGTTTTCCTCCCCTGGTACTCGGGTGCAACATTCCAGACGCTTTATTAACACTCTCCCGACTTGGAGAGTCAGTCCCTTTAACCTCCTGTTTGGCCCAGTTTGCAATTTCTGCGGAAGATGAACAGGAATAGCGAGAACCAATGAGAGACTAGCTGGAGGTGTCTGGACGGGCAAATTTAACTCTCATTTCCCACCAGGAAGAGGAATTAACCAAAGGCTCAACGTGCCGTGCCGGAACCAGATTAGGGCCTGAAGCCATCCTGCGGTGTTGCGGCCAGCTCACAAGAAAGCGAGTTGAAGAAAGGAGCTCAGGGGCACTGTAATTCACAAACCTGCAGAGTTATAAATGACAGCTATCGTCCAAAAATAGACTGAAGTAAGGCTGCCAAGAGGACTTGAAAGCGGGGCAGAATTGCAGGATACCGATTTCAGGAGGTAGACTGGAATTGCATTGAAAGCATAGGAAAAGAGGCAGAAAGTCCACAATGATGCACTTGGCCAAAAAGGGCGTATGCGTTTTTTCCTGAATATATTCAGGAAAAAACGCATACGCCCTTTTTGGCCAACCAAGCAAACTTGCAAAGGAAATCTGCACTACAATGAAGTCTCACTTCTCCCCGGTCAAAAGGGCCATCTGAAAAAAGTGTAAAATCCAGAAAGGGAGGACAGGCCATGGAGAACTGGGAGCCTTGTTATGCTGATGGGCGGGATGTAAATTGCCAACAGACACTCAGGAGAAGTGTATGGTGTTTCCTGAAACATCTAAAAAACAAAGCAACAGAGCCTAGGGCACTTCCACTTATGGTCCTATAGCTTAGGGAAATTAAAATCAAAAAGACACAGCCACCCCAAAGTTTGGGACGCCTCTGTTTACAAGAACCTCGTTTACCGTACAAGTGCAATATCACAGAAAGTGAAAAATGGATAAAGAAGTTGTGGTACTTACGTACAATGCAGTATCACTCAGCAATGAAATCTATGTCATCAGGCCCGTAGCAGCATAATGAGTGGATTCAGGTACGATGATTCTAACTGAAATAAGTCACACAGAAAAAGAAACATCATAAGATATCAGTAATACACGGAATGGAAACTTGGCTACACAGGAACTGAATTACAGAACAGAACAGGGTCTCAAATTTAGAAAACCAACTTATGCTTGCTTAAGGGGAAAGGTGAGTTGGGGTGCTGCATAAAACCAGAGATTGAAATGAGCACAGATAAAGTTCCTTAAGCCAAATATGGAATAGACAAGAGCTACTCCATGCTCAACGAAATGGACTCAACACCGCATATTAAACGCCTAAGAATGTACCTGACTAGTAAGTATCTTAAAACCTATAGATTGCTATGTCTCCGAAAGAGAATCAAGCATGTGTACAGGGGCATAAACGCATCAGTGATAGGATTGGAGAGGTTCAGTGAGCAAATGAAGACCCTTTGAAGTCATATTGCATGGTACCCATTCCACGGGTTTCAACTACCCAGGTTTTAGGTATTCTTCCTTCAGCTAAAACATGCATGTGGAACCTAGAGTATGATCAACCATGTGATCGGGAGACGTGTTCAAATATGTCTCAGTTTTCGTACCCTGGTACTCGGGTGCAACATTCCAGACGCTTTACTAACACTCTCCCGACTTGGAGAGTCAGTCCCTTTAACCTCCTGTTTGGCCCAGTTTGCAATTTCTGCGGAAGATGAACAGGAATAGCGAGAACCAATGAGAGACTAGCTGGAGGTGTCTGGACGGGCAAATTTAACTCTCATTTCCCACCAGGAAGAGGAAATAACCAAAGGCTCAGCGTGCCGTGCCGGAACCAGATTAGGGCCTGAAGCCATCCTGCGGTGTTGCGGCCAGCTCACAAGAAAGCGAGTTGAAGAAAGGAGCTCAGGGGCACTGTAATTCACAAACCTGCAGAGTTATAAATGACAGCTATTGTCCAAAAATAGACTGAAGTAAGGCTGCCAAGAGGACTTGAAAGCGGGGCAGAATTGCAGGAAACCGATTTCAGGAGGTAGACTGGAATTACATTGAAAGCATAGGAAAAGAGGCAGAACGTCCACAATGATGCACTTGGCCAAAAAGGGCGTATGCATTTTTTCCTGAATATATTCAGGAAAAAACGCATACGCCCTTTTTGGCCAACCAAGCAAGCTTGCAAAGGAAATCTGCACTACAATGAAGTCTCACTTCCCCCCGGTCAAAAGGGCCATCTGAAAAAAGTGTAAAATCCAGAAAGGCAGGACAGGCCATGGAGAACTGGGAGCCTTGTTATGCTGATGGGCGGGATGTAAATTGCCAACAGACACTCGGGAGAAGTGTATGGTGTTTCCTGAAACATCTAAAAAACAAAGCAACAGAGCCTATGGCACTGCCACTTATGGTCCTATAGCTTAGGGAAATTAAAATCAAAAAGACACAGCCACCCCAACGTTTGGGACGCCTCTGTGTACAAGAACCTCGTTTACAATACAAGTTCAACATCGCAGAAAGTGAAAAATGGATAAAGAAGTTGTGGTATTTACTTACAAAGCAATATCACTCAGCAATGAAATCTATGTCATCAGGCCCTTAGCAGCACAATGAGTGGATTCAGGTATGATGATTCTAACTGAAATAAGTCACACAGAAAAAGAAACATCAAAAGATATCAGTAATACACGGAATGTAAACTTGGCTACACAGGAACTGAATTACAGAACAGAACAGGTTCTCAAATTTAGAAAACCAACTTATGCTTGCTTAAGGGTAAAGGTCAGTTGGGGTGCTGCATAAAACCAGAGATTGAAATGAGCACAGATAAAGTTCCTTAAGCCAAATATGGAATAGACAAGAGCTACTCCTTGCTCAACGAAATGGACTCAACACCGCATATTAAACGCCTAAGAACGTACCTGACTAGTAAGTATCTTAAAACCTATGGATTGCTATGTCTCCGAAAGAGAATCAAGCGTGTGTACAGGGGCATAAACGCAGCAGTGATAGGATTGGAGAGGTTCGGTGAGCAAATGAAGACCCTTTGAAGTCATATTGCATGGTACCCATTCCTCGGGTTTCAACTACCCAGGTTTAAGGTATTCTTCCTTCAGCTAAAACATGCATGTGGAACCCAGAATATGATCAACCATGTGATCGGGAGACGTGTTCAAATATGTCTCAGTTTTCCTCCCCTGGTACTCGGGTGCAACATTCCAGACGCTTTACTAACACTCTCCCCACTTGGAGAGTCAGCGCCTTTAACCTCCTGTTTGACCCAGTTTGCAATTTCTGCGGAAGATGAACAGGAATAGCGAGAACCAATGAGAAGCTAGCTGGAGGTGTCTGGACGGGCAAATTTAACTCTCATTTCCCACCAGGAAGAGGAAATAACCAAAGGCTCAGCGTGCCGTGCCGGAACCAGATTAGGGCCTGAAGCCATCCTGCGTGTTGCGGCCAGCTCAAAAGAAAGCGAGTTGAAGAAAGGAGCTCAGGGGCACTGTAATTCACAAACCTGCAGAGTTATAAATGACAGCTATCGTCCAAAAATAGACTGAAGTAAGGCTGCCAAGAGGACTTGAAAGCGGGGCAGAATTGCAGGAAACCGATTTCAGGAGGTAGACTGGAATTGCATTGAAAGCATAGGAAAAGAGGCAGAACGTCCACAATGATGCACTTGGCCAAAAAGGGCGTATGCGTTTTTTCCTGAATATATTCAGGAAAAAACGCATACGCCCTTTTTGGCCAACCAAGCAAGCTTGCAAAGGAAATCTGCACTACAATGAAGTCTCACTTCCCCCCGGTCAAAAGGGCCATCTGAAAAAAGTGTAAAATCCAGAAAGTCAGGACAGGCCATGGAGAACTGGGAGCCTTGTTATGCTGATGGGCGGGATGTAAATTTCCAACAACCACTCGGGAGAAGTGTATGGTGTTTCCTGAAACATGTAATAAACAAAGCAACAGAACCTAGGGCACTTCCACTTATGGTCCTATAGCTTAGGGAAATTAAAATCAAAAAGACACAGCCACCCCAAAGTTTTGAACGGCTCTGTTTACAAAAACCTCGTTTACAGTACAAGTTCAATATCACAGAAAGTGAAAAATGGATAAAGAACTTGTGGTACTTACTTACAATGCAGTATCACTCAGCAATGAAATCTATGTCATCAGGCCCGTAGCAGCATCATGAGTGGATTCAGGTACGATGATTCTAACTGAAATAAGTCACACAGAAAAAGAAACATCATAAGATATCACTAATACACGGAATGTAAACTTGGCTACACAGGAACTGAATTACAGAACAGAACAGGTTCTCAAATTTAGAAAACCAACTTATGCTTGCTTAAGGGGAAAGGTGAGTTGGGGTGCTGCATAAAACCAGAGATTGAAATGAGCACAGATAAAGTTCATTAAGCCAAATATGGAATAGACAAGAGCTACTCCTTGCTCAAAGAAATGGACTCAACACCGCATATTAAACGCCTAAGAATGTACCTGACTAGTAAGTATCTTAAAACCTATGCATTGCTATGTCTCCGAAAGAGAATCAAGCATGTGTACAGGGGCATAAACGCAGCAGTGATAGGATTGGAGATGTTCGGTGAGCAAATGAAGACCCTTTGAAGTCATATTGCATGGTACCCATTCCACGGGTTTCAACTACCCAGGTTTTAGGTATTCTTCCTTCAGCTAAAACATGCATGTGGAACCCAGATTATGATCAACCATGTGATCGGGAGACGTGTTCAAATATGTCTCAGTTTTCCTCACCTGGTACTCGGGTGCAACATTCCAGATGCTTTACTAACACTCTCCCGACTTGGAGAGTCAGTCCCTTTAACCTCCTGTTTGGCCCAGTTTGCAATTTCTGCGGAAGATGAACAGGAATAGCGAGAACCAATGAGAGACTAGCTGGAGGTGTCTGGACGGGCAAATTTAACTCTCATTTCCCACCAGGAAGAGGAATTAACCAAAGGCTCAGTGTGTCGTACCGGAACCATATTAGGGCCTGAAGCCATCCTGCGGTGTTGCGGCCAGCTCAAAAGAAAGCGAGTTGAAGAAAGGAGCTCAGGGGCACTGTAATTCACAAACCTGCAGAGTTATAAATGACAGCTATCCTCCAAAAATAGACTGAAGTAAGGCTGCCAAGAGGACTTGAAAGCGGGGCAGAATTGCAGGAAACCGATTTCAGGAGGTAGACTGGAATTGCATTGAAAGCATAGGAAAAGAGGCAGAACGTCCACAATGATGCACTTGGCCAAAAAGGGCGTATGCGTTTTGTCCTGAATATATTCAGGAAAAAACGCATACGCCCTTTTTGGCCAACCAAGCAAGCTTGCAAAGGAAATCTGCACTACAATGAAGTCTCACTTCCCCCCGGTCAAAAGGGCCATCTGAAAAAAGTGTAAAATCCAGAAAGGCAGTACAGGCCATGGAGAACTGGGAGCCTTGTTATGCTGATGGGCGGGATGTAAATTGCCAACAACCACTCGGGAGAAGTGTATGGTGTTTCCTGAAACATCTAAAAAACAAAGCAACAGAGCCTAGGGCACTTCCACTTATGGTCCTATAGCTTCGGGAAATTAAAATCGAAAAGACACAGCCACCCCAAAGTTTGGGACGCCTCTGTTTACAAGAACCTCGTTTACCGTACAAGTTCAATATCACAGAAAGTGAAAAATGGATAAAGAACTTGTGGTACTTACGTACAATGCAGTATCACTCAGCAATGAAATCTATGTCATCAGGCCCGTAGCAGCATAATGAGTGGATTCAGGTATGATGATTCTAACTGAAATAAGTCACACAGAAAAAGAAACATCAAAAGATATCACTAATACACGGAATGTAAACTTGGCTACACAGGAACTGAATTCCAAAACAGAACAGGGTCTCAAATTTAGAAAACCAACTTCTGCTTGCTTAAGGGGAAAGGTGAGTTGGGGTGCTGCATAAAACCAGAGATTGAAATGAGCACAGATAAAGTTCCTTAAGCCAAATATGGAATAGACAAGAGCTACTCCTTGCTCAACGAAATGGACTCAACACCGCATATTAAACGCCTAAGAATGTACCTGACTAGTAAGTATCTTAAAACCTATGGATTGCTATGTCTCCGAAAGAGAATCAAGCGTGTGTACAGGGGCATAAACGCAGCAGTGATAGGATTGGAGAGGTTCGGTGAGCAAATGAAGACCCTTAGAAGTCATATTGCATGGTACCCATTCCACGGGTCTCAACTCTCCAGGTTTAAGGTATTCTTCCTTCAGCTAAAACATGCATGTGGAACCCAGAGTATGATCAACCGTGTGAACGGGAGACGTGTTCAAATATGTCTCAGTTTTCCTCCCCTGGTACTCGGGAGCAACATTCCAGACCCTTTACTAACACTCTCCCAACTTGGAGAGTCAGAACCTTTAACCTCCTGTTTGGCCCAGTTTGCAATTTCTGCGGAAGATGAACAGGAATAGGGAGAACCAATGAGAGACTAGCTGGAGGTGTCTGGACGGGCAAATTTAACTCTCATTTCCCACCAGGAAGAGGAAATAACCAAAGGCTCAGCGTGCCGTGCCAGAACCAGATTAGGGCCTGAAGCCATCCTGCGGTGTTGCGGCCAGCTCAAAAGAATGCGAGTTGAAGAAAGGAGCTCAGGGTCTCTGTAATTCACAAACCTGCAGAGTTATAAATGACAGCTATCGTCCAAAAATATACTGAAGTAAGGCTTCCAAGAGGACTTGAAAGCGGGGCAGAATTGCAGGATACCGATTTCAGGAGGTAGACTGGAATTGCATTGAAAGCGTAGGAAAAGAGGCAGAACGTCCACAATGATGCACTTTGCCAAAAGGGCATATGCGTTTTTTCCTGAATATATTCAGGAAAAAACGCATACGCCCTTTTTGGCCAACCAAGCAAGCTTGCAAAGGAAATCTGCACTACAATGAAGTCTCACTGCCCCCCGGTCAAAAGGGCCATCAGAATAAAGTGTAAAATCCAGAAAGGCAGGACAGGCCATGGAGAACTGGGAGCCTTGTTATGCTGATGGGCGGGATGTAAATTGCCAACAGACACTCGGGAGAAGTGTATGGTGTTTCCTGAAACATCTAAAAAACAAAGCAACAGAGCCTAGGGCACTTCCACTTATGGTCCTATAGCTTAGGGAAATTAATATCAAAAAGACACAGCAACCCCAAAATTTGGGACGGCTCTTTTTACAGGAATCTCTTCTACGGCACAAGTTAAATATCCCAGAGAGCAAATAATGGATAAAGAAGTTGCGGTACTTCTGTACAACAGAATACCACTCAGCAATGAAATCTATGTCACCAGGCCCGTACCAGCATAATGAGTGGATTGAGGCACGATGATTCTAAGTGAAATAAGTCACACAGAAAAAGAAACATCATAAGGTATCACTAATACACGGAATGTGAACTTGGCTACACATGAACTGAATTACAAAACAGAACAGGGTCTCAAGTTTAGAAAACCAACTTATGCCTGCTTAAGGGGGAAGGTGAGTTGGGGTGCTGCATAAAAGCAGAGTTTGAAATTAGCACAGATACCGTTCCATAAGCCAAATATGTAATAGACAAGAGCTACCCCTTGCTCAACGAAATGGATTCAACAATGAGGTATCACCTCACACCTGGTAGAATAGGCATCATTGAAAATCTACAAACAAAAAATGCTGGAAAGGGTGTGGAGAAAAGGAACCCTCTTCCACTATTGTTGGGAATATAAATTGATACAGTCATTATGGAGAACAATATGGAATTTCTTAAGAAACTAACAATAGAATTACCATATGATACAGCAATCCCAGTACTGGACATATACCCAGACAAAACCATAAATCAAAAAGAGTCATTCACCGCAATGTTCATTGCATCACTATTTACAATATCGAGGTAATGGAAGCAACCTAAATGCCCACAGACAGACGAATGCATAAAGCTGTGGTACATATATAAAATGGAATATTACTAAGCCATGAAAAGGAATGAAATTGGGTCATTTGTAGAGACGTCGATGGATCTAGAGACTGTCATACAGAGTGAAGTAAGTCAGAAAGAGAAAAACAAATCTTGTATATTCATGCATATATGTGGAACCTAGAAAAACTGTACAGATTAACCATTTTGCAAGGCATAAACAGAGCAACAGATGTAGACAACAAACGTATGGACAACAAGGGGGGAAAGCTGTTGGGGGGGTGGTGGTGGGAGGAGTTGAGAGACTGGGATTGGCATGTATACATTTATATGTATAAAATAGATAACCAATAAGAACCTGCTGTATAAAAATATAAAATAAAATTCAAAATTAAAAAGAAATAAAATTTAAAAAATAAAACAGAAAAAACAATTATTCCCTGCACATACATGTATTTATATGAATAAATTATTTCCATGCTTATATCTGTAAATACAAAAAAGAGGAATAAAATCTACCTTGAACCAAAAACGAAAAAGAGAAAAAAAACACAGAACCCACCAGTTACACAGAGGAAAACCGTATCAGGGCACTTGCTCCAGTTGTAAACAATTGTGAAGTTGGTCAGTGGTGGGGAATCGTCTCCCATTCAGCCAGCAGCCCCCACGCAACAAGCGTCCTCATTGCAAAGCTGGGGCACCGTGCCGAGGCATCTGTGAGTAAACGTGAGCTGAGCCCCAGGCCAGTTGCTGCTGAACTATTCCCACCCGTCCCAGGTAAAACACCTGAATATATACAAGGACTTGAAAGCCTAGAGGAAGGGCCATAGAGCCACACGAGTGACAGCATGCCGGCCGACTTGGTGCCTGCAGGCCAGCCAGGATGGTCCTGGCCCTGGGTGCTCTTCTGGAAGATTTCCATTTCCCTGCCTGAGATACCCGTCCTGTCCCTGCCCCCACTGCTTTTTTCCTTCCTCACCTCTGCCCAGGGAGAAATTCCAGCAGCAGGTATGGGTGACACATCCTCTTCTTTAGCAGGTGGCAGCCTGGCAACTGCTGCAGAAAGTCCAGCAGAGCCCCACTCACACTGGGCCACCCACAAAGCCGTGGCCTCTCACTCCCTCCCACCAGCCCAGCCCCGAGACTGCTGACAGGGCAGAGAAAATGGCGTCAGGCACGGCTGCAGGGGCTCTTGCTGCCTGGAGTGGTATTTATATTGATCTCAACCCAGGCACACCTGGGGAGGGCTGGCCGGCACGGTAAGGCTGCCCAGGTCAGCCAATCATCACCCCTCAGGGGCTCACAGTTGCAGAAAATGGAACTTGCTGAACCGGCCAGGTCCAAGGAACAGGTGTGGGCTCCTGAGAGTCAGGATAGACAAGGGGCTGCAGCTTTGGCTTGTTTTCTAATCATTTTATCTGGCCCATGAGTGGGAGACAACTTCAAGAAAACCCTCTCCTAATGAGAGGAACCCAGGAGTCAGGCAGAGGAGGGGTGGGTGGTGGTTGGAGACAGAGGCCTGGTGCCCCGGGTGCAGTGGAAGTCTCTGGAAGACCAGGTGGAGGGAGGTCTCACGGAGTGATGCCCAGGGTCACAGACCTGTCGCAGCTGCTGTTTGTTAGTTCAAGTCCTGCTCTGAGGTGCTCTGTGTCAGCTCTGAGCGACAGGTGAGCTGGGGGTGCTCTGCAATGAGGGCTATGTGCACGGTTCCTGTGTGCCCAGCCCTGCCACGGTACCTGCAAGGGTAGCTCTGTATCCTGGGAGGGGCCTGACCACGAGAGCCCCGTGGGCTGGGGTGGGGGTGGGGTACCTGCCCAGGTGAGCTCCATATTCTGGGATTGGTCTGACCACGAGAGCCCCATGGGCTGCTGGGGACCTGGTAAAGGATGTCAGGACAGTCAGTGAAGCCACCGAGGATATACCTCCAGTTGCTCCTAATTCCTACACCCTGCTGGTCATTCTACCAACCACCAGGACATGGTATTCTGTATTAGTCTTCAATGATGCCTTCTTTTGTATTCCATTAGTCCCAGAGTCACAAGAAATTTTGGCTTGTGAGTGGCAGGACTCCACATACAACTAAAACAATACTTCCGGGCCGTCTGGCCCCAAGGGTGCAAAAATTCCCACACCATCTTTGGGGAAAGCTTAGCTAAAGACCTAAAAGTTCTACCTCTGGAAAAGGAAACCCTCCTTCAATATGCAGACGACATTCTGATCACCAGCCCTACTAAGGAGGCCTCTGAACTACCAAGCCAATAAAGGATAGAAGTTGTCCAAGAAAAAGCTCAAATATCACAGACTGCGGTGACCTGCCTGGGCTTCATTCTCACAGAAGGTCAGAGAAGCCCATCCCAGGAAAGGGAAGAAACCATTTTCAGCCTTACCCCTTTCTAAAACTAGAAGACAGCTTAGGGGTTCCTGGGGAGGCCAGGGTTTGCTGCTTCTGGATCCCTAACTACAGTCTACTAGCTGAGCCTCTATATGAAACACTGAAAGGAAAAGATGATGATCCTTTTGAATAGAATCCAGAAGTGGCCTTTCAAGAATGGAAAGAGCAGTCAATTCAGACCCTTGCCCTGGAACTCCCTAATTTAGCTAAACCCTTTGACCTTTACATTCCCGGTGAAAGGTGAATCGCCATTGGAGAATTAGTGCAAAAACTGGGACCACTTGAAATGGAACAATGCAAGAATGCCATCCAGGTAGGATAAACTACGGTCACTAAGGGGCTTGGCCCACTGCCACATCTGGCCAAGATACTGGCGGTATCTAAAAACCTGGAAATCAGCAGCCCAAAAGGCCACCTCCCTCCTAAGGGAAAAGGACCCCACGTGGTGATCCTAACCACCAACCATGCCCTGAAGTTGCAGGGTTCGCTCCATGGGCACACCGACCTCGAGTGAGGAGGCCCTCCAACTCCAACATCCAGAGAGATAACCGGGGGCAACAGGGCACCATGACGACTCGTGTGAACATCACTTGACCTGGAGTTTCTCTCATAAAACAACAAGAGTGTGTCCCAAAAGAGTAGACTACTGCTTGCAGGACTTACTGCACCCAGAGGGGAGCTAATAATCTTGGCGGGGGAACAGTATACCACACTGTCACCATAGAAAAGCCTACAGACACCGTGATGATGGTGGCCAATAAGACCGGCTGGACTCCTGTTTACTTCAAAAGGCTGTTGACTCAGTAGCCATCATGGTCCTTGGTCACCACTGACCCTGGACTGTCTGGGAGTTGAGTGGGCAGGGCTCTGACACCTGGTGCTGTTTGTACGTTAATTCAGGGGCCTAATTGAAGAAAGCGCAGACTACTGGTCAGAGCATCTAGGCTGGCAGAGACGGTCAGCCTAAGGTGGCCGAACAAATGTGGGGCGGGGTGAAACCGGCCCCCACAGCGTCTCTGCACATCTCTTTCCTGGACCCTTAAAGGTCATTAGAATCTATAACACTTCCAATGCTGGTGCTCAGGTGGACGAGCAGGGAGGCAGGGGTCTTGGGGACAATCAACGTCACCGGGAGGCTGCTGGGGAGAAGCTCTGACCCTCGCCCCAGGGTATGAGGGCTCCCAACTCAGCACTCAGCAGTTACAGAAGAAGGGTCTGCACCCTCAACACTCCAAGAATGAGGAACGGGACAAAAGGCAGAGGAGGGGTTTGTCCCCAGCAAAGCCCATTAAAAATCCCTGGGAGATAAAAATAGAATCTGGGCAATAAAGTCAAGTCTAACCTTTTTTATCCTTTGTGCTTTGTCTAATTTCACGTGCTCCTAGGGTCCCGCATGCAGAGGTTCCACACCCGGCACTTCAGACCAGATTTCCTAGTGCAGAATGGCTGGGTCGACACCTCAGCTCCTGGGGCCCAGTGCAGACTCCACGATATAGAGCCTGAGCTACAGCCAACCCGGCCCTCGAGAGCTCCGCCGCCTCCCTCCCTCCCACTGACTCTGACAGGATCTCTACACAGCAGCCCAGCCCACAGCCCACGGGGTAGTGCATGCTCTCACCTCTCCATTCTCTGATCAAAATATAAAGTTTCCTTTGCTTGTGAACCAAACTCAGTCTCGATCTGTTGGCCCCAATGACACTGGGCAGGGGGACACTTGTTGGGGTCCACTCTGGAGGATCAGTAACAGAAATTGAGACTATTGTAACCTCAATGAACAGATGTGTGAGCCAAACTGTAGTTAACATAGAACAGTGTATAAGGCTCGGGTAAAATAAGATGTTTTTAACACTTCCATTTGATATTTCCATCACTTTTTATAAGCAAGTTCAGTGAAAAGGTTTGTCTTATTTGTCAGGTCAATATTAGAGAAACGAAGTGATTTCTTTCCAAGGATGTACAGCTAATAATCTTGGTTAAACCTTCAATCTTGTTTTAAATGCTTTTCCATTGAAAATGATACCTCTCTTTCAGCTCCCCCATTTCTGAGAAGTATAAAATCTTATAATTTATTATTACCAAAGGGGAAAGGTGGGAGGAGGGATAAATTAACAGTTTGGAATGAACACATACACACTGCTATGTATAAAATAGATCATCAACAAGGAACTACTGTATAGCACAGGGAACTACACTCAACATTTTGCAATAACCTATAAGGGGAAATAATCTGAAAAAGAATAGATATTTTTATTGACATCATCTATCAATGACAGTTAAAGTGTAGCCTAAGGGAAGCTGGTGGTGAGTGCTTCTGACCCTGAAGACTTCAATCATCTAAAGTTTGGACTCTGCCTACTTCCCAAGGCCCTTAATGAACATATGTGTAGCCGTAGCTTAAAAACTTCCCCAGTTTGGGTTTCGGGGAGACACTGATTTTGAAAAAGCCCTGGTGTTCTCCTTACATGAATGGGACTCTTCCTACTGCTAAAACATGTCTGTCACACCCAGAGGATGGTATACCGTCTGATCGGGAAGAGTTTGGAAAAGGCATCTCATCTCCTCATCTCCTGGTGCTCGGGTTCACCCCTCCAGCGTCTTTACTAACAGTCTCCCCACTTGGAGATGTCAGCACTGTCAACATCCTGTTGCGTACAGTTTGGAATTTGTCCAGAGGATGAAGCGGAAGGATGAGGAACAATGAGAGACAAGTCCTAGGTGTTCAGACAGGCACATGTCAGTCTAATTTCCAATCAGGAAGACGAATTGACCAAAGGCTAAGGTTGCCCATGGAAACAGTATAGGGCTTGAGGAAATCCCGCTGCTTTGTGGCCAGTTCCCATAAACACGAGTTGAACAATGGAACTCAGGGGCAGTAAAATTCACAAAACTGCAGAGTTGAAAATATCCATCACTGAAAAATGTCTTGAGGAAAGTCAGAGAAAAGGACTTGTAAGCAAGGGAGAATGGCAGGAAAGGGATTTGAGGAGGTAGAAAGGACTCGCCATTAAGCACAAGAAAAGGAGCTGAACATTGCCAACATTGGCAACATTGCAGTTGGCCAAAAAGGGTGTATGCGTTCTTTTCTGTATATATTCAAGAAAAGGGCATACACTTTTTTAGCCAACCAAACAGGTGGGCACTGGAAGTCAATACTACAAAAGATATCACTTCGCATCAGTCAGAAGAGCCATCCTCATAAAGCGTAAACAAGAGAAATGCAGGACAGGGCAACGAGAAGAGGGAGCCCTGTGAGACTTATAGTGGAAATGTATATTGCCAACGGCCATTCTGGAGAAGTGTATTGTGTTTACTAAAGCATCTAAAAAATGAGCTACAGAGCATAGGGCACTTGCACTCATGGGCGTATATCTTGGGAAAAACAAAAATCGAGAGGACACAGGCACCCCAATGTTTACCCCCTCTCTGTTTAAAAGATCCTCGACTAGGATATAACTTAAATGTCTCTGGAGGGAAAAAATGGATAGAGATGTGGTACTTAGGTAGAGTGGAATATTATTCAGCCTGGAAATCAATGAAATATGGCCAGTTGTAACAACTCCGGAGGAGTTACGTATGATCATTCTAAGTGACAGAATTCAAAAAGAAAAAGACACATATCATAAGATATCACTTAAAGGTGGAATCCAAAATGGCTACACATGAAATAAATTACAAAACAAAAACATAGTCAAATATGTAGAAAACACGCATAAGGCTGCTAAACGGGAAAGGTGGGGAGGGGTGAGGCATCATCCAGGAGGTTGAAATTAGCAAAGATACCATTCCAAATACCAAACTGATAATCAACAAGGCCTACACGGTAGCTAAAAGAACTGCACTCAGCACACTCAAGTCACCGGAAAAGAATATATACGACTGGTAAGAATCTGAAAAAGAATTTATTGATGTCTCTCTGTACGCGAATCAAGTGGATGTACAGCAGCAAGAAACAGAGCTTTGAAAATCAGCTGTAACCAATATAGTAATAAATTGAAAAAAATAAACGACAGAGAGACAGAGAAAACCTCTTACAACTTTTCCTCAGGGACGGTGATGCAACATGGATTGAACACATCTAGACCCACAGCAGGATGAGACATAAGGCTGGAAACTGTTTGCGCTAAGAGAAATGTGAGGTTGGGTGAGGAAATGCACACCCTTTAAAGTAATACTACCTGGTACCCATTCAATGGGTCCCAAATCTGCAGGTTCAAGGGATCTTCCTACAGCTAAAACATGCATGGAAAACCCAGAGGACTGTACACCATGTGATCGGGAGATGTGTCTAAAATGCACCTCATTTATCCTCTCCTGGTGCTCCTGTTCACCATTCCAGCCACGCTACTTAGAATCTCCCCACTTGGAGAATCAGCACATTTAAACTTCTGTTTCACACATTTTGCAAATTGTGAGGAGGATGAACGGGAAGAGGGGGAACCAATGAGAGAAGAGTTGTAGGGGTTTGGACGGGCACATATCACTCTAATTTCCCATTAAGAATAAGAATTAAAGAAAGGCTCAGCCTGCCTCGCCGGAGCCAAAATAGGGCCTGAAGCAATCCTGCGGGTTTGAGGCCAGCTCACAAAAGAGCAACTTAAAAAATGGAGCTCAGGGTCACTGCAATTCACAAACCTGCAGAGTTATAAATGAAAACTAACGTCCAAAAATATGTTGAGGTAAGGCAAAGAAGAGGATCTGAATGCAAGACAGAATTGCAAGAAACAGATTTCAAGAGATAGATTGGACTCGTCTTTAACGCACATGAAAAGCGGCAGAATTTTGACAATGATGCAGTTGGCCCAAAAGGGCGTATGCGTTTTTTCCTGATTATATCCAGGAAAAAACGCATACGCACTTTATGGGCAACGAAGCAAGCAAGCAATGCAAATGTGCACAACAAAGAAGTCTCACTTCCCACCGGTCAAAAGGGTCATCCTAAAAAATTGTAAAAACCAGAAATGCAGGACAGGCCATGGAGAACAGGGAGCCTTTATACGCTGATGGGCAGTGTGTGAACTGCCAAGAGCCACTCTGGAGAAGTGTATGGTGGTTCCTAAATCATCTAAAAAACAGAGCTACAGAGCATAGGACACTTCCAATCATGGGAGTATATCTAGGGAAGTCTAAAAATCAACAAGACACAAGCACACCACAGTTTAGTGCTACTCTGTTTACAAGAACCTCAACTTCAGTACACCTTAAATATCCCAGGAAAGAGAACAATGGATAAAGAAGATGTGGTACTGATGTACAATGGAATATCTCTTCACCATGAAATCAATGTAATAAGGCTAGTAGAAGGATAAAGAGTGGATTTAGGTCCGATAATACTACTTGAAATAAGTCAAACAGAAAAAGAAACATATCATAAGATATCACTTATAGAGGGAGGGTAAATATGGCTGCACAAGAAATGAATTACAGAACAGAACAGTGTCTCACATTTAGAAAACACACTTATGTCAGCTTAAGGGGAAAGGAGAGGTGGGGTGATGCATAAAACCAGAGTTTGAAATTAGCACAGATACCGTTCAATAAACCAAATAGGTATTAGACAAGATCTACACCTTGCTCAATGAACTGGCCTCAACACACCCTATACACCGCAGAGAAATATATCTGAGGAATAAGAATCTTAAAACCCATGTATTGATATATCTCCATAAGGGAATCAAGTGTGTGCAGAGCGGCACAAACACAGCAGTGAAAATGAGCTAAACCCCATTATAGAAATAAATTTTAAAAACAAAACGCTGAAACAATGAAAGAGAGAAAAATTCTTACAAAATTCGCTCAGGGGCTGTGATGCAACCTGGATTGACCACATATAAACCCACAGCTGGATAAGACATAAGGCTGGACACTTGGGGCTGACAGGATTGGTGAGCTTTGGTGAGCAACTGCCGAAAGTTTAATGCAATACTTCATGCTACTCAGTCCAAGGGTCCCAACACTCCAGGTTGAAGGGAATCTTCCTACAGCTAAACCATGCTTGGGAAACCCAGCGACTGGTATACCATATGATCGGGAAAGGTTTCTAAAACGCACCTCATTTTTCCTCTCCTGGGGCTCCGGATCGACATTCCAGCCGCTTTACTAACAACATCCCCACATGGAGTCAATGCCTTTAAGTTCTGGTATCGCACAGTCTGCAGTTAGTGCAGAGGATGAATGGGAATAGGGGGAACCAGTGAGAAACTAGCTGTAGCGGTTTCAATGGGCACATGTCACTCTAATATCACATCAGTAAGAAGAATTAACCAAAGGCACAGCAAGGTGCCCCAGAAGAAAAATAGGGCTTCAAGGAATCCTGTGGTTACGGGGCAAGACCACAAAAATAAGAGCTAAAAAATGGAGCTAAGGGCCACTGCAATTCAAAAACCTGCAGAGTTATAAAGGCCAACTATTTTTAAAAAATATATTGAGGTAAGGCTATGAAGAGGCATTGAAAGCAAGGCAGAATTGCAGGAAACCGATTTCAGGAGGTAGACTGGAATTGCATTGAAAGCATATGAAGAGAGTCAGAAACTCGAAAATGATGCACTTGGCCAAAAAGGGCGTATGCGTTTTTTCCTGAATATATTCAGGAAAAAACGCATACGCCCTTTTTGGCCAACCAAGCAAGCTTGCAAAGGAAATCTGCACTACAATGAAGTCTCACTTCCCCCCGGTCAAAAGGGCCATCAGAATAAAGTGTAAAATCCAGAAAGGCAGGACAGGCCATGGAGAACTGGGAGCCTTGTTATGCTGATGGGCGGGATGTAAATTGCCAACAGACACTCGGGAGAAGTGTATGGTGTTTCCTGAAACATCTAAAAAACAAAGCAACAGAGCCTAGGGCACTTCCACTTATGGTCCTATAGCTTAGGGAAATTAAAATCAAAAAGACACAGCCACCCCAAAGTTTGGGACGGCTCTGTTTACAAGAACCTCGTTTACAGTACAAGTTCAACATCGCAGAAAGTGAAAAATGGATAAAGAAGTTGTGGTATTCACTTACAAAGCAATATCACTCAGCAATGAAATCTATGTCATCAGGCCCTTAGCAGCACAATGAGTGGATTCAGGTATGATGATTCTAACTGAAATAAGTCACACAGAAAAAGAAACATCATAAGATATCAGTAATACACGGAATGGAAACTTGGCTACACAGGAACTGAATTACAGAACAGAACAGGGTCTCAAATTTAGAAAACCAACTTATGCTTGCTTAAGGGGAAAGGTGAGTTGGGGTACTGCATAAAACCAGAGATTGAAATGAGCACAGATAAAGTTCCTTAAGCCAAATATGGAATAGACAAGAGCTACTCCTTGCTCAACGAAATGGACTCAACACCGCATATTAAACGCCTAAGAATGTACCTGACTAGTAAGTATCTTAAAACCTATGGATTGCTATGTCTCCAAAAGAGAATCAAGCATGTGTACAGGGGCATAAACGCAGCAGTGATAGGATTGGAGAGGTTCGGTGAGCAAATGAAGACCCTTTGAAGTCATATTGCATGGTACCCATTCCACGGGTTTCAACTACCCAGGTTTAAGGTATTCTTCCTTCAGCTAAAACATGCATGTGGAACCTAGAGTATGATCAACCATGTGATCGGGAGACGTGTTCAAATATGTCTCAGTTTTCCTCCCCTGGTACTCGGGTGCAACATTCCAGACGCTTTATTAACACTCTCCCGACTTGGAGAGTCAGTCCCTTTAACCTCCTGTTTGGCCCAGTTTGCAA
This sequence comes from Delphinus delphis, assembly GCF_949987515.2. Lineage (NCBI taxonomy): Eukaryota > Metazoa > Chordata > Mammalia > Artiodactyla > Delphinidae > Delphinus > Delphinus delphis. The sequence continues at coordinate 697,771 of NW_027192653.1, read as the reverse complement.
TTTCTGCGGAAGATGAACAGGAATAGCGAGAACCAATGAGAGACTAGCTGGAGGTGTCTGGACGGGCAAATTTAACTCTCATTTCCCACCAGGAAGAGGAATTAACCAAAGGCTCAACGTGCCGTGCCGGAACCAGATTAGGGCCTGAAGCCATCCTGCGGTGTTGCGGCCAGCTCACAAGAAAGCGAGTTGAAGAAAGGAGCTCAGGGGCACTGTAATTCACAAACCTGCAGAGTTATAAATGACAGCTATCGTCCAAAAATAGACTGAAGTAAGGCTGCCAAGAGGACTTGAAAGCGGGGCAGAATTGCAGGATACCGATTTCAGGAGGTAGACTGGAATTGCATTGAAAGCATAGGAAAAGAGGCAGAAAGTCCACAATGATGCACTTGGCCAAAAAGGGCGTATGCGTTTTTTCCTGAATATATTCAGGAAAAAACGCATACGCACTTTTTGGCCAACCAAGCAAACTTGCAAAGGAAATCTGCACTACAATGAAGTCTCACTTCTCCCCGGTCAAAAGGGCCATCTGAAAAAAGTGTAAAATCCAGAAAGGGAGGACAGGCCATGGAGAACTGGGAGCCTTGTTATGCTGATGGGCGGGATGTAAATTGCCAACAGACACTCAGGAGAAGTGTATGGTGTTTCCTGAAACATCTAAAAAACAAAGCAACAGAGCCTAGGGCACTTCCACTTATGGTCCTATAGCTTAGGGAAATTAAAATCAAAAAGACACAGCCACCCCAAAGTTTGGGACGCCTCTGTTTACAAGAACCTCGTTTACCGTACAAGTGCAATATCACAGAAAGTGAAAAATGGATAAAGAAGTTGTGGTACTTACGTACAATGCAGTATCACTCAGCAATGAAATCTATGTCATCAGGCCCGTAGCAGCATAATGAGTGGATTCAGGTACGATGATTCTAACTGAAATAAGTCACACAGAAAAAGAAACATCATAAGATATCAGTAATACACGGAATGGAAACTTGGCTACACAGGAACTGAATTACAGAACAGAACAGGGTCTCAAATTTAGAAAACCAACTTATGCTTGCTTAAGGGGAAAGGTGAGTTGGGGTGCTGCATAAAACCAGAGATTGAAATGAGCACAGATAAAGTTCCTTAAGCCAAATATGGAATAGACAAGAGCTACTCCATGCTCAACGAAATGGACTCAACACCGCATATTAAACGCCTAAGAATGTACCTGACTAGTAAGTATCTTAAAACCTATAGATTGCTATGTCTCCGAAAGAGAATCAAGCATGTGTACAGGGGCATAAACGCATCAGTGATAGGATTGGAGAGGTTCAGTGAGCAAATGAAGACCCTTTGAAGTCATATTGCATGGTACCCATTCCACGGGTTTCAACTACCCAGGTTTTAGGTATTCATCCTTCAGCTAAAACATGCATGTGGAACCTAGAGTATGATCAACCATGTGATCGGGAGACGTGTTCAAATATGTCTCAGTTTTCGTACCCTGGTACTCGGGTGCAACATTCCAGACGCTTTACTAACACTCTCCCGACTTGGAGAGTCAGTCCCTTTAACCTCCTGTTTGGCCCAGTTTGCAATTTCTGCGGAAGATGAACAGGAATAGCGAGAACCAATGAGAGACTAGCTGGAGGTGTCTGGACGGGCAAATTTAACTCTCATTTCCCACCAGGAAGAGGAAATAACCAAAGGCTCAGCGTGCCGTGCCGGAACCAGATTAGGGCCTGAAGCCATCCTGCGGTGTTGCGGCCAGCTCACAAGAAAGCGAGTTGAAGAAAGGAGCTCAGGGGCACTGTAATTCACAAACCTGCAGAGTTATAAATGACAGCTATTGTCCAAAAATAGACTGAAGTAAGGCTGCCAAGAGGACTTGAAAGCGGGGCAGAATTGCAGGAAACCGATTTCAGGAGGTAGACTGGAATTGCATTGAAAGCATAGGAAAAGAGGCAGAACGTCCACAATGATGCACTTGGCCAAAAAGGGCGTATGCATTTTTTCCTGAATATATTCAGGAAAAAACGCATACGCCCTTTTTGGCCAACCAAGCAAGCTTGCAAAGGAAATCTGCACTACAATGAAGTCTCACTTCCCCCCGGTCAAAAGGGCCATCTGAAAAAAGTGTAAAATCCAGAAAGGCAGGACAGGCCATGGAGAACTGGGAGCCTTGTTATGCTGATGGGCGGGATGTAAATTGCCAACAGACACTCGGGAGAAGTGTATGGTGTTTCCTGAAACATCTAAAAAACAAAGCAACAGAGCCTATGGCACTGCCACTTATGGTCCTATAGCTTAGGGAAATTAAAATCAAAAAGACACAGCCACCCCAACGTTTGGGACGCCTCTGTGTACAAGAACCTCGTTTACAATACAAGTTCAACATCGCAGAAAGTGAAAAATGGATAAAGAAGTTGTGGTATTTACTTACAAAGCAATATCACTCAGCAATGAAATCTATGTCATCAGGCCCTTAGCAGCACAATGAGTGGATTCAGGTATGATGATTCTAACTGAAATAAGTCACACAGAAAAAGAAACATCAAAAGATATCAGTAATACACGGAATGTAAACTTGGCTACACAGGAACTGAATTACAGAACAGAACAGGTTCTCAAATTTAGAAAACCAACTTATGCTTGCTTAAGGGTAAAGGTGAGTTGGGGTACTGCATAAAACCAGAGATTGAAATGAGCACAGATAAAGTTCCTTAAGCCAAATATGGAATAGACAAGAGCTACTCCTTGCTCAGTGAAATGGACTCAACACCGCATATTAAACGCCTAAGAATGTACCTGACTAGTAAGTATCTTAAAACCTATGGATTGCTATGTCTCCGAAAGAGAATCAAGCGTGTGTACAGGGGCATAAACGCAGCAGTGATAGGATTGGAGAGGTTCGGTGAGCAAATGAAGACCCTTTGAAGTCATATTGCATGGTACCCATTACACGGGTCTCAACTCTCCAGGTTTAAGGTATTCTTCCTTCAGCTAAAACATGCATGTGGAACCCAAGTATGATCAACCATGTGAACGAGAGACGTGTTCAAATATGTCTCAGTTTTCCTCCCCTGGTACTCGGGTGCAACATTCCAGATGCTTTACTAACACTCTCCCCACTTGGAGAGTCAGCGCCTTTAACCTCCTGTTTGACCCAGTTTGCAATTTCTGCGGAAGATGAACAGGAATAGCGAGAACCAATGAGAGACTAGCTGGAGGTGTCTGGACGGGCAAATTTAACTCTCATTTCCCACCAGGAAGAAGAAATAACCAGAGGCTCAGCGTGCCATGCCGGAACCAGATTAGGGCCTGAAGCCATCCTGCGGTGTTGCGGCCAGGTCACAAGAAAGCAAGTTGAAGAAAGGAGATCAGGGGCACTGTAATTCACAAACCTGCAGAGTTATAAATGACAGCTATCGTCCAAAAATAGACTGAAGTAAGGCTGCCAAGAGGACTTGAAAGCGGGGCAGAATTGCAGGAAACCGATTTCAGGAGGTAGACTGGAATTGCATTGAAAGCATAGGAAAAGAGGCAGAACGTCCACAATGATGCACTTGGCCAAAAAGGGCGTATGCGTTTTTTCCTGAATATATTCAGGAAAAAACGCATACGCCCTTTTTGGCCAACCAAGCAAGCTTGCAAAGGAAATCTGCACTACAATGAAGTCTCACTTCCTCCCGGTCAAAAGGGCCATCTGAAAAAAGTGTAAAATCCAGAAAGGCAGTACAAGCCATGGAGAACTGGGAGCCTTGTTATGCTGATGGGCGGGATGTAAATTGCCAACAGACACTCGGGAGAAGTGTATGGTGTTTCCTGAAACATCTAAAAAACAAAGCAACAGAGCCTAGGGCACTGCCACTTATGGTCCTATAGCTTAGGGAAATTAAAATCAAAAAGACACAGCCACCCCAAAGTTTGGGACGCCTCTGTTTACAAGAACCTCGTTTACCGTACAAGTTCAATATCACAGAAAGTGAAAAATGGATAAAGAACTTGTGGTACTTACGTACAATGCAGTATCACTCAACATTGAAATCTATGTCATCAGGCCCGTAGCAGCATAATGAGTAGATTCAGGTACGATGATTCTAACTGAAATAAGTCACACAGAAAACGAAACATCATAAGATATCACTAATACACGGAATGTAAACTTGGCTACACAGGAACTGAATTCCAAAACAGAACAGGTTCTCAAATTTAGAAAACCAACTTATGCTTGCTTAAGGGGAAAGGTCAGTTGGGGTGCTGCATAAAACCAGAGATTGAAATGAGCACAGATAAAGTTCCTTAAGCCAAATATGGAATAGACAAGAGCTACTCCTTGCTCAACGAAATGGACTCAACACGGCATATTAAACGCCTAAGAACGTACCTGACTAGTAAGTATCTTAAAACCTATGGATTGCTATGTCTCCGAAAGAGAATCAAGCATGTGTACAGGGGCAAAAACGCAGCAGTGATAGGATTGGAGAGGATCGGTGAGCAAATGAAGACCCTTTGAAGTCATATTGCATGGTACCCATTCCTCGGGTTTCAACTACCCAGGTTTAAGGTATTCTTCCTTCAGCTAAAACATGCATGTGGAACCCAGAATATGATCAACCATGTGATCGGGAGACGTGTTCAAATATGTCTCAGTTTTCCTCCCCTGGTACTCGGTTGCAACATTCCAGACGCTTTACTAACACTCTCCCCACTTGGAGAGTCAGCGCCTTTAACCTCCTGTTTGGCACAGTTTGCAATTTCTGCGGAAGATGAACAGGAATAGCGAGAACCAATGAGAAGCTAGCTGGAGGTGTCTGGACGGGCAAATTTAACTCTCATTTCCCACCAGGAAGAGGAAATAACCAAAGGCTCAGCGTGCCGTGCCGGAACCAGATTAGGGCCTGAAGCCATCCTGCGTGTTGCGGCCAGCTCAAAAGAAAGCGAGTTGAAGAAAGGAGCTCAGGGGCACTGTAATTCACAAACCTGCAGAGTTATAAATGACAGCTATCGTCCAAAAATAGACTGAAGTAAGGCTGCCAAGAGGACTTGAAAGCGGGGCAGAATTGCAGGAAACCGATTTCAGGAGGTAGACTGGAATTGCATTGAAAGCATAGGAAAAGAGGCAGAACGTCCACAATGATGCACTTGGCCAAAAAGGGCGTATGCGTTTTTTCCTGAATATATTCAGGAAAAAACGCATACGCCCTTTTTGGCCAACCAAGCAAGCTTGCAAAGGAAATCTGCACTACAATGAAGTCTCACTTCCCCCCGGTCAAAAGGGCCATCTGAAAAAAGTGTAAAATCCAGAAAGTCAGGACAGGCCATGGAGAACTGGGAGCCTTGTTATGCTGATGGGCGGGATGTAAATTTCCAACAACCACTCGGGAGAAGTGTATGGTGTTTCCTGAAACATGTAATAAACAAAGCAACAGAACCTAGGGCACTTCCACTTATGGTCCTATAGCTTAGGGAAATTAAAATCAAAAAGACACAGCCACCCCAAAGTTTGGAACGGCTCTGTTTACAAAAACCTCGTTTACAGTACAAGTTCAATATCACAGAAAGTGAAAAATGGATAAAGAACTTGTGGTACTTACTTACAATGCAGTATCACTCAGCAATGAAATCTATGTCATCAGGCCCGTAGCAGCATCATGAGTGGATTCAGGTACGATGATTCTAACTGAAATAAGTCACACAGAAAAAGAAACATCATAAGATATCACTAATACACGGAATGTAAACTTGGCTACACAGGAACTGAATTACAGAACAGAACAGGTTCTCAAATTTAGAAAACCAACTTATGCTTGCTTAAGGGGAAAGGTGAGTTGGGGTGCTGCATAAAACCAGAGATTGAAATGAGCACAGATAAAGTTCATTAAGCCAAATATGGAATAGACAAGAGCTACTCCTTGCTCAAAGAAATGGACTCAACACCGCATATTAAACGCCTAAGAATGTACCTGACTAGTAAGTATCTTAAAACCTATGCATTGCTATGTCTCCGAAAGAGAATCAAGCATGTGTACAGGGGCATAAACGCAGCAGTGATAGGATTGGAGAGGTTCGGTGAGCAAATGAAGACCCTTTGAAGTCATATTGCATGGTACCCATTCCACGGGTTTCAACTACCCAGGTTTTAGGTATTCTTCCTTCAGCTAAAACATGCATGTGGAACCCAGATTATGATCAACCATGTGATCGGGAGACGTGTTCAAATATGTCTCAGTTTTCCTCACCTGGTACTCGGGTGCAACATTCCAGATGCTTTACTAACACTCTCCCGACTTGGAGAGTCAGTCCCTTTAACCTCCTGTTTGGCCCAGTTTGCAATTTCTGCGGAAGATGAACAGGAATAGCGAGAACCAATGAGAGACTAGCTGGAGGTGTCTGGACGGGCAAATTTAACTCTCATTTCCCACCAGGAAGAGGAATTAACCAAAGGCTCAGTGTGTCGTACCGGAACCATATTAGGGCCTGAAGCCATCCTGCGGTGTTGCGGCCAGCTCAAAAGAAAGCGAGTTGAAGAAAGGAGCTCAGGGGCACTGTAATTCACAAACCTGCAGAGTTATAAATGACAGCTATCCTCCAAAAATAGACTGAAGTAAGGCTGCCAAGAGGACTTGAAAGCGGGGCAGAATTGCAGGAAACCGATTTCAGGAGGTAGACTGGAATTGCATTGAAAGCATAGGAAAAGAGGCAGAACGTCCACAATGATGCACTTGGCCAAAAAGGGCGTATGCGTTTTGTCCTGAATATATTCAGGAAAAAACGCATACGCCCTTTTTGGCCAACCAAGCAAGCTTGCAAAGGAAATCTGCACTACAATGAAGTCTCACTTCCCCCCGGTCAAAAGGGCCATCTGAAAAAAGTGTAAAATCCAGAAAGGCAGGACAGGCCATGGAGAACTGGGAGCCTTGTTATGCTGATGGGCGGGATGTAAATTGCCAACAACCACTCGGGAGAAGTGTATGGTGTTTCCTGAAACATCTAAAAAACAAAGCAACAGAGCCTAGGGCACTTCCACTTATGGTCCTATAGCTTCGGGAAATTAAAATCGAAAAGACACAGCCACCCCAAAGTTTGGGACGCCTCTGTTTACAAGAACCTCGTTTACCGTACAAGTTCAATATCACAGAAAGTGAAAAATGGATAAAGAACTTGTGGTACTTACGTACAATGCAGTATCACTCAGCAATGAAATCTATGTCATCAGGCCCGTAGCAGCATAATGAGTGGATTCAGGTATGATGATTCTAACTGAAATAAGTCACACAGAAAAAGAAACATCAAAAGATATCACTAATACACGGAATGTAAACTTGGCTACACAGGAACTGAATTCCAAAACAGAACAGGGTCTCAAATTTAGAAAACCAACTTCTGCTTGCTTAAGGGGAAAGGTGAGTTGGGGTGCTGCATAAAACCAGAGATTGAAATGAGCACAGATAAAGTTCCTTAAGCCAAATATGGAATAGACAAGAGCTACTCCTTGCTCAACGAAATGGACTCAACACCGCATATTAAACGCCTAAGAATGTACCTGACTAGTAAGTATCTTAAAACCTATGGATTGCTATGTCTCCGAAAGAGAATCAAGCGTGTGTACAGGGGCATAAACGCAGCAGTGATAGGATTGGAGAGGTTCGGTGAGCAAATGAAGACCCTTAGAAGTCATATTGCATGGTACCCATTCCACGGGTCTCAACTCTCCAGGTTTAAGGTATTCTTCCTTCAGCTAAAACATGCATGTGGAACCCAGAGTATGATCAACCGTGTGAACGGGAGACGTGTTCAAATATGTCTCAGTTTTCCTCCCCTGGTACTCGGGAGCAACATTCCAGACCCTTTACTAACACTCTCCCAACTTGGAGAGTCAGAACCTTTAACCTCCTGTTTGGCCCAGTTTGCAATTTCTGCGGAAGATGAACAGGAATAGGGAGAACCAATGAGAGACTAGCTGGAGGTGTCTGGACGGGCAAATTTAACTCTCATTTCCCACCAGGAAGAGGAAATAACCAAAGGCTCAGCGTGCCGTGCCAGAACCAGATTAGGGCCTGAAGCCATCCTGCGGTGTTGCGGCCAGCTCAAAAGAATGCGAGTTGAAGAAAGGAGCTCAGGGTCTCTGTAATTCACAAACCTGCAGAGTTATAAATGACAGCTATCGTCCAAAAATATACTGAAGTAAGGCTTCCAAGAGGACTTGAAAGCGGGGCAGAATTGCAGGATACCGATTTCAGGAGGTAGACTGGAATTGCATTGAAAGCGTAAGAAAAGAGGCAGAACGTCCACAATGATGCACTTTGCCAAAAGGGCATATGCGTTTTTTCCTGAATATATTCAGGAAAAAACGCATACGCCCTTTTTGGCCAACCAAGCAAGCTTGCAAAGGAAATCTGCACTACAATGAAGTCTCACTGCCCCCCGGTCAAAAGGGCCATCAGAATAAAGTGTAAAATCCAGAAAGGCAGGACAGGCCATGGAGAACTGGGAGCCTTGTTATGCTGATGGGCGGGATGTAAATTGCCAACAGACACTCGGGAGAAGTGTATGGTGTTTCCTGAAACATCTAAAAAACAAAGCAACAGAGCCTAGGGCACTTCCACTTATGGTCCTATAGCTTAGGGAAATTAATATCAAAAAGACACAGCAACCCCAAAATTTGGGACGGCTCTTTTTACAGGAATCTCTTCTACGGCACAAGTTAAATATCCCAGAGAGCAAATAATGGATAAAGAAGTTGCGGTACTTCTGTACAACAGAATACCACTCAGCAATGAAATCTATGTCACCAGGCCCGTACCAGCATAATGAGTGGATTGAGGCACGATGATTCTAAGTGAAATAAGTCACACAGAAAAAGAAACATCATAAGGTATCACTAATACACGGAATGTGAACTTGGCTACACATGAACTGAATTACAAAACAGAACAGGGTCTCAAGTTTAGAAAACCAACTTATGCCTGCTTAAGGGGGAAGGTGAGTTGGGGTGCTGCATAAAAGCAGAGTTTGAAATTAGCACAGATACCGTTCCATAAGCCAAATATGTAATAGACAAGAGCTACCCCTTGCTCAACGAAATGGATTCAACAATGAGGTATCACCTCACACCTGGTAGAATAGGCATCATTGAAAATCTACAAACAAAAAATGCTGGAAAGGGTGTGGAGAAAAGGAACCCTCTTCCACTATTGTTGGGAATATAAATTGATACAGTCATTATGGAGAACAATATGGAATTTCTTAAGAAACTAACAATAGAATTACCATATGATACAGCAATCCCAGTACTGGACATATACCCAGACAAAACCATAAATCAAAAAGAGTCATTCACCGCAATGTTCATTGCATCACTATTTACAATATCGAGGTAATGGAAGCAACCTAAATGCCCACAGACAGACGAATGCATAAAGCTGTGGTACATATATAAAATGGAATATTACTAAGCCATGAAAAGGAATGAAATTGGGTCATTTGTAGAGACGTCGATGGATCTAGAGACTGTCATACAGAGTGAAGTAAGTCAGAAAGAGAAAAACAAATCTTGTATATTCATGCATATATGTGGAACCTAGAAAAACTGTACAGATTAACCATTTTGCAAGGCATAAACAGAGCAACAGATGTAGACAACAAACGTATGGACAACAAGGGGGGAAAGCTGTTGGGGGGGTGGTGGTGGGAGGAGTTGAGAGACTGGGATTGGCATGTATACATTTATATGTATAAAATAGATAACCAATAAGAACCTGCTGTATAAAAATATAAAATAAAATTCAAAATTAAAAAGAAGTAAAATTTAAAAAATAAAACAGAAAAAACAATTATTCCCTGCACATACATGTATTTATATGAATAAATTATTTCCATGCTTATATCTGTAAATACAAAAAAGAGGAATAAAATCTACCTTGAACCAAAAACGAAAAAGAGAAAAAAAACACAGAACCCACCAGTTACACAGAGGAAAACCGTATCAGGGCACTTGCTCCAGTTGTAAACAATTGTGAAGTTGGTCAGTGGTGGGGAATCGTCTCCCATTCAGCCAGCAGCCCCCACGCAACAAGCGTCCTCATTGCAAAGCTGGGGCACCGTGCCGAGGCATCTGTGAGTAAACGTGAGCTGAGCCCCAGGCCAGTTGCTGCTGAACTATTCCCACCCGTCCCAGGTAAAACACCTGAATATATACAAGGACTTGAAAGCCTAGAGGAAGGGCCATAGAGCCACACGAGTGACAGCATGCCGGCCGACTTGGTGCCTGCAGGCCAGCCAGGATGGTCCTGGCCCTGGGTGCTCTTCTGGAAGATTTCCATTTCCCTGCCTGAGATACCCGTCCTGTCCCTGCCCCCACTGCTTTTTTCCTTCCTCACCTCTGCCCAGGGAGAAATTCCAGCAGCAGGTATGGGTGACACATCCTCTTCTTTAGCAGGTGGCAGCCTGGCAACTGCTGCAGAAAGTCCAGCAGAGCCCCACTCACACTGGGCCACCCACAAAGCCGTGGCCTCTCACTCCCTCCCACCAGCCCAGCCCCGAGACTGCTGACAGGGCAGAGAAAATGGCGTCAGGCACGGCTGCAGGGGCTCTTGCTGCCTGGAGTGGTATTTATATTGATCTCAACCCAGGCACACCTGGGGAGGGCTGGCCGGCACGGTAAGGCTGCCCAGGTCAGCCAATCATCACCCCTCAGGGGCTCACAGTTGCAGAAAATGGAACTTGCTGAACCGGCCAGGTCCAAGGAACAGGTGTGGGCTCCTGAGAGTCAGGATAGACAAGGGGCTGCAGCTTTGGCTTGTTTTCTAATCATTTTATCTGGCCCATGAGTGGGAGACAACTTCAAGAAAACCCTCTCCTAATGAGAGGAACCCAGGAGTCAGGCAGAGGAGGGGTGGGTGGTGGTTGGAGACAGAGGCCTGGTGCCCCGGGTGCAGTGGAAGTCTCTGGAAGACCAGGTGGAGGGAGGTCTCACGGAGTGATGCCCAGGGTCACAGACCTGTCGCAGCTGCTGTTTGTTAGTTCAAGTCCTGCTCTGAGGTGCTCTGTGTCAGCTCTGAGCGACAGGTGAGCTGGGGGTGCTCTGCAATGAGGGCTATGTGCACGGTTCCTGTGTGCCCAGCCCTGCCACGGTACCTGCAAGGGTAGCTCTGTATCCTGGGAGGGGCCTGACCACGAGAGCCCCGTGGGCTGGGGTGGGGGTGGGGTACCTGCCCAGGTGAGCTCCATATTCTGGGATTGGTCTGACCACGAGAGCCCCATGGGCTGCTGGGGACCTGGTAAAGGATGTCAGGACAGTCAGTGAAGCCACCGAGGATATACCTCCAGTTGCTCCTAATTCCTACACCCTGCTGGTCATTCTACCAACCACCAGGACATGGTATTCTGTATTAGTCTTCAATGATGCCTTCTTTTGTATTCCATTAGTCCCAGAGTCACAAGAAATTTTGGCTTGTGAGTGGCAGGACTCCACATACAACTAAAACAATACTTCCGGGCCGTCTGGCCCCAAGGGTGCAAAAATTCCCACACCATCTTTGGGGAAAGCTTAGCTAAAGACCTAAAAGTTCTACCTCTGGAAAAGGAAACCCTCCTTCAATATGCAGACGACATTCTGATCACCAGCCCTACTAAGGAGGCCTCTGAACTACCAAGCCAATAAAGGATAGAAGTTGTCCAAGAAAAAGCTCAAATATCACAGACTGCGGTGACCTGCCTGGGCTTCATTCTCACAGAAGGTCAGAGAAGCCCATCCCAGGAAAGGGAAGAAACCATTTTCAGCCTTACCCCTTTCTAAAACTAGAAGACAGCTTAGGGGTTCCTGGGGAGGCCAGGGTTTGCTGCTTCTGGATCCCTAACTACAGTCTACTAGCTGAGCCTCTATATGAAACACTGAAAGGAAAAGATGATGATCCTTTTGAATAGAATCCAGAAGTGGCCTTTCAAGAATGGAAAGAGCAGTCAATTCAGACCCTTGCCCTGGAACTCCCTAATTTAGCTAAACCCTTTGACCTTTACATTCCCGGTGAAAGGTGAATCGCCATTGGAGAATTAGTGCAAAAACTGGGACCACTTGAAATGGAACAATGCAAGAATGCCATCCAGGTAGGATAAACTACGGTCACTAAGGGGCTTGGCCCACTGCCACATCTGGCCAAGATACTGGCGGTATCTAAAAACCTGGAAATCAGCAGCCCAAAAGGCCACCTCCCTCCTAAGGGAAAAGGACCCCACGTGGTGATCCTAACCACCAACCATGCCCTGAAGTTGCAGGGTTCGCTCCATGGGCACACCGACCTCGAGTGAGGAGGCCCTCCAACTCCAACATCCAGAGAGATAACCGGGGGCAACAGGGCACCATGACGACTCGTGTGAACATCACTTGACCTGGAGTTTCTCTCATAAAACAACAAGAGTGTGTCCCAAAAGAGTAGACTACTGCTTGCAGGACTTACTGCACCCAGAGGGGAGCTAATAATCTTGGCGGGGGAACAGTATACCACACTGTCACCATAGAAAAGCCTACAGACACCGTGATGATGGTGGCCAATAAGACCGGCTGGACTCCTGTTTACTTCAAAAGGCTGTTGACTCAGTAGCCATCATGGTCCTTGGTCACCACTGACCCTGGACTGTCTGGGAGTTGAGTGGGCAGGGCTCTGACACCTGGTGCTGTTTGTACGTTAATTCAGGGGCCTAATTGAAGAAAGCGCAGACTACTGGTCAGAGCATCTAGGCTGGCAGAGACGGTCAGCCTAAGGTGGCCGAACAAATGTGGGGCGGGGTGAAACCGGCCCCCACAGCGTCTCTGCACATCTCTTTCCTGGACCCTTAAAGGTCATTAGAATCTATAACACTTCCAATGCTGGTGCTCAGGTGGACGAGCAGGGAGGCAGGGGTCTTGGGGACAATCAACGTCACCGGGAGGCTGCTGGGGAGAAGCTCTGACCCTCGCCCCAGGGTATGAGGGCTCCCAACTCAGCACTCAGCAGTTACAGAAGAAGGGTCTGCACCCTCAACACTCCAAGAATGAGGAACGGGACAAAAGGCAGAGGAGGGGTTTGTCCCCAGCAAAGCCCATTAAAAATCCCTGGGAGATAAAAATAGAATCTGGGCAATAAAGTCAAGTCTAACCTTTTTTATCCTTTGTGCTTTGTCTAATTTCACGTGCTCCTAGGGTCCCGCATGCAGAGGTTCCACACCCGGCACTTCAGACCAGATTTCCTAGTGCAGAATGGCTGGGTCGACACCTCAGCTCCTGGGGCCCAGTGCAGACTCCACGATATAGAGCCTGAGCTACAGCCAACCCGGCCCTCGAGAGCTCCGCCGCCTCCCTCCCTCCCACTGACTCTGACAGGATCTCTACACAGCAGCCCAGCCCACAGCCCACGGGGTAGTGCATGCTCTCACCTCTCCATTCTCTGATCAAAATATAAAGTTTCCTTTGCTTGTGAACCAAACTCAGTCTCGATCTGTTGGCCCCAATGACACTGGGCAGGGGGACACTTGTTGGGGTCCACTCTGGAGGATCAGTAACAGAAATTGAGACTATTGTAACCTCAATGAACAGATGTGTGAGCCAAACTGTAGTTAACATAGAACAGTGTATAAGGCTCGGGTAAAATAAGATGTTTTTAACACTTCCATTTGATATTTCCATCACTTTTTATAAGCAAGTTCAGTGAAAAGGTTTGTCTTATTTGTCAGGTCAATATTAGAGAAACGAAGTGATTTCTTTCCAAGGATGTACAGCTAATAATCTTGGTTAAACCTTCAATCTTGTTTTAAATGCTTTTCCATTGAAAATGATACCTCTCTTTCAGCTCCCCCATTTCTGAGAAGTATAAAATCTTATAATTTATTATTACCAAAGGGGAAAGGTGGGAGGAGGGATAAATTAACAGTTTGGAATGAACACATACACACTGCTATGTATAAAATAGATCATCAACAAGGAACTACTGTATAGCACAGGGAACTACACTCAACATTTTGCAATAACCTATAAGGGGAAATAATCTGAAAAAGAATAGATATTTTTATTGACATCATCTATCAATGACAGTTAAAGTGTAGCCTAAGGGAAGCTGGTGGTGAGTGCTTCTGACCCTGAAGACTTCAATCATCTAAAGTTTGGACTCTGCCTACTTCCCAAGGCCCTTAATGAACATATGTGTAGCCGTAGCTTAAAAACTTCCCCAGTTTGGGTTTCGGGGAGACACTGATTTTGAAAAAGCCCTGGTGTTCTCCTTACATGAATGGGACTCTTCCTACTGCTAAAACATGTCTGTCACACCCAGAGGATGGTATACCGTCTGATCGGGAAGAGTTTGGAAAAGGCATCTCATCTCCTCATCTCCTGGTGCTCGGGTTCACCCCTCCAGCGTCTTTACTAACAGTCTCCCCACTTGGAGATGTCAGCACTGTCAACATCCTGTTGCGTACAGTTTGGAATTTGTCCAGAGGATGAAGCGGAAGGATGAGGAACAATGAGAGACAAGTCCTAGGTGTTCAGACAGGCACATGTCAGTCTAATTTCCAATCAGGAAGACGAATTGACCAAAGGCTAAGGTTGCCCATGGAAACAGTATAGGGCTTGAGGAAATCCCGCTGCTTTGTGGCCAGTTCCCATAAACACGAGTTGAACAATGGAACTCAGGGGCAGTAAAATTCACAAAACTGCAGAGTTGAAAATATCCATCACTGAAAAATGTCTTGAGGAAAGTCAGAGAAAAGGACTTGTAAGCAAGGGAGAATGGCAGGAAAGGGATTTGAGGAGGTAGAAAGGACTCGCCATTAAGCACAAGAAAAGGAGCTGAACATTGCCAACATTGGCAACATTGCAGTTGGCCAAAAAGGGTGTATGCGTTCTTTTCTGTATATATTCAAGAAAAGGGCATACACTTTTTTAGCCAACCAAACAGGTGGGCACTGGAAGTCAATACTACAAAAGATATCACTTCGCATCAGTCAGAAGAGCCATCCTCATAAAGCGTAAACAAGAGAAATGCAGGACAGGGCAACGAGAAGAGGGAGCCCTGTGAGACTTATAGTGGAAATGTATATTGCCAACGGCCATTCTGGAGAAGTGTATTGTGTTTACTAAAGCATCTAAAAAATGAGCTACAGAGCATAGGGCACTTGCACTCATGGGCGTATATCTTGGGAAAAACAAAAATCGAGAGGACACAGGCACCCCAATGTTTACCCCCTCTCTGTTTAAAAGATCCTCGACTAGGATATAACTTAAATGTCTCTGGAGGGAAAAAATGGATAGAGATGTGGTACTTAGGTAGAGTGGAATATTATTCAGCCTGGAAATCAATGAAATATGGCCAGTTGTAACAACTCCGGAGGAGTTACGTATGATCATTCTAAGTGACAGAATTCAAAAAGAAAAAGACACATATCATAAGATATCACTTAAAGGTGGAATCCAAAATGGCTACACATGAAATAAATTACAAAACAAAAACATAGTCAAATATGTAGAAAACACGCATAAGGCTGCTAAACGGGAAAGGTGGGGAGGGGTGAGGCATCATCCAGGAGGTTGAAATTAGCAAAGATACCATTCCAAATACCAAACTGATAATCAACAAGGCCTACACGGTAGCTAAAAGAACTGCACTCAGCACACTCAAGTCACCGGAAAAGAATATATACGACTGGTAAGAATCTGAAAAAGAATTTATTGATGTCTCTCTGTACGCGAATCAAGTGGATGTACAGCAGCAAGAAACAGAGCTTTGAAAATCAGCTGTAACCAATATAGTAATAAATTGAAAAAAATAAACGACAGAGAGACAGAGAAAACCTCTTACAACTTTTCCTCAGGGACGGTGATGCAACATGGATTGAACACATCTAGACCCACAGCAGGATGAGACATAAGGCTGGAAACTGTTTGCGCTAAGAGAAATGTGAGGTTGGGTGAGGAAATGCACACCCTTTAAAGTAATACTACCTGGTACCCATTCAATGGGTCCCAAATCTGCAGGTTCAAGGGATCTTCCTACAGCTAAAACATGCATGGAAAACCCAGAGGACTGTACACCATGTGATCGGGAGATGTGTCTAAAATGCACCTCATTTATCCTCTCCTGGTGCTCCTGTTCACCATTCCAGCCACGCTACTTAGAATCTCCCCACTTGGAGAATCAGCACATTTAAACTTCTGTTTCACACATTTTGCAAATTGTGAGGAGGATGAACGGGAAGAGGGGGAACCAATGAGAGAAGAGTTGTAGGGGTTTGGACGGGCACATATCACTCTAATTTCCCATTAAGAATAAGAATTAAAGAAAGGCTCAGCCTGCCTCGCCGGAGCCAAAATAGGGCCTGAAGCAATCCTGCGGGTTTGAGGCCAGCTCACAAAAGAGCAACTTAAAAAATGGAGCTCAGGGTCACTGCAATTCACAAACCTGCAGAGTTATAAATGAAAACTAACGTCCAAAAATATGTTGAGGTAAGGCAAAGAAGAGGATCTGAATGCAAGACAGAATTGCAAGAAACAGATTTCAAGAGATAGATTGGACTCGTCTTTAACGCACATGAAAAGCGGCAGAATTTCGACAATGATGCAGTTGGCCCAAAAGGGCGTATGCGTTTTTTCCTGATTATATCCAGGAAAAAACGCATACGCACTTTATGGGCAACGAAGCAAGCAAGCAATGCAAATGTGCACAACAAAGAAGTCTCACTTCCCACCGGTCAAAAGGGCCATCCTAAAAAATTGTAAAAACCAGAAATGCAGGACAGGCCATGGAGAACAGGGAGCCTTTATACGCTGATGGGCAGTGTGTGAACTGCCGAGAGCCACTCTGGAGAAGTGTATGGTGGTTCCTAAATCATCTAAAAAACAGAGCTACAGAGCATAGGACACTTCCAATCATGGGAGTATATCTAGGGAAGTCTAAAAATCAACAAGACACAAGCACACCACAGTTTAGGGCTACTCTGTTTACAAGAACCTCAACTTCAGTACACCTTAAATATCCCAGGAAAGAGAACAATGGATAAAGAAGATGTGGTACTTATGTACAATGGAATATCTCTTCACCATGAAATCAATGTAATAAGGCTAGTAGAAGGATAAAGAGTGGATTTAGGTCCGATAATACTACTTGAAATAAGTCAAACAGAAAAAGAAACATATCATAAGATATCACTTATAGAGGGAGGGTAAATATGGCTGCACAAGAAATGAATTACAGAACAGAACAGTGTCTCACATTTAGAAAACACACTTATGTCAGCTTAAGGGGAAAGGAGAGGTGGGGTGATGCATAAAACCAGAGTTTGAAATTAGCACAGATACCGTTCAATAAACCAAATAGGTATTAGACAAGATCTACACCTTGCTCAATGAACAGGCCTCAACACACCCTATACACCGCAGAGAAATATATCTGAGGAATAAGAATCTTAAAACCCATGTATTGATATATCTCCATAAGGGAATCGAGTGTGTGCAGAGCGGCACAAACACAGCAGTGAAAAGGAGCTAAACCCCATTATAGAAATAAATTTTAAAAACAAAACGCTGAAACAATGAAAGAGAGAAAAATTCTTACAAAATTCGCTCAGGGGCTGTGATGCAACCTGGATTGACCACATATAAACCCACAGCTGGATAAGACATAAGGCTGGACACTTGGGGCTGACAGGATTGGTGAGCTTTGGTGAGCAACTGCCGAAAGTTTAATGCAATACTTCATGCTACTCAGTCCAAGGGTCCCAACACTCCAGGTTGAAGGGAATCTTCCTACAGCTAAACCATGCTTGGGAAACCCAGCGACTGGTATACCATATGATCGGGAAAGGTTTCTAAAACGCACCTCATTTTTCCCCTCCTGGGGCTCCGGATCGACATTCCAGCCGCTTTACTAACAACATCCCCACATGGAGTCAATGCCTTTAAGTTCTGGTATCGCACAGTCTGCACTTAGTGCAGAGGATGAATGGGAATAGGGGGAACCAGTGAGAAACTAGCTGTAGCGGTTTCAATGGGCACATGTCACTCTAATATCACATCAGTAAGAAGAATTAACCAAAGGCACAGCAAGGTGCCCCAGAAGAAAAATAGGGATTCAAGGAATCCTGTGGTTATGGGGCAAGACCACAAAAATAAGAGCTAAAAAATGGAGCTAAGGGCCACTGCAATTCAAAAACCTGCAGAGTTATAAAGGCCAACTATTTTTAAAAAATATATGGAGGTAAGGCTATGAAGAGGCACTGAAAGCAAGGCAGAATTGCAGGAAACCGATTTCAGGAGGTAGACTGGAATTGCATTGAAAGCATATGAAGAGAGTCAGAAACTCGACAATGATGCACTTGGCCAAAAAGGGCGTATGCGTTTTTTCCTGAATATATTCAGGAAAAAACGCATACGCCCTTTTTGGCCAACCAAGCAAGCTTGCAAAGGAAATCTGCACTACAATGAAGTCTCACTTCCCCCCGGTCAAAAGGGCCATCTGAAAAAAGTGTAAAATCCATAAAGGCACGACAGGCCATGGAGAACTGGGAGCCTTCTTATGCTGATGGGCGGGATGTAAATTGCCAACAGCCACTCTGGAGAAGTGTATGGTGTTTCCTGAAACATCTAAAAAACAAAGCAACAGAGCCTAGGGCACTTCCACTTATGGTCCTATAGCTTAGGGAAATTAAAATCAAAAACACAGCCACCCCAAAGTTTGGGACGGCTCTGTTTACAAGAACCTCGTTTACGGTACAAGTTCAATATCGCAGAAAGTGAAAAATGGATAAAGAACTTGTGGTACTTACGTACAATGCAATATCACTCAGCAATGAAATCTATGTCATCAGGCCCGTAGCAGCATAATGAGTGGATTCAGGTATGATGATTCGAACTGAAATAAGTCACACAGAAAAGAAACATCATAAGGTATCACTAATACACAGAATGTGAACTTGGCTACACATGAACTGAATTACAAAACAGAACAGTGTCTCAAGTTTAGAAAACCAACTTACGCTTGCTTAAGGGGGAAGGTGAGTGGGGTGCTGCATAAAACCAGAGATTGAAATGAGCACAGATAAAGTTCCTTAAGCCAAATATGGAATAGACAAGAGCTACTCCTTGCTCAACGAAATGGACTCAACACCCCATATTAAACGCCTAAGAATGTACCTGACTAGTAAGTATCTTAAAACCTATGGATTGCTATGTCTCCGAAAGAGAATCAAGCGTGTGTACAGGGGCATAAACGCAGCAGTGATAGGATTGGAGAGGTTCGGTGAGCAAATGAAGACCCTTAGAAGTCATATTGCATGGTACCCATTCCACGGGTCTCAACTCTCCAGGTTTAAGGTATTCTTCCTTCAGCTAAAACATGCATGTGGAACCCAGAGTATGATCAACCGTGTGAACGGGAGACGTGTTCAAATATGTCTCAGTTTTCCTCCCCTGGTACTCGGGTGCAACATTCCAGACCCTTTACTAACACTCTCCCAACTTGGAGAGTCAGAACCTTTAACCTCCTGTTTGGCCCAGTTTGCAATTTCTGCGGAAGATGAACAGGAATAGGGAGAACCAATGAGAGACTAGCTGGAGGTGTCTGGACGGGCAAATTTAACTCTCATTTCCCACCAGGAAGAGGAAATAACCAAAGGCTCAGCGTGCCGTGCCAGAACCAGATTAGGGCCTGAAGCCATCCTGCGGTGTTGCGGCCAGCTCAAAAGAAAGCGAGTTGAAGAAAGGAGCTCAGGGGCACTGTAATTCACAAACCTGCAGAGTTATAAATGACAGCTATCGTCCAAAAATATACTGAAGTAAGGCTTCCAAGAGGACTTGAAAGCGGGGCAGAATTGCAGGATACCGATTTCAGGAGGTAGACTGGAATTGCATTGAAAGCGTAGGAAAAGAGGCAGAACGTCCACAATGATGCACTTTGCCAAAAGGGCATATGCGTTTTTTCCTGAATATATTCAGGAAAAAACGCATACGCCCTTTTTGGCCAACCAAGCAAGCTTGCAAAGGAAATCTGCACTACAATGAAGTCTCACTTCCCCCCGGTCAAAAGGGCCATCAGAATAAAGTGTAAAATCCAGAAAGGCAGGACAGGCCATGGAGAAATGGGAGCCTTGTTATGCTGATGGGCGGGATGTAAATTGCCAACAGCCACTCTGGAGAAGTGTATGGTGTTTCCTGAAACATCTAAAAAACAAAGCAACAGAGCCTAGGGCACTTCCACTTATGGTCCTATAGCTTAGGGAAATTAATATCAAAAAGACACAGCAACCCCAAAATTTGGGACGGCTCTTTTTACAGGAATCTCTTCTACGGCACAAGTTAAATATCCCAGAGAGCAAATAATGGATAAAGAAGTTGCGGTACTTCTGTACAACAGAATACCACTCAGCAATGAAATCTATGTCACCAGGCCCGTACCAGCATAATGAGTGGATTGAGGCACGATGATTCTAAGTGAAATAAGTCACACAGAAAAAGAAACATCATAAGGTATCACTAATACACGGAATGTGAACTTGGCTACACATGAACTGAATTACAAAACAGAACAGGGTCTCAAGTTTAGAAAACCAACTTATGCCTGCTTAAGGGGGAAGGTGAGTTGGGGTGCTGCATAAAAGCAGAGTTTGAAATTAGCACAGATACCGTTCCATAAGCCAAATATGTAATAGACAAGAGCTACCCCTTGCTCAACGAAATGGATTCAACAATGAGGTATCACCTCACACCTGGTAGAATAGGCATCATTGAAAATCTACAAACAAAAAATGCTGGAAAGGGTGTGGAGAAAAGGAACCCTCTTCCACTATTGTTGGGAATATAAATTGATACAGTCATTATGGAGAACAATATGGAATTTCTTAAGAAACTAACAATAGAATTACCATATGATACAGCAATCCCAGTACTGGACATATACCCAGACAAAACCATAAATCAAAAAGAGTCATTCACCGCAATGTTCATTGCATCACTATTTACAATATCGAGGTAACGGAAGCAACCTAAATGCCCACAGACAGACGAATGCATAAAGCTGTGGTACATATATAAAATGGAATATTACTAAGCCATGAAAAGGAATGAAATTGGGTCATTTGTAGAGACGTCGATGGATCTAGAGACTGTCATACAGAGTGAAGTAAGTCAGAAAGAGAAAAACAAATCTTGTATATTCATGCATATATGTGGAACCTAGAAAAACTGTACAGATTAACCATTTTGCAAGGCATAAATAGAGCAACAGATGTAGACAACAAACGTATGGACAACAAGGGGGGAAAGCTGTTGGGGGGGTGGTGGTGGGAGGAGTTGAGAGACTGGGATTGGCATGTATACATTTATATGTATAAAATAGATAACCAATAAGAACCTGCTGTATAAAAATATAAAATAAAATTCAAAATTAAAAAGAAGTAAAATTTAAAAAATAAAACAGAAAAAACAATTATTCCCTGCACATACATGTATTTATATGAATAAATTATTTCCATGCTTATATCTGTAAATACAAAAAAGAGGAATAAAATCTACCTTGAACCAAAAACGAAAAAGAGAAAAAAAACACAGAACCCACCAGTTACACAGAGGAAAACCGTATCAGGGCACTTGCTCCAGTTGTAAACAATTGTGAAGTTGGTCAGTGGTGGGGAATCGTCTCCCATTCAGCCAGCAGCCCCCACGCAACAAGCGTCCTCATTGCAAAGCTGGGGCACCGTGCCGAGGCATCTGTGAGTAAACGTGAGCTGAGCCCCAGGCCAGTTGCTGCTGAACTATTCCCACCCGTCCCAGGTAAAACACCTGAATATATACAAGGACTTGAAAGCCTAGAGGAAGGGCCATAGAGCCACACGAGTGACAGCATGCCGGCCGACTTGGTGCCTGCAGGCCAGCCAGGATGGTCCTGGCCCTGGGTGCTCTTCTGGAAGATTTCCATTTCCCTGCCTGAGATACCCGTCCTGTCCCTGCCCCCACTGCTTTTTTCCTTCCTCACCTCTGCCCAGGGAGAAATTCCAGCAGCAGGTATGGGTGACACATCCTCTTCTTTAGCAGGTGGCAGCCTGGCAACTGCTGCAGAAAGTCCAGCAGAGCCCCACTCACACTGGGCCACCCACAAAGCCGTGGCCTCTCACTCCCTCCCACCAGCCCAGCCCCGAGACTGCTGACAGGGCAGAGAAAATGGCGTCAGGCACGGCTGCAGGGGCTCTTGCTGCCTGGAGTGGTATTTATATTGATCTCAACCCAGGCACACCTGGGGAGGGCTGGCCGGCACGGTAAGGCTGCCCAGGTCAGCCAATCATCACCCCTCAGGGGCTCACAGTTGCAGAAAATGGAACTTGCTGAACCGGCCAGGTCCAAGGAACAGGTGTGGGCTCCTGAGAGTCAGGATAGACAAGGGGCTGCAGCTTTGGCTTGTTTTCTAATCATTTTATCTGGCCCATGAGTGGGAGACAACTTCAAGAAAACCCTCTCCTAATGAGAGGAACCCAGGAGTCAGGCAGAGGAGGGGTGGGTGGTGGTTGGAGACAGAGGCCTGGTGCCCCGGGTGCAGTGGAAGTCTCTGGAAGACCAGGTGGAGGGAGGCCTCACGGAGTGATGCCCAGGGTCACAGACCTGTCGCAGCTGCTGTTTGTTAGTTCAAGTCCTGCTCTGAGGTGCTCTGTGTCAGCTCTGAGCGACAGGTGAGCTGGGGGTGCTCTGCAATGAGGGCTATGTGCACGGTTCCTGTGTGCCCAGCCCTGCCACGGTACCTGCAAGGGTAGCTCTGTATCCTGGGAGGGGCCTGACCACGAGAGCCCCGTGGGCTGGGGTGGGGGTGGGGTACCTGCCCAGGTGAGCTCCATATTCTGGGATTGGTCTGACCACGAGAGCCCCATGGGCTGCTGGGGACCTGGTAAAGGATGTCAGGACAGTCAGTGAAGCCACCGAGGATATACCTCCAGTTGCTCCTAATTCCTACACCCTGCTGGTCATTCTACCAACCACCAGGACATGGTATTCTGTATTAGTCTTCAATGATGCCTTCTTTTGTATTCCATTAGTCCCAGAGTCACAAGAAATTTTGGCTTGTGAGTGGCAGGACTCAACATACAACTAAAACAATACTTCCGGGCCGTCTGGCCCCAAGGGTGCAAAAATTCCCACACCATCTTTGGGGAAAGCTTAGCTAAAGACCTAAAAGTTCTACCTCTGGAAAAGGAAACCCTCCTTCAATATGCAGACGACATTCTGATCACCAGCCCTACTAAGGAGGCCTCTGAACTACCAAGCCAATAAAGGATAGAAGTTGTCCAAGAAAAAGCTCAAATATCACAGACTGCGGTGACCTGCCTGGGCTTCATTCTCACAGAAGGTCAGAGAAGCCCATCCCAGGAAAGGGAAGAAACCATTTTCAGCCTTACCCCTTTCTAAAACTAGAAGACAGCTTAGGGGTTCCTGGGGAGGCCAGGGTTTGCTGCTTCTGGATCCCTAGCTACAGTCTACTAGCTGGGCCTCTATATGAAACACTGAAAGGAAAAGATGATGATCCTTTTGAATAGAATCCAGAAGTGGCCTTTCAAGAATGGAAAGAGCAGTCAATTCAGACCCTTGCCCTGGAACTCCCTAATTTAGCTAAACCCTTTGACCTTTACATTCCCGGTGAAAGGTGAATCGCCATTGGAGAATTAGTGCAAAAACTGGGACCACTTGAAATGGAACAATGCAAGAATGCCATCCAGGTAGGATAAACTACGGTCACTAAGGGGCTTGGCCCACTGCCACATCTGGCCAAGATACTGGCGGTATCTAAAAACCTGGAAATCAGCAGCCCAAAAGGCCACCTCCCTCCTAAGGGAAAAGGACCCCACGTGGTGATCCTAACCACCAACCATGCCCTGAAGTTGCAGGGTTCGCTCTGTGGGCACACCGACCTCGAGTGAGGAGGCCCTCCAACTCCAACATCCAGAGAGATAACCGGGGGCAACAGGGCACCATGACGACTCGTGTGAACATCACTTGACCTGGAGTTTCTCTCATAAAACAACAAGAGTGTGTCCCAAAAGAGTAGACTACTGCTTGCAGGACTTACTGCACCCAGAGGGGAGCTAATAATCTTGGCGGGGGAACAGTATACCACACTGTCACCATAGAAAAGCCTACAGACACCGTGATGATGGTGGCCAATAAGACCGGCTGGACTCCTGTTTACTTCAAAAGGCTGTTGACTCAGTAGCCATCATGGTCCTTGGTCACCACTGACCCTGGACTGTCTGGGAGTTGAGCGGGCAGGGCTCTGACACCTGGTGCTGTTTGTACGTTAATTCAGGGGCCTAATTGAAGAAAGCGCAGACTACTGGTCAGAGCATCTAGGCTGGCAGAGACGGTCAGCCTAAGGTGGCCGAACAAATGTGGGGCGGGGTGAAACCGGCCCCCACAGCGTCTCTGCACATCTCTTTCCTGGACCCTTAAAGGTCATTAGAATCTATAACACTTCCAATGCTGGTGCTCAGGTGGACGAGCAGGGAGGCAGGGGTCCTGGGGACAATCAACGTCACCGGGAGGCTGCTGGGGAGAAGCTCTGACCCTCGCCCCAGGGTATGAGGGCTCCCAACTCAGCACTCAGCAGTTACAGAAGAAGGGTCTGCACCCTCAGCACTCCAAGAATGAGGAACGGGACAAAAGGCAGAGGAGGGGTTTGTCCCCAGCAAAGCCCATTAAAAATCCCTGGGAGATAAAAATAGAATCTGGGCAATAAAGTCAAGTCTAACCTTTTTTATCCTTTGTGCTTTGTCTAATTTCACGTGCTCCTAGGGTCCCGCATGCAGAGGTTCCACACCCGGCACTTCAGACCAGATTTCCTAGTGCAGAATGGCTGGGTCGACACCTCAGCTCCTGGGGCCCAGTGCAGACTCCACGATATAGAGCCTGAGCTACAGCCAACCCGGCCCTCGAGAGCTCCGCCGCCTCCCTCCCTCCCACTGACTCTGACAGGATCTCTACACAGCAGCCCAGCCCACAGCCCACGGGGTAGTGCATGCTCTCACCTCTCCATTCTCTGATCAAAATATAAAGTTTCCTTTGCTTGTGAACCAAACTCAGTCTCGATCTGTTGGCCCCAATGACACTGGGCAGGGGGACACTTGTTGGGGTCCACTCTGGAGGATCAGTAACAGAAATTGAGACTATTGTAACCTCAATGAACAGATGTGTGAGCCAAACTGTAGTTAACATAGAACAGTGTATAAGGCTCGGGTAAAATAAGATGTTTTTAACACTTCCATTTGATATTTCCATCACTTTTTATAAGCAAGTTCAGTGAAAAGGTTTGTCTTATTTGTCAGGTCAATATTAGAGAAACGAAGTGATTTCTTTCCAAGGATGTACAGCTAATAATCTTGGTTAAACCTTCAATCTTGTTTTAAATGCTTTTCCATTGAAAATGATACCTCTCTTTCAGCTCCCCCATTTCTGAGAAGTATAAAATCTTATAATTTATTATTACCAAAGGGGAAAGGTGGGAGGAGGGATAAATTAACAGTTTGGAATGAACACATACACACTGCTATGTATAAAATAGATCATCAACAAGGAACTACTGTATAGCACAGGGAACTACACTCAACATTTTGCAATAACCTATAAGGGGAAATAATCTGAAAAAGAATAGATATTTTTATTGACATCATCTATCAATGACAGTTAAAGTGTAGCCTAAGGGAAGCTGGTGGTGAGTGCTTCTGACCCTGAAGACTTCAATCATCTAAAGTTTGGACTCTGCCTACTTCCCAAGGCCCTTAATGAACATATGTGTAGCCGTAGCTTAAAAACTTCCCCAGTTTGGGTTTCGGGGAGACACTGATTTTGAAAAAGCTCTGGTGTTCTCCTTACATGAATGGGACTCTTCCTACTGCTAAAACATGTCTGTCACACCCAGAGGATGGTATACCGTCTGATCGGGAAGAGTTTGGAAAAGGCATCTCATCTCCTCATCTCCTGGTGCTCGGGTTCACCCCTCCAGCGTCTTTACTAACAGTCTCCCCACTTGGAGATGTCAGCACTGTCAACATCCTGTTGCGTACAGTTTGGAATTTGTCCAGAGGATGAAGCGGAAGGATGAGGAACAATGAGAGACAAGTCCTAGGTGTTCAGACAGGCACATGTCACTCTAATTTCCAATCAGGAAGACGAATTGACCAAAGGCTAGGGTTGCCCATGGAAACAGTATAGGGCTTGAGGAAATCCCACTGCTTTGTGGCCAGTTCCCATAAACACGAGTTGAACAATGGAACTCAGGGGCAGTAAAATTCACAAAACTGCAGAGTTGAAAATATCCATCACTGAAAAATGTCTTGAGGAAAGTCAGAGAAAAGGACTTGTAAGCAAGGGAGAATGGCAGGAAAGGGATTTGAGGAGGTAGAAAGGACTCGCCATTAAGCACAAGAAAAGGAGCTGAACATTGCCAACATTGCCAACATTGCAGTTGGCCAAAAAGGGTGTATGCGTTCTTTTCTGTATATATTCAAGAAAAGGGCATACACTTTTTTAGCCAACCAAACAGGTGGGCACTGGAAGTCAATACTACAAAAGATATCACTTCGCATCAGTCAGAAGAGCCATCCTCATAAAGCGTAAACAACAGAAATGCAGGACAGGGCAACGAGAAGAGGGAGCCCTGTGAGACTTATAGTGGAAATGTATATTGCCAACGGCCATTCTGGAGAAGTGTATTGTGTTTACTAAAGCATCTAAAAAATGAGCTACAGAGCATAGGGCACTTGCACTCATGGGCGTATATCTTGGGAAAAACAAAAATCGAGAGGACACAGGCACCCCAATGTTTACCCCCTCTCTGTTTAAAAGATCCTCGACTAGGATATAACTTAAATGTCTCTGGAGGGAAAAAATGGATAGAGGTGTGGTACTTAGGTAGAGTGGAATATTATTCAGCCTGGAAATCAATGAAATATGGCCAGTTGTAACAACTCCGGAGGAGTTACGTATGATCATTCTAAGTGACAGAATTCAAAAAGAAAAAGACACATATCATAAGATATCACTTAAAGGTGGAATCCAAAATGGCTACACATGAAATAAATTACAAAACAAAAACATAGTCAAATATGTAGAAAACACGCATAAGGCTGCTAAACGGGAAAGGTGGGGAGGGGTGAGGCATCATCCAGGAGGTTGAAATTAGCAAAGATACCATTCCAAATACCAAACTGATAATCAACAAGGCCTACACGGTAGCTAAAAGAACTGCACTCAGCACACTCAAGTCACCGGAAAAGAATATATACGACTGGTAAGAATCTGAAAAAGAATTTATTGATGTCTCTCTGTACGCGAATCAAGTGGATGTACAGCAGCAAGAAACAGAGCTTTGAAAATCAGCTGTAACCAATATAGTAATAAATTGAAAAAAATAAACGACAGAGAGACAGAGAAAACCTCTTACAACTTTTCCTCAGGGACGGTGATGCAACATGGATTGAACACATCTAGACCCACAGCAGGATGAGACATAAGGCTGGAAACTGTTTGCGCTAAGAGAAATGTGAGGTTGGGTGAGGAAATGCACACCCTTTAAAGTAATACTACCTGGTACCCATTCAATGGGTCCCAAATCTGCAGGTTCAAGGGATCTTCCTATAGCTAAAACATGCATGGAAAACCCAGAGGACTGTACACCATGTGATCGGGAGATGTGTCTAAAATGCACCTCATTTATCCTCTCCTGGTGCTCCTGTTCACCATTCCAGCCACGCTACTTAGAATCTCCCCACTTGGAGAATCAGCACATTTAAACTTCTGTTTCACACATTTTGCAAATTGTGAGGAGGATGAACGGGAAGAGGGGGAACCAATGAGAGAAGAGTTGTAGGGGTTTGGATGGGCACATATCACTCTAATTTCCCATTAAGAATAAGAATTAAAGAAAGGCTCAGCCTGCCTCGCCGGAGCCAAAATAGGGCCTGAAGCAATCCTGCGGGTTTGAGGCCAGCTCACAAAAGAGCAACTTAAAAAATGGAGCTCAGGGTCACTGCAATTCACAAACCTGCAGAGTTATAAATGAAAACTAACGTCCAAAAATATGTTGAGGTAAGGCAAAGAAGAGGATCTGAATGCAAGACAGAATTGCAAGAAACAGATTTCAAGAGATAGATTGGACTCGTCTTTAACGCACATGAAAAGCGGCAGAATTTCGACAATGATGCAGTTGGCCCAAAAGGGCGTATGCGTTTTTTCCTGATTATATCCAGGAAAAAACGCATACGCACTTTATGGGCAACGAAGCAAGCAAGCAATGCAAATGTGCACAACAAAGAAGTCTCACTTCCCACCGGTCAAAAGGGCCATCCTAAAAAATTGTAAAAACCAGAAATGCAGGACAGGCCATGGAGAACAGGGAGCCTTTATACGCTGATGGGCAGTGTGTGAACTGCCGAGAGCCACTCTGGAGAAGTGTATGGTGGTTCCTAAATCATCTAAAAAACAGAGCTACAGAGCATAGGACACTTCCAATCATGGGAGTATATCTAGGGAAGTCTAAAAATCAACAAGACACAAGCACACCACAGTTTAGGGCTACTCTGTTTACAAGAACCTCAACTTCAGTACACCTTAAATATCCCAGGAAAGAGAACAATGGATAAAGAAGATGTGGTACTTATGTACAATGGAATATCTCTTCACCATGAAATCAATGTAATAAGGCTAGTAGAAGGATAAAGAGTGGATTTAGGTCCGATAATACTACTTGAAATAAGTCAAACAGAAAAAGAAACATATCATAAGATATCACTTATAGAGGGAGGGTAAATATGGCTGCACAAGAAATGAATTACAGAACAGAACAGTGTCTCACATTTAGAAAACACACTTATGTCAGCTTAAGGGGAAAGGAGAGGTGGGGTGATGCATAAAACCAGAGTTTGAAATTAGCACAGATACCGTTCAATAAACCAAATAGGTATTAGACAAGATCTACACCTTGCTCAATGAACAGGCCTCAACACACCCTATACACCGCAGAGAAATATATCTGAGGAATAAGAATCTTAAAACCCATGTATTGATATATCTCCATAAGGGAATCGAGTGTGTGCAGAGCGGCACAAACACAGCAGTGAAAAGGAGCTAAACCCCATTATAGAAATAAATTTTAAAAACAAAACGCTGAAACAATGAAAGAGAGAAAAATTCTTACAAAATTCGCTCAGGGGCTGTGATGCAACCTGGATTGACCACATATAAACCCACAGCTGGATAAGACATAAGGCTGGACACTTGGGGCTGACAGGATTGGTGAGCTTTGGTGAGCAACTGCCGAAAGTTTAATGCAATACTTCATGCTACTCAGTCCAAGGGTCCCAACACTCCAGGTTGAAGGGAATCTTCCTACAGCTAAACCATGCTTGGGAAACCCAGCGACTGGTATACCATATGATCGGGAAAGGTTTCTAAAACGCACCTCATTTTTCCCCTCCTGGGGCTCCGGATCGACATTCCAGCCGCTTTACTAACAACATCCCCACATGGAGTCAATGCCTTTAAGTTCTGGTATCGCACAGTCTGCACTTAGTGCAGAGGATGAATGGGAATAGGGGGAACCAGTGAGAAACTAGCTGTAGCGGTTTCAATGGGCACATGTCACTCTAATATCACATCAGTAAGAAGAATTAACCAAAGGCACAGCAAGGTGCCCCAGAAGAAAAATAGGGATTCAAGGAATCCTGTGGTTATGGGGCAAGACCACAAAAATAAGAGCTAAAAAATGGAGCTAAGGGCCACTGCAATTCAAAAACCTGCAGAGTTATAAAGGCCAACTATTTTTAAAAAATATATGGAGGTAAGGCTATGAAGAGGCACTGAAAGCAAGGCAGAATTGCAGGAAACCGATTTCAGGAGGTAGACTGGAATTGCATTGAAAGCATATGAAGAGAGTCAGAAACTCGACAATGATGCACTTGGCCAAAAAGGGCGTATGCGTTTTTTCCTGAATATATTCAGGAAAAAACGCATACGCCCTTTTTGGCCAACCAAGCAAGCTTGCAAAGGAAATCTGCACTACAATGAAGTCTCACTTCCCCCCGGTCAAAAGGGCCATCTGAAAAAAGTGTAAAATCCATAAAGGCACGACAGGCCATGGAGAACTGGGAGCCTTCTTATGCTGATGGGCGGGATGTAAATTGCCAACAGCCACTCTGGAGAAGTGTATGGTGTTTCCTGAAACATCTAAAAAACAAAGCAACAGAGCCTAGGGCACTTCCACTTATGGTCCTATAGCTTAGGGAAATTAAAATCAAAAACACAGCCACCCCAAAGTTTGGGACGGCTCTGTTTACAAGAACCTCGTTTACGGTACAAGTTCAATATCGCAGAAAGTGAAAAATGGATAAAGAACTTGTGGTACTTACGTACAATGCAATATCACTCAGCAATGAAATCTATGTCATCAGGCCCGTAGCAGCATAATGAGTGGATTCAGGTATGATGATTCGAACTGAAATAAGTCACACAGAAAAGAAACATCATAAGGTATCACTAATACACAGAATGTGAACTTGGCTACACATGAACTGAATTACAAAACAGAACAGTGTCTCAAGTTTAGAAAACCAACTTACGCTTGCTTAAGGGGGAAGGTGAGTGGGGTGCTGCATAAAACCAGAGATTGAAATGAGCACAGATAAAGTTCCTTAAGCCAAATATGGAATAGACAAGAGCTACTCCTTGCTCAACGAAATGGACTCAACACCCCATATTAAACGCCTAAGAATGTACCTGACTAGTAAGTATCTTAAAACCTATGGATTGCTATGTCTCCGAAAGAGAATCAAGCGTGTGTACAGGGGCATAAACGCAGCAGTGATAGGATTGGAGAGGTTCGGTGAGCAAATGAAGACCCTTAGAAGTCATATTGCATGGTACCCATTCCACGGGTCTCAACTCTCCAGGTTTAAGGTATTCTTCCTTCAGCTAAAACATGCATGTGGAACCCAGAGTATGATCAACCGTGTGAACGGGAGACGTGTTCAAATATGTCTCAGTTTTCCTCCCCTGGTACTCGGGTGCAACATTCCAGACCCTTTACTAACACTCTCCCAACTTGGAGAGTCAGAACCTTTAACCTCCTGTTTGGCCCAGTTTGCAATTTCTGCGGAAGATGAACAGGAATAGGGAGAACCAATGAGAGACTAGCTGGAGGTGTCTGGACGGGCAAATTTAACTCTCATTTCCCACCAGGAAGAGGAAATAACCAAAGGCTCAGCGTGCCGTGCCAGAACCAGATTAGGGCCTGAAGCCATCCTGCGGTGTTGCGGCCAGCTCAAAAGAAAGCGAGTTGAAGAAAGGAGCTCAGGGGCACTGTAATTCACAAACCTGCAGAGTTATAAATGACAGCTATCGTCCAAAAATATACTGAAGTAAGGCTTCCAAGAGGACTTGAAAGCGGGGCAGAATTGCAGGAAACCGATTTCAGGAGGTAGACTGGAATTGCATTGAAAGCATAGGAAAAGAGGCAGAACGTCCACAATGATGCACTTGGCCAAAAAGGGCGTATGCGTTTTTTCCTGAATATATTCAGGAAAAAACGCATACACCCTTTTTGGCCAACCAAGCAAGCTTGCAAAGGAAATCTGCACTACAATGAAGTCTCACTTCCCCCCGGTCAAAAGGGCCATCTGAAAAAAGTGTAAAATCCAGAAAGGCAGGACAGGCCATGGAGAACTGGGAGCCTTGTTATGCTGATGGGCGGGATGTAAATTGCCAACAACCACTTGGGAGAAGTGTATGGTGTTTCCTGAAACATCTAAAAAACAAAGCAACAGAACCTAGGGCACTTCCACTTATGGTCCTATAGCTTAGGGAAATTAAAATCAAAAAGACACAGCCACCCCAAAGTTTGGAACGGCTCTGGTTACAAGAACCTCGTTTACAGTACAAGTTCAACATCGCAGAAAGTGAAAAATGGAGAAAGAAGTTGTGGTATTTACTTACAAAGCAATATCACTCAGCAATGAAATCTGTGTCATCAGGCCCTTAGCAGCACAATGAGTGGAATCAGGTATGATGATTCTAACTGAAATAAGTCACACAGAAAAAGAAACATCATAAGATATCAGTAATACACGGAACGGAAACTTGGCTACACAGGAACTGAATTACAGAACAGAACAGGGTCTCAAATTTAGAAAACCAACTTATGCTTGCTTAAGGGTAAAGGTGAGTTGGGGTGCTGCATAAAAAAAGAGATTGAAATGAGCACAGATAAAGTTCCTTAAGCCAAATATGGAATAGACAAGAGCTACTCCTTGCTCAACGAAATGGACTCAACACCGCATATTAAACGCCTAAGAATGTACCTGACTAGTAAGTATCTTAAAACCTATGGATTGCTATGTCTCCGAAAGAGAATCAAGCAAGTGTACAGGGGCATAAACGCAGCAGTGATAGGATTGGAGAGGTTCGGTGAGCAAATGAAGACCCTTTGAAGTCATATTGCATGGTACCCATTCCACGGGTTTCAACTACCAAGGTTTAAGGTATTCTTCCTTCAGCTAAAACATGCATGTGGAACCTAGAGTATGATCAACCATGTGATCGGGAGACGTGTTCAAATATGTCTCAGTTTTCATACCCTGGTACTCGGGTGCAACATTCCAGACGCTTTACTAACACTCTCCCGACTTGGAGAGTCAGTCCCTTTAACCTCCTGTTTGGCCCAGTTTGCAGTTTCTGCGGAAGATGAACAGGAATAGCGAGAACCAATGAGAGGCTAGCTGGAGGTGTCTGGACGGGCAAATTTAACTCTCATTTCCCACCAGGAAGAGGAATTAACCAAAGGCTCAGCGTGCCGTGCCGGAACCAGATTAGGGCCTGAAGCCATCCTGCGGTGTTGCGGCCAGCTCAAAAGAAAGCGAGTTGAAGAAAGGAGCTCAGGGGCACTGTAATTCACAAACCTGCAGAGTTATAAATGACAGCTATCGTCCAAAAATAGACTGAAGTAAGGCTGCCAAGAGGACTTGAAAGCGGGGCAGAATTGCAGGAAACCGATTTCAGGAGGTAGACTGGAATTGCATTGAAAGCATAGGAAAAGAGGCAGAACGTCCACAATGATGCACTTGGCCAAAAAGGGCGTATGCGTTTTTTCCTGAATATATTCAGGAAAAAACGCATACGCCCTTTTTGGCCAACCAAGCAAGCTTGCAAAGGAAATCTGCACTACAATGAAGTCTCACTTCCCCCCGGTCAAAAGGGCCATCTGAAAAAAGTGTAAAATCCAGAAAGGCAGGACAGCCCATGGAGAACTGGCAGCCTTGTTATGCTGATGGGCGGGATGTAAATTACCAACAGACACTCAGGAGAAGTGTATGGTGTTTCCTGAAACATCTAAAAAACAAAGCAACAGAGCCTAGGGCACTGCCACTTATGGTCCTATAGCTTAGGGAAATTAAAATCAAAAAGACACAGCCACCCCAAAGTTTGGGACGCCTCTGTTTACAAGAACCTCGTTTACAGTACAAGTTCAACATCGCAGAAAGTGAAAAATGGATAAAGAAGTTGTGGTATTTACTTACAAAGCAATATCACTCAGCAATGAAATCTATGTCATCAGGCCCTTAGCAGCACAATGAGTGGATTCAGGTATGATGATTCTAACTGAAATAAGTCACACAGAAACAGAAACATCATAAGATATCAGTAATACACGGAATGTAAACTTGGCTACACAGGAACTGAATTACAGAACAGAACAGGGTCTCAAATTTAGAAAACCAACTTATGCTTGCTTAAGGGGAAAGGTGAGTTGGGGTGCTGTATAAAACCAGAGATCGAAATGAGCACAGATAAAGTTCCTTAAGCCAAATATGGAATAGACAAGAGCTACTCCTTGCTCAACGAAATGGACTCAACACCGCATATTAAACGCCTAAGAATGTACCTGACTAGTAAGTATCTTAAAACCTATGGATTGCTATGTCTCCGAAAGAGAATCAAGCATGTGTACAGGGGCATAAACGCAGCAGTGATAGGATTGGAGAGGTTCGGTGAGCAAATGAAGACCCTTTGAAGTCATATTGCATGGTACCCATTCCACGGGTTTCAACTACCCAGGTTTAAGGTATTCTTCCTTCAGCTAAAACATGCATGTGGAACCTAGAGTATGATCAACCATGTGATCGGGAGACGTGTTCAAATATGTCCCAGTTTTCGTACCCTGGTACTCGGGTGCAACATTCCAGATGCTTTACTAACACTCTCCCGACTTGGAGAGTCAGTCCCTTTAACCTCCTGTTTGGCCCAGTTTGCAATTTCTGCGGAAGATGAACAGGAATAGCGAGAACCAATGAGAGGCTAGCTGGAGGTGTCTGGACGGGCAAATTTAACTCTCATTTCCCACCAGGAAGAGGAATTAACCAAAGGCTCAGCGTGCCGTGCCGGAACCAGATTAGGGCCTGAAGCCATCCTGCGGTGTTGCGGCCAGCTCAAAAGAAAGCGAGTTGAAGAAAGGAGCTCAGGGGCACTGTAATTCACAAACCTGCAGAGTTATAAATGACAGCTATCGTCCAAAAATAGACTGAAGTAAGGCTGCCAAGAGGACTTGAAAGCGGGGCAGAATTGCAGGAAACCGATTTCAGGAGGTAGACTGGAATTGCATTGAAAGCATAGGAAAAGAGGCAGAACGTCCACAATGATGCACTTGGCCAAAAAGGGCGTATGCGTTTTTTCCTGAATATATTCAGGAAAAAACGCATACGCCCTTTTTGGCCAACCAAGCAAGCTTGCAAAGGAAATCTGCACTACAATGAAGTCTCACTTCCCCCCGGTCAAAAGGGCCATCTGAAAAAAGTGTAAAATCCAGAAAGGCAGGACAGCCCATGGAGAACTGGCAGCCTTCTTATGCTGATGGGCGGGATGTAAATTACCAACAGACACTCAGGAGAAGTGTATGGTGTTTCCTGAAACATCTAAAAAACAAAGCAACAGAGCCTAGGGCACTGCCACTTATGGTCCTATAGCTTAGGGAAATTAAAATCAAAAAGACACAGCCACCCCAAAGTTTGGGACGCCTCTGTTTACAAGAACCTCGTTTACAGTACAAGTTCAACATCGCAGAAAGTGAAAAATGGATAAAGAAGTTGTGGTATTTACTTACAAAGCAATATCACTCAGCAATGAAATCTATGTCATCAGGCCCTTAGCAGCACAATGAGTGGATTCAGGTATGATGATTCTAACTGAAATAAGTCACACAGAAAAAGAAACATCATAAGATATCAGTAATACACGGAATGTAAACTTGGCTACACAGGAACTGAATTACAGAACAGAACAGGGTCTCAAATTTAGAAAACCAACTTATGCTTGCTTAAGGGGAAAGGTGAGTTGGGGTGCTGCATAAAACCAGATTTTGAAATGAGCACAGATAAAGTTCCTTAAGCCAAATATGGAATAGACAAGAGCTACTCCTTGCTCAACGAAATGGACTCAACACCCCATATTAAACGCCTAAGAATGTACCTGACTAGTAAGTATCTTAAAACCTATGGATTGCTATGTCTCCAAAAGAGAAACAAGCGTGTGTACAGGGGCATAAACGCAGCAGTGATAGGATTGGAGAGGTTCGTGAGCAAATGAAGACCCTTTGAAGTCATATTGCATAGTACCCATTCCACTGGTTTCAACTACCCAGGTTTAAGGTATTCTTCCTTCAGCTAAAACATGCATGTGGAACCCAAGTATGATCAACCATGTGAACGGGAGACGTGTTCAAATATGTCTCAGTTTTCCTCCCCTGGTACTCGGGTGCAACATTCCAGACACTTAACTAACACTCTCCCGACTTGGAGAGTCAGTCCCTTTAACCTCCTGTTTGGCCCAGTTTGCAATTTCTGCGGAAGATGAACAGGAATAGCGAGAACCAATGAGAGGCTAGCTGGAGGTGTCTGGACGGGCAAATTTAACTCTCATTTCCCACCAGGAAGAGGAATTAACCAAAGGCTCAGCGTGCCGTGCCGGAACCAGATTAGGGCCTGAATCCATCCTGCGGTGTTGCGGCCAGCTCACAAGAAAGCGAGTTGAAGAAAGGAGCTCAGGGGCACTGTAATTCACAAACCTGCAGAGTTATAAATGACAGCTATCGTCCAAAAATAGACTGAAGTAAGGCTGCCAAGAGGACTTGAAAGCGGGGCAGAATTGCAGGAAACCGATTTCAGGAGGTAGACTGGAATTGCATTGAAAGCATAGGAAAAGAGGCAGAACGTCCACAATGATGCACTTGGCCAAAAAGGGCGTATGCGTTTTTTCCTGAATATATTCAGGAAAAAACGCATACGCCCTTTTTGGCCAACCAAGCAAGCTTGCAAAGGAAATCTGCACTACAATGAAGTCTCACTTCCCCCCGGTCAAAAGGGCCATCTGAAAAAAGTGTAAAATCCAGAAAGGCAGGACAGACCATGGAGAACTGGGAGCCTTGTTATGCTGATGGGCAGGATGTAAATTGCCAACAGACACTCAGGAGAAGTGTAAGGTGTTTCCTGAAACATCTAAAAAACAAAGCAACAGAGCCTAGGGCACTTCCACTTATGGTCCTATAGCTTAGGGAAATTAAAATCAAAAACACAGCCACCCCAAAGTTTGGGACGCCTCCGTTTACAAGAACCTCGTTTACCGTACCAGTTCAATATCACAGAAAGTGAAAAATGGATAAAGAACTTGTGGTACTTACGTACAATGCAGTATCACTCAGCAATGAAATCTATGTCATCAGGCCCGTAGCAGCATAATGAGTGGATTCAGGTACGATGATTCTAACTGAAATAAGTCACACTGAAAAAGAAACTTCATAAGATATCAGTAATACACGGAATGAAAACTTGGCTACACAGGAACTGCATTCCAAAACAGAAGAGGGTCTCAAATTTAGAAAACCAACTTATGCTTGCTTAAGGGGAAAGGTGAGTTGGGGTGCTGCATAAAACCAGAGATTGAAATGAGCACAGATAAAGTTCCTTAAGCCAAATATGGAATAGAGAAGAGCTACTCCTTGCTCAACGAAATGGACTCAACACCGCATATTAAACGCCTAAGAATGTACCTGTCTAGTAAGTATCTTAAAACCTATGGATTGCTATGTCTCCGAAAGAGAATCAAGCATGTGTACAGGGGCATAAACGCAGCAGTGATAGGATTGGAGAGGTTCGGTGAGCAAATGAAGACCCTTTGAAGTCATATTGCATGGTACCTATTCCACAGGTTTCAACTACCCAGGTTTAAGGTATTCTTCCTTCAGCTAAAACATGCATGTGGAACCCAGAGTATGATCAACCATGTGATCGGGAGACGTGTTCAAATATGTCTCAGTTTTCGTAGGCTGGTACTCGGGTGCAACATTCCAGACACTTTACTAACACTCTCCCGACTTGGAGAGTCAGTCCCTTTAACCTCCTGTTTGGCCCAGTTTGCAATTTCTGCGGAAGATGAACAGGAATAGCGAGAACCAATGAGAGACTAGCTGGAGGTGTCTGAACGGGCAAATTTAACTCTCATTTCCCACCAGGAAGAGGAATTAACGAAAGGCTCAGCGTGCCATGCCAGAACCAGATTAGGGCCTGAAGCCATCCTGCGGTGTTGCGGCCAGCTCACAAGAAAGCGAGTTGAAGAAAGGAGCTCAGGGGCACTGTAATTCACAAACCTGCAGAGTTATAAATGACAGCTATCGTCCAAAAATAGACTGAAGTAAGGCTGCCAAGAGGACTTGAAAGCGGGGCAGCATTGCAGGAAACCAATTTAAGGAGGTAGACTGGAATTGCATTGAAAGCATAGGAAAAGAGGCAGAACGTCCACAATGATGCACTTGGCCAAAAAGGGCGTATGCGTTTTTTCCTGAATATATTCAGGAAAAAACGCATACGCCCTTTTTGGCCAACCAAGCAAGCTTGCAAAGGAAACCTGCACTACAATGAAGTCTCACTTCCACCTGGTCAAAAGGGCCATCTGAAAAAAGTGTAAAATCCATAAAGGCACGACAGGCCATGGAGAACTGGGAGCCTTCTTATGCTGATGGGCTGGATGTAAATTGCCAGCAGCCACTCTGGAGAAGTGTATGGTGTTTCCTGAAACATCTAAAAAACAAAGCAACAGAGCCTAGGGCACTTCCACTTATGGTCCTATAGCTTAGGGAAATTAAAATCAAAAAGACACAGCCACCCCAAAGTGTGGGACGCCTCCGTTTACAAGGACCTCGTTTACCGTACAAGTTCAATATCACAGAAAGTGAAAAATGGATAGAGAACTTGAGGTACTTACGTACAATGCAGTATCACTCAGCAATGAAATCTATGTCATCAGGCCCGTCGCAGCATAATGAGTGGATTCAGGTACGATGATTCTAACTGAAATAAGTCACACAGAAAACGAAACATCATAAGATATCACTAATACACGGAATGGAAACTTGGCTACACAGGAACTGCATTCCATAACAGAACAGGGTCTCAAATTTAGAAAACCAACTTATGCTTGCTTAAGGGGAAAGGTGAGTTGGGGTGCTGCATAAAACCAGAGATTGAAATGAGCACAGATAAAGTTCCTTAAGCCAAATATGGAATAGACAAGAGCTACTCCTTGCTCAACGAAATGGACTCAACACCCCATATTAAACGCCTAAGAATGTACCTGACTAGTAAGTATCTTAAAACCTATGGATTGCTATGTCTCCAAAAGAGAATCAAGCGTGTGTACAGGGGCATAAACGCAGCAGTGATAGGATTGGAGAGGTTCGGTGAGCAAATGAAGACCCTTTGAAGTCATATTGCATGGTACCCATTACACGGGTCTCAACTCTCCAGGTTTTAGGTATTCTTCCTTCAGCTAAAACATGCATGTGGAACCCAGAGTATGATCAACCATGTGAACGGGAGACGTGTTCAAATATGTCTCAGTTTTCCTCCCCTGGTACTCGGGTGCAACATTCCAGACGCTTTACTAACACTCTCCCGACTTGGAGAGTCAGTCCCTTTAACCTCCTGTTTGGCCCAGTTTGCAATTTCTGCGGAAGATGAACAGGAATAGCGAAAAACAATGAGAGGCTAGCTGGAGGTGTCTGAACGGGCAAATTTAACTCTCATTTCCCACCAGGAAGAGGAATTAACCAAAGGCTCAGCGTGCGGGGCCGGAACCAGATTAGGGCCTGAAGCCATCCTGCGGTGTTGCGGCCAGCTCACAAGAAAGCGAGTTGAAGAAAGGAGCTCAGGGGCACTGTAATTCACAAACCTGCAGAGTTATAAATGACAGCTATCGTCCAAAAATATACTGAAGTAAGGCTGGCAAGAGGACTTGAAAGCGGGGCAGAATTGCAGGAAACCGATTTCAGGAGGTAGACTGGAATTACATTGAAAGCATAGGAAAAGAGGCAGAACGTCCACAATGATGCACTTGGCCAAAAAGGGCGTATGCGTTTTTTCCTGAATATATTCAGGAAAAAACGCATACGCCCTTTTTGGCCAACCAAGCAAGCTTGCAAAGGAAATCTGCACTACAATGAAGTCTCACTTCCCCCCGGTCAAAAGGGCCATCTGAAAAAAGTGTAAAATCCAGAAAGGCAGGACAGGCCATTGAGAACTGGGAGCCTTGTTATGCTGATGGGCGGGATGTAAATTGTCAACAGACACTTGGGAGAAGTGTATGGAGTTTCCTGAAACATCTAAAAAACAAAGCAACAGAGCCTAGGGCACTTCCACTTATGGTCCTATAGCTTAGGGAAATTAAAATAAAAAAGACACAGCCACCCCAAAGTTTGGGACGCCTCTGTTTACAAGAACCTCGTTTACAGTACAAGTTCAACATCGCAGAAAGTGAAAAATAGATAAAGAAGTTGTGGTATTCACTTACAAACCAATATCACTCAGCAATGAAATCTATGTCATCAGGCCCTTAGCAGCACAATGAGTGGATTCAGGTATGATGATTCTAACTGAAATAAGTCACACAGAAAAAGAAACATCATAAGATATCACTAATACACGGAATGGAAACTTGGCTACACAGGAACTGAATTACAGAACAGAACAGGGTCTCAAATTTTGAAAACCAACTTATGCTTGCTTAAGGGGAAAGGTGAGTTGGGGTGCTGCATAAAACCAGAGATTGAAATGAGCACAGATAAAGTTCCTTAAGCCAAATATGGAATAGACAAGAGCTACTCCTTGCTCAACGAAATGGACTCAACACCCCATATTAAACGCCTAAGAATGTACCTGACTAGTAAGTATCTTAAAACCTATGGATTGCTATGTCTCCGAAAGAGAATCAAGCATGTGTACAGGGGCATGAACGCAGCAGTGATAGGATTGGAGAGGTTCGGTGAGCAAATGAAGACCCTTTGAAGTCATATTGCATGGTACCCATTACACGGGTCTCAACTCTCCAGGTTTAAGGTATTCTTCCTTCAGCTAAAACATGCATGTGGAACCCCGAGTATGATCAACCGTGTGAATGGGAGACGTGTTCAAATATGTCTCAGTTTCCCTACCCTGGTACTCGGGTGCAACATTCCAGACCCTTTACTAACACTCTCCTGACTTGGAGAGTCAGCGCCTTTAACCTCCTGTTTGGCCCAGTTTGCAATTTCTGCGGAAGATGAACAGGAATAGGGAGAACCAATGAGAGACTAGCTGGAGGTGTCTGGACGGGCAAATTTAACTCTCATTTCCCACCAGGAAGAGGAAATAACCAAAGGCTCAGCGTGCCGTGCCGGAACCAGATTAGGGCCTGAAGCCATCCTGCGGTGTTGCGGCCAGCTCAAAAGAAAGCGAGTTGAAGAAAGGAGCTCAGGGTCTCTGTAATTCACAAACCTGCAGAGTTATAAATGACAGCTATCCTCCAAAAATAT
The DNA here is from genome assembly GCF_949987515.2 of Delphinus delphis. Taxonomy (NCBI): domain Eukaryota; kingdom Metazoa; phylum Chordata; class Mammalia; order Artiodactyla; family Delphinidae; genus Delphinus; species Delphinus delphis. Next base: position 656,912 of record NW_027192653.1, on the reverse strand, counting down.
ACTGAAGTAAGGCTGCCAAGAGGACTTGAAAGCGGGGCAGAATTGCAGGATACCGATTTCAGGAGGTAGACTGGAATTGCATTGAAAGCATAGGAAAAGAGGCAGAACATCCACAATAATGCACTTTGCCAAAAGGGCGTATGCGTTTTTTCCTGAATATATTCAGGAAAAAACGCATACGCCCTTTTTGGCCAACCAAGCAAGCTTGCAAAGGAAATCTGCACTACAATGAAGTCTCACTTCCCCCCGGTCAAAAGGGCCATCTGAAAAAAGTGTAAAACCCAGGAAGGCAGGACAGGCCATGGAGAACTGGGAGCCTTGTTATGCTGATGGGCAGGATGTAAATTGCCAACAGACACTCGGGAGATGTGTATGGTGTTTCCTGAAACATCTAAAAAACAAAGCAACAGAGCCTAGGGCACTTCCACTTATGGTCCTATAGCTTAGGGAAATTAATATCAAAAAGACACAGCAACCCCAAAATTTGGGATGGGTCTTTTTACAGAAATCTCTTCTACGGCACAAGTTAAATATCCCAGAGAGCAAATAATGGATAAAGAAGTTGTGGTACTTATGTACAACAGAATACCACTCAGCAATGAAATCTATGTCACCAGGCCCGTACCAGCATAATGAGTGGATTGAGGCACGATGATTCTAAGTGAAATAAGTCACACAGAAAAAGAAACATCATAAGGTATCACTAATACACGGAATGTGAACTTGGTTACACATGAACTGAATTACAAAACAGAACAGGGTCTCAAGTTTAGAAAACCAACTTATGCCTGCTTAAGGGGGAAGGTGAGTTGGGGTGCTGCATAAAAGCAGAGTTTGAAATTAGCACAGATACCGTTCCATAAGCCAAATATGTAATAGACAAGAGCTACCCCTTGCTCAACGAAATGGATTCAACAATGAGGTATCACCTCACACCTGGTAGAATAGGCATCATTGAAAATCTACAAACAAAAAATGCTGGAAAGGGTGTGGAGAAAAGGAACCCTCTTCCACTATTGTTGGGAATATAAATTGATACAGTCATTATGGAGAACAATATGGAATTTCTTAAGAAACTAACAATAGAATTACCATATGATACAGCAATCCCAGTACTGGACATATACCCAGACAAAACCATAAATCAAAAAGAGTCATTCACCGCAATGTTCATTGCATCACTACAATATCGAGGTAATGGAAGCAACCTAAATGCCCACAGACAGACGAATGCATAAAGCTGTGGTACATATATAAAATGGAATATTACTAAGCCATGAAAAGGAATGAAATTGGGTCATTTGTAGAGACGTCGATGGATCTAGAGACTGTCATACAGAGTGAAGTAAGTCAGAAAGAGAAAAACAAATCTTGTATATTCATGCATATATGTGGAACCTAGAAAAACTGTACAGATTAACCATTTTGCAAGGCATAAACAGAGCAACAGATGTAGACAACAAACGTATGGACAACAAGGGGGGAAAGCTGTTGGGAGGGTGGTGGTGGGAGGAGTTGAGAGACTGGGATTGGCATGTATACATTTATATGTATAAAATAGATAACCAATAAGAACCTGCTGTATAAAAATATAAAATAAAATTCAAAATTAAAAAGAAGTAAAATTTAAAAAATAAAACAGAAAAAACAATTATTCCCTGCACATACATGTATTTATATGAATAAATTATTTCCATGCTTATATCTGTAAATACAAAAAAGAGGAATAAAATCTACCTTGAACCAAAAACGAAAAAGAGAAAAAAAACACAGAACCCACCAGTTACACAGAGGAAAACCGTATCAGGGCACTTGCTCCAGTTGTAAACAATTCTGAAGTTGGTCAGTGGTGGGGAATCGTCTCCCATTCAGCCAGCAGCCCCCACGCAACAAGCGTCCTCATTGCAAAGCTGGGGCACCGTGCCGAGGCATCTGTGAGTAAACGTGAGCTGAGCCCCAGGCCAGTTGCTGCTGAACTATTCCCACCCGTCCCAGGTAAAACACCTGAATATATACAAGGACTTGAAAGCCTAGAGGAAGGGCCATAGAGCCACACGAGTGACAGCATGCCGGCCGACTTGGTGCCTGCAGGCCAGCCAGGATGGTCCTGGCCCTGGGTGCTCTTCTGGAAGATTTCCATTTCCCTGCCTGAGATACCCGTCCTGTCCCTGCCCCCACTGCTTTTTTCCTTCCTCACCTCTGCCCAGGGAGAAATTCCAGCAGCAGGTATGGGTGACACATCCTCTTCTTTAGCAGGTGGCAGCCTGGCAACTGCTGCAGAAAGTCCAGCAGAGCCCCACTCACACTGGGCCACCCACAAAGCCGTGGCCTCTCACTCCCTCCCACCAGCCCAGCCCCGAGACTGCTGACAGGGCAGAGAAAATGGCGTCAGGCACGGCTGCAGGGGCTCTTGCTGCCTGGAGTGGTATTTATATTGATCTCAACCCAGGCACACCTGGGGAGGGCTGGCCGGCACGGTAAGGCTGCCCAGGTCAGCCAATCATCACCCCTCAGGGGCTCACAGTTGCAGAAAATGGAACTTGCTGAACCGGCCAGGTCCAAGGAACAGGTGTGGGCTCCTGAGAGTCAGGATAGACAAGGGGCTGCAGCTTTGGCTTGTTTTCTAATCATTTTATCTGGCCCATGAGTGGGAGACAACTTCAAGAAAACCCTCTCCTAATGAGAGGAACCCAGGAGTCAGGCAGAGGAGGGGTGGGTGGTGGTTGGAGACAGAGGCCTGGTGCCCCGGGTGCAGTGGAAGTCTCTGGAAGACCAGGTGGAGGGAGGCCTCACGGAGTGATGCCCAGGGTCACAGACCTGTCGCAGCTGCTGTTTGTTAGTTCAAGTCCTGCTCTGAGGTGCTCTGTGTCAGCTCTGAGCGACAGGTGAGCTGGGGGTGCTCTGCAATGAGGGCTATGTGCACGGTTCCTGTGTGCCCAGCCCTGCCACGGTACCTGCAAGGGTAGCTCTGTATCCTGGGAGGGGCCTGACCACGAGAGCCCCGTGGGCTGGGGTGGGGGTGGGGTACCTGCCCAGGTGAGCTCCATATTCTGGGATTGGTCTGACCACGAGAGCCCCATGGGCTGCTGGGGACCTGGTAAAGGATGTCAGGACAGTCAGTGAAGCCACCGAGGATATACCTCCAGTTGCTCCTAATTCCTACACCCTGCTGGTCATTCTACCAACCACCAGGACATGGTATTCTGTATTAGTCTTCAATGATGCCTTCTTTTGTATTCCATTAGTCCCAGAGTCACAAGAAATTTTGGCTTGTGAGTGGCAGGACTCCACATACAACTAAAACAATACTTCCGGGCCGTCTGGCCCCAAGGGTGCAAAAATTCCCACACCATCTTTGGGGAAAGCTTAGCTAAAGACCTAAAAGTTCTACCTCTGGAAAAGGAAACCCTCCTTCAATATGCAGACGACATTCTGATCACCAGCCCTACTAAGGAGGCCTCTGAACTACCAAGCCAATAAAGGATAGAAGTTGTCCAAGAAAAAGCTCAAATATCACAGACTGCGGTGACCTGCCTGGGCTTCATTCTCACAGAAGGTCAGAGAAGCCCATCCCAGGAAAGGGAAGAAACCATTTTCAGCCTTACCCCTTTCTAAAACTAGAAGACAGCTTAGGGGTTCCTGGGGAGGCCAGGGTTTGCTGCTTCTGGATCCCTAGCTACAGTCTACTAGCTGGGCCTCTATATGAAACACTGAAAGGAAAAGATGATGATCCTTTTGAATAGAATCCAGAAGTGGCCTTTCAAGAATGGAAAGAGCAGTCAATTCAGACCCTTGCCCTGGAACTCCCTAATTTAGCTAAACCCTTTGACCTTTACATTCCCGGTGAAAGGTGAATCGCCATTGGAGAATTAGTGCAAAAACTGGGACCACTTGAAATGGAACAATGCAAGAATGCCATCCAGGTAGGATAAACTACGGTCACTAAGGGGCTTGGCCCACTGCCACATCTGGCCAAGATACTGGCGGTATCTAAAAACCTGGAAATCAGCAGCCCAAAAGGCCACCTCCCTCCTAAGGGAAAAGGACCCCACGTGGTGATCCTAACCACCAACCATGCCCTGAAGTTGCAGGGTTCGCTCCGTGGGCACACCGACCTCGAGTGAGGAGGCCCTCCAACTCCAACATCCAGAGAGATAACCGGGGGCAACAGGGCACCATGACGACTCGTGTGAACATCACTTGACCTGGAGTTTCT